>NC_086445.1:483806723-484406723 GCF_028390025.1 Pseudophryne corroboree | reverse complement strand
GGCGACCTATATGGTTTCACCGACGATGATGCGGACAGATTAAGGTTCAAAGAGAGGCTGACGGTGACTGACCAGCAATACAGCCAGGAGGACCTTTATCAACAATTGTATAAACTCTAACGCAGGGAAATAGACTTCTTACTGCATTGGATATCCCTCTCTGAGTACCACAGGGAGTGTATGATTCCGAGGGGGTTCAGAATCAGGAATGCCCCCACCATTGGCAGGTTCAACCCTGACTTTTGCAAGAAATGGGTTGGGATCACTAACAAGTGCAGTTTGGATCTCATGCTGCTGGTGATTGAAGAAGCAGGCAGAGAATTGAGGGTGGTTAAGGACAAAATTGCGACCTTTGAGACAACATACCTACCCTCCCTACAGCAGGATGAATCCCATGATTGGCTACGCAAACTGCGCACACAATGTGACACCTACCGTAGGGAACTCCTTAAGTTCAAAAAGAACAAATTGGACATTGTGCAGGAAGATTATGAGAACAACAGAGTACATCGTTGGCTGATGGGAGGTCCCTCTGGGGGCACTTACTCGTCGCAACCTAAATCCAAACAAGGCTGGCGTCGCCGGAGGGAGAATCGCACAGGGCGTGGAGCTTCATCTAATAGCGACAGTGACTTCGCGATGGTTGAATCAGATGGCTCACAAGACCATCCAGCAACCCCTTTAGGGGCAACAGGCACGAGTACAACCAGAGGAAGAGGTCGACCACCCGTCGGGGTGGGCAGAACACGAGACTCCATAGATCGGGCAGCGAAAAACAAAACTTAATCTTTAACCTCTCGACCCGCGTTTTAACCCCTCTGGAACTAGGAGTCCTCAGCAATGGGCTTTCATTTGTCCCTACCAACCGGCACAACGAGATGAATTGGAAAATTGATCTATACCAATTCGCAAGGAAGTTACGACGACAGGAATATTTCTCAATACACCCTGGTCCGCAGTCAACTACTCCCACGACTCTACAACCATTTCTGAATAAGAGAAGCATGTCGTCTTTTGATCCACAATCCTCGAATGCCTCCATCAAATCTTTTCTGCGGCTGGTCGATGAGTCGGTGGACAAATATACAAGAGCCACTAACCAAGTGCACCATAACCTGTCTAAACAGGAGTGGCAGGCACTCAAGAATTTAGGATCTTACACTGACATCATTATTCGCCCTGACGATAAGGGGGGCGGTGTGGTCATTTTAGATCTACTGTACTACCGGGCAGAGATAGAGGCACAGTTATCAGATCCAAACACCTATATGATCCTCGAGTCAGATCCGACGACTCTCTATAAACAGGAATTGGATGACATCCTGGGCAACGCGAGGCAACGGGGGCTCATTTCTGACAGAGTCTGCAAGGCTCTCACACAGGATTTTCCAGTTGTACCCATCTTTTTTACGGTGCCCAAAATTCATAAGGACCCAATTAGGCCACCCGGTCGCCCCATCATTTCCGCTCGACAATCACTCTATCAACCAGTGTCGCAGTTTCTGGACTGTATACTTCAACCTCTGGTCCAGAAACAAGCCAGATGTCTGAAGGATACTACTTCCTTCCTGATACTTTTGGAGTCATTTGGAAAGGTTCCAGAGGGGGCCATCTTATGCACAGTAGACATCTGTAGCCTGTATACTAGCATACCGCACAACGAAGGGTTGGCAGCAATGAGACTGTTCCTAACCGAGGAGAGTATGTCTGTTGTAAATATTGATCTGTTTATGTCTCTGCTGGAGCTTACACTGACCAGGAATTATTTCATCTTTGATGGGCAATTCTATCAGCAAAGAATCGGCTGTGCAATGGGGAGCAATGTGGCCCCCTCTTACGCTAATATATATATGTTAAAAGAAGAAGCACTAATGTTCTTTAAGGACCGGGATATCTTTCGGGACATCGCGTTCTATACCAGATATATCGACGATATATTTATTGTATGGACAGGGGGGGAGCTGGCACTTAGGAAGCTTCTGGACTCCATTAACTCCAGGCCATCCCCCATTAGAATCACGTCCCAGTGGTCGCCTACCTCCATTAACTATTTGGATGTGCTTGTGACCATCAAAGATGGAAGTTTGCGAACCAGCGTGTACAGCAAACCTACAGACAAAAACACCCTCCTACGAGTAAACAGCCACCATCCTCGACCATTGAAACAGGGCCTGCCTAGGTCCCAGATGATGAGGGTAGCACGCATCAATAGCCAACCCGAGACGCTTGAGCGGGAATTGGACATCATGGTCTCCAGATTTGTGGACAGAGGCTATGAGAAGACATCACTAGACCGCATTAAGAGAGAGGTTCTGCGGTTACCCAGGGAAGAACTGCTACGTCCTTCAGCCAGGTCTTCAGACAATAGAATCACCTGGACCACCACGTTTGACACCTCCAGCCCCATCTTGAACAGGGCCAACAGAGCTTTATGGCCAATCGTCTCTACGGACCCCAGTCTACCTTTCAAGCATACCACCCCAATGATGTGCTATAGGCGGGGGCGTAACATCAGGGACTGGGTGGTCCATGCGGACATTACGGGCCGGTCCAGACCCACCGGAGCCCAAGGGGGCGGGTCCTTCTTGGTAAAGAAGCCGGGGTGCTACAAGTGCTTGGGCTGCACTACGTGTAGCCATATGATCACGGGGTCAGTCTTCTCAGTACCTCTAACTGGAAGGAAGGTCTCCATCCATCATGTTTTTTAACCTGCACATCCACGTACATCGTTTATCTAATCGTATGCCCGTGTGGCTTGTGTTACGTAGGAAAGACGATCAGGACTTTACGGGAGCGTATGGCGCTGCATCGGTCTGCTATTAAGGCTGCGCTTGCAGGCACACCTTCTGATCAACCAGTGGCCCGACACTTCCAAGAAGCCAAGCACTCTCTGAAGGACCTTAAACACATCATTATCGATCATGTCCCAAAGAGTTTATGGGGTGGTGATCGAGATGGCCAACTTTTACGTAAGGAGGCAACCTGGATCTTCAAACTCAACTCCATTTCCCCAGCAGGACTAAATGAGAGGATTGCCTGGAGCATCTTTGGCTAAAAGAGTAGGGGACACTGGTCCTTCCGGGCAGGGAGGACGGATCTCGGAAGAATTTATCTCCTCGATGGGAGAGGTTCAGAATCTGGCCCATTGGGGCAGGCGGTCCATCAAGTGATGAGGCCAGCCAGCTCAGGGCTATACAGTCCGCACTGTTTGCCCGTGGCCAAAATAATGTATTGTAAGGCCCATAGGCCTTTTTTGTCTGACATGTAACACTTAGACTTAATGTGGCCTTCTCCCCTTTTTCATCTAGGGACACAATGTGGTTTGGACGCTTTCTACGGGCATTCTCTTTCTGCCTCCTTCCCCTGTGGGTGATTTATTTCCTCCTAAATTAAGTGTTTATTTGGGTCTGTCTTAGCACACCGTCGGTTCTTATTTCCCCTCAATAGCATGGGTTTATTAGTACCCAGGGCCACTGGAATGTTATCCTGAATATAGCATGCAGCAGCACAACTTCTATGGTGATTGTAATTTGTGGTCTGTGTATTTCTCTCTTTTGTTTCCCTTCACAGCTCCCGAGCCTCCGTCCAGACGTCCCGATGCGAGGGTTGCTAGGCAGCGGGCCGGCAACGCCGTAGGTTGCCGAGCGACGGAATCACAATGACGCGCCGAGTGCGCCACTTTACGTCATCTTCCGGCGCCATCGGGCGGCGTGGACGGAGAAGCGGGAACTGCTCTGCACGGTGCGTGGCGGGTCTCTGTCCTTAAATAGGGTGAGTATGGTCTCATTTCTTTTCTTTCTTTTCACCTACACCTTGACAAAGGGGTTGGAATCCCCAAAACGTTGGTGGGGCGCGGGTGCGCTATGTAATTGAATTTCAAATACAATCTTTTTCAAGTACAAGACCCTGAGTGCCGCAGCCTTTGTTTCTTGTATCAACATTTATACTGAGGGCACCGGGGCAGCCAATCAGCGGAGGGAGTGCCGGTCTTTGGACTATTGTTTATCTGTTAGGAGCCGCTCCTTGGACGTCTCCTGCACGAGTCAGGGCACCCCTGGATTCAACTTTTTTCACATATTGACGTGTTTAACAATATTTACCTGGTGACAGAGGAATTGCCGAACACCGCTGCAGCAGTGCACCATTTCACAATCGGGTGCACAACTGAAGGGACTTTCAGTGACATTGCAGCTTGGACACGTGTGTTTTCACTGCTAGGGTTTTCACGGCTGCACTATTTCGGATATGGATCCAGGTACGTCCACATCAACCACTGAAAGCTCAAAAGGTTTTGTTCATTTGAATATTAACAGAGGCGACCTATATGGTTTCACCGACGATGATGCGGACAGATTAAGGTTCAAAGAGAGGCTGACGGTGACTGACCAGCAATACAGCCAGGAGGACCTTTATCAACAATTGTATAAACTCTAACGCAGGGAAATAGACTTCTTACTGCATGGGATATCCCTCTCTGAGTACCACAGGGAGTGTATGATTCCGAGGGGGTTCAGAATCAGGAATGCCCCCACCATTGGCAGGTTCAACCCTGACTTTTGCAAGAAATGGGTTGGGATCACTAACAAGTGCAGTTTGGATCTCATGCTGCTGGTGATTGAAGAAGCAGGCAGAGAATTGAGGGTGGTTAAGGACAAAATTGCGACCTTTGAGACAACATACCTACCCTCCCTACAGCAGGATGAATCCCATGATTGGCTACGCAAACTGCGCACACAATGTGACACCTACCGTAGGGAACTCCTTAAGTTCAAAAAGAACAAATTGGACATTGTGCAGGAAGATTATGAGAACAACAGAGTACATCGTTGGCTGATGGGAGGTCCCTCTGGGGGCACTTACTCGTCGCAACCTAAATCCAAACAAGGCTGGCGTCGCCGGAGGGAGAATCGCACAGGGCGTGGAGCTTCATCTAATAGCGACAGTGACTTCGCGATGGTTGAATCAGATGGCTCACAAGACCATCCAGCAACCCCTTTAGGGGCAACAGGCACGAGTACAACCAGAGGAAGAGGTCGACCACCCGTCGGGGTGGGCAGAACACGAGACTCCATAGATCGGGCAGCGAAAAACAAAACTTAATCTTTAACCTCTCGACCCGCGTTTTAACCCCTCTGGAACTAGGAGTCCTCAGCAATGGGCTTTCATTTGTCCCTACCAACCGGCACAACGAGATGAATTGGAAAATTGATCTATACCAATTCGCAAGGAAGTTACGACGACAGGAATATTTCTCAATACACCCTGGTCCGCAGTCAACTACTCCCACGACTCTACAACCATTTCTGAATAAGAGAAGCATGTCGTCTTTTGATCCACAATCCTCGAATGCCTCCATCAAATCTTTTCTGCGGCTGGTCGATGAGTCGGTGGACAAATATACAAGAGCCACTAACCAAGTGCACCATAACCTGTCTAAACAGGAGTGGCAGGCACTCAAGAATTTAGGATCTTACACTGACATCATTATTCGCCCTGACGATAAGGGGGGCGGTGTGGTCATTTTAGATCTACTGTACTACCGGGCAGAGATAGAGGCACAGTTATCAGATCCAAACACCTATATGATCCTCGAGTCAGATCCGACGACTCTCTATAAACAGGAATTGGATGACATCCTGGGCAACGCGAGGCAACGGGGGCTCATTTCTGACAGAGTCTGCAAGGCTCTCACACAGGATTTTCCAGTTGTACCCATCTTTTTTACGGTGCCCAAAATTCATAAGGACCCAATTAGGCCACCCGGTCGCCCCATCATTTCCGCTCGACAATCACTCTATCAACCAGTGTCGCAGTTTCTGGACTGTATACTTCAACCTCTGGTCCAGAAACAAGCCAGATGTCTGAAGGATACTACTTCCTTCCTGATACTTTTGGAGTCATTTGGAAAGGTTCCAGAGGGGGCCATCTTATGCACAGTAGACATCTGTAGCCTGTATACTAGCATACCGCACAACGAAGGGTTGGCAGCAATGAGACTGTTCCTAACCGAGGAGAGTATGTCTGTTGTAAATATTGATCTGTTTATGTCTCTGCTGGAGCTTACACTGACCAGGAATTATTTCATCTTTGATGGGCAATTCTATCAGCAAAGAATCGGCTGTGCAATGGGGAGCAATGTGGCCCCCTCTTACGCTAATATATATATGTTAAAAGAAGAAGCACTAATGTTCTTTAAGGACCGGGATATCTTTCGGGACATCGCGTTCTATACCAGATATATCGACGATATATTTATTGTATGGACAGGGGGGGAGCTGGCACTTAGGAAGCTTCTGGACTCCATTAACTCCAGGCCATCCCCCATTAGAATCACGTCCCAGTGGTCGCCTACCTCCATTAACTATTTGGATGTGCTTGTGACCATCAAAGATGGAAGTTTGCGAACCAGCGTGTACAGCAAACCTACAGACAAAAACACCATCCTACGAGTAAACAGCCACCATCCTCGACCATTGAAACAGGGCCTGCCTAGGTCCCAGATGATGAGGGTAGCACGCATCAATAGCCAACCCGAGACGCTTGAGCGGGAATTGGACATCATGGTCTCCAGATTTGTGGACAGAGGCTATGAGAAGACATCACTAGACCGCATTAAGAGAGAGGTTCTGCGGTTACCCAGGGAAGAACTGCTACGTCCTTCAGCCAGGTCTTCAGACAATAGAATCACCTGGACCACCACGTTTGACACCTCCAGCCCCATCTTGAACAGGGCCAACAGAGCTTTATGGCCAATCGTCTCTACGGACCCCAGTCTACCTTTCAAGCATACCACCCCAATGATGTGCTATAGGCGGGGGCGTAACATCAGGGACTGGGTGGTCCATGCGGACATTACGGGCCGGTCCAGACCCACCGGAGCCCAAGGGGGCGGGTCCTTCTTGGTAAAGAAGCCGGGGTGCTACAAGTGCTTGGGCTGCACTACGTGTAGCCATATGATCACGGGGTCAGTCTTCTCAGTACCTCTAACTGGAAGGAAGGTCTCCATCCATCATGTTTTTTAACCTGCACATCCACGTACATCGTTTATCTAATCGTATGCCCGTGTGGCTTGTGTTACGTAGGAAAGACGATCAGGACTTTACGGGAGCGTATGGCGCTGCATCGGTCTGCTATTAAGGCTGCGCTTGCAGGCACACCTTCTGATCAACCAGTGGCCCGACACTTCCAAGAAGCCAAGCACTCTCTGAAGGACCTTAAACACATCATTATCGATCATGTCCCAAAGAGTTTATGGGGTGGTGATCGAGATGGCCAACTTTTACGTAAGGAGGCAACCTGGATCTTCAAACTCAACTCCATTTCCCCAGCAGGACTAAATGAGAGGATTGCCTGGAGCATCTTTGGCTAAAAGAGTAGGGGACACTGGTCCTTCCGGGCAGGGAGGACGGATCTCGGAAGAATTTATCTCCTCGATGGGAGAGGTTCAGAATCTGGCCCATTGGGGCAGGCGGTCCATCAAGTGATGAGGCCAGCCAGCTCAGGGCTATACAGTCCGCACTGTTTGCCCGTGGCCAAAATAATGTATTGTAAGGCCCATAGGCCTTTTTTGTCTGACATGTAACACTTAGACTTAATGTGGCCTTCTCCCCTTTTTCATCTAGGGACACAATGTGGTTCGGACACTTGATCCTCTTTTTAGCTTTCCACGGGCATTCTCTTTCTGCCTCCTTCCCCTGTGGGTGATTTATTTCCTCCTAAATTAAGTGTTTATTTGGGTCTGTCTTAGCACACCGTCGGTTCTTATTTCCCCTCAATAGCATGGGTTTATTAGTACCCAGGGCCACTGGAATGTTATCCTGAATATAGCATGCAGCAGCACAACTTCTATGGTGATTGTAATTTGTGGTCTGTGTATTTCTCTCTTTTGTTTCCCTTCACAGCTCCCGAGCCTCCGTCCAGACGTCCCGATGCGAGGGTTGCTAGGCAGCGGGCCGGCAACGCCGTAGGTTGCCGAGCGACGGAATCACAATGACGCGCCGAGTGCGCCACTTTACGTCATCTTCCGGCGCCATCGGGCGGCGTGGACGGAGAAGCGGGAACTGCTCTGCACGGTGCGTGGCGGGTCTCTGTCCTTAAATAGGGTGAGTATGGTCTCATTTCTTTTCTTTCTTTTCACCTACACCTTGACAAAGGGGTTGGAATCCCCGAAACGTTGGTGGGGTGCGGGTGCGCTATGTAATTGAATTTCAAATACAATCTTTTTCAAGTACAAGACCCTGAGTGCCGCAGCCTTTGTTTCTTGTATCAACATTCATACTGAGGGCACCGGGGCAACCAATCAGCGGAGGGAGTGCCGGTCTTTGGACTATTGTTTATATATATATATATATATATATATATATATATATATAGCAGAAAAATATGAAGAGGGGGCGCTTCATAGTGTAAAACCGTTTGATTCAAAAACTCTCAGACACAGACAGCACTTTGAGACATCAAGACTCGTACCGCAAATCAACCAGGGTGGACTGGTTACCACATGATACACTCAGTATAACTCCCGGCGATAACCCGTACCTCGTCTCGTGGATCCCTGGACTTCTACCTCCCGCGTCTAGCCGCCAACAGCGGGTCGGATCACTGGACCGCTTGCTTCGGGACAGGAATAGCCGGAGAGAGATGACGTCAGAACAGCTCAGCCCTAACGCGTTTCGTCACAGACTTCGTCAGAGGGCGGTGCTGCTCCGACGTTACAACTAGACATTTATTTACTCTCATAGCTCATAGTTAATTACATAGCTCACTAACTACAATGGGACAATTCAATACACACACTCAGCTGTAGGTATTATCCAAACTTAGCTGCAGGTGTTATCCATCTAAACAGCCCACGCAGCCATACTATAATGTACACTAATTCCGAGCCTCTTTTTTTAAAACACTGCCCATATGTATACTACTGCTGGATGCCTCGTTATATAAATTGCATGCCTTATGCGTATAGTAATAAGGCATGCAATTGATATAACGAGGCATCCAGCAGTAGTTAGTGAGCTATGTGTGCAATCTTTGTTATGGGCCCTACACACTGGCAGATAATACTGCACGATATGAACGTTCTTGCTTATGCATGCAGGCCAATATGGACGAGATTGTCCAAATTAGTGCTATGGAGCCGGGTGAAGAAACTTCACCCCCCCCCTCCCCGTCACCTCACCCCCGCCCCCGGGTCGCCCATCGGCCGTATCCGCCGTGGGGCAGCTCGTCGGCAGATCTGCTAGTGTGTAGGGCCCATTAAATAGAATTATCTTGATGATTTTAGAGGTAAACTTGCAAATACACTGTTAAAAGGTACATAATTAGTGATTAATTATGAGAAGTTATTAAATGTTAACATTTGTACATTTGCTTGAGGAACATGAGATTAATATGAGGGAAAATAAACTCCCCTTTCCAACCGTACTACTATTATTATTATTATTGTTACTATTATTATTATTATCCTTTATTTATATGGTGCCACAAGGGATCCGCAGCGCCCATTTATTTTACATAGTACATAAACATATGAGCAAAACAAGAAAACTGACTTACAAGCAGACAGGAGTGACACAGATGGGGTAGACAGTGAGCTTGGGACAGAGGCCTTAGGATGAGAGCTGGCTGGATTTGGTGAAGAAGTGTGTCTTGAGAGCCCGTTTGAAGTTTTGTAATGAGGTGGAGAGTCTGAGGGGGAGAGGTAGAGAATCCCAGAGAAAGGGAGCAGCACGTGAGAAATCTTGAAGGTAGGAGTGGGAGGAAGTAATCAGTAGGCAGGAGAGGAGGCATGCATTAGATGACCGAAGAGGGATGGGTGGGAGTGTAAAAGGGAGATAAGGTCAGAGATGCAAATGAGAGAGGAGTGGGTTAGGGCTTTGTGAGTGTAAGAAGCTTGATTGGATTCTGAAAGGAAAGGAAAGCCAGTGAAGGGCCAGTAAGAGGAGAGGAGGTGGACGTAGTACGTTTGGTGATGAAGATGAGCCGGGCTGCAGCACTGACGATAGACTGGAGTGGAGACATGCATTTGTCAACAGATACAGCAACAGTCGCACACACAATAAGGGCATGCTGCACATGATCTGCTAGATGTATGAGGACACATCTTTAGTACAAGATTATATATCTCTTCGCTTATCTCAAAATATTTCACACCAGACCTTTTCGCTCTTCACAAGATCTACGTCCTCATTCACACTTGTTATTTGCTCCCATTCACGATTCGCTATTCACCATTCAGGACTTTCTTCAGGCTGCACCCACTCTGTGGAGTGCCCTCCCATGCACAATAAGACTCTCCTTTAGGGGGGCATTTACTAAAGCAGTGAAAAGAGCGGAGAAGTGAGCCAGTGGAGAAGTTGCCCATGGCAACCAGTAGCGGATCTTGCTGCGGGCAAGCAGGCTTTTTGCCCTGGGCGCCGCCGCCACGGCAAGATCCGCTACTGGTGCCGTTGCACCGCACGGCATTGTGGGAGCGGCCATAGACGCTAGAGGTCATAATTGACCTCTAGTGTCTGTGCGGTGCTATGGGACAGACGTCATGACGCCTCTCCCATAGATCCGAGAAGCGGCGCCGGCGGCCGGAGACGGAGGACAGCAGCGGTAGGGAAGCAGGAGCGGGGATGGTGAGTATTTTTTTGGTAAGCGGCGCTACTAGCGGCACAGCTACAGGGGGCACAATATTGGGGGCACAACTACTGAGGGCACAGCTACGGGGGCACAAATACTGAGGGCACAGCTACAAGAAGCACAGTACTGGGGGCACAACTACAGGGGGCACAACTATTGAGGGCACAGCTACAAGGGGCACAGTACTGGAGGCACAACTACTGAGGGCACAGCTACAGGGGGCATAACTGTGACCATGCCCCTTCCCCATGAAGCCACGCCCCTTTTGCCACGAGCCTACGGCGCACACTAACCGTTTTACCTGTTGAGGGGATGGGGGGCGCCAATAGAAACTTTCACCCTGGGCGCCACAAGGTCTAGAACCGGCCCTGGTGGCAACCAATCAGCACTGAAGTAACATCTAGAATTTGCATCCTATTAAGTGATTCAGAGCTGCGGATTGGTTGATGGGGCAACTTCTCCACTGGCTCACTTCTCCGCTCTTACCACTGCTTAGTATATGTCCCCTTTAGTCTCCAAACCTACAAGCATTCCCTGAAAACTGGCATCTTAAGGGCAAGCTTATAAAATTCCAGAACCTCCCACATAACCTATACAGGTTGAGTATCCCTTATCCAAAATGCTTGGGACCAGAGGTATTTTGGATAACGGATTTTTCCGTATTTTGGAATAATTGCATACCATAATGAGATATCATGGCGATGGAACCTAAATCTAATCACAGAATGCATTTATGTTACATATACACCTTATACACACAGCCTGAAGGTCATTTTAGCCAATTTTTTTTATAACTTTGTGCATTAAACAAAGTGTGTCTACATTCACACAATTTATTTATGTTTCATATACACCTTATACACACAGCCTGAAGGTCATTTAATACAATATGTATAATAACTTTGTGTATTAAACAAAGTTTGTGTACATAGAGCCATCAAAAAACAAAGGTTTCACTATCTCACTCTCACTCAAAAAAGTCCGTATTTCGGAATATTCCGTATTTCGGAATATTTGGATATGAGATACTCAACCTGTATAGAGTTTCTTATTCAATGAAATCCCCATTGTACAGGCCACACATATTTTCTCTTTCTTTATTTTCCCATCCTCCTGATCACAGGTCAAGATTGCTGTATGACCATATCATACAGCCCGTCAAGAACAATTGCATATTACATCTAGTCTTTTGGGCATATTAACAAACTACTGATAAAGATCTACAGTATGGGTGTGGTATGGCAGGTTGACAGTAACTAGGTTGATAGGGTCTAGGTCGACCACTATTGGTCGACAGGGTCTAGGTCGACTGGTCAAAAGGTCGACGTGAGTTTTTGAAAAAAAATGTATGCCGTTTTCTCCAAACAGTGACCGGGAACCCACATTAGTGCACCGTGTTCGCTCGCCATGCTTCGGACAAGGATATTATTCCCAATCGTAGTCTGCGTGGATTGTTAGGAGAGAGAATTGACTACATAGGAGAGTAATGAGTTAAACATCCTGTGAGGGGTGGACCTAGCTGTGAGGTAGTACAGCCTTAGGAAAAGGGGGAGGGTTAGGGTATATATAGGCTGGAGTGGCCATTTTGGGTCTCTTTGCTTGTTGAATTTCCTTCCCGCCCTCCCGCCCTAAGGGTAGAGGTTGTTTTTGTTTTGACGCGGAGTGCATTGGCGTTTAATTGCTTAGCTGTTTTCATTCGTTGGCTATTTATAGGCGGAAAAGAACGGCAGTTTGTAGTTGTATGGTTTTTTATAGGTAGTAAGTTTCAGTGTTATATGGTTTAGGTGCACTCACCTCCATCGACTTAATGGCCGCTCGACCACCCATCCGGGAGGCAGCGGCAGGGCACCCAGGAGCGGTGGGAAGTCACTGTGGGGGTTGTGTTGACACCTATTACCGGTTTTGATAGGGTGCTGGACGGTTTCGGTCAGTTTATCAATTTAAGTTTACCAATAGTTTAATAGAGCCGTTCTTTTTTCTGCCACCATTATGCCGGCTGATTCGGCATCTTAACAAACTTTTCCCAATTACAGGTTTTGCTATGGTTAGGGTCAAATAAATAGCTAGCAATTTTTCTGCCAAAATCATGTCTCCGTGTCTTTATTTACTGGTATAAAAGGTAACTAAGGTTTACTTTAATAAGGGGGGTCCACCAATTATCACTAGGATGTTTAAGTATGAAAAAGTTCAAAAAAGAAAAAAATTTAAAAAAATTCACGTCGACCTTTTGACCTGTCCACCTAGAGACCCTGTCGACTTGGTTACTGTCGACCAATAGTGGTCGACCTAGTTACTGTCGACCTAGAGACCGGATCCCCTACAGTATATTGTGTGCCCTAATTTCTGTGCCTGCTTTGAATGCCCTGTGTGTGCATGCCACCTGTAACTGCTCATCTACGTTATCAAGCTTATCATATGATCAGGGCCGGATCTACCCCTTGTGGCGCCCAGGGCGAGAGTTTCCACTGGTGCCCCCCCCCCCCCCCGTGGCAAAACAGTTAGTGTGCGGGGGGGGGGCTTCATAGGGGAGGGGCGTGGCCAGTTATGCTCCCAGTAGCTGTGCCCCCCAGTTGATTTGCCCCCAGTAGCTGTGCCCCCCAGTTGATTTGCCCCCAGTAGCTGTGCCCCCTCTTTATTTGCCCCCAGTAGCTGTGTCCCCTCTTTATTTGCCCCCAGTAGCTGTGCCCCCTCTTTATTTCCCCCCAGTAGCTGTGCCCCCTCTTTATGTGCCCCCCCTTTATTTGCCCCCAGTAGCTGTGCCCCCTCTTTATGCGCCCCCAGTAGCTGTGCCCCCTCTTTATTTTACCCCAGTAGCTGTGCCCCCTCTTTATTTGCCCCCAGTAGCTGTGCCCCCTCTTTATTTGCCCCCTGTCGCTGTGCCCCCCGCTTACAAAAACACACACACAAAATAATAAAAACAATACTTACCACTGCCCCGCTCCTGCTGCTTCTTCTGCTGCTCTCCGTCAGTCTTGCCGTCCGCTCGCTCCTCTCTATGGGAGAGACGTCAATGACGTCTCTCCCATAGCGCCGCACAGACACTAGAGGTCAATAACGACCTCTAGTGTCTGTGCCTGGAGCCGGCTGCAGCGGACGCCCACACAGCCCACGGCGTCTGCTGCAGCCGTGGAGCGGGGTGCGGGCAGGCGGCGGTGCCTGCGGGGTGACTGCGGCCGCGCCCCCAGGCCGCAGCGCCCCGGGCAAAGGCACTGCTTGCCCGCACCAAGAACCGCTCCTGCATATGATAGTAACACATGTGACTTGCAGGGCCACTTGAATGGATCATTACATTTGTAACCGAAATTACACTTTAGAGTGCTTTCTATCTCCTATAGAATAGTCCAGATCTGTGACTGTGTGTATTACGCTGGGCGTGGCTAGGAGCTCTCATTAGGTTAGCAGCAGGCAGTGGCGTAACTAGAAATTTTTCTCCCCCAAGCCAAAAAATTCTTCAGCGCCCCCCCCCCCCCCATAATTGGCAGTAGTTAAGGGACAAATATGCGTGCGCCGAAGGCACGCGTTGCCAAAAAGGGGGTGTGGCTTCGTTGAAATGGGCATGGCTTCGCATAAAGGGGCGTGGCATTGCAGGAAAAGACTACCTTATACCCCAGTTTTGCAACCTGCACGCCCAGACGTTAGCCACCACAGGAAAGAAAAATAATCCTGATTCATGCCCCTTACATTATTTGTCATTTTTCCTCCTTATAGTAATGCCCAGTATACATTATGCCACATACTGCAATGGCCTTTAGACATTATGCCACACACAATAATGCACATGACACAATATGCACACACTGTAATGCCCCCGACACATTATGCCACACACCGTAATGCCTGTGACACATTATGACAGGAATCGCAATGCCCGTTATACATTATGCTACACACTGCAATGCCCCTGATACATTATAGCACATACAATGTCTGTGACACATTATGACACACACCGCAATGACCCTGATACATTATACCACATACCACAATGATCGTGATATAGTATACAACACACCGTAATGCCTGACACATTATGACACACACCGCAATGTCTGTGATACATTATGCCACACACCATAATGCCCATTACACATTAAGTTCTACAGTAAGGCTTCTAATTACTTTTAAATTACCTGCTCGTTGCCAGGGGTTTCATGCTCTTGGTTCCATGCACGGTGCCAGGGATTTTCATGCTCAGGGTGTCATGCTCGTTGCCAGGGGTTTCATGCACTGGGTGTCATGCTCGTTGCTAGGGGTTAGTGCTTGTTGGTAGGGCCGTGCTCCCAGTGCCACATATGCCCCCAGTGCCAGATATTCCCCCACAGTGCCAGGTACATGCCCCCAGTGCCAAATATACCCCCCCGGTGCCACATATGCCCCCAGTGCCAGATATTCCCCCACAGTGCCAGGTATATGCCCCCAGTGCCAGATATTCCCCCACAGTGCCACATATGCCCCCTCAGTGCCTGCTCCCCCCAGTGCCAGATATTCCCCCACAGTGTCACATAAGCCCCCTCAGTGCCTGCTCCCCCCAGTGCCAGATATTGCCCCACAGTGCCACATATGCCCCCTCAGTGCCTGCTCCCCCCAGTGCCAGATATTCCCCCACAGTGTCACATAAGCCCCCTCAGTGCCTGCTCCCCCCAGTGCCAAATATTGCCCCACAGTGCCAGGTATATGCCCCCAGTGCCAGATATTCCTCCACACAGTGCCAGGTATATGCCCCCAGTGCCAGATATTCCCCCACAGTGCCGCCAGGTACATGCCCTCAGTGCCAGATATTCCCCCACAGTGCCTGCTCCCCTATCCCCCCCCCCCCCCCACGCCGCTCCTTTATGTTGGAGGGACACGGAGGGCACAGCGCGCGCCTCTCCCGTGTCCTTCCTGGCTCTCCTGCAGGTCTAATAAAGGAAGTGCCGGTTCGTGAGCCAATCAGAGCTCACGAACGGCACTTCCTTTATTAGACCGGCCGGAGAGCCAGGAGGGACATTGGAGAGGCACGCGCGGTGCCCTCCGTGTCCCTCAAACACAGCAGCGGAGGGAAGGAAACCGCAGATTGACATGCGGATGCTCGTCCGCATGTCAATCTGTTCTAAGTCAGTGGCGCCCCCGCATCCCCTCGCCCCCAAGCCACCGCGAGGACTGCGGGGGCAGTAGTTACGCCACTGGCAGCAGGTCTATCACACCCAGCCCACAGCTAATTGGGCTGCTGTGTGTTCCCAGAGCAGGATTAACAATTGGGCTGATGGAGCTGCAGCTCCAGGCACACACCCCAAAATAGGCCCACTCCAGCTGCAGCAACATACCCCCCAACAATTTAAACATAAAAATTGGTACAAATTCAAAAAGGCCACGACCCATTTCCTATACTTTCAATGGAAGTTTGGAGAGCCAAAAATCGTTACAGATCATAAAAAAAGGTACTGTACCTGACAAAAAGGTGGGTATGAAGCAAGTCTCTGTGCTGTAGACAGGGAAAAAAACAAATCCTGCTGCCAGTCTGCCTGCCACCTCCGGCATCAACAATCCCCACTCCCTAGTAGTGGCTCAGGTGGAACAAAAGCTGCTGCGGCCACCGGCATGAATGTGTGTGAAAGGGGCGCAGCGGAAGGCTTTCATAGCCCTCCCTGCGCCGCATACTCTCTGAGCCCCGGAGCCTGCTCTGTGCATGATGTTACAGAAGTGCCTCCCCGCCACAGCCGCACTTAGATCCCCAGAGGTCCTGACTCCGTAAAACAAAGCACCTGGGCTATCAGTCTGGTAGCCCCGAGATGGGTAATGTAACGGATAGAGTGGGTTCTATCGCGGAAGCCGGGTAATGTCTGGATGCTGAATCAATGTAAAAGGTGACAGTGCTGTGCAGTGCAGTGGGTGTGCAGTGTCACTGACACTGCAAAGCACTCTCACCTTTTACATTGATTCAGCCAGTCAGTCAGTTCTGCCAGCCAGTCACTATTTTTAGCGCCGGTGTCCCAACGCACCGCATTCCGGCGCTAAGGGCTGCTGGGAGCTGTCGTTCATTGAGTGCATCTTCTTCTCTGTAATGCGGCGCTTTGGGACACCGGCGCTCACAATAGTGACTGGCTGCTTGGCTGCTGTGCGAGTCTCTGGGAGAGCCACTGCCAAAGGGAGGACAGCAGCTTAGCTGCTTCCAGGAGGAAAGGCAGAAGAAGCATTACTCGTCCCTCCCCCACTTGCAGTACCTTTGGGACCCATCCACGGCACCCCCACACACACCCTCCACCACCCGCAGTGGCTCCGGACCACCTCCCCCACCCGCAGCACCCTCACCCGCAGCACCATCGCACCTGCCCCTCCCCCACCCCGGCAACCGCTCCTCCTCCACTCGCGGCACCCACCCGCGGCACCACCACACCAGCCCCACTCGCGGGCACCCCTGCAACCTCTCCTCTCCTACCCGCGGCACCCCCAGACCCCCTCCCCCATCTGCTTCTTCCCCGCACCCACCACTCCCCCAACCACAGCACCTACTAGGTGATTCATCAGGCCCTGCGTGTGCTGTTCACGCCGTTGCAAGGGGCTACGACCCCTTAACCATTGCACGCCCTTTGTCCGTTCAATATTTAACCATTCACACAATTATGATTGGAGGTAATACTCCATATAATAAAAAGATTGCATGCCGCATGGGCATGCAAGGGTTAAGGGGGCATAGTCCCTAACGACGGCGTGAAGAGTGCCCGTAGGGCGCAATTAATCACCTAGTTCTTTATAATGTCCATATTCTTATCTGCTGTGTGAATAACTTATTATTTCTACAGCATGTACCATTATCATGGACCCTGTGCTCTTAAAAGGATCACTAAACTCCGGAACTAAAATATTCAAACATGAACAAGGAGTACTGTATAAAAGAAATGGTATCCGGACTCTGGGTCGACACCACTTAGGTTGACACCCATTAGGTCGACATCCATTGGTTGACAGTGGCTAGGTTGACACTAGAAATAGGTCGACACTGCCATTAGGTCGACATGAACAAGGTCAACATGCAAAAAGGTCAACATGAGTTTTTTCACTTTAAAAAAAAATCTTTTTCATACTTTATGATCCACGTGGAAGGAATACATATGATATCCCAGTGGATTAGATGCCGGCTGTCACTATCCCGACAGCGGCTTTCCGCCCGCAAGAATGCTGGCAGCGGGGCGAGCGCTACGAGTCCCCTTGCGGGCTCGCTGCGCTCATCACGCTGTGGGCTCGGTGGCTTGCTGCGCTCACCACAAGATCTATTTCCACTCTATGGGTGTCATGGACACCCACAAGTGGGAACAGCCCCTGTGTGCTAGTATTCCTGCTGTCGGGATTCTGGCGTCGGTATCTTGACCGTTAGGATCCCGACAGCCGGCAAACTGATTGCCTCCCATATAAAATACACTGCTTATCAGTAACTGGTTTGGAACACAAATACTGTAGTTATAACTGAAGCTGAGGGACACCAAAAGTAGAATAAAGGTATTCACGTAGTGTGCATATATGTTGTGTTTCTATGGGTTAGGCCCTGGCATTGTGATCTCATTCGGGATGCCGGCACCAGCATTCTGATCTGTGTCGGAATTATGTTGCTGGTTGCCCTATGTTGGGCGGCACCAAGCATGTGAGTAAATGGAAGCAGATTTTGCTACGAGAGCAAAATCTGCGTTCATCTCTGAATAGCCCCCAAAGTCAGTATAGTGAGCAACTGAAAAGTGTTCTGAATATAGATGAGCAGCAGATATGCAGATGCTCCTGGGGTGCCACACAACTTGTGTAGTCAGAATTATGGTGGTCATTCCGAGTTGTTCGCTCGTTGCCGATTTTCGCTATATTGCGATTATTCGCTTACTGCGCATGCGCAAGGTTCGCAGAGCGCATGCGCTTAGTTAGTTTACACAAAAGTTAGGTATTTTACTCACGGCATTACGAGAATTTTTCATCGTTCTGGTGATCGGAGTGTGATTGACAGGAAGTGGGTGTTTCTGTGCGGAAACTGGCCATTTTCTGGGCGTGTGCGAAAAAACGCTGGCGTTTCTGGGAAAAACGCGGGAGTGTCTGAAGAAACGGGGGAGTGTCTGGGCGAACGCTGGGTGTGTTTGTGACGTCAAACCAGGAACAAAACGGCCTGAGCTGATCGCAATCTGTGAGTAAGTCTGGAGCTACTCAGAAACTGCAAAGAATTTTCTATTTGCAATTCTGCTAATCTTTCGTTTGCAATTCTGCTAAGCTAAGATACACTCCCAGAGGGCGGCGGCTTAGCGTGTGCAATGCTGCTAAAAGCAGCTAGCGAGCGAACAACTCGGAATGAGGGCCTATGTTCACACAAGTAAGTAGCGCTAAAAAAAAGGGTCTATACATAAGTAGGTAGTAGTTTATCTAAACAGAGCAAGTAAATGCAGCATAGGATCCATGATGGATTTTTCTTAGACAATACTGGCTACATGTAGAACAAGGGCTATTTTAAGGGCAAATTCAGCAGCAAGGTTTTAAGTATAACAGTGACCTCTTGTGGTCAGAGGTGGAATTATACGATACTATTGTCCGTTTTCCAAAAGAAAAAGCAAAATGCAGATTCAAAATGTTCCGTTAAAAATATTCGGTAATAAAGTTTACAGGTGGTGGTAAACTTTCTGCATGGAAACAGTCAGCTGTAATTGCATTGGTAAATTACTTCTTACAATGTCAGCACTTTTTAAAACGGTTTTGTTGAAAAAATTACACTTTTTGTAACTTAGTATTAGGAAAACAAGAGTCCAAGGAAAAAACCTCAGTTCAGTCATTATCCACTGTAAACTGCTAATCCTAGGCAGGGCTGTAACAAGGGGTGTTTGATCAGTGCTGCCACCCAAGGCAAAGGGGCAACAAGGTCACTGATGATAACTTACCACCTTTCGGGGAACCTGCTACTTACAATGTCATTGTGATATGTTCAGTACCAATCTTCTTGCTCCCGGAGCTTGTTCTGTCATGACATAACATCATGTGCAGGGTTTGCAGTGCGGGCCCATGGTACATAAGTGCCCTACTATGACACTAGTACTGGGTCTAAAAAATGTTCACAAAATACATGAAGAATAATTCATATGTCCCAACATTTCTTTTTGGTAACATGAAATAAGTGCACTTATGTAGGTACTGTTATGTGTCATGGGTGACCAGTGCATTAGACTTGCTGGTCAGCCCCTCACACTATTTCCTTCCTCATAAAAGACCATTAAAGATGTTATCTTGTTACCAATTAAATATTCCTCTCACTTTTCCAGCAAGATCGGTAAAATGCTGCCCTGATTGGATCAGAGGGATAGAGGCTCAACTTGCATTTTAGAAAGGATCCCCTAATGCTTACATCTGGAGATGTCTTGTATTTGAAAAATTAACTTAATAAGACAGATGGGGCCAGGGGCGTATCCAGAACTTTGTGGGTCCCATATAAACATTTTGAAGGGGCCCCCATCCCAATGCTGCTAGAGAGACACTTCTCTGCAGCAGTTGTTAATTTTATGCCCTATAATAGTGCCCTAGTTCATTTTATGAACCATACTAGAGCCTTATTTAATGTTATGCCCCATAGTAGTGCCCTAGTTTCTTTTATGAATCGTAGTAGTGCTTAAGTTCACCCTACAGTATGTCACATTTCAGAGCAGCCAGTACACATTATGCCGCACAGTATCCCCAATTCACATTATGGTATATAGTGCACCCCATTCATATTTTACAGTGACCCGGTTCATATTATATAACATTAAAATGCCCTCCAGTTCATTTTATACCACACTACAATGAGCAAGTCCAATATATATTGCAGGCCCCAAGTAAAAAGTTTGAAAGGACCCCTACTTACCACTCAATGTGTAAAATGTATATAACAAATGTAACTGTGACATGGAAGGTGGGCCCCTCTCAGCTCTGGGCCCCATAGCAGCTGCACTGCCTGCACCTATGGTAGCTACGCCCTTGGATGGGGCCTAATACAGAGTTGAATAAAAGTGGGCTGTAACTGCTCCTGCATGTTGGCACAGAAATAGAAATGTAGAGTTCTATGCATATTTGTGGCGCACCTGCCTAGGGCTACTTGCACCCAGCGTGATCCTTTTTGTAGCGTCAGACTCCGCATCCAAATCTGCATGTCAGTGCAGTAACTATTAGGAAGCAAACGCTGTGCAACTCTGACACATGCCCAGAAGAAAAAGCAATGGCCGTTTGCGTGAGTACCGACATAGCGTGCAACTCTGAATCAGGCCCATATATATATATATATATATATATATATATACATACATCTACCAGAAAACCAATGTCCAAAGAAAAGTACAAAGTGGACTGAAATTAAAACAAAATATACTGTACCTGTACAATCAACAGAGGCCAGGCATGGAAGTAAAATGAGGATAGAAAGGACAAAAAGTAGTAGATGAAAAAACATCAACGAAATAAATAAGGGTTTACACCTGAAATATTTTCCTATGGAGTATGGATCCTTAATTACCTATTGGGACCTTATTTATTGGACCTGAGGTCTCTTTTTTTGCGTTTTTTTATATTGCCCTATTATTTGCACCCCCATAAGTTTTTGTTTATTCCATAGAAACACAGTTTTTGTTTATTCCATGGAAATACAGTATGTGTTAATGGACGATTAGGAGTTAGAAGAGTACTGTATGTAAGGGCACAATAGGAACTTGAGGTTGGATTTTATGCTGGGCACAAGCAGAACAAGCTCTCATGAAATCTTATATCCCAATGCAATGACGGCCAACAGAAGTTTCTGAAAATTCGGTCCAATGTTTTCTTCACTCCTGCATGCCTGGTAAAATGTGAAACAAGGGTCCATTGGTGTAGGTTTGTACAAAGCACAGGCGGAATAAATGACTTACCTGGGGGTATTTTAACTTTATTCATCACAGAAAGGAAGCAAATCATATTTAGAATGAGTTTGTCCTCAGAAGCAACATCCTCTTTGGTAGTGCAATTCATCAGTTTTGATATTTTTGTTTAACATATGATATGTTATGACTAGAGATGTGCACCGGATATTTTTCGGATTTTGTGTTTTGGTTTTGGATTCGGTTCCGCGCCCGTGTTTTGGATTCGGACGCGTTTTGGCAAAACCTCCTTTAAGAATTTTTGTCGGATTCGGGTGCGTTTTGGATTCAGGTGGGGGTTTTTTTTCAAAAAACCCTCAAAAAAAGCTGAAATCATAGAATTTGGGGGTAATTTTGATCCTATAGTATTAATAACCTCAATAACCACAATTTCCACTCATTTCCAGTCTATTCTGAACACTGAACACCTCACAATATTATTTTTAGTCCTAAAATTTGCACTGAGGTCGCTGGATGACTAAGCTAAGCGACCCAAGTGGGCGGCACAAACACCTGGCCCATCTAGGAGTAGCACTGCAGTGTCAGACAGGATGGCACTTAAAAATATAGTCCCCAAACAGCACATGATGCAAAGAAAAAAAGAGGTGCACCAAAGTCGCTTGACGGCTAAGCTAAGCGACAAAAACACCTCAATATCACAGGAATTATTCGTTCTAATCAATGGTATTATTTATTGGTCCAAATCACTGGAAGAAAATTACAAAATCACTAGAATGAACAGCCAGTATCACAGGAATTATTCGTTCTAATCAATGGTATTATTGGTCCAAATCACTGGAAGAAAATGACAAAATAACTGGAATTAAATGGCTGTAATGTCGGGAATTATATCAAATGGCAGTACCACTGGACATATACGGAAGTGTCAGACATGATGGCACTTTAAATAAAAAAAATGTTTTATATGACAGGGACAAACCCACTGTCCTAACAATTGGCAGGGCTGATTAAACAAACAGCCAGGGGGAAACTCCTGAATCCAGTTTCTAACCCTGGGTAATAATTTTTATTACCCGGGATATAATTATAATCACTAAGGCTCCCCTGTAGTGATGTAGTTGAGATCCCCCCCCCCCCAGTGGAGCCCCACTTGGGAGTCCTTCCGCGTCACGCAGAGGACGCTAAGGGAGTAGAATCCATCCTCTGAAGAACCCGTGCACCTGTACTGGGTGCAGACATTCTGCTCTTTCTATGGCCTAGCCTCATGCAGAAGTAGGCCCTCCCGAATTTTCTCGATCTGGCAGCCCAAGGGGACTGCATCAGAGAAGCAAAGTTACGTCTTCTCACAGGTGGTGCTGCGGAAGGATTTGTATTCAGAGTGTCCCCAAGCGGTGTCTCACCTGCGAAGGGGAGGTACCTCTTGGATTCGGCGTCTGCCATTGGCGGATCCAGTGACCTCTGCGAGCCGCTACTGCCATGGAGGATGCTCTAGAATTCATCAGCCCAATGTCCCTTTCACCATGAATTTAGCCGAATCCTTTATGTGACCTAGAATCAAGACAACATCGTCCCTATGGATTGTATCAAGGTCTTCTATTAAATTGTCTGACCATTTTAACATAGCCCTAGCTACCCAAGTGCAAGCAATAGTGGGCCTAAGGGCGACTCCAGTAGCCGTGTAATGGATTTTAGAGTTGTCTCTATCTTGCGGTCAGTCGGCTCCTTTAACGAGGCCAAGCCTGGTACAGGTAATGTAATTACCACTGATGGCCTGGACACCGAAATGTCCATTATGGGAGGAATCTCCCATCTCCTTCTATCCTCCTCAGGAAAGGGATATGTCTTAAGTACTTTATTGGAGATGTGAAAAACCTCTTCTGGGTTTAAACAGGATCTTTCAAATAGGGTATTCAACTCTTCCGAAACCGGGAATGTCACTAATGATTTTGCAGTTAGCATACAAGAATTTTTCTCTATTTGTATAGGTATTTCTAACACATCCCTAATGGCATTGATAAATTTCTAAATTTTATATTCCAATCTATCATAGTGCCCCCCTCTAACTTCTGTGTCGATCCCTGTGTCGGCATCGATGTCCGCATTGGCCTGCAAGACTTGTGTATCAGGAGCTGAGGGGGTCCTAGATGAAATGGACTGATCCATATCTAGAGCATTCTTCGAAGCTTTTTTCCAGCAACTTAATAGAGTATGCCCTAATGAACTCTGAGGAATCTTATTTCCTAGGCTATCCAGCCATTCTGTCTCCATCCTAATGGGATGAAACCACTCAAGGCAATCCTGAATACCTGATACAGACTCCTCTGAGGAAGACACCTCCACAACCTCCAAAACATTTTGTTCTGACATGACACGGACCAGTGATACTGAGCACTGATGAGGATACTAGAACTGACACGGAGCAGCAATATACAGCAATGGCCTACTGTACTGTACTACTATATACTGGTGGTCACCACAATGCAGCACTGTACTACTATATACTGGTCACCACAATGCAGCACAGATATTGAGCACTGATCAGGATACTAGAACTGAGTCTGACACGGAGCTGCAAGATACAGCAATAGCCTACTGTACTGTACTACTATATACAGGTGGTCCCCACAATGCAGCACTGTACTATTATATACTGGTCACCACAATGCAGCACAGATATTGAGCACTGATCAGGATACTAGAACCGAGTCTGACACGGAGCTGCAAGATACAGAAATGGCCTACTGTACTGTACTACTATATACTGGTGATCACCACAATGCAGCACTGTACTACTATATATACTGGTCACCACAATGCAGCACAGATATTGAGCACTGATCAGGAGAATAGAATTGAGTCTGATACTGAGCTGCAAGATACAGCAATGGCCTACTGTACTGTACTACTATATACTGGTGGTCACCACAATGCAGCACTGTACCACTATATACTGGTCACCACAATGCAGCACAGATATTCAGCACTGATCAGGAGAATAGAACTGAGTCTGACACGTAGCTGCAAGATTCAGCAATGGATTACTGTACTGTACTACTATATACTGGTGGTCACCACAATGCAGCACTGTACTACTATATACTGGTCACCACAATGCAGCACAGATATTGAGCACTAATCAGGATACCAGAACTGAGTCTGACACAGAGCTGCAAGATACAGCAATGGACTACTGTACTGTACTACTATATACTGGTGGTCACCACAATGCAGCACTGTACTACTATATAAACTAGTCACCACAATGCAGCACAAATATTGAGCACTGATCAGGATACTATAACTAAGTTTGCCACGGAGCTGCAAGATACAGCAATGGCCTACTGTACTGTACTACTATATACTGGTGGTCACCACAATGCAGCACTGTACTACTGTATATACTGGTCACCACAAAGCAGCACAGATATTGAGCACTGATCAGGAGAATAGAACCGAGTCTGACACGGAGCTGCAAGATACAGCAATGTACTACTGTACTGTACTACTATATACTGATGGTCACCACAATGCAGCACTGTACTATTATATACTGGTCACCACAATGCAGCACAGATATTAAACACTGATTAAAAGAATAGTACAGAGTCTGACACAGAGCTGCAAGATACAGCAATGGACTACTGTACTGTACTACTATATACTGGTGGTCACCACAATGCAGCACTGTACTGCTATATACTGATCACCACAATGCAGCACAGATATTGAGCACTGATCAGGATACTAGAACCAAGTCTGACACGGAGCTGCAATATACAGCAATGGCCTACTGTACTGTACTACTATATACTGGTGATCACCACAATGCAGCACTGTACTTCTATATATACTGGTCACCACAATGCAGCACAGATATTGAGCACTGATCAGGAGAATAGAACTGAGGCTGACACGGAGCTGCAAGATACAGCAATGGCCTACTGTACTGTACTACTATATACTGGTGGTCACCACAATGCAGCACTGTACCACTATATACTGGTCACCACAATGCAGCACAGATATTCAGCACTGATCAGGAGAATAGAACTGAGTCTGACACGTAGCTGCAAGATTCAGCAATGGATTACTGTACTGTACTACTATATACTGGTGGTCACCACAATGCAGCACTGTACTACTATATACTGGTCACCACAATGCTGCACAGATATTGAGCACTGATCAGGATACCAGAACTAAGTCTGACACAGAGCTGCAAGATACAGCAATGGACTACTGTACTGTACTACTATATACTGGTGGTCACCACAATGCAGCACTGTACTACTATATAAACTAGTCACCACAATGCAGCACAGATATTGAGCACTGATCAGGATACTATAACTAAGTTTGCTATGGAGCTGCAAGATACAGCAATGGCCTACTGTACTACTATATACTGGTGGTCACCACAATGCAGCACTGTACTACTATATATACTGGTCACCACAAAGCAGCACAGATATTGAGCACTGATCAGGAGAATAGAACTGAGTCTGACACGGAGCTGCAAGATACAGAAATGGCCTACTGTACTGTACTACTATATACTGGTGGTCACCACAATGCAGCACTGTACTACTATAAATACTGGTCCCCACAATGCAGCACAGATATTAAACACTGATTAAGAGAATAGAACTGAGTGACACAGAGCTGCAAGATACAGCAATGGACTACTGTACTGTACTACTATATACTGGTGGTCACCACAATGCAGCACTGTACTGCTATATACTGATCACCACAATGCAGCACAGATATTGAGCACTGATCATGATACTAGAACCAAGTCTGACACGGAGCTGCAAGATACAGCAATGGCCTACTGTACTGTACTACTATATACTGGTGATCACCACAATGCAGCACTGTACTACTATATATACTGGTCACCACAATGCAGCACAGATATTGAGCACTGATCAGGAGAATAGAACTGAGTCTGACACGGGGCTGCAAGATACAGCAATGGCCTACTGTACTGTACTACTATATACTGGTAGTCACCACAATGCAGCACAGTACCACTATATACTGGTCACCACAATGCAGCACAGATATTCAGCACTGATCAGGAGAATAGAACTGAGTATGACACGGAGCTGCAAGATTCAGCAATGGACTACTGTACTGTACTACTATATACTGGTGGTCACCACAATGCAGCACTGTACTACTATATATACTGGTCACCACAATGCAGCACAGATATTGAGTACTGATCAGGAGAATAGAACTGAGTCTGACACGTAGCTGCAAGATTCAGCAATGGATTACTGTACTGTACTACTATATACTGGTGGTCACCACAATGCAGCACTGTACTACTATATACTGGTCACCACAATGCAGCACAGATATTGAGCACTGATCAGGATACCAGAACTGAGTCTGAGACAGAGCTGCAAGATACAGCTTGGACTACTGTACTGTACTACTATATACTGGTGGTCACCACAATGCAGCACTGTACTACTATATATACTGGTCACCACAAAGCAACACAGATATTGAGCACTGATCAGGAGAATAGAACTGAGTCTGACACAGAGCTGCAAGATACAGCAATGGCCTACTGTACTGTACTACTATATACTGGTGGTCACCACAATGCAGCACTGTACTACTATATATACTGGTCACAACAATGCAGCACAGATATTGAGCACTGATTAAGAGAATAGAACCAAGTCTGACAGGGAGCTGCAAGATACAGCAATGGACTACTGTGCTGTACTACTATATACTGGTGGTCACCACAATGCAGCACTGTACTGCTATATACTGATCACCACAATGCAGCACAGATATTGAGCACTGATCAGGATACTAGAACTGAGTCTGACACGGAGCTGCAAGATACAGCAATGGCCTACTGTACTATACTACTATATAGTACTGGTGATCACCACAATGCAGCACACTAAGCACATATATTGAGCTTTTCAGGCAGAGAACGTAGCCACGTCCTCTCCGCTCAATTGACAATGCACGAGTGAACATGGCAGCGACGCGCGGCTCTTTATATGGAATACGAATCTCGCGCGAATCCGACAGTGGGATGATGACATTTTCCCCCGTTCGGTTTTGCGCGTTAGGCGGGAAGAACCAAGACTGCCTCGGACCCGTATAAACCACGTGAAGTTCGGGGGGGTTCGGATCTCGATGAACCGAACCCGCTCATCTCTAGTTATGACCAGTATAAAACGACCAAAGAACAATGACCATCTTACCTGCCAACAGTTCAAGCAGTGTGCTGTTTAAAGGTATTTTACAGCAGATTTTTATGATCAGAGAAGACTGTTACAGTGTATTTAGCTTACTCTACCATGTGCAGTCTGAAAACTTGTGGGAGAAGAAACCACAGGAGTACTACTTCCCGTCTTTTGGAGAGAGGATAGCACCAACTCCAACCGTAGAAGCAGCCACTTTTAAAACTAAAAGCTGATCAGGTTTTGGTTGCCTTAGAATTGTTGCTAATGTGAAATGTTGCTTTAGTTGAGAGTGTGCGTTCTTAGCCTTAGGAGGCCAATTCTCCCGATAGCAACCACTGTTGAATAAATCCTGATGAATTGAATGTACAAGGTGCAGAATCCCAAGAATCGCTAAACAGGTTTTAACTAGAGATGAGCGGGTTCGGTTCCTCGGAAACCGAACCCGCCCGAACTTCAGGTTTTTTTACACGGGTCCGAGCGACTCGGATCTTCCCGCCTTGCTCGGTTAACCCGAGCGCGCCCGAACGTCATCATCCCGCTGTCGGATTCTCGCGAGGCTCGGATTCTATCGCGAGACTCGGATTCTATATAAGGAGCCGCGCGTCGCCGCCATTTTCACACGTGCATTGAGATTGATAGGGAGAGGATGTGGCTGGCGTCCTCTCCGTTTATAGAGAGTGAGACTAGAGTAGAGAGAGACACAGTATTATTTACTTTAGTAATTTTGGGGAGCATTAGGAGGAGTACTACTACTTGCTGAAGTGATAGTGTGACTGTATATCTGACTTGTGGGGGAGACAGGGGGGAGCAGTTAGGAGTCTGAGAGCAGGAGTACATATTTTAACGTACAGTGCACACTTTTGCTGGCACTCTGCTGCCAGAGTGCCACACTGCCATTGTGACCACACTGACCACCAGTATATATTGTGATTGTCTGCTTAGGAGTACTACTTGCAAGTTGCTGATAGTGTGACCAGTGACCTGACCACCAGTTTAATTAATCACCACCAGTTTAATATATATATATATATATATATATATATATAATTGTATATAATATATATATAATTGTATATGTATACCACCTACCCGTGTTTTTTTTTTTTTTCTTTCTTCTTGATACATACTACTATAGTAGCTTACTGTAGCAGTCTGCGGTGCTGCTGAGCTGACAGTGTCCAGCAGGTCCGTCATCAGTCATTACATAATAAATATATATACCTGTCCGGCTGCAGTACTAGTGATATTATATATATATATATATATATATATATTAATTTCATCTCATTATCATCCAGTCTATATTAGCAGCAGACACAGTACGGTAGTCCACGGCTGTAGCTACCTCTGTGTCGGCAGTCGCTGGTCCATCCATAATTGTATACCACCTACCCGTGGTTTTTTTTTTCTCTTTCTTCTTAATACATACTACTATAGTAGCTTACTGTAGCAGTCTGCGGTGCTGCTGAGCTGACAGTGTCCAGCAGGTCCGTCATCAGTCATTACATAATAAATATATATACCTGTCCGGCTGCAGTACTAGTGATATTATATATATATATTAATTTCATCTCATTATCATCCAGTCTATATTAGCAGCAGACACAGTACGGTAGTCCACGGCTGTAGCTACCTCTGTGTCGGCAGTCGCTCGTCCATCCATAAGTATACTAGTATCCATCCATCTCCATTGTTTACCTGAGGTGCCTTTTAGTTGTGCCTATTAAAATATGGAGAACAAAAATGTTGAGGTTCCAAAATTAGGGAAAGATCAAGATCCACTTCCACCTCGTGCTGAAGCTGCTGCCACTAGTCATGGCCGAGACGATGAAATGCCAGCAACGTCGTCTGCCAAGGCCGATGCCCAATGTCATAGTACAGAGCATGTAAAGTCCAAAACACCAAATATCAGTAAAAAAAGGACTCCAAAATCTAAAATAAAAATTGTCGGAGGAGAAGCGTAAACTTGCCAATATGCCATTTACCACACGGAGTGGCAAGGAACGGCTGAGGCCCTGGCCTATGTTCATGGCTAGTGGTTCAGCTTCACATGAGGATGGAAGCACTCAGCCTCTCGCTAGAAAAATGAAAAGACTCAAGCTGGCAAAAGCACTGCAAAGAACTGTGCGTTCTTCGAAATCCCAAATCCACAAGGAGAGTCCAATTGTGTCGGTTGCGATGCCTGACCTTCCCAACACTGGACGTGAAGAGCATGCGCCTTCCACCATTTGCACACCCCCTGCAAGTGCTGGAAGGAGCACCCGCAGTCCAGTTCCTGATAGTCAGATTGAAGATGTCAGTGTTGAAGTACACCAGGATGAGGAGGATATGGGTGTTGCTGGCGCTGGGGAGGAAATTGACAAGGAGGATTCTGATGGTGAGGTGGTTTGTTTAAGTCAGGCCCCCGGGGAGACACCTGTTGTCCGTGGGAGGAATAGGGCCGTTGACATGCCTGGTGAAAATACCAAAAAAATCAGCTCTTCGGTGTGGAAGTATTTCAACAGAAATGCGGACAACATTTGTCAAGCCGTGTATTGCCTTTGTCAAGCTCTAATAAGTAGGGGTAAGGACGTTAACCACCTCGGAACATCCTCCCTTATACGTCACCTGCAGCGCATTCATAATAAGTCAGTGACAAGTTCAAAAACTTTGGGCGACAGCGGAAGCAGTCCACTGACCAGTAAATCCCTTCCTCTTGTAACCAAGCTCACGCAAACCACCCCACCAACTCCCTCAGTGTCAATTTCCTCCTTCCCCAGGATTGCCAATAGTCCTGCAGGCCATGTCACTGGCAATTCTGACGAGTCCTCTCCTGCCTGGGATTCCTCCGATGCATCCTTGCGTGTAACGCCTACTGCTGCTGGCGCTGCTGTTGTTGCTGCTGGGAGTCGATGGTCATCCCAGAGGGGAAGTCGTAAGCCCACTTTTACTACTTCCACCAAGCAATTGACTGTCCAACAGTCCTTTGCGAGGAAGATGAAATATCACAGCAGTCATCCTGTTGCAAAGCGGATAACTGAGGCCTTGACAACTATGTTGGTGTTAGACGTGCGTCCGGTATCCGCCGTTAGTTCACAGGGAACTAGACAATTTCTTGAGGTAGTGTGCCCCCGTTACCAAATACCATCTAGGTTCCACTTCTCTAGGCAGGCGATACCGAGAATGTACACGGACGTCAGAAAAAGACTCACCAGTGTCCTAAAAAATGCAGTTGTACCCAATGTCCACTTAACCACGGACATGTGGACAAGTGGAGCAGGGCAGGGTCAGGACTATATGACTGTGACAGCCCACTGGGTAGATGTATGGACTCCCGCCGCAAGAACAGCAGCGGCGGCACCAGTAGCAGCATCTCGCAAATGCCAACTCTTTCCTAGGCAGGCTACGCTTTGTATCACCGGTTTCCAGAATAGGCACACAGCTGAAAACCTCTTACGGCAACTGAGGAAGATCATCGCGGAATGGCTTACCCCAATTGGACTCTCCTGTGGATTTGTGGCATCGGACAACGCCAGCAATATTGTGTGTGCATTAAATATGGGCAAATTCCAGCACGTCCCATGTTTTGCACATACCTTGAATTTGGTGGTGCAGAATTTTTTAAAAAACGACAGGGGCGTGCAAGAGATGCTGTCGGTGGCCAGAAGAATTGCGGGACACTTTCGGCGTACAGGCACCACGTACAGAAGACTGGAGCACCACCAAAAACGCCTGAACCTGCCCTGCCATCATCTGAAGCAAGAAGTGGTAACGAGGTGGAATTCAACCCTCTATATGCTTCAGAGGTTGGAGGAGCAGCAAAAGGCCATTCAAGCCTATACAATTGAGCACGATATAGGAGGTGGAATGTACCTGTCTCAAGCGCAGTGGAGAATGATTTCAACGTTGTGCAAGGTTCTGCAACCTTTTGAACTTGCCACACGTGAAGTCAGTTCAGACACTGCCAGCCTGAGTCAGGTCATTCCCCTCATCAGGCTTTTGCAGAAGAAGCTGGAGGCATTGAAGGAGGAGCTAAAAGGGAGCGATTCCGCTAGGCATGTGGGACTTGTGGATGGAGCCCTTAATTCGCTTAACAAGGATTCACGGGTGGTCAATCTGTTGAAATCAGAGCACTACATTTTGGCCACCGTGCTCGATCCTAGATTTAAAACCTACCTTGGATCTCTCTTTCCGGCAGACACAAGTCTGCTGGGGTTCAAAGACCTGCTGGTGACAAAATTGTCAAGTCAAGCGGAACGCGACCTGTCAACATCTCCTCTTTCACATTCTCCCGCAACTGGGGGTGCGAGGAAAAGGCTCAGAATTCCGAGCCCACCCACTGGCGGTGATGCAGGGCAGTCTGGAGCGACTGCTGATGCTGACATCTGGTCCGGACTGAAGGACCTGACAACGATTACGGACATGTCATCTACTGTCACTGCATATGATTCTGTCACCATTGAAAGAATGGTGGAGGATTATATGAGTGACCGCATCCAAGTAGGCACGTCAGACAGTCCGTACTTATACTGGCAGGAAAAAGAGGCAATTTGGAGGCCCTTGCACAAACTGGCTTTATTCTACCTAAGTTGCCCTCCCACAAGTGTGTACTCCGAAAGAGTGTTTAGTGCCGCCGCTCACCTTGTCAGTAATCGGCGTACGAGGTTACTTACAGAAAATGTGGAGAAGATGATGTTCATTAAAATGAATTATAATCAATTCCTCCGTGGAGACATTGACCAGCAGCAATTGCCTCCACAAAGTACACAGGGAGCTGAGATGGTGGATTCCAGTGGGGACGAATTGATAATCTGTGAGGAGCGGGATGTACACGGTGATATATCGGAGGATGATGATGAGGTGGACATCTTGCCTCTGTAGAGCCATTTTGTGCAAGGAGAGATTAATTGCTTCTTTTTCGGTGGGGGTCCAAACCAACCCGTCATTTCAGTCACAGTCGTGTGGCAGACCCTGTCACTGAAATGATGGGTTGGTTAAAGTGTGCATGTCCTGTTTATACAACATAAGGGTGGGTGGGAGGGCCCAAGGACAATTCCATCTTGCACCTCTTTTTTCTTTCATTTTTATTTGCGTCATGTGCTGTTTGGGGAGTGTTTTTTGGAAGGGCCATCCTGCGTGACACTGCAGTGCCACTCCTAGATGGGCCAGGTGTTTGTGTCGGCCACTAGGGTTCGCTTATCTTACTCACACAGCTACCTCATTGCGCCTCTTTTTTTCTTCTTTGCGTCATGTGCTGTTTGGGGAGTGTTTTTTGGAAGGGCCATCCTGCGTGACACTGCAGTGCCACTCCTAGATGGGCCAGGTGTTTGTGTCGGCCACTAGGGTCGCTTAGCTTACTCACACAGCTACCTCATTGCGCCTCTTTTTTTCTTCTTTGCGTCATGTGCTGTTTGGGGAGTTTTTTGGAAGGGCCATCCTGCGTGACACTGCAGTGCCACTCCTAGATGGGCCAGGTGTTTGTGTCGGCCACTAGGGTCGCTTAGCTTACTCACACAGCTACCTCATTGCGCCTCTTTTTTTCTTCTTTGCGTCATGTGCTGTTTGGGGAGTGTTTTTTGGAAGGGCCATCCTGCGTGACACTGCAGTGCCACTCCTAGATGGGCCAGATGTTTGTGTCGGCCACTAGGGTCGCTTAGCTTACTCACACAGCTACCTCATTGCGCCTCTTTTTTTCTTCTTTGCGTCATGTGCTGTTTGGGGAGTGTTTTTTGGAAGGGCCATCCTGCGTGACACTGCAGTGCCACTCCTAGATGGGCCAGGTGTTTGTGTCGGCCACTAGGGTCGCTTAGCTTACTCACACAGCTACCTCATTGCGCCTCTTTTTTTCTTCTTTGCGTCATGTGCTGTTTGGGGAGTGTTTTTTGGAAGGGCCATCCTGCGTGACACTGCAGTGCCACTCCTAGATGGGCCAGGTGTTTGTGTCGGCCACTAGGGTCGCTTAGCTTAGTCATCCAGCGACCTCGGTGCAAATTTTAGGACTAAAAATAATATTGTGAGGTGTGAGGTGTTAAGAATACACTGAAAATGAGTGGAAATTATGGTTTTTGAGGTTAATAATACTTTGGGATCAAAATGACCCCCAAATTCTATGATTTAAGCTGTTTTTTAGTGTTTTTTGAAAAAAACACCCGAATCCAAAACACACCCGAATCCGACAAAAAAAATTCGGTGAGGTTTTGCCAAAACGCGGTCGAACCCAAAACACGGCCGCGGAACCGAACCCAAAACCAAAACACAAAACCCGAAAAATTTCAAGTGCACATCTCTAGTTTTAACCTTGTAGGACGAGACCAGTTGGCTATTGTGTAAAGCTTCTCAGGATCCATCCGAAGACTGGTACCAGAGATGATATATCCCAGGAATGCAATCTCCTTCTGCTCAAAGATGCATTTCTCCAGCTGGCAGTATAGTTGTATAGTTGGTTCGAATGCTATTAGTTCCTTTTGGAGAGCATGGTCAAACACTGGGTCTGATAGCAGTAGGGATTTTACTTCCATCTATTCCAATTATAATGAGACATGGTAAGAATACCAAATTATTTATCTTGGCTGTGATAAAATTTCTGTTTACTCCAGAATCAAAGAATAGCCAAGAGAGTAGGCAAGGAGAATCGTCAGACAGACCAGATCAGAACACAGGTTAGTACATAGAGAGTTCAACAGGAACAGATGCTGTAGATCGGATAGTGACCCTAATACTCTGGTACTGAATAGTACCTAGACACTTTCTTAAATAGGAAGGAGGTTTGACTTTGGCGCCAAATGTGACTTCACATGTGCATGCACTTGTGCTTTTAAGAAGAGGAAAAAGCGGCTTGCATGTACCAATGGGAACGCTTGTAGCCGGGGAGAAAGAAGGAGCCCACTGCACAACAGCTGAGAGAGAGGAGATGCCAGGCAGCTCCACAGTAGCAGAAAAGGAGCAGAAGACTGAGGGCCTGATTCAGGGGTGGACACAGTTCATATAGCAGCTGTGTCTCTGGACGCCAAGAAATCTGCAGATTTTGCAGTTGCAAAAAATCACTCAACCACGTAAACATCAGCATTGTGTGCATATCGTGTGTGCATCATCCCCTTAATAACCCTTTGGTAGAGAAGAGCAGTAGCAGAATGGGCCTGATTTAGAGGCGCACATAGCTGCCTGTACTTGCAAAAATGTGCTAATGACTCAGGGTCCGATTCAGGGGGTCATTCCGAGTTGTTCGCTCGTTGCAGATTTTCGCTATGCTGTGATTTGTTGCTAAATGCGCATGCGCAAGGCAAGCAGGACGCATGCGCTTAGTTATTTAACTAAAAACTTAGCAGATTTGCTGTGGATTCTGCAGCGCTTTTCAGTCGCTCTGCTGATCGGTAAATGATTGATAGGAAAGGGGCGTTTCTGGGAGGTAACTGAGCGTTTTCCGGAAGTGTGCTAAAAAACGCAGGCGTGTCAGGGAAAAATGTGGGAGTGGCTGGAGAAACGGGGGAGTGGCTAGCCGAACGCAGGGCGTGATTGTGACGTCAAACCAGGAACTAAACGGACTGAGGTGATCGCAATCTGTGACTAGGTCTGGAGCTACTCAGAAACTGCTAAGAATTATTTAGTAGCAGTTCTGCTAATCTTTCGTTCGCTATTCTGCTAAGCTAAGATACACTCCCAGAGGGCGGCGGCCTAGCGTGTGCACTGCTGCTAAAAGCAGCTAGCGAGCGAACAACTCGGAATGACCCCCTCAGATCTGATCGCTGCTGTGCGTTTTCACACAGCGGGGCGATCACTGATTGACTGCGCATGCACTGCAATGTGCACGCACATTGCCTAACAACAGGCATCGCCAAACAGCTACAAGCTAGTGCGAAAATTCTGATCGCACAGCCATTCGCAAGCTGATTGACATGAAGAGGGTGTTTGTGAGTAGTAACTGACCATTTTCTGGGAGTGTCAGGGAAAATGCAGGTGTTCCCAAGGGTTTTCTGTTCTCATCGAATTGCAGGAATCAGTCCTGGGCTACGCACAGACTGCACACAGTGGGAAAATCATTCGATAGTGAGTGAGGTGCGAACGGATTTGCAGATGTGCGCTGACTGAGAAACATTTTTGCATGGCGTACACATGCAATCGCACACTTCCACGGGCAAATTTACACTCCCCTTGGGCGGCAACTATCTGATTGCAGGACAGCAACATTAGCAGCACAGCGATCAGGTCTGAATTAGGCCCTCAGTCGCCGTCATGTGCACAGACACACCCACTGCCAGCGTCTCACATCTACCACTCACATACATAAGCAGAAACATCAGATGCACATCGGTCATACCTTCTGGCCATTGAGCAACCATATACTGCCTCTCCTAAGACACTGGAGCCTCTCCATCTGTGAATGAATTTGTAGTGGTTGACTTTGCAAACACATAGAAAATGCTTCCGAAATGCCTGTGTTTCTCTAGCCACCCCTGTTACCTCCTCCAAACGCTGACTATTTGTCACTCATTTGCGAATAAGTCCTAGACGCTTGTGATATTGCTTTTCAGTCACTACGCGTGCACAGTGCAAATTTGGTACATGAGCGTGGGCAAAACAAATCGCTCCACTGCGTCCAACAATGCACTTCAGAATCAGGCCCAATATTCTGTGATCACGTGGTGCACTACTTTTGTGCACCATACACTCCCACTACAATTAAGATGAAATGGCAGATATTGCATGGGACTGTGCAATGTACAGTAATAGGTTGGCCAATGGTGGTAGCTTGGGAGAGGAAAGAAGGGGAAGACATTGAGGTGGGGATGCACATCTGTACCACAACAGGCTGTGTCTACATGTCTCCGTGCTAGTGATCTACCATTGATCATCGATGGGTTTCAATCATCAGCAGGAAACCATCAATGGTTCTGCATGCGCATAACTAAACATTTGGGGGCACCCCCATAGATGGTGTGGGAATTTATTCTTAAAAGCACTACAGCGCATGCACTACCCTGACTGTACTCATAATGATGCATCAACAATGGAGTTGTAAAGCGATGGGCATTCCTGGGCAGTGTCTAAAAGGTGGCCCAAAGTACTGTGTGGGCGTGTTATAGGAGTGTTGCAGCATGTCAGTGAGAGTGAGTGCGTTCTCAGATGCATAACCGCTTCCACAGAAGCCATGTTCAGATGGAGACACTGCACTTGCCATAACAAGAGTTGTGTGACTGGTACCGTCGCAGAGAACAAAAGGGCCCTGAGGCTTGCTGCCCCACGACCCTGGTTTCTAGCTAGCTTAGTGCCTGGAGCGCTCCATGCATGCACCCTGCAGGATGCTCCTGGCAGTGCTGCACTAGCTGACGCTTGCAGTCCTGCCCCCTCTGTGCAACATTATGATATCATGCACTCAGGCGACACGGCCAGCACAGAACACACTGCAGCCCTGGGTGAATGCAATGGTGAACGCGATGAATAGGAATAACCTCAGGAATTACAATGTTTGTAAAGCAGAAGCATGTTCCTGGTGCGCAGATGGCAATACTGAGATGATGGTGATGTTATGCAGTGGATGGCAACCTCTTAAAAACTATTATGAAATTTGTCTTTTTCAAAGTATCTCAAATTAGGTATTTTTCGTAGTCCCATAGAAACGTATAAGGTCTGATTCAGTGGCTGATGCAACATATTCGCAATGCCGATGTTTATGCACTTCAGCGATTATTGTTGTACTGTGCACGCATCTGAGATGCACTGTGCATGTGTGCCGATTGTCTTGCAGTGGTGGTCTTAGTACACATTTAAAAGCAGTATGGTTAACAGTCGATGTGCATTTATGGGAGGTACTGGGGGAAGGGGGGGGGGGGGGTGAGTCAACTGCAGCCATTTTGGGGGATGGTCTCAGCCTGCAACTACGTTTTGTACACAGTTATAAAGGCTTTGGCGAATTAGTTACGACAATCTGAGTAACCACGCAACTTCTTGGAGGTCCGATAGTGATTCCTATGAGCAAATAATGGTTCCTCTTTGTATGCAATCGGCGGATCAGGAATCATTGGACGTCTCTGTATAAAATAGAGCAGCTGCAACGTTAGTATATTTTTGCAGATGAGCTGCGTCCGAAGATGCAGTTGCAAATTTGCATTTACGAGCAAAGCAGCAGATATATCACATACAGTATCTACTGTGGTCAGCCTTTGGTACATACCCACAATGACCAAACAAGAGTCAAAGCTCAGAAAATAGGTGTTTTCTGAGGATGTAATGCACTTTTGGGGTTAATAAAAGGGCCCTGAAGTGTTAAAAAAAATGGAGTTCTACAGTGCTTAGCTCCTAACATTTAGTAATTAATATTTTTAGATTAACTAATCTGAAAATACTACTATCATGTCTAGATGTTTACAGCTATACCCCTTTCACAATGCCAAAGACGCCTTTGCCTCTTTCAGACTGCGCGGCTGCTCCCGGCTTATTGCCACATCAGCAGTGACGTGCCCCAGGCTGAGATCATATCCCATCACCGGTTTACCTATAGTGTGAATGTGTCGGGTTACCCATTCACACTGCATCCGTGTTCTACCCTTTTCGCTACCAGGGTTTAAATACTGTGTCGCTCAACCTGGGTTATTTCTCCTGACCCCTTTCACACTGTACAAAAACCGGGGTTGCTGCGCGTTCACGTTCACGTACAATAACCCGGGTTAATTTTGTCAGTGTGAAAGGGGTATAAGTGGATTTGAAGCATTATTTTATATTGATTCAAAGAGGTAAATTTACTAAAGCTTCTAAAACAGAGAATTGGTGATGTTTCCCATAGCAACCAATCAGATGTTGTCTATCATTTTTCTATTGCCTTTTAGAAAATGAAAGCATCTGATTGGTTGCTATGGGTAACATCACCAATTCTCTTTTTTAGAAGCTTTAGTAAATTATTTACCACAAAGTGAAGTATGCAATTAGAAAACATGGAAATTTATCAGACCAAGGAATATATTAAAACAAAATTATTAACTGTTTTCAATGTGGAACTGCAATAAGCCACATAATGTAATTGAATCTAAATGTGTTCCATAGCAACAAATACATACCAATATCTAGTTTCTGTACATTTCAATTTACTGAATCATTAAATTATTATACTGTATGATGGCATTGATTTGAGTAGCAATGATATCACAGGGGCATATTTATTTTACTTTAGTGGGTCTGTGTGCTAAAGTAGTGCATCGGCCCTAACCCTCATATACAGTAGGATAATGGACAATTGGGGTAGGAAAATATGCAACAAGGGGAGAATGGGGAAAGCATGTCTCCTGTGCAGTGTGTCCCAGCCACACCACAGATTCCGAGGAGCATAGGCATGCACACGGGGTGTGCCTGGTGCGCACGGTGCCCCCTAATGTCCACCACCCCCTCTAGGAGCGTGCCGATCAATTCTGCCCCCAAGTGTCACCCTTCCCGCTGCGCCCGCCCATTTCTAATTCGGTGCAAGCCTCAGCCAATCAGAGCTCATGGCCAGCTTGGAGAGCAGTGAGTAGGCGTTGTGGAAGAACTAGGCGAATTTGATGAAGCTGTACATGAAGAGGCCGCCGTCTGCTCTCAGGCTGCATCAGCGGACAAGCTCTTTCAGACTGGGACCCAGCGCTGGGACAAGGAGATCCTGAGGAGTTAACGCCCCACTGAGGCTGGGGAGGGCAGCCGCGATGCATTTAGTGACAGGGTGACAGATGTGCTAGGGGGGCTTCAGTATGATTTACCGATGGACACAATACCGAAGGTCATCCCGACAGCCATTGGCTTACAGTCAAAATACCGCCATGGTCAAAATTCCGACATTCATTATGCCGACATGTTCATGTTCAAAATGCCAACATAGTCAGAATACAGATGTTTGAAATGCCGACATGTCAAAATACCAACATGAGGTTGTTGTTGTTGTTTTTTTGGGGGGGACGGGGTGTTGTGTCAATGTCGACAAAGGTCGACATGGACACCGTCTAAGTGTACCGCGTCCCTTCGCATGGATCGCTGCGCTTGCCATGCTTTGGGCACTATTATATTCCTTCCCTCCCCCTCCCCCAGATAAACTCAGATGGTAAAGTATGAAGAAGTCTGTTTTTTGGGTAAAAATTCCTTAAAAACGCTTGTCGGCATTTTGACATGTCGGCATTTCAAATGTTGGTATTCTGAATATGTCGGCATTTTGGCATAATCAATGACGTATTTGGACCATGTCGGTATTTTGACTTCTGCACGCCAGGAGACACTATTTTAACTGCTGCACGCCAGGAGACACTTACTACTAGTGACACTGGGGCACTTTCTGCGGGTGACAGAGTGGCCGGGGGCAATTACTGCGTGTGACACAGGCAGGGGGCAATTACTGCAGGTGATACAGGGGGCACTTACTCTGGTGACACAGGGCAGGTTACTGTGGGGTTACAGTGTAATATAGTGGGGTGACATGGAAGCAGGTTACTGTGGGTGACAGTGTATTTTGGGGCAGGGCTGGCTCAAATGGCCGCCGGAGGACTTCAGTGAGAGGCAGGAGTCAGTAGAGGCTACACTGCGCTCTCCTCTCCTCATACAGGAGCAGTAGCACTGGCAAGCCAGAAGCAATAGCTGCTGCAGCGACAGCCAGAATCTCACCAGTAGTGAGTACTGCTGGGGCATTACTGGATCTGGCCCTGCTGGGGGTATCATGTGTATCTGGCACTACTGGGGGCATTACGTGTATCTCACACCACTCTGGGGGTGCTAGAAGAAATCCCGTTGTCAGATGTCACAGGGCGCTGTATTGAATAGCCCTGGGAGCTAATTCCTGGTGCTATTCGGCTCTCCGTGATTTAAATTGTGCCCATACTGTGTGGCGTAATGTGAAATTCGGCTCATATTGTGTGGCGTAATGTGAATTTTGGCTCATATTGTGTGGTGTAATGTGAATTTCGGCTCATACTGTATAGCGTAATGTGAACAAAGGGCATTACTGTCAGTAGCTGGTGAGCATGGGTACATGTGTGACAAATGCTGGTGTCCTGTAGAGGAAGAGTCTGATGGCATAGAAAGAGGCAAATGCAGCTCTGATGGCACATGTGTACATTTTTTACTTTACATATTGTTATATTAAAACTCAAATGTTCGGCCCCCTAAATCTCCCATACTTTTCAGAGTGATTCACTAAATATCAGGATGTAGGTGTTGGGGAGAGCAAGGGGTGGTGTGTGTGGGTGTGTCTGCGTGCGTGCGTGTGAGAAGGGGGGGGATGCATATGCACCTAGGCCGACCACTCTCTAGGGGTGGGATTCAAATGATATATCACGCCCAATTTCATTTCTAAAATGATCTCTGTTATCGTGCATATTGCGCCCATAGTAATCAGGTTTAGCTATGTAAAGGGTTGGGTGCCTCGCTACTCCGGGCTGAAATAATGACACAAACGTCCCTGAGGGCAGAAACAGAACGGGTGTGGAAAGTGGTGAAAAGAATTGAATCCCGCCCTAGTTCTGCCACTGGGTCAGAGATAACGTTAAGGACGTGTAAGCAGTGATATTGTGCAGCAGCAGCTAGGAATCAGGGTTATGCCATAGCTAGACATGTCCCTGGGTGGTGCTAGACACGCTCAAAAGGCAGTGATACACAGGCCCAAAAGGCAGTGCTCGACACGCCCCTCCTGCGGTGCACCCCCTAATAAAATTAGCTGTGCACGCCTATGCCGAGGATTTACAGTATTTAAGTGAATCATATGACCCTGTATTAGTGATGAGCGGGTTCGGTTCCTCAGAATCCGAACCCCCCCGAACTTCAGCCTTTTTACACGGGTCCGAGGCAGGTTCGAACCTTCCCGCCTTGCTCGGCTAACCCGAGCGCGCCCGAACGTCATCATCCCGCTGTCGGATTCTCGCGAGGCTCGGATTCTATCGCGAGACTCGGATTCTATATAAGGAGCCGCGCGTCGCCGCCATTTTCACACGTGCATTGAGATTGATAGGGAGAGGACGTGGCTGGCGTCCTCTCCGTTTATAGAGAAGAGAGTAGAGAGTTAGAGACACTATTTAGTATTTACTAATTTTGGGGAGCATATTAGGACTGGAGTACTACTACTTGCTGATAGTGTGACCATTGACCACCAGTTTAATTAATCCGTTCTCTGCCTGAAAAAAAAACGATACACAGTGTGACACAGTCACATCATACCTCCCAACTTTACTGTTCTGTGGAGCGGGACACTTGTGCGGCGAGCTCCCGAAAAGGGGGCGTGGCATATGAAAAGGGGCGTGGCTTCGCGGGAGGACCCGCGATCGCGAGCCACGCCCCCATTTTCGTCACTGAGGGGGCATGCCCAGCGCTCTGTGAGCCGCTGGCATGCTCCCTCTCCCTCTGACTCCACTGAATAGACGCTGTGCGCATGCGCACAGCGTCTATTCACCGCTGCTCTGCTAAGCAGAGCAGCGATTGACAGAGCCTCCCAACTGACCCCCCCCCACCGCGGGACACTGCGGCCCGCGGGTGGGACAGCGGGACAGTCCCCAAAAAACGGGACTGTCCCGCGAAAATCGGGACAGTTGGGAGGTATGGTCACATACCATATCTGTGCTCAGCCTCAGTGTGCTGCATCATCATATGTAATACTGTATATCTGACTGTGCTGAGTGCTCACTGCTCACACAGCTTAATTGTGGGGGAGACTGGGGAGCAGTTAGAGCAGGAGTACATAAATAATATATTTTAAGTACAGTGCACACTTTTGCTGCCAGAGTGCCACACTGCCAGTGTGACTGACCAGTGACCACACTGACCACCAGTATATTGTGATTGTCTGCTTAGGATGGAGTACTACTTGCTGATAGTGTGACCAGTGACCAGTGACCACCACCAGTTTAATTAATCCGTTCTCTGCCTGAAAAAAAAACGATACACAGTGTGACACAGTCACATACCATATCTGTGCTCAGCCCAGTGTGCTGCATCATATGTAATACTGTATATCATTATCTGACTGTGCTGAGTGCTCACTGCTCACACAGCTTAATTGTGGGGGAGACTGGGGAGCAGTTATAGCAGGAGTACATATTTTAAGTACAGTGCACACTTTTGCTGCCAGAGTGCCACTGCCAGTGTGACTGACCAGTGACCACTGACCACCAGTATATTGTGATTGTCTGCTGACCACCAGTATATTGTGATTGTCTGCCTGAAAAAGTTAAACACTCGTTGTGTGGTGTTTTTATAAACGCATTCTGCAGACAGTGTCCAGCAGGTCCGTCATTACATAATATATACCTGTCCGGCTGCAGTACTAGTGTGATATATATATATATTTTAATTTTATCTCATTATCATCCAGTCTATATTAGCAGCAGACACAGTACGGTAGTCCACGGCTGTAGCTACCTCTGTGTCGGCAGTCGCTCGTCCATCCATAATTGTATACCACCTACCCGTGGTTTTTTTTTCTATCTTCTTGATACTAGTAGCTTACTTTAGGAGTCTGCAGTGCTGACAGACAGTGTCCAGCAGGTCCGTCATTACATAATATATATACCTGTCCGGCTGCAGTACTAGTGTGATATATATATATATTTTAATTTTATCTCATTATCATCCAGTCTATATTAGCAGCAGATACAGTACGGTAGTCCACGGCTGTAGCTACCTCTGTGTCGGCAGTCGCTCGTCCATCCATAATTGTATACCACCTACCCGTGTTTTTTTTTTCTATCTTCTTGATACTAGTAGCTTTCTTTAGGAGTCTGCAGTGCTGACAGACAGTGTCCAGCAGGTCCGTCATTACATAATATATATACCTGTCCGGCTGCAGTACTAGTGTGATATATATATATATATATTTTATTTTTATCTCATTATCATCCAGTCTATATTAGCAGCAGACACAGTACGGTAGTCCACGGCTGTAGCTACCTCTGTGTCGGCAGTCGCTCGTCCATCCATAAGTATACTAGTATCCATCCATCTCCATTGTTTACCTGAGGTGCCTTTTAGTTGTGCCTATTAAAATATGGAGAACAAAAATGTTGAGGTTCCAAAAATAGGGATAGATCAAGATCGACTTCCACCTCGTGCTGAAGCTGCTGCCACTAGTCATGGCCGAGACGATGAAATTCCATCAACGTCGTCTGCCAAGGCCGATGCCCAATGTCATAGTACAGAGCATGTAAAATCCAAAACACCAAATATCAGTAAAAAAAGGACTCAAAAATCTAAAATAAAATTGTCGGAGGAGAAGCGTAAACTTGCCAATATGCCATTTACCACACGGAGTGGCAAGGAACGGCCTAGGCCCTGGCCTATGTTCATGGCTAGTGGTTCAGCTTCACATGAGGATGGAAGCACTCAGCCTCTCGCTAGAAAAATGAAAAGACTCAAGCTGGCAAAAGCACAGCAAAGAACTGTGCGTTCTTCGAAATCCCAAATCCACAAGGAGAGTCCAATTGTGTCGGTTGCGATGCCTGACCTTCCCAACACTGGACGTGAAGAGCATGCGCCTTCCACCATTTGCACGCCCCCTGCAAGTGCTGGAAGGAGCACCCGCAGTCCAGTTCCTGATAGTCAGATTGAAGATGTCAGTGTTGAAGTACACCAGGATGAGGAGGATATGGGTGTTGCTGGCGCTGGGGAGGAAATTGACAAGGAGGATTCTGATGGTGAGGTGGTTTGTTTAAGTCAGGCACCCGGGGAGACACCCGTTGTCTGTGGGAGGAATAGGGCCATTGACATGCCTGGTGAAAATACCAAAAAAATCAGCTCTTCGGTGTGGAAGTATTTCAACAGAAATGCGGACAACATTTGTCAAGCCGTGTGTTGCCTTTGTCAAGCTGTAATAAGTAGGGGTAAGGACGTTAACCACCTCGGAACATCCTCCCTTATACGTCACCTGCAGCGCATTCATAATAAGTCAGTGACAAGTTCAAAAACTTTGGGCGACAGCGGAAGCAGTCCACTGACCAGTAAATCCCTTCCTCTTGTAACCAAGCTCACGCAAACCACCCCACCAACTCCCTCAGTGTCAATTTCCTCCTTCCCCAGGAATGCCAATAGTCCTGCAGGCCATGTCACTGGCAATTCTGACGAGTCCTCTCCTGCCTGGGATTCCTCCGATGCATCCTTGCGTGTAACGCCTACTGCTGCTGGCGCTGCTGTTGTTGCTGCTGGGAGTCGATGGTCATCCCAGAGGGGAAGTCGTAAGACCACTTTTACTACTTCCACCAAGCAATTGACTGTCCAACAGTCCTTTGCGAGGAAGATGAAATATCACAGCAGTCATCCTGCTGCAAAGCGGATAACTGAGGCCTTGGCATCCTGGGTGGTAAGAAACGTGGTTCCGGTATCCATCATTACTGCAGAGCCAACTAGAGACTTTTTGGAGGTACTGTGTCCCCGGTACCAAATACCATCTAGGTTCCATTTCTCTAGGCAGGCGATACCGAAAATGTACACAGACCTCAGAAAAAGAGTCACCAGTGTCCTAAAAAATGCAGCTGTACCCAATGTCCACTTAACCACGGACATGTGGACAAGTGGAGCAGGGCAGGGTCAGGACTATATGACTGTGACAGCCCACTGGGTAGATGTATGGACTCCCGCCGCAAGAACAGCAGCGGCGGCACCAGTAGCTGCATCTCGCAAACGCCAACTCTTTCCTAGGCAGGCTACGCTTTGTATCACCGGTTTCCAGAATACGCACACAGCTGAAAACCTCTTACGGCAACTGAGGAAGATCATCGCGGAATGGCTTACCCCAATTGGACTCTCCTGTGGATTTGTGGCATCGGACAACGCCAGCAATATTGTGTGTGCATTAAATATGGGCAAATTCCAGCACGTCCCATGTTTTGCACATACCTTGAATTTGGTGGTGCAGAATTATTTAAAAAACGAGAGGGGCGTGCAAGAGATGCTGTCGGTGGCCAGAAGAATTGCGGGACACTTTCGGCGTACAGGCACCACGTACAGAAGACTGGAGCACCACCAAAAACGCCTGAACCTGCCCTGCCATCATCTGAAGCAAGAAGTGGTAACGAGGTGGAATTCAACCCTATATATGCTTCAGAGGTTGGAGGAGCAGCAAAAGGCCATTCAAGCCTATACAATTGAGCACGATATAGGAGGTGGAATGCACCTGTCTCAAGCGCAGTGGAGAATGATTTCAACGTTGTGCAAGGTTCTGCTGCCCTTTGAACTTGCCACACGTGAAGTCAGTTCAGACACTGCCAGCCTGAGTCAGGTCATTCCCCTCATCAGGCTTTTGCAGAAGAAGCTGGAGACATTGAAGGAGGAGCTAACACAGAGCGATTCCGCTAGGCATGTGGGACTTGTGGATGGAGCCCTTAATTCGCTTAACAAGGATTCACGGGTGGTCAATCTGTTGAAATCAGAGCACTACATTTTGGCCACCGTGCTCGATCCTAGATTTAAAACCTACCTTGGATCTCTCTTTCCGGCAGACACAAGTCTGCTGGGGTTCAAAGACCTGCTGGTGAGAAAATTGTCAAGTCAAGCGGAACGCGACCTGTCAACATCTCCTCCTTCACATTCTCCCGCAACTGGGGTGCGAGGAAAAGGCTCAGAATTCCGAGCCCACCCGCTGGCGGTGATGCAGGGCAGTCTGGAGCGACTGCTGATGCTGACATCTGGTCCGGACTGAAGGACCTGCCAACGATTACGGACATGTCGTCTACTGGCACTGCATATGATTCTCTCCCCATTGAAAGAATGGTGGAGGATTATATGAGTGACCGCATCCAAGTAGGCACGTCAGACAGTCCGTACTTATACTGGCAGGAAAAAGAGGCAATTTGGAGGCCCTTGCACAAACTGGCTTTATTCTAGCTAAGTTGCCCTCCCACAAGTGTGTACTCCGAAAGAGTGTTTAGTGCCGCCGCTCACCTTGTCAGCAATCAGCGTACGAGGTTACTTCCAGAAAATGTGGAGAAGATGATGTTCATTAAAATGAATTATAATCAATTCCTCCGTGGAGACATTGACCAGCAGCAATTGCCTCCACAAAGTACACAGGGAGCTGAGATGGTGGATTCCAGTGGGGACGAATTGATAATCTGTGAGGAGGGGGATGTACACGGTGATATATCGGAGGATGATGATGAGGTGGACATCTTGCCTCTGTAGAGCCAGTTTGTGCAAGGAGAGATTAATTGCTTCTTTTTTTGGTGGGGGTCCAAACCAACCCGTCATTTCAGTCACAGTCGTGTGGCAGACCCTGTCACTGAAATGATGGGTTGGTTAAAGTGTGCATGTCCTGTTTATACAACATAAGGGTGGGTGGGAGGGCCCAAGGACAATTCCATCTTGCACCTCTTTTTTCTTTCATTTTTCTTTGCGTCATGTGCTGTTTGGGGAGTGTTTTTTGGAAGGGCCATCCTGCGTGACACTGCAGTGCCACTCCTAGATGGGCCAGGTGTTTGTGTCGGCCACTAGGGTCGCTTAGCTTACTCACACAGCTACCTCATTGCGCCTCTTTTTTTCTTTGCGTCATGTGCTGTTTGGGGAGTGTTTTTTGGAAGGGCCATCCTGCGTGACACTGCAGTGCCACTCCTAGATGGGCCAGGTGTTTGTGTCGGCCACTAGGGTCGCTTAGCTTACTCACACAGCTACCTCATTGCGCCTCTTTTTTTCTTTGCGTCATGTGCTGTTTGGGGAGTGTTTTTTGGAAGGGCCATCCTGCGTGACACTGCAGTGCCACTCCTAGATGGGCCAGGTGTTTGTGTCGGCCACTAGGGTCGCTTAGCTTACTAACACAGCTACCTCATTGCGCCTCTTTTTTTCTTTGGGTCATGTGCTGTTTGGGGAGTGTTTTTTGGAAGGGCCATCCTGCGTGACACTGCAGTGCCACTCCTAGATGGGCCAGGTGTTTGTGTCGGCCACTAGGGTCGCTTAGCTTACTCACACAGCTACCTCATTGCGCCTCTTTTTTTCTTTGCGTCATGTGCTGTTTGGGGAGTGTTTTTTGGAAGGGCCATCCTGCGTGACACTGCAGTGCCACTCCTAGATGGGCCAGGTGTTTGTGTCGGCCACTTGGGTCGCTTAGCTTAGTCATCCAGCGACCTCGGTGCAAATTTTAGGACTAAAAATAATATTGTGAGGTGTGTGGTGTTCAGAATAGACTGAAAATGAGTGGAAATTATGGTTTTTGAGGTTAATAATACTTTGGGATCAAAATGACCCCCAAATTCTATGATTTAAGCTGTTTTTTAGGGTTTTTTGAAAAAAACACCCGAATCCAAAACACACCCGAATCCGACAAAAAAAAAATCGGTGAGGTTTTGCCAAAACGCGGTCGAACCCAAAACACGGCCGCGGAACCGAACCCAAAACCAAAACCCGAAAAATTTCAAGTGCACATCTCTACCCTGTATTGAATTTCCCATATAACTTTTAGAACTGTGCCTGAATGCAAGTAATATAACTTCAGAAAGGTCTATTATTACAGTCTTGCTGTGGGACAGCTAGTGACAACTTACCAGACAAAGAAAACAGCCACATTGAGGTCTTTCCTTGTCCTTACTCTAATTTTGTCAGGGGGACAATAGATTATTGAAACTTTTTTGCCCATTCTTCCTAATAGTTTATAAATGCCTGTGAGATAGCCAACAATTCCAGCTCTGAATGGTCAGCTTGCTACACCTATCAAATGGCCAAGATGCGCTGCATACTGGAAACCACGTGACCTTTTTGTAGCATAGAAGCTTCTTGGCCTGGTTCGGAGGTATACGCAGATACGGCTGTAGCTGTGTCTTTTGCAACTGGTTCTCAGTCTACTGCGAAGTCCACAGGTAACAGCATTATTCTGTCACAGTGCATACTAAGACCATCGTAGCACCATTGGTCGCTACATCAAAGACAGTACCAGCTTTATGGAAGGTACAATTTTGCCATTTTGAACATGGCCACCTGTGTCAGGGTCACTGTCAACAAAACACCCACTTTTGGACAGCCCTCTCTGTTACATCCCAGACATGCCCACTGTAATTCAATTTCTCTGCGTGCAATTTCCATCTGCAATTCAGAATGGCAACTGGCCACACACCATCATACGTACACACAGCGGTGCAAGTAAGCGAGTACGCTCGGGTACACAGTACCCTTAAGAATTTGGCAGCGGGTACTCAGTACCACCTGCCACACACTTTGCCATTACCACAATTATAATGTGCCACAAAGCAACAAGACCATGGTGCTTGACAGCATGACGGCTCCTCCCACTTTGTCAGGGTTACTGGGAGTGTGACAGTGGCTGTATTTTCCTGTTATAATGGAGACATTACTATATATTGTTATTAAATTGGGGGCATTACTATATATTTCTATTATACTGGAGGTATCACTATATATTTCTATTATACTGGAGGCATTACTATATATTTCTATTATAATGGAGGTATCACAATATATTTCTATTATACTGGAGGCATTACTATATATTTTTAGCCTTGCCTCCAGATAAAAAAAGAAAAAGGGGCTGTCTCGTGTGGCCACGCCGCTAGTGTCATGTAGCCACTCCCACTAGCACCATGTGGCCACACCCCCTCACATCACATAACCACGCCCGTTTTTCGGCACTCAGTACCACTAAGAAAATATTTCTACTTGCACCACTGCGTACACACTATCCAACTATAAGGCTGATCAGCCAATAACTGGTGCATGCAAGAATGTTAGCCAATAATGGCTTCAAACACAACTGCAACGGTCAGATAGGGAGGTCGGGATTCCATGTGATTCCTGACAATCCTCCCATTTATGTGATCAAGAAAGTTCACACTGAGGAAGAAACTATGAGATCTGATCACAAATGTATATCCTCCTCACTGAATAGATTAGCCAGGCGCCACACACATGAAGAAATGTCAGTCACTGCCAGGTGTTCATGTTTAAAACCATGAGGTGTGCCTTTACGCTCTTCTCTCTTACAGTTGAAGAGACTTTGTAGTATAGGAGACCCCACTGCCCTTCTTTGCAATCTGCTGTTCTCTACCTGGCCTATCCTTTTTCCCGGCAGCATTGTACGAGGTCCCCTCTCACTGAGTCCCCACCCTCCCTGTCTTACTCTGCTCAGCTAGACCTCCTATGCAGCAATATGTAAGGACCCGTTCTGCCTGTCTGTAATGTAGTGTAGGGTATAGAAATGTCAGAATTGTAGTGGTAGGTAGTGGTACAGTGGGGTTAGTGATGTAGTGGTAGGTACAGTGGGGTTAGTGATGTAGTGGTAGGTACAGTGGGGTTAGTGATGTAGTGGTAGGTACAGTGGGGTTAGTGATGTAGTGGTAGGTACAGTGGGGTTAGTGATGTAGTGGTAGGTACAGTGGGGTTAGTGATGTAGTGGTAGGTACAGTGGGGTTAGTGATGTAGTGGTAGGTACAGTGGGGTTAGTGATGTAGTGGTAGGTACAGTGGGGTTAGTGATGTAGTGGTAGGTACAGTGGGGTTAGTGATGTAGTGGTAGGTACAGTGGGGTTAGTGATGTAGTGGTAGGTACAGTGGGGTTAGTGATGTAGTGGTAGGTACAGTGGGGTCAGTTATGTAATAGTGGGTATAGAGGGGTTTGTAATGTAGTGTAGGGTATAAGAGTATTTGAATTCAGGGTACTATGGTGTGGCCATGTCCTTTCGCTACAATACCATGACATACTTAAAACATGGAGGATGACAGTACTTATGTTGCCAGGGATGCTCGGTCCCCTAGATCACATTCTACTTATTGGCCCTCATTCCGAGTTGGTCGCTCGTTATTTTTCTTCGCATCGGTGCGATTTTCCGCTAACTGCGCATGCGCAATGTTCGCACTGCGGCTGCGTCAAGTAAATTTGCTAAAAAGTTCGGTATTTTACTCACGGCTTTACGAGGTTTTTTCTTCGTTCTGGTGATCGGAGTGTGATTGACAGGAAGTGGGTGTTTCTGGGCGGAAACTGGACGTTTTATGGGTGTGTGTGAAAAAACACTGACGTTTCTGGGAAAAACGCGGGAGTGGCCGGAGAAACGGGGGAGTGTCTGCGCGAACGCTGGGTGTGTTTGTGACGTCAAACCAGGAACGACAAGCACTGAACTGATCGCACTGGAAGAGTAAGTCTCGAGCTACTCAGAAACTGCAAAGAAATTTTTTTTCGCAATATTGCGAATACTTCGTTCGCAATTCTGCTAAGCTAAGAATCACTCCCAGAGGGCGGCGGCTTAGCGTGTGCACTGCTGCAAAAAGCGGCTAGCGAGCGAACAACTCGGAATGAGGGCCATTATCTTCTAGACGGTGCTAGATAAACGATAATCAGAATCAGATTGACTGTTATGGGCAATATCTCCACTTCTATAAACCTGCACTTTGGTAAATGTACACCCTAAGGTGATGTCATACAGGTGGTTTAAAAGCCATCCAGAAAAAGAACAGTCTTATAGTGCTAGTGTTCATAATGCTTAATCACTCTGTTTGCAGCACACTGAACTGAAGGAAGAATGTTCCCCCTGTCACTCAAAGTGCTTATGCAGAGTCTAATGTACTGTAAAGTCTCATGTAGTGGGGTCTCCTGTACTGCAGAATCTAATGTACTGGAGTGCTGATGTACTATACAGTCTCCTGTACGGGGGGCCTCCTGTACTTCAGAGTTGCCTGTATTACGGGGTCTCCTGTACTGCGGGGTCTCCTGTACTGCAGGGTCTCCTGTACTGCAGAATCTCCTGTATTGTAGAGTCTCCTATATTATGGGTCTCCAAGGGTCTCCTGTACTACAGAGCAACCTGTACTGGGGGGTCTACTATACTACAAAGTCTCTTCTACTGTAGAGACTCCTGTACTACAAAGTCTCCTGTACCTCAGAGTCACCTGTACTCAGGGGTTAAAGTGAGCCGGAACAGGGCGGAACTGCGTTCCGTCAGTTACACTTGGAGACGGAACGCAGTTCTGCCTCCTCCGGCTCATCTAACCCGCTGTGTGCAGCGCTGCAGGGAGATGCCGGGCGCCCGCTGAGGTTGCGTTACCAGCGGGCGCCCGGCGGCAGCCGGAGGCAGGAGCTCAGTACTGAGCTCCGGCTTCCGGCTTTGTCACTGTGTGCTATGGGAGAGATGTCATGACGTCTCTCCCATAGTGCAGAGGAGCGGGCGGCGAGAGCGTTCTGGAAGCAGGAGCGGGGCTCGGTAAGTATTGTGATTGTTTTCTTTCTAGGGGGCACACTACTAGGGACAAACTACTGGGAGGGGCATCTACAGGGGGCAAACTACTGGAGGGGAATCTACTGGGGCAAACTACAGGGGGGCATCTACTAGGAGCATTACTACTGGGGGACATTATTACTGTGGGCCAACTACAAGGGGGCAAGCTTCTGGGGGCAAACTGCAAAGGGGCTAACTACTGGGGGCAAAGTACAGGAGGGCATTACTACTGGGGACAAACTACAGGAGGGCATTACTACTGGGGGGCATCTACTGGGGGACATTATCACTGGGGGCCAACTACAAGGGGCAAACCACAAAGGGGCTAACTACTGGGGGCAAACTACAGGAGGGCATTACTACAGGGGGCAAACTACAGGAGGGCATTACTACTGGGGACATAACTACAGGAGGGCATTACTACTGGGGGCATAACTACAGGGGTATTACTACTGGGGGCGTAACTACAGGGGCATTACTACTTGGGGGCATAACTACAGGGGCTAAACTGCTGGGGGCTAAACTACTGAGGGCTAAACTACAAGCGGGGCATAACTGCAGAGGCTAAACTACAAGGGGGCAAACTACAGGGGGGCATTATTGCTGGCGGCTAAACTACAAGCAGGCAAACTACTGGGGCTAAACAACTGGGGGCATTACCACTGGGAGGCTAAACTAAAAGGGGGGGTAAACTACTGGGGTCATAACTGCAGGGGCATTACCACTGGGGGCATAACTACTAGGGCTAAACTACAGGGGGCTAAACGACTGGGGGCATTAGTACAGGCAACATTACTACTGGGGGCAATACTACACAGGGGCATTAACATTAAGGGCATTACTACTGGGGACCCTTCTAAAGAGGGCATTGCAAAGGGGGCACTTCATAAGGGGCATCACTCCTGGGGACATAAGGGGCACTACTATTGTGGGCATTGCATAAGGGGCACCACTACTATGGGGTCTATATAAGGGGCACTACCACTGTGGGCACTAGCAGTACAGTGGACATTGCATAAGGAGCACTAATACTGTGGGCATTGTATAAGAAGCGCTACTGTGGTGGGCATTATGTGTATTACGGGGTGCTACTACTGTGGGCATTATTACTATTCTGTGACCACGCCCCTTTCATTTTGAGTCCACGCCCATTTTTTGTGGCGCACACTTACGGCGCGCGCAATACCTTTGTTACATGGGTGCCGTGGGGTGGGGGGTGAGTTCCACCACCTCTGTAGTTGTAGAACCACTTTAAGCACTACCTGTACTGCAGAGTCATCTATACAGCAGTGTTCTGCACTGAAAATTTCCTGTACTACAGCGTTACCTGTATGTCAAAGTCTTTTGTACTGAGGTCTCCTGTAATCTAGTGTCTCCTGTGATGGGGGCTCCTGTACTTGGTTCTCCAGTGCTGCAGAACTCTTGTATTGGGGTGTCTCCAATACTGTAGAGCCACTTGTAATGCAGAGTCACCTGTGTCCCTTGCAAAGTTACCTATACTGTAGGGACTCCTATTCTGCAGAGCCTCCTGTAGTGAAAAATATGCTGCAGCAGCCTATGTCCTGTGTGATTGGTCATCTCAGTCACCAGAAGATAATAAGGTGGGCTTTATAATCATATCAGTGCCAAAATTATTTCCAGGGCTTTAATCAAATCATAAGCTTTGTGACCATAGAGGCTGAATGTACTTGTGAATGGAGGAGGGGGGGCAGACAATATTAGTATGCCTAGAGGAGGCCTAACCACTAAATCCGTCTCTGTCTATCTGCCAACAAAACAGTAAACATCCTGGAGCTCGACACCAGACTAGGCCATAGCAATGCTAATATTACGCAATAATGAATCTACTAGCAAAATGGAGAAATACTGTGACATAGAGCCAAAAGTTAACAATATGCACATAAATGTGTATGTTAAATAAAGGAGGATGTAACTGAGGGTGCACATGTACTAACACAGGGGCAAACACAGGATTTGCAAAGGGGGGTTTCCAGATATGTACATGTATATATATATATATATATATATATATATATATACACACACATACACACACACACACGCACACACACTGTGATGCGGGTGGCACATGGCGGACTTGGAGGCAGTTGTGGTGCTTGGTCCCTTGTACCTGTGTCTCATAGTGGACCCCCGTCGTCAGGGACAGCATTGTCCCTGACAACGGTGGTCCACCCCGGGCAATAGAAGTCTGCTGAGTGCCACCTTGCACTGCACTGTGGATGGCATTTATATATATATGACAGAAAAAACAAATCCTGAGTGCGCTATATTGATTGTATATATTTGACGGAAGTCCTTCCAAGTGGATATATCTTATACTGGTGAAGACGGAATTTCCTGGGTTCCTTGACAAGGTGTGAGCTCAACAAAAGGAGTGTCTTCACCAACTGGATCACTAACTAATGGCTGATAACCCCAACGCGTTTCATCTGTTTCACTTCATCAGGGGTAACAAAAAAAAATAAAATAAAAAAAATAGTAGGAACAAATATGACATCAGTAATTCTGTATAGAAGATGTTATAAGCAACCTTTGTATATAGATAGGCTCATCACATAAAAAAAGGGGCAATACTCCTTTAAAAGGTTGCTTCTTGTTCAGACTCTATTAGAAACCTATTCATCATTAATACTGAATCCGCCTGAACATATAGAATAGTTCAGTGCACTGGATTGGATTTTTTTTTAAAATACAATGATGTATCAAAAGGTATATCCAGAGACAAGATCAATAATTGTTATAAAGCACTGGAACTCCCAAAAAGGACCCACAGTTGTATCCAGAGGATTTCCTAAACTGCAACCATGTGTGTAGAAGTTTCAGAATAGCAGAGCTGTCTCTGTCTCAAAAAAAAACAAAACAAAAAACACTTGGCCCATCAGGGGGGGTTTCTGGGTACTCATTGGACACTGAGGTAGAGCTGTAACTAGAATTTTTGGTGCCCTGTGCCAGAAAGAGAATTGGTGGCCCCCCCCTTTTATCAATAGGGACATAATGTCACAATCCCATGTAGTTTCTCCTCCATGCCTGGGGTGGCGCTCTCTGCTCTGGTGTTCAGAGTTCTGCTCTGTATCTGCAGCTTGATTAGTAGCTGCTACCACAGCTGTGAGCAGCACCTGTACTCACTACTTAGGCCAGCCACACAGGCTCCCTGTTGCCAGTTCATCGAGTCAAGATTGTTACAGCTCCTGGTCCTGGTCATGCTGATCTCTGCTGCTAAATCAACCAAAGAACTGCCAGTGCTCTTGTTCCCGGTGAGTTTCTCCGCAGTCTACCCCAGTGTCTCCGGTGCTTCCAGCATTAACTGCTGCACAGCTTCCAGCGTTCTCAAGCAGCTTCTGGACTTTAATGTGTCTCGGTCATCAGCGTGCTGGGAGTCAGTGTCTGCATCAGAGTCTTTAAGTATTATTTTCAAGTTCCTAGAATCATCAGTGTCTCCAGTCACCATTTACAAGTCTGCAAACCACCAGTGTCTTTAATTATTATTCTCAAGTTCCTGGAATCATCAGCATCTTCGGTCACCATTTACAAGTCTGCAAATCACCAGTGTCTTAAATCATCATTCACAAGTTCCTTAACTCATCAGCACCTTTAGTCACCGTTCACAAGTTTACAAATCATCAGTGCCATCCTGTGATCCAGCTACAGTACAATCCTGCAGTCCTGTTACAGTGCAATCCTGCAACCCTGGTACGTGTATACTCTACCACAGTCTACATCATTCTCATGTACTCACAGTCTCCTGGCATCCCATGTCCCCTCAGTTTTCCCTTTGTGTTCTCTAGTTATTCCTGCTTTATATTTATTGTTTACAGTTGTACATTGCTTTAATAAACTAGTTATTATTCCGTGAACATCAGTCTCTGCTAATATGTTTCCACAATGGGAGATCCAAACGAATTCTGACAGTATGAACTGGCCACAAACAAACAGCAGGGGAGATAATTGCAGTCTGCCTGAGGGAGTTTTCTCACAGCTCGTTAACCCCTCAGCTCCCGGGACATCACCTTCTTTAGATTTGTTACAACTGGGGGTTTTAAAGGAGAAGTTAGACCAGCTACAGACTTTAGTGTCCGGTATTCTATGCGTTCTTCCTGAATTCCTGGGGAGACTGGTGGACCCCAGTAAAATAGCTCCAGAAAAGGAGTTTTCTTCTGACCCATGGATTAGGCATGCTAGGGGCACCTCTCCTCCTCGGACAAGAGGCAAGTTCCAAAGTTTCCCTCGACCTAGCCTCTCTGAAACAGAACGCCAGTATCGTAGAGACCATAAACTTTGCCTGTATTGTGGGGGTCAAGGACATTTTATTTTAACCTGTCCCATTCGAAAACCAAGAAATGAGGGCAGAGTGTATCTCCAATCTTTAAATACCATCTGTCACAAAACTGGTCTTCCACCTAGAGTTTCCAAGCCTGTCGCCCCAGGATGGGGTTCTTCAGAGTGTCCAGCCCCAAGAAGGGGTTCTTCAGAGTATCTTGCCCCAAGAAGGGGTTCTTCAGAGTATCTTGCCCCAAGAAGGGATTCTTCAGAGTATCTTGCCCCAAGAAGGGGTTCTTCAGAGCGTCCAGCCCCAGTGAGGGGTTCATAGCGTCCAGCCCCAAGAGGGGGTTCTTCAGAGCGTCCACCCCCAGTGAGGGGTTCTTCAGAGCGTCCACCCCCAAGAGGGGGTTCTTCAGAGCGTCCACCCCCAAGAGGGGGTTCTTCAGAGCGTCCAGCCCCAGTGAGGGGTTCTTCAGAGCGTCCAGCCCCAGTGAGGGGTTCTTCAGAGCGTCCAGCCCCAGTGAGGGGTTCTTCAGAGCGTCCAGCCCCAAGAGGGGGTTCTTCAGAGCGTCCACCCCCAAGAGGGGGTTCTTCAGAGCGTCCAGCCCCAAGAGGGGGTTCTTCAGAGCGTCCAGCCCCAGTGAGGGGTTCTTCAGAGCGTCCAGCCCCAGTGAGGGGTTCTTCAGAGCGTCCAGCCCCAGTGAGGGGTTCTTCAGAGCGTCCAGCCCCAGTGAGGGGTTCTTCAGAGCGTCCAGCCCCAGTGAGGGGTTCTTCAGAGTGTCCAGCCCCAGTGAGGGGTTCTTCAGAGTGTCCAGCCCCAGTGAGGGGTTCTTCAGAGTGTCCAGCCCCAGTGAGGGGTTCTTCAGAGTGTCCAGCCCCAGTGAGGGGTTCTTCAGAGTGTCCAGCCCCAGTGAGGGGTTCTTCAGAGTGTCCAGCCCCAGTGAGGGGTTCTTCAGAGTGTCCAGCCCAGTGAGGGGTTCAGAGCGTCCAGCCCCAGTGAGGGGTTCAGAGCGTCCAGCCCCAGTGAGGGGTTCAGAGCGTCCAGCCCCAGTGAGGGGTTCAGAGGGTCCAGCCAGAGAGACTACAGAGCGCTGCCCAGCCAGAGAGACTGCAGCTGCTGCCTAGCCCGAGAGTCTACAGAGGGCTGCCCAGCCCGAGAGTCTACAGAGGGCTGCCCAGCCCGAGAGTCTACAGAGGGCTGCCCAGCCCGAGAGTCTACAGAGGGCTGCCCAGCCCGAGAGTCTACAGAGGGCTGCCCAGCCCGAGAGTCTACAGAGGGCTGCCCAGCCCGAGAGTCTACAGAGGGCTGCCCAGCCCCTCCCAGTAAAGTGGGGGCTCTTGCCTCAGGCCAGCCCCGGGAAGAGGGGGCTCCTGCCTCAGCCCAACCCCGTGAAGAGGGGGCTCCTAGCCCAGCCCCGTGAAGAGGGGGCTCCTGCCCCAGCCCAGCCCCATGAAGAGGGGGCTCTTGCCTCGGCCCAGCCCCGTGAAGAGGGGGCTCTTGCCTCGGCCCAGCCCCGTGAAAAGGGGGCTCTTGCCTCGGCCCAGCCCCGTGAAGAGGGGGCTCTTGCCTCGGCCCAGCCCCGTGAAGAGGGGGCTCTTGCCTCGGCCCAGCCCCGTGAAGAGGGGGCTCTTGCCTCGGCCCAGCCCCGTGAAGAGGGGGCTCTTGCTTCGGCCCAGCCCCGTGAAGAGGGGGCTCCTGCCTTAGTTCAGCCCCGTGAAGAGGGGGTTTCTGCCTTAGTTCAGCCCCGTGAAGAGGGGGTTCCTGCCTTAGTTCAGCCCCGTGAAGAGGGGGCTTCTGCCTTAGTTCAGCCCCGTGAAGAGTGGGCTTCTGCCTTAGTTCAGCCCCGTGAAGAGGGGGCTTCTGCCTTAGTTCAGCCCCGTGAAGAGGGGGCTTCTGCCTTAGTTCAGCCCCGTGAAGAGGGGGCTTCTGCCTTAGTTCAGCCCCGTGAAGAGGGGGCTTTGAGCATTATGTCAATCTCAGAAGAAGAATCTAGCACTCTCGTTTCTCACAACACAGGCCATATATCTAGACACATAGGCACTGTTGTAGTCCTGGGTTCCAATTCTACTACTAACTTGTTGGCTCACGATTTGGGTACAGCCCAGTCCCCCAGGACTTCCAGGAAGGACCAAATCCAAAAAGTACCATCCAAGCCTCTAATCAAAGTTCAGTTAGGATCATCAAATATTTCTGACCAGTCTCCTGAAAGTCTGTTCCCTCCTCAGTGTCCTGATGATCCATCTCCAGTGTTTCCAGAAAATCAAGTTTCCACTTCACAGAATTCATCCAACGCTCCATCTTTGGATTACTTTGATGGAGATTTAACGCAATACTACGCACTAGTTAATCGATATGTTTCTATGATGGAGACAGATCTTTCCCTGGGAATTACTCCATCCAACATAGTTAAACTTTTATTCCTGACCTTCAGAGGAGAAGCCGCGGCTTGGGCTAGTCCACTAATTGAGACCAATGACCCAGTTCTTCTCAATCTTGTGGCCTTCAGTGAAATGGTAATTAAGAAATTCAATTTATGGTCTTACCAGTCTTCAGTCCCAATTGAGGTTCCTGCCCAGCCGGGGTCATCTAAGGTTCCTATCTATCTTGATTCATCCGAGAATCCTGTTGCCAGCTTAGAGACTCCAGCAATCAGCTTACCTGTTGGTTTTCTTCAGCTCCAGTCTATTGTTCCTACTGGGAAATCCACAAAAAGGAGAAAGAAGAAAAAGGGAAAATCTAAGTTGAAAGCCTCTGTTGGACTTCCTTGGCAGCATGAGGATACCTGATATGCCCTCTACCTTTTGATTCAGACCCTGACATGTGTTGAGCGTCTGGAATCCGCTCCTTAGGGAGGGGGTACTGTCACAATCCCATGTAGTTTCTCCTCAATGCCTGGGGTGGCGCTCTCTGCTCTGGTGTTCAGAGTTCTGCTCTGTATCTGCAGCTTGATTAGTAGCTGCTACCACAGCTGTGAGCAGCACCTGTACTCACTACTTAGGCCAGCCACACAGGCTCCCTGTTGCCAGTTCATCGAGTCAAGATTGTTACAGCTCCTGGTCCTGGTCATGCTGATCTCTGCTGCTAAATCAACCAAAGAACTGCCAGTGCTCTTGTTCCCGGTGAGTTTCTCCGCAGTCTACCCCAGTGTCTCCGGTGCTTCCAGCATTAACTGCTGCACAGCTTCCAGCGTTCTCAAGCAGCTTCTGGACTTTAATGTGTCTCGGTCATCAGCGTGCTGGGAGTCAGTGTCTGCATCAGAGTCTTTAAGTATTATTTTCAAGTTCCTAGAATCATCAGTGTCTCCAGTCACCATTTACTACTCTGCAAACCACCAGTGTCTTTAATTATTATTCTCAAGTTCCTGGAATCATCAGCGTCTTCAGTCACCGTTTACTACTCTGCAAACCACCAGTGTCTTTAATTATTATTCTCAAGTTCCTGGAATCATCAGCGTCTTCAGTCACCGTTTACTACTCTGCAAACCACCAGTGTCTTTAATTATTATTCTCAAGTTCCTGGAATCATCAGCGTCTTCAGTCACCGTTTACTACTCTGCAAACCACCAGTGTCTTTAATTATTATTCTCAAGTTCCTGGAATCATCAGCGTCTTCAGTCACCGTTTACTACTCTGCAAACCACCAGTGTCTTTAATTATTATTCTCAAGTTCCTGGAATCATCAGCGTCTTCAGTCACCATTTACTACTCTGTAAACCACCAGTGTCTTTAATTATCATTCTCAAGTTCCTTGAATCATCAGTGTCTCCAGTCACCATTTACTACTCTGTAAACCACCAGTGTCTTTAATTATCATTCTCAAGTTCCTTGAATCATCAGCGTCTTCAGTCATCGCTTACAACTTTGCAAATCATCTGTGTTTTCAATCATCATTCACAAGTTCCTTAACTCATCAGCATCTTCAGTCACCATTTACAAGTCTGCAAATCACCAGTGTCTTAAATCATCATTCACAAGTTCCTTACCTCATCAGCACCTTTAGTCACCGTTCACAAATCATCAGTGCCATCCTGTGATCCAGCTACAGTACATTCCTGCAGTCCTGTTACAGTGCAATCCTGCAACCCTGGTACGTGTATACTCTACCACAGTCTACATCATTCTCATGTACTCACAGTCTCCTGGCATCCCATGTCCCCTCAGTTTTCCATTTGTGTTCTCTAGTTATTCCTGCTTTATATTTATTGTTTACAGTTGTACATTGCTTTAATAAACTAGTTATTATTCCGTGAACATCAGTCCCTGCTAATATGTTTCCACAATGGGAGATCCAAACGAATTCTGACACATAAGGCGCATGCCTCATGGGGAAGGGGTATGACAAAACTGACTCCATGTTATGATGCCCCATATGATCGCTCTTTCTCTCTCTCTCTATCTATATATATATATATATATATATATATATATATATATACACACACACATTTATATATATATTATGCCACACATTTACAGAATACTGCAATAAAATGGATTATAATACAAACACTCTTTATACCACATTTGTGCGCTTAACTTGAGAGCTTGCTGTTAATTACAATACCCTTTATTAAAGAACACATTCAATATACTGCCATACCCAGGATTCAAACCTATAACCTGCTGCATTCCAGTCAAACACCCTACTCATTGGTTTATTTGATCCTGCATAGAAACTATGGGAGTCCTAACAATATGAACCTACTTGTACTATGTAAAAAAAAAAAAAAAAATCAGCATTGCAATTGAGCAGATGTATTGTGCAGCCACACATCCAATCTACAAATTACAAGGTAAGCGTCAAATAGTTAGAATTCTCTAGCATTCTATGCAAGGGCAAATAGCTCAATGTATAGAGTGTCTGACTGCAATACCACAGGCAGTGGGTTCGAATCCCAGGTATGTCAGCATCTTGAAATGTAATAAAAGACAGTGTAACTGAATAACAAAGGCCTCTGAGTCCAGGCTCAGTACACTAGTACTGGCTGTACCCCCCTATTGGACAATGGGCATTTCAGAAGGTTTCTGTCCTGGAGTATGTGTGCCAGTTCATTGCTACTATCTGCTAGGATTTTACTATGCATCACATACACAAATTCATGAAATGTGATAAATACAACAAACAAATGTTTTTGTGAAGGCTTGTACTTAACAGGCAAATTAATGTCAGATTACAAAACATACTATTTAAGTATGCAGTGTTGAGTTGACTGACCAAAATGTTGAAACATAGCATTTCTGACATGTATAAAATAGAGATGAGCGGGTTCGGTTTCTCTGAATCCGAACCCGCACGAACTTCATGTTTTTTTTCACGGGTCCGAGCGACTCGGATCTTCCCGCCTTGCTCGGTTAACCCGAGCGCGCCCGAACGTCATCATGACGCTGTCGGATTCTCGCGAGACTCGGATTCTATATAAGGAGCCGCGCGTCGCCGCCATTTTCACACGTGCATTGAGATTGATAGGGAGAGGACGTGGCTGGCGTCCTCTCCGTTATAGTAGAAAAGAGTAAAGACTGAGTGACTTAGTTATAATTGTGGGGAGGATTGGGGACGGGGAGCAGCTGTTAGGGAGTACAGTGATTTAGATTAGGAGAGAGAGAGAGATTGACCTGATTTACTGGAGCTTAGGAGTACTGTAGAAGAGAGTGCAGAGTTTACTAGTGACTGACCACAGTGACCACCAGACAGTGCAGTTTTATTTAATATATCCGTTCTCTGCCTGAAAAAAACGATACACACAGTGACTCAGTCACATACCATATCTGTGTGCACTGCTCAGCCCAGTGTGCTGCATCATCTATGTATATATTATATATCTGACTGTGCTCAGCTCACACAGCTTATAATTGTGGGGGAGACTTGGGAGCACTGCAGTGCCAGTTATAGGTTATAGCAGGAGCCAGGAGTACAAGACAGTCACATACCATATCTGTGTGCACTGCTCAGCCCAGTGTGCTGCATCATCTATGTATATATTATATATCTGACTGTGCTCAGCTCACACAGCTTATAATTGTGGGGGAGACTGGGGAGCACTGCAGTGCCAGTTATAGGTTATAGCAGGAGCCAGGAGTACATATTATATTAAAATTAAACAGTGCACACTTTTGCTGCAGGAGTGCCACTGCCAGTGTGACTGACCAGTGACCTGACCACACTGACCACCAGTATAGTTAGTAGTATACTATATTGTGATTGCCTGAAAAAGTTAAACACTCGTCGTGTGACTTCACTTGTGTGGTGTTTTTTTTTTTATTCTATAAAAAACTCATTCTGCTGACAGACAGTGTCCAGCAGGTCCGTCATTATATAATATATATACCTGTCCGGCTGCAGTAGTGATATATATATATTTTTTATATCATTATTTATCATCCAGTCGTAGCAGACACAGTACGGTAGTGCACGGCTGTAGCTACCTCTGTGTCGGCACTCGGCAGTCCGTCCATAATTGTATACCACCTAACCGTGGTTTTTTTTTCTTTCTTTATACATACATACTACGACATCTCTTTATCAACCAGTCTATATTAGCAGCAGACACAGTACAGTACGGTAGTTCACGGCTGTGGCTACCTCTGTGTCGGCACTCGGCAGTCCGTCCATAATTGTATACCACCTAACCGTGGTTTTTTTTTCTTTCTTCTTTATACATACATACTACGACATCTCTTTATCAACCAGTCTATATTAGCAGCAGACACAGTACAGTACGGTAGTTCACGGCTGTGGCTACCTCTGTGTCGGCACTCGGCAGTCCGTCCATAATTGTATACTAGTATCCATCCATCTCCATTGTTTACCAGAGGTGCCTTTTAGTTGTGCCTATTAAAATATGGAGAACAAAAATGTTGAGGTTCCAAAATTAGGGAAAGATCAAGATCCACTTCCACCTCGTGCTGAAGCTGCTGCCACTAGTCATGGCCGAGACGATGAAATGCCAGCAACGTCGTCTGCCAAGGCCGATGCCCAATGTCATAGTACAGAGCATGTCAAATCCAAAACACCAAATATCAGTAAAAAAAGGACTCCAAAACCTAAAATAAAATTGTCGGAGGAGAAGCGTAAACTTGCCAATATGCCATTTACCACACGGAGTGGCAAGGAACGGCTGAGGCCCTGGCCTATGTTCATGGCTAGTGGTTCAGCTTCACATGAGGATGGAAGCAATCAGCCTCTCGCTAGAAAAATGAAAAGACTCAAGCTGGCAAAAGCACAGCAAAGAACTGTGCATTCTTCGAAATCCCAAATCCACAAGGAGAGTCCAATTGTGTCGGTTGCGATGCCTGACCTTCCCAACACTGGACGTGAAGAGCATGCGCCTTCCACCATTTGCACGCCCCCTGCAAGTGCTGGAAGGAGCACCCGCAGTCCAGTTCCTGATAGTCAGATTGAAGATGTCAGTGTTGAAGTACACCAGGATGAGGAGGATATGGGTGTTGCTGGCGCTGGGGAGGAAATTGACCAGGAGGATTCTGATGGTGAGGTGGTTTGTTTAAGTCAGGCACCCGGGGAGACACCTGTTGTCCGTGGGAGGAATATGGCCGTTGACATGCCAGGTGAAAATACCAAAAAAATCAGCTCTTCGGTGTGGAGGTATTTCAACAGAAATGCGGACAACAGGTGTCAAGCCGTGTGTTCCCTTTGTCAAGCTGTAATAAGTAGGGGTAAGGACGTTAACCACCTCGGAACATCCTCCCTTATACGTCACCTGCAGCACATTCATAATAAGACAGTGACAAGTTCAAAAACTTTGGGTGACAGCGGAAGCAGTCCACTGACCAGTAAATCCCTTCCTCTTGTAACCAAGCTCACGCAAACCACCCCACCAACTCCCTCAGTGTCAATTTCCTCCTTCCCCAGGAATGCCAATAGTCCTGCAGGCCATGTCACTGGCAATTCTGACGAGTCCTCTCCTGCCTGGGATTCCTCCGATGCATCCTTGCGTGTAACGCCTACTGCTGCTGGCGCTGCTGTTGTTGCTGCTGGGAGTCGATGGTCATCCCAGAGGGGAAGTCGTAAGACCACTTTTACTACTTCCACCAAGCAATTGACTGTCCAACAGTCCTTTGCGAGGAAGATGAAATATCACAGCAGTCATCCTACTGCAAAGCGGATAACTGAGGCCTTGGCATCCTGGGTGGTGAGAACCGTGGTTCCGGTATCCATCATTACTGCAGAGCCAACTAGAGACTTGTTGGAGGTACTGTGTCCCCGGTACCAAATACCATCTAGGTTCCATTTCTCTAGGCAGGCGATACCGAAAATTTACACAGACCTCAGAAAAAGAGTCACCAGTGTCCTAAAAAATGCAGCTGTACCCAATGTCCACTTAACCACGGACATGTGGACAAGTGGAGCAGGGCAGGGTCAGGACTATATGACTGTGACAGCCCACTGGGTAGATGTATGGACACAAGTCTGCTGGGGTTGAAAGACCTGCTGGTGAGAAAATTGTCAAGTCAAGCGGAACGCGACCTGTCAACATCTCCTCCTTCACATTCTCCCGCAACTGGGGGTGCGAGGAAAAGGCTCAGAATTCCGAGCCCACCCGCTGGCGGTGATGCAGGGCAGTCTGGAGCGACTGCTGATGCTGACATCTGGTCCGGACTGAAGGACCTGACAACGATTACGGACATGTCGTCTACTGTCACTGCATATGATTCTCTCACCATTGAAAGAATGGTGGAGGATTATATGAGTGACCGCATCCAAGTAGGCACGTCACACAGTCCATACTTATACTGGCAGGAAAAAGAGGCAATTTGGAGGCCATTGCACAAACTGGCTTTATTCTACCTAAGTTGCCCTCCCACAAGTGTGTACTCCGAAAGAGTGTTTAGTGCCGCCGCTCACCTTGTCAGCAATCGGCGTACGAGGTTACATCCAGAAAATGTGGAGAAGATGATGTTCATTAAAATGAATTATAATCAATTCCTCCGCGGAGACATTGACCAGCAGCAATTGCCTCCACAAAGTACACAGGGAGCTGAGATGGTGGATTCCAGTGGGGACGAATTGATAATCTGTGAGGAGGGGGATGTACACGGTGATATATCGGAGGATGATGATGAGGTGGACATCTTGCCTCTGTAGAGCCAGTTTGTGCAAGGAGAGATTAATTGCTTCTGTTTTGGGGGGGGTCCAAACCAACCCGTCATATCAGTCACAGTCGTGTGGCAGACCCTGTCACTGAAATGATGGGTTGGTTAAAGTGTGCATGTCCTGTTTTGTTTATACAACATAAGGGTGGGTGGGAGGGCCCAAGGACAATTCCATCTTGCACCTCTTTTTTCTTTTATTTTTCTTTGCGTCATGTGCTGTTTGGGGAGGGTTTTTTGGAAGGGACATCCTGCGTGACACTGCAGTGCCACTCCTAAATGGGCCCGGTGTTTGTGTCGGCCACTAGGGTCGCTAATCTTACTCACACAGCTACCTCATTGCGCCTCTTTTTTTCTTTGCGTCATGTGCTGATTGGGGAGGGTTTTTTGGAAGGGACATCCTGCGTGACACTGCAGTGCCACTCCTAAATGGGCCCGGTGTTTGTGTCAGCCACTAGGGTCGCTTATCTTACTCACACAGTCAGCTACCTCATTGCGCCTCTTTTTTTCTTTGCGTCATGTGCTGTTTGGGGAGGGTTTTTTGGAAGGGACATCCTGCGTGACACTGCAGTGCCACTCCTAAATGGGCCCGGTGTTTGTGTCGGCCACTAGGGTCGCTTATCTTACTCACACAGTCAGCTACCTCATTGCGCCTCTTTTTTTCTTTGCGTCATGTGCTGTTTGGGGAGGGTTTTTTGGAAGGGACATCCTGCGTGACACTGCAGTGCCACTCCTAAATGGGCCCGGTGTTTGTGTCGGCCACTAGGGTCGCTTATCTTACTCACACAGTCAGCTACCTCATTGCGCCTCTTTTTTTCTTTGCGTCATGTGCTGTTTGGGGAGGGTTTTTTGGAAGGGACATCCTGCGTGACACTGCAGTGCCACTCCTAGATGGGCCAGGTGTTTGTGTCGGCCACTAGGGTCGCTTAGCTTAGTCATCCAGCGACCTCGGTGCAAATTTTAGGACTAAAAATAATATTGTGAGGTGTGAGGTATTCAGAATAGACTGAAAATGAGTGGAAATTATGGTTTTTGAGGTTAATAATAATATGGGATCAAAATGACCCCCAAATTCTATGATTTAAGCTGTTTTTTAGGGTTTTTTGAAAAAAACACCCAAATCCAAAACACACCCGAATCCGACAAAAAAAATTCGGTGAGGTTTTGCCAAAACGCGGTCGAACCCAAAACACGGCTGCGGAACCGAACCCAAAACCAAAACACAAAACCCGAAAAATTTCAGGCGCTCATCTCTAGTATAAAATTGGCAGCAAAAGTACTTCATCCTAAGCAATCATGCATTGAATGGAAGAAAATGACTGGAATCATAAGCTTAAACGATGGAATAAGCTCAAGGATAGCTTCCTTTTAATTACTTTTTTTTCAAGCCATAGCTGCATTCAGCAATATAAGAATTATACTGTAGGAACACTGTGTAGCTTTTTTAATCCACCTGGTGAAACACAACCTTCACCACAGTTCCAGGAAGTTAATTTTGTTTCTGTTCCTGCTATGCTCAATTAAAATCCTTTCATTCATTCATACAGTAGAAAAAAATGAGTAGCAGTTTAACTCTTTAAAAACAACATTACAGAAAGGTGGCAACGTGATTGTTGTAGCTGATATAGCGTAAACACTATGCCAGCTGGTGTAGAATATTTAGCAAAGAAAGAATAGTTTGCATTATTTGGCATTGTGCACTTATGCGTCCAATGCATATTTGTCTGATTCTGCCACTTATGCCACCCGTCACCTGGACGGGTAACATGAGCAGCACAGATCATTGTAACACGTTCAGTAAGGGCATATTCAGTACAGTAAGGGCATATCTGTGCAGTTCTGAATATGTGAAGACTACGGAAAATATTCTCATGTCTAGGAAACTCACATGGTTTGCGAGTTGCTAGTGACAGATGCTAAATTTCAGTCTCTTATTAATTCTATTCAAATACAGTAAATTAGATCATAAGCAAATATAAAACAATACATTCAATAAATACTATGAAAGCAGTAAGTAGTACATTGCATTTGGAATAATTTGGATACAATATTAAATCCTTTGGAGACAATGAGGAATATAAATAAAAAAAGCAGGAAAACAGCTACTTTCCAGCAGTGCAATTGTTTTTGGAGATGCTGGTTGGTAAACCAATGTGGAAACATTCAAAGAGGAGCACATTTTTGCCTTGAAAAGATCAGAATCACTGATTGAAACGCGTTGGTGATGAGAGGGACAGAACGGCGACCTGACCAGTCGAGGAGAAGACGGGTGATCCATTCTTGGAGCTGAAATCTTCCCCGGGGATTTTTTGGAACATCTATTGGTTCCTTTTATGTGCACCTATATACTGCGTAAATCTGGTAGGAAGCCACCCTCATAAGTGTTCATGTGGATGTAAAATCTATGGATTATTCATCATATCCTTGCATGGATATTTTATTATGAATTTTTTAATATTAAAAATCTTTTTTTAAGAAGCATATGTCCATCTGTTATGAGTGAATCATAGGCTGATAAAGTTATATGATTGACATCTCTTGTGATTATGCTGCACTAGATTGTTTTCTTCTATTTTTACATGTTTGTTTACCTGGATATCATATCTCTCACTAATTAAGAAGAAGTTAACAGACTGAGAGCGCTCCGCCCATTTATAAGTTAAGTAGAAATATATGGTATTAATTGACTAATTAGGAGGCGCAGAGAAGGGGTCACCCCATTCTTTCCATATTCGTATTGTTTTTGGGTTAGGATAAACACCCAAGGGGTTACCCTGTTTCTTGCTGCCTTACATATAGCGCGAATTGGTGTGGGTGCAATTTTTCTTTGTTTATTGACATTTTTGCTCATGATAGGCAGCGCTAGCTAAACACAGTTGAAAAAAAACGCTACATAAATCTGTAATACAGCTGCACTAATGTACTCAGTGCTGCTCAGAAATCCAACAAAACTAATATCTAATAACCGTCAAGTTTGTAGACTGTGTATATTTAAACAGTACAGCAGTCGGCAGGGGTTGGGTATGAAATGCCAGAGGTCAGAATCCCGACAGTGTAATGCAGACAGATCTCTGTGAGTATTCTAACCCTAGTCCTCCTAACCCACCCTTCCCGCAGCCTAACACTAACCATAGGGATCAATCAGCATGAGCATCAGGAACCCGCTGTCAGGATTGTGACCATCTGCAGAACATTATATTCAGAGGTAATAATAACTTGGCCACTACTTTTAATTGGACATAAACTCATGCTTTTTTTATAAACAATAAAAACAAAAATGTAAAAATTATAAATACTTCCACCTCAATGTCGCCTCTTAGCAGGGGCGGTTTAACAGAGGAGGGGGCCTCTGTACAGACCGTGGGTGGGCCCCTTCCTCTCCCCGGCACAGTAGGCTCCGGCATTGTGCAGGTCTCTGGAAACATGATGGCAGCCAAGTTCTGGAGACTAATTTCACTACTGCGCATAGTGGACATTTTGACAGTGGTTTTTGCTGTGTCTGCAGTGCCCGACGCGAGACTACGTTAAGATAAGTATTAAAACATGGGTGCAATATGTGCGGTGTGGGCGTTATAGAAATGCCAATGCCAATTGCACCCATTATAGAAACGCTATTATGGTCATGAGTTATGCAACACATAAATGAGGGGTTTAGGGGAAAAAATAAGAATTTACTTACCGATAATTCTATTTCTCGTAGTCCGTAGTGGATGCTGGGAACTCCGTAAGGACCATGGGGAATAGCGGCTCCGCAGGAGACTGGGCACAAAAGTAAAGCTTTAGGACTACCTGGTGTGCACTGGCTCCTCCCCCTATGACCCTCCTCCAAGCCTCAGTTAGGATACTGTGCCCGGACGAGCGTACACAATAAGGAAGGATTTTGAATCCCGGGTAAGACTCATACCAGCCACACCAATCACACCGTACAACCTGTGATCTGAACCCAGTTAACAGCATGATAACAGCGGAGCCTCTGAAAAGATGGCTCACAACAACAAAAACCCGATTTTTGTAACAGCAACTATGTACAAGTATTGCAGACAATCCGCACTTGGGATGGGCGCCCAGCATCCACTACGGACTACGAGAAATAGAATTATCGGTAAGTAAATTCTTATTTTCTCTGACGTCCTAGTGGATGCTGGGAACTCCGTAAGGACCATGGGGATTATACCAAAGCTCCCAAACGGGCGGGAGAGTGCGGATGACTCTGCAGCACCGAATGAGAGAACTCCAGGTCCTCCTCAGCCAGGGTATCAAATTTGTAGAATTTAGCAAACGTGTTTGCCCCTGACCAAGTAGCTGCTCGGCAAAGTTGTAAAGCCGAGACCCCTCGGGCAGCCGCCCAAGATGAGCCCACCTTCCTTGTGGAATGGGCTTTTACAGATTTAGGCTGTGGCAGGCCTGCCACAGAATGTGCAAGCTGAATTGTACTACAAATCCAACGAGCAATAGTCTGCTTAGAAGCAGGAGCACCCAGCTTGTTGGGTGCATACAGGATAAACAGCGAGTCAGATTTTCTGACTCCAGCCGTCCTGGAAACATATATTTTCAGGGCCCTGACTACATCCAGCAACTTGGAGTCCTCCAAGTCCCTAGTAGCCGCAGGTACCACAATAGGCTGGTTCAGGTGAAACGCTGAAACAACCTTAGGGAGAAATTGAGGACGAGTCCTCAATTCTGCCCTGTCCGTATGAAAAATTAGGTAAGGGCTTTTATAGGATAAAGCCGCCAATTCTGACACACGCCTGGCCGAAGCCAGGGCCAACAGCATTACCACTTTCCATGTGAGATATTTTAAGTCCACAGTGGTGAGTGGTTCAAACCAATGTGATTTTAGGAACCCCAAAACTACATTGAGATCCCAAGGTGCCACTGGAGGCACAAAAGGAGGCTGTATATGCAGTACCCCCTTGACAAACGTCTGAACTTCAGGAACTGAAGCCAGTTCTTTCTGGAAGAAAATCGACAGGGCCGAAATTTGAACCTTAATGGACCCTAATTTTAGGCCCATAGACAGTCCTGTTTGCAGGAAATGCAGGAAACGACCCAGTTGAAATTCCTCTGTAGGGGCCTGCACCACGCAACATATTTACGCCAAATACGGTGATAATGTTGTGCGGTTACATCCTTCCTGGCTTTGATCAGGGTAGGGATGACTTCATCCGGAATGCCTTTTTCCTTCAGGATCCGGCGTTCAACCGCCATGCCGTCAAACGCAGTCGCGGTAAGTCTTGGAACAGACAGGGTCCCTGCTGGAGCAGGTCCCTTCTTAGAGGTAGAGGCCACGGGTCCTCTGTGAGCATCTCTTGAAGTTCCGGGTACCAAGTCCTTCTTGGCCAATCCGGAGCCACGAGTATAGTTCTTACTCCTCTCCGTCTTATAATTCTCAGTACCTTGGGTATGAGAGGCAGAGGAGGGAACACATACACTGACTGGTACACCCATGGTGTTACCAGAGCGTCCACAGCTATTGCCTGAGGGTCCCTTGACCTGGCGCAATACCTGTCTAGTTTTTTGTTGAGGCGGGACGCCATCATATCCACCTTTGGTTTTTCCCAACGGTTCACAATCATGTGGAAGACTTCTGGATGAAGTCCCCACTCTCCCGGGTGGAGGTCGTGCCTGCTGAGGAAGTCTGCTTCCCAGTTGTCCACTCCCGGAATGAACACTGCTGACAGTGCTATCACATGATTTTCCGCCCAGCGAAGAATCCTTGCAGCTTCTGCCATTGCCCTCCTGCTTCTTGTGCCGCCCTGTCTGTTTACGTGGGCGACTGCCGTGATGTTGTCTGACTGGATCAGCACCGGCTGACCTTGAAGCAGAGGTCTTGCTAGGCTTAGAGCATTGTAGATGGCCCTTAGCTCCAGGATATTTACGTGAAGTGATGTCTCCAGGCTTGACCACAAGCCCTGGAAATTTCTTCCCTGTGTGACTGCTCCCCAGCCTCTCAGGCTGGCATCCGTGGTCACCAGGACCCAGTCCTGAATGCCGAATCTGCGGCCCTCTAGAAGATGAGCACTCTGCAACCACCACAGGAGAGACACCCTTGTCTTTGGTGACAAGATTATCCGCTGATGCATCTGAAGATGCGACCCGGACCATTTGTCTTGCAGATCCCACTGGAAGGTTCTTGCGTGGAATCTGCCGAATGGGATTGCTTCGTAGGAAGCCACCATTTTTCCCAGGACCCTTGTGCATTGATGCACTGAGACTTGGCCTGGTTTTAGGAGATTTCCGACTAGCTCGGATAACTCCCTGGCTTTCTCCTCCGGGAGAAAAACCTTTTTTCTGGACTGTGTCCAGGATCATCCCTAGGAATAGAAGGCGTGTCGTCGGGATCAGCTGCGATTTTGGAATATTGAGAATCCAACCGTGCTGCCGCAACACTATCTGAGATAGTGCTACCCCGACTTCCAACTGTTCCCTGGATCTTGCCCTTATCAGGAGATCGTCCAAGTAAGGGATAACTAAAACTCCCTTCCTTCGAAGGAGTATCATCATTTCGGCCATTACCTTGGTAAAGACCCGGGGTGCCGTGGACAAGCCAAACGGCAGCGTCTGAAACTGATAGTGACAATTCTGTACCACAAACCTGAGGTACCCTTGGTGAGAAGGGTAAATTGGGACATGTAGATAAGCATCTTTGATGTCCAGAGACACCATATAATCCCCTTCTTCCAGGTTTGCAATCACTGCTCTGAGTGACTCCATCTTGAATTTGAACCTCTGTATGTAAGTGTTCAAGGATTTTAGATTTAAAATTGGTCTCACCGAGCCGTCCGGCTTCGGTACCACAAACAGTGTGGAATAATACCCCTTTCCCTGTTGCAGGAGGGGTACCTTGATTATCACCTGCTGGGAATACAGCTTGTGTGGGAACTGGCTGTGTGCTGCAGCCTTTTTCCTCTCCCTCTGCCACGGGGCAGAAATGAGGAGCCTTTTGCCCGCTTGCCCTTATGGGGCCGAAAGGACTGCGCCTGATAATACGGCGTCTTCTTATGTTGAGAGGCTACCTGGGGTAAAAATGTGGATTTTCCAGCAGTTGCCGTGGCTACCAGGTCTGATAGACCTACCCCAAATAACTCCTCCCCCTTATAAGGCAATACTTCCATGTGCCTTTTGGAATCCGCATCACCTGACCACTGCTGCGTCCATAACCCTCTTCTTGCAGAAATGGACAGCGCGCTAACTCTTGATGCCAGTCGGCAAATATCCCTCTGCGCATCACGCATATATAAAAATGCATCTTTTAAATGCTCTATAGTCAGTAATATACTGTCCCTATCTGGGGTATCAATATTTTCAGTCAGGGAATCCGACCACGCCACCCCAGCACTGCACATCCAGGCTGAGGCGATTGCCGGTCGCAGTATAACACCCGTGTGAGTGTATATACATTTTAGGATATTCTCCTGCTTTCTGTCGGCAGGTTCCTTTAGGGCGGCCGTATCAGGAGAGGGTAGTGCCACCTGTTTAGACAAGCGTGTGAGCGCTTTATCCACCCTAGGGGGTGTTTCCCAACGTGCCCTATCCTCTGGCGGGAAAGGGTATGATGCCAATAACCTTTTAGGAATTATCAGTTTTTTATCGGGGGAAACCCACGCCTCATCACACACTTCATTTAATTCCTCGGATACAGGAAAAACTACAGGCAGTTTTTTCTCACCAAACATAATACCCTTTTTAGTGGTACTTGTATTATCAGAAATATGCAAAACATTTTTCATTGCCTCAATCATGTAACGTGTGGCCCTACTGGAAGTTACATTTGTCTCATCATCGTCGACACTGGAGTCAGTATCCGTGTCTGTGTCTGCCATCTGAGGTAACGGGCGTTTTTGAGCCCCTGATGGCGTTTGAGACCCCTGGACAGGCACAAGCTGAGTAGCCGGCTGTCTCATATCGTCAACTGTCTTTCGTAAAGAGCTGACATTGTCACGCAATTTCTTCCATAAGCTCATCCACTCAGGTGTCGACTCCCTAGGGGGTGACAACTCTATTATAGGCAATTGCTCCGCCTCCATCTCATTTTCCTCCTCAAACATGTCGACACAATCGTACCGACACACCGCACACACACAGGGAATGCTCTGATAGAGGACAGGACCCCACTAGCCCTTTGGGGAGACAGAGGGAGAGTATGCCAGCACACACCAGAGCGCTATATATAGACAGGAATACCACTATATAACGTGCTTTTCCCTTTATAGCTGCTGTTATTATCAAAACTGCGCCAAATTAGTGCCCCCCTCTCTTTTTTACCCTTTTCTGTAGTGCAGGACTGCAGGGGAGAGTCAGGGAGACGTCCTTCCAGCGGAGCTGTGATGGAAAATGGCGCCTGTGTGCTGAGGAAATAGGCTCCGCCCCCTTCTCGGCGGCCTTTTCTCCCGCTTTTTGGTGAATTCTGGCAGGGGTTAAAATACATCCATATAGCCCTGGGGGTTATATGTGGTGTATTTTCGCCAGCCAAGGTGTTTTACATTGCTGCTCAGGGCGCCCCCCCCCCCCCCCCCCCCCTAGCGCCCTGCACCCTCAGTGACCGGAGTGTGAAGTGTGCCTGAGGAGCAATGGTGCACAGCTGCAGTGCTGTGCGCTACCTTGTTGAAGACTGATGTCTTCTGCCGCCGATTTTTCCGGACCTCTTCTTGCTTCTGGCTCTGTAAGGGGGCCGGCGGCGCGGCTCTGGGACCGGACTCCGAGGCTGGGCCTGTGTTCGGTCCCTCTGGAGCTAATGGTGTCCAGTAGCCTAAGAAGCCCAAGCTGGCTGCAAGCAGGCAGGTTCGCTTCTTCTCCCCTTAGTCCCTCGATGCAGTGAGCCTGTTGCCAGCAGGTCTCACTGAAAATAAAAAACCTAAAACTAAACTTTCACTAAGAAGCTCAGGAGAGCCCCTAGTGTGCACCCTTCTCGGCCGGGCACAAAAATCTAACTGAGGCTTGGAGGAGGGTCATAGGGGGAGGAGCCAGTGCACACCAGGTAGTCCTAAAGCTTTACTTTTGTGCCCAGTCTCCTGCGGAGCCGCTATTCCCCATGGTCCTTACGGAGTTCCCAGCATCCACTAGGACGTCAGAGAAAAGAATAATTAAGATGCTGAAAGCAGGCATAAGTGTGCAACATATGCAACTGCTCACAAGTTTTGCTGCAAGTCAAACACTCACCTCAGTGATGTGAGAGTTATAACTTCACATGGATGGTGCAGGCGGCGCGCGCGTGCGGGGGGCTGGGGGCACGGCCTCCAGCTGCCAGCACCAACCACATGTACTGCTTACATCATTACACCTGTCTCCCTCCATGATGTTTCCTACATCATGTACTGTTGTGAGCAAGTACAGAGTCCCTGCCCCTTCCCATAGTCCCCACCCCTCCTGAGTCCCACCCCCACCCTCTCCCCAGTCATGGCTGTTTCCCTGCTGCAGTGTCTGGTGTGTGAGGGGGGCACAGTACCCCCTTTATGTAAAGGTAATCACCTAGGGGATGATGGGGGCTGTGTGTGTTTATTCCTGTTATCTGGGGGTGGAAGGCCTGTGAAAATGTTGCTACAGGGCTCCCCTGAGTCTAGATACGCCCCTGCCCAGTATCATGGGACATGGATTGGAGGTGGTTAAGAACATCTGTTACCTCTAATATACTTCCCAATTTTTGTATTCATTGAGTCAATACACAGTGGGGCTGATTATAAGTTGCTTGCAAATCTAAATGTGAATGTGAATGGATTACAAACAGAAAGCTAATGTGACTACCTATGCAATTGTACAGCCATACTTTCTGCCATACTAATGGCCCATACACACTAGATTATTTCAAGCGATTTGAGCGATAACGGCAGCTTTGAGTGATCTACCGTTCAAATCTAGTGTGTACACAGAGAACAATGCGTGCACCCACGCTCATTTGAAGCAGGTCGTCAGTTGCCCATGCATGCAGCTCAATCTTCACTACGTCGTTGGTAAAATCGCTCATACTGGCATGTGTGTATGCAACGAACAATGGGCCCGATTAAGACCTGATCGCTGCTGTGCATTTTCGCACAGCAGGCAATCAGCTATGAACTGCGCATGCTTTTGCTCCACAAGGCGCACACGTGTCGCCAAACAACAACAAGCATCGCCGGTCGGCAACAGGCTGGTGCGAAAATTCTAGTCGCACAGCCATTCACAGGCTGATTGACAAGAGGAAGCCGTTTGTGGGTGGTAACTGAGCGTTTTCTGGGAGTGTCAGGAAAAGCGCAGGCATGCCCAAGCGTTTGCAGGGAGGGTGTGTGACGTCAGCTCCAGCCCCAATCAGCCCGTTCTGATCACACTGTAGGAGACTGCACACACAGGGCAAATCATTCACTGGTGAGTGAGGTGCGAACGGATGGATTTGCAGCTGTCCGCTGACTGAGGTTTTTTTTATCAGCTCGGCATATACATGTGATCGCACACTTGCACGGCGAATATATAATCCCCTTAGGCGGCAACTATCTGATCGCAGGACAACAATTTTAGCAGCCTAGCGATCAGGTCTGAATCACCCCCAATGTCCAATATGAGTAATTTGACCAATTTGAAAGATCTGGAACTGATGTGTGCACTGGCCAGCATACTGTAAATAAGGCTCCAAAACCAGCTTCACAAACGATTCTCAGCAGATTGACGTCATTCAGATCGTTTGTAAAAACGCTCACTGTGTACTACGGACTATGACTACGGGAAGTTCAAGGGAAAACTCACTTCTTCCAAATTGTTCATCTTTCACATCATTCAAGTCTTCTAGTGTGTATGGGCCTTAAGAGCAGCTGTCATTATCAACATCACTTATACTAATACCATGCCAGGTGCAGGAGATCCGTCTGAATTTGGGGTCCAGAATGTATACACATGGCTGATTAGTGAGTATCTCTGGCTGTTTGCCCATAAAACACCTCCAAAACTGTTCCCTTGCATAAACTTGTAATGTTGCCGCACAGGTGACAGCCAGAGATGTCCATTAAGTGGCCACAGAGAATAGATTGAGATATGTATCACTATGAATCATGTGTGCTTTCACAAAGATCTGCAGCTAGCTAATATCAAGCCTGCACTTCACCTGGTTATAATCAGCCATAGAACCTGTGTAAATCATATGTCCTGGATATTATGACAAGCCTATGCATTGTATACAGCCCATGAGCCATGCGCAGTATGCATAAAAGAAATTGCTAAAATGTGCTTCTACATTCAACCCTACAGCACATGTGAATTAGGCCCAGTGCGTGCACTGCAAAAAAGGTGGCATGGTCACACCACAACGAGAGTGTGACCATGTCACAACTGAAGTCACACACCAGAGGCATAACTAGGACTTCAGATGCATTCAGCTGTGCCTTACCTATCTCACTGTCCACCACCAGTAGCAGTTGCAAGCACACTCTTTCACTGCTGCTCTGTAAAACATTACTTAACATCTGCAAAGTACTGGTACAGTTGGGATTGTTGGAACAGTTACGTCAATAATCGGGACAGCGGCGCAGACCCCTCATATTAGGAATATTCCTTCTACAATCATAGGGGGTGATTCAGAGTTGATCGTAGCTGTGCTAAATTTAGCACAGCTACGATCAGGCACACTGACATGCGGGGGGACGCCCAGCACAGGGCTAGTCCGCCCCGCATGTCAGTCCCTGCCCCGTCGCAGAAGTACAAAAGCATCGCACAGCGGCGATGCTTTTGTACTTCAGGAGTAGCTCCCGGCCAGCGCAGCTCTTGCGCGCTGGCCGGGAGCTACTCGTCGCTGCCCGGGTTGCAGTGGCTGCGTGTGATGTCACGCAGCTGCCGCGGCCCACCCCCAGCATGGTCCGGCCACGCCTTCGTTGGCTGGACCGTGCCCCTTAAATGGCGGCTTAACGCCGCCGTCCCGCCCCCTCCCACCCAGTGACCGACTCTGCCTGTCAATCAGGCAGAGGTGATTGCTAGCTAAAGACTGCCGTCGGCTGTCTGGCATGTGCCGACGCACTGCGGCACCGACGCATGCGCAGTTCAGGCCTGATCGCTGCTGTGCGAACACGCACAGCACCAATCAGGTCTGAATTAGCCCCATAGAACAGATATTGTTTAATATAGTTTGGTCTTCCTTTCCTATCATAGTTATTCAGTAGCAATTATGTTTACTTTTTAGAATAAATAACAGTAAGGTGTTTCTATGTGTAGTATGTTAAAATTAGCTGAAAGCAGAGAAAACTTGAAGATGTGACAAATTTGTATGCTTTTAATTCATACAGATGGAGCCCATCGCAGGCGGGGGCGTGCAGCGTGCCTAGGCACGCATGCACCTGGCCTCGCCGGCCAGCGTAAAGAGATGCTCCAATTCACTTTGCATGGGATGCGTGCGCATCTACGACGTACGTGCCTCCTTTTCATTCCCGGGAGTCACACCTCACTGGGCGCACTGAGTTGCAGACGGAGCCACAATTAGCGTGGCTCCATCTGTATAAATCCCAGGTTTTATAAAACAAGCGGAATATTCTGAATATATTACATAATTATACCTCCCAACTTTTTATGCAGGTTACTCGGGACTTCTGAATGAGTTGGCATGGCCTCTAGTGGAGGGGCGGGGCCTAGTGGCGCGACCCCCTTTTTTGTCATTTTGCGGGCGTGCCCAGCGCTTCCTGAGCAGCCCCCAGCTAACCCTCCCTTCACTGATAGATGCCGTCTCTCCTACTAATCTGCCCCCACCCCCATCCCCCCGTCCGCGGGACACTGTGACCCACGGGAGGGACAGCGGGACAGTGTCCAATTAGCGGAACTGTCCGGCTGTATTCGGGATAGTTGGGAGTTATGCATAATTCCCCCATGTGTTATTGAACAGAAAATAAGGCAGCGGGGGGTGTAAAAATGTGACAGCAGGCAGTGTGACATATGGCCTTATATGTATGATATATAGAATTAGAAACCTGAAAAGGACAATTTGTAAATGTCCATCATCGAGTGCAGCATTAATATGGGAAAGAAAAGCAGATACAGTGAATTGCACTTATCTACTTTCTAGATTTACTTTAACAACAACAGTGCACATGTCATAACCTTTGCTAATCAGATCTGGACCTCTTTAGTACTTAGCGGGGATGACTGCTGCACATGTGTTATCAATCAACAGCCTTTAAATTACCATCTTGGCTGATTATTAAAAGGCATGCAAAGGGGGATGGGGACCAGCTGCCCAGAAACTGCCCTCCGGCCTGTGCCTGACTGACATGCTTCTTCTACTACACGGTTCTCAGGACCCCACACAGTGCTTGTTTTCAAAATAATGACCAGTGAAATAATTAGTTCCACCTGTGGATCTTTTAAAATGGGTCAGTGAGTAATGAATACACCTGTGCACCTGCTAGGTGACCTGGAAAACATGAACTGTGTGGGGTCCTGAGGACCGAGTTTGAAAACCACTGCTCTACTGAGACTAAGCGGGACATTTACTAAGCAGTGATCAACCAATCAGCAGCTCTGTATCATTTTATAGTATGCAAATTATAGATGTTACTTCAGTGCTGATTGGTTGCCATGGGCAACTTTTCCACTGGCTCACTTCTCCACTCTTATCACTGCTTAGTAAATGTCCCCCTAAATCATACCTCCCAACATGACCCTCTCCAGGAGGGACACAATGCTCTGCTCCTGGTCTTCTCTCAATGTATGATTGCCATCACCTGTGGTGAAACACCTTTCTTATCAGGTAACAAGTTCAACACAGGTGAGGGCAATCCTACATTAAGAGGGAAGTCCAGGAACAGAGCATTTTGTCCCTCCTGGAGTGGGTCATGCAGACCCTCCAACATGACCCACCCCACTAGGTACAAAATGCTCTGTTCCTGGACTTCCCTCTTAATTTATGATTTCCATCAGCTGTGTTGAACTAGTTAAATGATAAGAAAGCTGTTTCTTCACAGGTGATTGCAATAATAAATTAAGAGGGAAGTCCAGAAACAGAGCATTTTGTACCTAGTGGGACGGATCATTTTGGAGGGTATGGGTCATGTTGGGAGGTATGCCCTAAATACTTAACTACAGTATATTCAGCAGCAGATCTGTAACCATACCTCCCAACATGACCCATTCCAGGAGGGACAAAATGCTCTGTTCCTGGACTTCCCTCTTAATTTATGATTGCTGTCAAGTGTGTTGAACTAGTCAATGGAAAAGAAAGGTGTTTCACCACAGGTGATGGCAATCACAAATTAAAAAGAAAGCCCAGGAACAAACAGGTGAGGGAAATCATAAATTAGGAAGCCGCAGAACAGAGCATTTTGTCTCTCCTGGAATGGGTCATGTTAGGAGGTACAGTATGCATAGCCGTTCCTTTTCATCCTTCCCAACTGCTGATGGCATATCAATATGAAGAGGCTGCAGACTAATCATTTTATAGTGAGTGGGTGAGGTGATTTTGAGGGTCATATATTTGATGGTGTGGATTTTTTTTTTAAATAATGGTGTCAATGTACTAATGACTACTAATTGAAGGTGTACTGACAAACCTAAATAATAGAATTCTACTGAATTAGGTTTACGAAGCAATTATATTTTATATATTTTAATATATTTAATATATATTACATTTATGAAAAAAATGCCAACAATTTTGGGGACATTTTTGAAAAAATAACAGTTAAGTGGTTAATAATATTCATGCTTCAGCACATTTTGTTTTAACCAACTGTGCTCAAGTATGGCTAGCCCTAAAATATGCTTTGAAGGCCAAGTTTGGGAAACACTTCTAGACTATGGGCCTGAATCATAATTGGACGCTAATGCAATCACTCTCGTTGTGCAACTGTGAAAACATGCTAATGACCCAGAAGCTGTCTTGTGTATCGGAACACACACAGCCGACTTCATACAAAAGTAGAAACATCGGACGCACATCACTCAACAGTCGACCTCCTAATTGAGTCAATGGCGTCCAGCTAGAGCAGCTCTCCTGACATGCCGTGGGCTCTCCAGCTGCGAGCGAATCCACATACGCAGATTTTGGCACGCCCAGAAAATATTTGGTAAACGGCTCGACATGGCTCAGTTTGTTTAACCTCTCCCAAAAGCAGTCTGCCTGTCACTCACTTTGTGAATAAATCCACTGTGCATGAGGCTGTGCACTATTGCTAATCAATCGCCATGCGTGCGCATCGACATTGCGTCCAACCATGAATCAGGTACTGATTGATCATTATTCCTACTTCTAGTTTTATACCAGCTCTGTATAAACCCTTTAATGTAAGTTCCAGCTTTGAGGTCTTCAAAATCAGTTGACCTAATGGCCCGCATGTAACTAAGTGCTGATTCACTGACACGGCCAGCACCGCCGACTAGATCCACCGAATGGCGGCCAACAATAATCAGCGATCCATAAGGGAAATTGAAAATTTTAAAAAATGCAGATTTGCCGACTCACCCAATTCTCAATCAGGGAATGGCTTTTTTAGACATGTTTAATATTCCCTGACTCCCAAAAGGGTAGGCAAAGACTGTATTTTAGGTGCCAGACCTTCAGCATTAAACGTAAAAGCATCATAGCAAGCATCAAAGGCGAAGGACTGACCTGAGTGAAACTGAAAACATTTGTGCTACTTTGTGGTGCTGATCGACAAAACAACTACTTCCCAATTTAACAAGTGCTGGTTTGTTATATGTGAGAATAGGTCAGTCTCAATGTTGTCTCTTAATCATGTTCCTTTACACTTGTGCATTATTACGCTGGCAATACATTAGGACGATATCGGATACGAATGTAAGATTTCAACGCGTCGTATGATGCATTGTGTGCACATCGTATGTGCTTAAGATGAAATGCGCGTCCCCGTTGGTCGAATGTCGCATCAAATGATCATTCGTGCAGCCCATATTATCCATCGTAATCATATGCACATCATATGCAAATACGATGCATCGTACGATGGTGCGTACGATCAGCGTCCATTTAAATTACTTTTTTTGTGATCACATGCTTGGTGAGGCATACGATCGTACGATAGATTGTATGATTCATCTTATGCAAAAAAACAGCCAAATCATGTGCGATGGGTTCCGCGAGGGATTGAAGGGAAATCGTATAAGGAATCTGACCGGATGCTGGTCTTCCTAATGTATGGACAGCTTTACCTTTTTCTTATTTATGTTTGTCACAGTATATTTACAATAGTTTATTTACATTTAGTTTCATCATATTCTTATCACCCTCTGGTTATCAGTTTTATGTTGCAGTGTGCAAATCTGTTCTGCGCAGGTCAAGGTTCCAACAAACTTGTGGCGAGGGTTGTATAGAAAAAGCAGTACAAATGTTACCTAGCCATTTATTAACGTAATTAATTAGCTGCAAACACTGTTCAGTTATAGGCTTGAGAGAATGTGCAAATTGAATGCAGTACAAATATTTTGAAAAGGAACGCCTCCATGTTGTAGATTTTGCTTCTCCAAATATTTACTGTCTAACATTGTCCTAACACAAGTCAAGTTCCAAGAATGACAACACAAAACCAATATACTGTAGTAATGTATGTTCTAAAATTACTACAGCATATGAGAACCACACAATTACTACTATATTAGTATTGCTTAATTTTTTTTTTACAACTAGTCAGTCTAGATGTAGAAGCCTTTTAATAGAATAATCACCCAGTTATCCTTTGATAAATACTTGTATTATGCAGAGTATCTTGTGCTTATAAAATGAGGAATACCTTAAAACTGAATTTTGATTTTGATGACTGGATATTCATAAACTTTTAAAAACAGATGAGGACACAAGTGAAAAATCTTTTTTAGTTAGAAGTAGAGCTGAGCGGGTTCGGTTCGCCGAGAACCGAACTCCACGTGTCAAACACGGTTCCGAGCCCGGCACGGTTATTCCCGTCTGACTCGGAAATCCCGAACGAGGCAAAACATCATCATCCCGCTGTCGGATTCACACAGGATTCGGATTCCATATAAAGAGCCGCGCGTCGCCGCCATTTTCACTTTGGCATTGTAGAGAGTACAGAGAGGACGTGGCTACGTTCTCTCAGTGTCAGTTCTCAGTATCAGTGCTCATTGTCTTGTGCTGCATTGTGCTGCTCAGTAATACTATTACAGTGTCTTGTGCTGCATCTTGCTGCTGTAGGGTGCTGTGGTAGTAGTGTACTGTGACTGTGCATCGGTCATCATCATTCCAGTCACAGTGGTATCTGGGGGGTGACAATTCCAGAGTGCTTTTGTGCTGCTCACTAATACTAATACTAGTACAGTGTCTTGTGCTGCATCGTGCTGCTCAGTGTCAGTTCTCAGTAGTATCATCAGTGCTCAGTATCACTGGTCAGTGCTCAGTGTCTTGTGCTGCATCATGCTGCTCAGTGTCAGTTTTCAGTATCACTGCTCAGTAGTATCATCAGTGCTCAGTAGTATCATCAGTGCTCAGTATCACTGGTCAGTACTCAGTGTCTTGTGCTGCATCGTGCTGCTCAGTGTCAGTTCTCAGTAGTATCATCAGTGCTCAGTATCACTGCTCAGTAGTATCATCAGTGCTCAGTATCACTGGTCAGTGCTCAGTGTCTTGTGCTGCATCGTGCTGCTCAGTGTCACTGCTCAGTAGTATCATCAGTGCTTAGTATCACTGCTCAGTAGTATCATCAGTGCTCAGTATCACTGGTCAGTACTCAGTGTCTTGTGCTGCATCATGCTGCTCAGTGTCAGTTCTCAGTAGTGTCAGTTCTCAGTATCACTGCTCAGTAGTATCATCAGTGCTCAGTATCACTGGTCAGTGTCATGTCAGAACAAAATGTTTGTGGAGGTGTCTTCCTCAGAGGAGTCTGTACCAGGTACTCAGGATTGCCTTGAGTGGTTTCATCCCATTAGGATGGAGACAGAATGGCTGGATAGCCTAGGAAATATGATTCCTCAGAGTTCATTAGGGCATACTCTATTAAGTTGCTGGAAAAAAAGCTATGAAGAATGCTCTAGATATGGATCAGTCCATTTCATCTAGGACCCCCTCAGCTCCTGGTACACAGGTCTTGCAGGCCAACTCGGACATCGATGCCGACACAGGGATCGGCACAGAAGTTAGAGAGGGGCACTATGATAGATTGGAATATAAAATTCAGCAGTTTATCAATACCATTAGGGATGTGTTAGAAATACCTATACAAATAGAGGAAAATTCTTGTATGCTAACTGCAAAATCATTAGTGACATTCCTGGTCTCGGAAGAGTTGAATACCCTATTTGAAAGATCCTGGTTAAACCCAGAAGAGGTTTTTCACATCCCCAATAAAGTACTTAAGACATATCCCTTTCCTGAGGAGGATAGAAGGAGATGGGAGATTCCTCCCATAATGGACATTTTGGTGTCCAGGCCATCAGGGGTAAGTACATTACCTGTACCAGGCTCGGCCTCATTAAAGGAGCCGACTGACCGCAAGATAGAGACAACTCTAAAATCCATTTACACGGCTACTGGAGCCGCCCTTAGGCCCACTACATGCACTTGGGTAGCTAGGGCTATGTTAAAATGGTTAGACAATTTACTAGAAGACCTTGATACAATCCATACAGATGATGTTGTCTTGATTCTAGGTCACATAAAGGATTCGGCTAAATTCATGGTGAAAGCCATGAGGGACATTAGGCTGATGAATTCTAGAGCATCCTCCATGGCAGTAGCGGCTCGCAAAGGTCTCTGGATCCACCAATGGAACGCAGACGGCGAATCCAAGAGGTACGTCCCCATCGCAGGTAAGACACCGCTTGGGGACACTCTGAATACAAAGGCTACTTCGGGTAAGTCAGCTTTGCTTCCTTCCGCAGCACCACCTGTGAGAAGACATAACTCTGCTTCTCTGATGCAGTCCCCTTGGGCTGCCAGATCGAGAAAATTCGGGAGGGCCTACTTCTACACGAGGCTAGGCCATAGAAAGAGCAGAAAGTCTGCACCCACTACACAGGTGCACGGGTTCAGAGGTTGGATTTTACTCCCTTAGCGTTCTCAGCGTGACGCGGAAGGACTCCCATGTCGTGTCCACTGGGAGGGGGGGGGGGGAATCTCCTCTACATCACTACAGGGGAGCCTTAGTGATTATTATTATTATATCCAGGGTAATAAAAATTATTACCCAGGGTTACAAACTGGATTCAGGAGTTTCCCTCTGGCTGTTTGTTTGGTCAGCCCTGCCAATTGTTAGGACAGTGGGTTTGTCCCTGTCATATAAAAAAAAAAATCAGTTGTGGGAATATTGAGGCTGGATGGCTTGGTGGGACCAAAGTTAAGCAAAAGATCTTATAACCTTTTTGTAAAGAGATTCAAGTCCAGATGGAGTCTCTGTGATAGCAGTCCCCAAGGGAGAGGCTAGGGAACTCAGTATGTCTATGCACATCAAAACTGCATACTGGCAGGCTCCAGTCTGGCCTCCATTTCCGGCATACAGACAGTTTTGCTGTATGGAACTGTTTCCACCAGTCCCAGTTATGAATTGCTTCTTTTTTGGTGGGGTGATTAATTTCTTCTTTTTTTGTGGGGGCCCAAACAAACCAATCATTTCAGCCACAGTCGTGTGGCAGACCCTGTCACTGAAATGATGGGTTTGTTAAAGTGTGCATGTCCTGTTTATACAACATAAGGGTGGGTGGGAGGGCCCAAGGACAATTCCATCTTGCACCTCTTTTTATTTATTATTTGCATCATGTGCTGTATGGGGCCTAGTTTTTTAAAAGTGCCATCCTATCAGACACTGCAGTGCCACTCCTAGATGGGCCAGGTGTTTATGCCGCACACTTGTGTCGCTTAGCTTAGTCATAGAGCTACCTCATTGCCCTCTTAGTTCTTGGTAGTTGGTACATATGGGACAGCTACTTCTTGGCATGATGTGCAGTTTGGGGACTAGTTTTTTAAAGGTGCCATCCTGTCTGACACTTCCGTATATGTTCAGTGGTACTGCCATTTGATATAATTCCTGACATTACTGCCATTTAATTCCAGTGATTTTGTCATTTTTTTCCAGTGATTTGGACCAACAATACCATTGATTAGAACGAATAATTCCTGTGATACTGGCTTTTAATTCTAGTGATTTTGTCATTTTCTTCCAGTGATTTGGACCAATAATTCCATTGATTAGAACAAATAATTCCAGTGATATTGCCTTATAATTCACATGATACTGGAGTCTAATTCTAGATGGGCCAGATGTTTGTGTTGCTTAGCTTAGCCATCCAGCGGCCGCCATCCAGCGACATTGGTGCACCTTTTTTTCTTTGCATCATGTTCTGTTTGGGGACTATTTTTTTAAGTGCCATCCTGTCTGACACTGCAGTGTCACTCCTAGATGGGCCAGGTGTTTGTGCCGCCCACTTGGTTCGCTTAACTTAGTCATCCAGCGACCTCTGTGCAAATTTTAGGCCTAAAAATAATATTGTGAGGTGTGAGGTGTTCAGAATAGACTGGAAATGAGTGGAAATTATTGTTATTGAGGTTAATAATACTATAGGATCAAAATTACCCCCAAATTCTATGATTTTAGCTGTTTTTGAGGGGTTTTTTTAAATCACCCGAATCCAAAACACATCCGAATCTAAAACCCGAAAGGGTGGTTTGGCCAAAACGCGCCAAATCCAAAACACGACCGCGAACCCGATTCCAAAACCAAAACATAAAACACGAAAAATGCCCGCTGCACATCTCTAGTTAGAAGGTAAATCCTATATCTGCATGATTTAATAAGGCTGCATGTTGTATTGCAGTTTGCATGAGTGTATAAATTCAACACTGAAGCACAAAAAATATACAGATATATATTAAGATGATGAGCTTTATTTATGAAGTGGCAGCTTTTGTAAGCCACAGCTTTTGGGCAGGTTGTAGGAGAAAAATTAAAGCGGAATTCACAGTCATTATAAAGCCTCACATTTGTTACACCGACAATGAATGCCGCTTTACATATTAACTGGAGATGTGCGGGTTCGGATTTACCTGGATCTCAAAATGGAGTCTTATTGGCTCTAGGATCTCACGTATTTTGGATAGCTAGTAACAAAAAATCGGATAAATCTGAACTTGCGTTAATTTTACCATTAACAACTGAGCGAAATCTGAACCCGCACATCTCTAATTTTAACTTCCAACCCACCGGGAAGCCGCAGCTTCGAAAATAGAGTGTCTTTATTGATAAATAGAATAGAGAACACATAAATAGCTGAATTACTTTTTTGTCCTGGTGTGTTTTGTGTTAGTAATAGAAGGGATGATGCAGAGTGACAATTGCACCAGTTGTAGCATATCTGCATGACAAGTACAGTGCATGCCCAGGATGTGAATGCCTGGAAATGTGCACTACAGACCTGCATCTACAACGTAGAAAGGTTTATACCAGAAAGGCTGACCAGAGCTAGCGGGGCATTCTTATGTATCACTACACTGGATTGCTGAAGGCAAGAAGACATGAAGGGGTAAATGTAATAGGGTCCGAGTTGTTAGAGGTGCGGAACTTCGGGCGAAAATTTCTGTATTTTTAAAGTGGCAATCAAATGCAAGGCAAAACTAGGTTGAGTTTGCCTTGTAAATGATTGCCAGTTTAAAAATACAGGCATTCTCACCCGAAGTCCTGCACCTCCAGCTACTTGGACCCTATTTACATTTACCCCAAAAACTGTTCCTGGGGCACTCTTTGTGTAAGTATAGACAGACATATAATAAAAAGTAACTTTTATTGCAAAATACCTGAAGTGTACGCTGTAAAATAATTTTTTACATTTATTTATACTGAAACAATTATTAGGTATCATCTATTGGAGAAAGAGCGCTACATAAATTCATGTTACATACATCTAAGAAACATATCCAAAATACGACCATATCTTACACAAGACACAGCAAAAACTCTAATCCATGCTCTCATTATCTCCCGCATTGATTATTGTAATAGTCTCCTGACCGATCTTCCCAAACATAGGCTCTCACCACTACAATCCATTTTGAATGCAGCTGCGAGGCTAATCTTCCTTGCCAGACGTTCATCGTCTGCAGATCTGCTCTGTCAGTCCCTCCATTGGTTACCGGTATTCTACCGTATTAAATATAAAATACTTTTACTCACATACAAGGCTATTAACCAAACTGCACCAACATACATCTCTTCACTCATCTCAAAATATCTCCCTACCCGACCTCTCCGCTCTGCACAAGATCTACGTCTCTCATCCACACGCATTACTTGTTCACACTCAAAATTACAGGACTTTATCCGGGCTTCACCCACTCTGTGGAATGCCCTCCCACGCACAGTAAGACTCGCCTCTAGTCTCCAAACCTTTAAATGTTCCCTGAAAACTCACCTCTTCAGACAAGCCTATCAAATTCCAGACCCACCCACATAACCTTCAGTGCTTCCCTATCTAATTACATCCTCTGTAGAGTATTCATAACATCACATATCTTGTCTTTCTTTAGTCTCACACCCTCCTGACACTTGGATAACTTTGTGGGGTATCATCATACAACCCATTAAGAACCTAGCAATCTGGTGGACCATTATGCAATAGGTAGCATCTATCCTTGTGTATCTATGCCTATTTCCCTATAGATTGTAAGCTTGCGAGCAGGGCCTTCCTACCTCTGTCTGTCTGTTTTTACCCAGTTTTGTTCTATTACTGTTGTTCTAATTGTAAAGCGCAACGGAATATGCTGCGCTATATAAGAAACTGTTAATAAATAAATAAATAAATAATAAAAAAATACATAAATAAAATTATTATTATTATTATATAGCAAAAGTGTCAAAATGGATTAATGCATTAAAAGTAGGCAAAAATATTCTGATCCCTTAGATCATCAATCAAATTTCACTCAAGAGATATCATGCGTCATTGGAACAAAAATGTCCGCAATTATATAAGTAAATAGTTTCCAATGGTCTAATCCCAAAGAGGTTAAATCAATAATCAGTAATATCACATATGTATATGTGTTTACTAAAGTAATAATGTATGTCAGTGACTGATCAGCTACTGTACAGAGCAATACAACAGTTGGCAGTTATTTTAGTGAGTTGAATTGTATACACAACTAATATTGTTTAGAGGCTAAGTAAAACCTGTTAGTTATTGTCAACTATAACCCTCAGGATTGAATTAAGTAAAAGAGAGTGCTGAATTATGTACAAGTGAAGCACATTGCCCAATATGCAGTTAAACACACAATGTGCATTGTGTTTGATTTATAAAATAAACATTTGTAGAACTCAGGATTTAATTATACACCGGGAGCGTTAAATTATCTGCAAGTGTAGCAGTTGAACAAAGTAATGTTTGTTAACCAAAAGGACAATGCACTATAAAAGAGATAACACATCATATTTTATATCATACAATAAAATGGTAAAATTGCTGGCACCTTTGTATTTAAGTAGTCCTATGTAGATAGAATAGAGCTAGGATTGGGAATAGTGTCTCACCACTTCTGCTGTCCATGGTTTGCAAGCATTGGACCACGTATGAGAGAGTGGTGTAGACAATATCATGGAGGAGGAAACAGAATGACGCTTCTGTTCTCGGTACAGGGAATGTGCAGGACCTGTTACATAGTATGCATTGCAGGAACTGGCATCATTCCTTTCCAAGTGAGAGGTTATAGTCCACAAGCTGTTCAGTACAATCAAACCATTGTTACTGCTGTCAAATCATAAACAGAGAATCGCGCTGGAAGCCTCTGTGTGTGTGCAGTTTGTCGTGATTTCTACATGTTTGAACTCTGAAAGAAAACAACACGGGACTAAGGGCCTAATTCAGACTGGATCGCTGCAGCGGCAGCAATCACAGTCTGAAGCCCTTTGCGGAGTGCGCCCGAGCATCCCAAGAGCCCAGTGAGATGCTAACAGCATCTCAGGGCTGCAATCGTGTCTGCCTGACTGACAGGCAGAGGCATTTGGGCGGCGGGAGGGGGCGTGCCAATGGCATTAGATCGCCGTTGATGGGGCGCAGTCCGGACAACGCAGGTGTGTCTGGACTGTTGCGGGGGTGGGCCGCGGTGGCTGCGTGATGTCACACACAGCTGCTGTGAACCAGGACACAGCAGGTAGCCGCCTGCCAGCACCGGAAGGGAGCTACTCGTTGGGTGCGAAAGCATTGTCGCTCTGCGATGCTTTTGCACCCTTGCGGGAAGGAAGGGGGGGGTTAGGGTCTGACATACGGGGTGGATTAGCTCTGTCAGACAAACTGATTGTAGATGAGCTAAATTTAGCACATCTACGATCAGATCCAGGGGCGTAGACAGAACTTTGTGGGCCCCATAGCAACATTTTGAAGGGGCCCCCAAATGCTTCTAGAGAGACACCTCTCTGCAACAGCTGTTCATTGTATGCCCCATAATAGTGCCCTAGTTTATTTACTGAACTAAGTTGTGACTTAGCTAATGTTATCCCCCATAGTACTGCTCTTGTTTATTTTATATACCATAGTATGTCACATTGTATCTGCTGTCAGCACACATTATGCAATACAGTACCCCTAAATCACATAACTATATACACTGTCCCCAGTTCAAATTCTGACACATAAAATGCCCCCAGTTCATAGTATGCCACACTGTAGTGCCACCACTTCACATTATGCCACATTACAGTTACCCAGTTCATATTATGCCGCACTATAGTGCCATCAAGTTAATTTTATACCACAGTACAATGAGTAGGTCCAGGCATGTAACTAGATATTTTGTAGGCCGAAAGGCAAAAATTTGTATGGGCCCCTTTGTACCACCCAATGGCGAAAAATGTATACAACACATAGAAGGTGGGCCCCTTTCAGCTGTGGGCCCCATAGCAGCTGCACTACCTGTACCTATGGTAGCTACGCCCTTGATCAGATCTGAATTACCCCCTAAATCCCAAGTCCACAACCCTGTTCTCAATCGGTCATGGAGCTGAGGCAACATGAATCCGCGTTCACTCCGGCAGTGTGGGATTCACTCAGAGTGTCAGAGGTAAAGCCGGCTGTAGGGTCAGTGTGTAAGAGTACATGCTGATCCTGCTGTGGGATCAGACAGGGTTGTGGACCAGAGAACTGGCAAAGCTCCGTGACCAGTTGGCCGCACATGCAGACTAGTGAAATTATGCATATACGCCTGAGAGAGTTGCATTATTTGCAGGTTGTCAGGAGCAGTGCAAATAACGTGTGATGATACCACTATCACTAGCAACTAGCAAGCCAGTGTGATTGGATATATGCTACTGTTGGCAACTGGACCCCTTGTGTAGCTTTACATATTGGTGGAAATTAGCACGTTTTTGTCCACTCCCCCCCCCACTCCCCCTCGATGTTCTGCCTTTTAAATGACTGCCTCTTGAAAACATAGGTAGACTCATTAGAAAGTCGCCGCTGCTCCCAAGTCGCAAGCTATTACATTTACACCTACCAATTTATTTGCCAGGCAGAAGAAATGTTTAGTAATTACAAATAGTGTAAAGCATTTATTCAAATGTACTTTACAATACAAATAACTTTATTAAGCATATTGGCATATTCAATTGGGCGTGTGAAATTGCGGCCAGCTGAGGGGTTTTTCCTATTCAATTAGCCGCAAAAATTTAGCTGCAGTAATTTCAATAGAAATGAACACAGCTTGTTTCTCGCAGACCCAGAACAGGTGCAAAGTTAGGGAAAATTGGTATTTAAAAGTAAAAATGTCACTACTTGGTTCAGAACCCCTAGGACACCCCCCTAACGATTAATTAGGCAATTGGAAGTTTTTAATTAGCTTAATTAGGCTAATAATGACGTCATTTTTTAGGTGGAACAATGCAAAGTACAGAATGGCTTAAAAGATGTGGGGACAGGTATATGGGGATGTTGTGGGGGGTTTTTGTTTGTTTTTTTAAAGGCAAAAATAAGTTTTCCCATCATAGATGGTGCACCATCATACTAACACAATACGTTTTACATTTGGAGAGAGAATTGACAGCATAGGAAAGGAATGAGTTAAACATCTTGTGAGGGGTGGACCTAGCTGGAAGTAAAGTACAGCCCTTTGGGAAAAGGGGAGGGTTAGTATATATAGGGAAGGATAGACATTTTGTCTCTCTCTTGTTGGTGAAATTGCCTTTGAGTGGGTGAGTGCTGCGTAGCAGAGCTCCCCATGTTATTGTTGAGATTCCAATTTAAAAAAAAAAAAAAAAAAACTGCAAGCTCTCCCCTGCATTCCTCACTACATTCCTGCTATGTCGTCCTGGGTTTGAATACTTTGACACCGGAGTTTGTTTTTAATAGACCAGGTCAGCCTTGCCGCTGGGGGCTGGGCCGGCTTTGCCGGACGGACACAGGCGGCGGGGTAGGCCGGAGGTCCGGTCAGGCCGCCCGGAGGTGGAAGGGCGGCTGCCCTCGCCTCCGAGAGCGGCGGACGAAGCAGCGGTGTCGGGCGCCTGCGGGCGCGCGCATGCACGCCGCGGTGGGCGCCTGTCGGTGCAGCCACACTCGGTTCCTTTTAATTCCCCCTCGCTGAGGCCGAATGGAGGTGCCAGGCGGGGGGGGGCCAGGCAGGAGACGGCGGTGAGCCGCGCGAGGCCTGTCGCGGGGCCTCGCTCGGCAGTTGAATGAAGGAGATGCGGCCGGGAGCTTGCTGGCGGGGAGCAGTGGGACGCGCGCACGAGGTGCACGCGCGCTCGCCTCCGGCGACGCCGTTCGCGCACGTGTGCGTGCAGCGGCGCCGCCAGCCTCCATGTCTCCCCAGATTACTCCCCTGCAGCCGGAGTCCTGCGGGGGGGGGGGGGGGGGGGGGGAGGAGAGGCAGTACATGTAGGGGTGGCAGCAGGGCCGCTCAGGAGCATGGGGGTTTAGCGGCGCTGAGAGACGGGGCGCGCGCACGAGCCCGTGCTCACTGCAGGCGGCGCCGTTCGCGCGCGTGTGCCGCATGTCTCTTGGTCTCCCCAGCGCACTCCCCTGGAGCCTACTAGCAGTTATTGTGGTGTAGTGGTAAAGTCACTGCACATCTTAGAAGCTGCACGGGGTTCAAATCCAAGCATCTGAGTGTCATTTAAGAAAGGAGTCCGGAGGGGGGCGGGCGGGGAGGAGAGGCGTGGACTGGTTCGCAGTTATGGTCATAGAAGGCAGCAGAGCTGCACACACCATCATTAGCTCTCGCCGCGGGGCCCACTCAGCGGCCGGAGGTAGCTCCGGCCTGCGGGGGGTGGGTGCCCGCGGGAGGGTGGAGAGTGACGGCGGCGCTGGCTCTGACGGGCGGGCACAGGAGGAGAGCCAGGATTGGTGGGGGCCGGGCCACTGGAGGTCAGAGGCGCTGCCGGTCCCCCACCTGGACGCATCGGGGCCCCGGGTGGCGCCTGTTGGGCGTCGGGCCGTCCGGCGCGCGCCGACGCTGGCTCGGGAGCCCGCAGGGGACAACGCCGTGTGTTGGGGGGGTCAAGACCCTTCTGGAACACTGGCGTTGGCCCTGGCCACGGTGGTGGCAGCGTTGGGGCCGCTGGCCAAGGCCGCGCCCCGGGAGTGGCAAACAGTTCCGGCGCGCCTGCAGCGGTTGGCGGGTCCGGTACGCAGGCGGTGTCGGCAGCGCAGCGGGTTGCTCGCGCCTGCAGGGAGCTCGGAGCGGCCGCGGCGCAGCTAGATCATCGTTCCGGGCGGGACGAACAGGGGCGTGTGGCGGCGACACCTGGCCCCCCGGGGTGCTAGGCATTCACAGCGACTGCTGGCTGGGTCCTCTGCTCTGTTTTCTTCTGCAGGAGCGCGGGGACGTCGGAGTCCAAGGATGAGGAGGTCGGATTTGCCACGCCGGAGGATTCCGTGTCGGAGCAGTCGACGGCATCAGGTGAGGTGGTACAGTCGGTATCGGGCTCCTCCACGCGCTCTAGTTCTCGCAGCTCTTCCTCTTTCTCCTCTTCCTCTTCTCTGTCGTCACAGGCGTCCGAAGTCAGTAGTACTACTAGGGCGATGAAGCGGGCGACTAAATTCGCCAAGAGGGCGGCGGGTCAGCAGGAACGGCGGAAGAGGTGCAAACGGCTTAGCGAGGACGCTCGCTGGGCCAAGAAGCGCCGCGATTTGCCCGGGGTTGTACCGCTGCGATTACACTGCCGTAATGCGGGGGCTGAGGGACAGCTGCCGTAGGAAGATACGCAGGGGGGACTTAGTTCATGTGTTCGTCTGTACAAAGGAAGCGAAGGAGTATAGGTCGGCGGCTGCAAAGAAGGGCATCGGGGCCGAGGCCTTCCGTACCTTCGACAACTGGCTGGACGGTTTTTGGGTCTTCGCGGCGTGCTAACTGGAAGATAGGCCGGACGAGCACAGGAACGTGATTCGGTACATGCTTCTAATACATGACTTGCAGCGCACATCTTCGGGATCGGAGTGGCGTAGGTAGAAGCAGGATGGTTAGCGGGTCATGGACTTTGGGTTCAAGGGCGTCTAGGTCTGGCTCAAAGTCACTCGGGCTTCACAGCAGACGGAGGAGCCCCGGAAGCCGGGGGCGGACGGGCACCACCGCGCAGGGTCGTCCGCCCAGGGGTAAGGCGCGGACGGCGGATCGGCCAAATCCAGCCTCCTCCTGCTTCAAAGGCAGTCGTCAAGGTACCCGGGGTAAGCAAACTTATCCCAGGCAGGCCGCGGGCGGGAGCGCTCCACAGAGCTCCAACGCCAATTGCTTTAGAAACGATGGGCAAGGGGTTAAATTGGTATCCAAATAGGGCGGATGCAAAATTTCTGTTTTCCGGTTTTAGTTTTGTTTTCGCGTGCCTGTTGCGAGCGAGGTGTCGGTTCGGGCCCAGTGGATACGGAGGTCATCTCTCCAGTGGGGGTGGTTCCGAAGAAGACTCCGGGCGCTTTTCGGCTTATTCAACATCTTTCTTACCCATAGGGGACGGCGGTCAATGACGTGAGGCCGCCGGATCATGGTTCGGTGGTTTATCAGTCGTTTGACGAGGCATTGGCGCTGGTCCGCAGTTACGGGACAGGGGCACTCATGGCTAAGAATGAGGTTGAATCCGCTTTTCGGTTGCTGCCGTTACATCCGGACTCATTCCGTTTTAGGGGGTTTCGGATCGGAGCGGAGTATTTCATCGGCAACGGTTTGCCGAGGGGGTGTTCCGTTTCATGCTCGTTTTCGAACGGTTTAGCACGTTTCTACACTGGTTCGTGGAGTTTTCGCCAAGGGGTCATGGGGTCGCCCATTACCTCAATGACTTCCTGTGTGCGGGGCGGCACATTCAGCACGGTGCGGCGACTTGCTGGTCAGCATCCGAGCCCTGTTTTTTCCACTTCGGCGTTTCAGTGGACGAGGAGACAACTGAGGGACCGTCCTCCTGTTTGTCCTTTTGGGGATCGACTTCGACACAGCGGCAGGATCGGGTCGGCTGCATCGGGACAAGGTGGTGAAGCTCCGCGAAGCTATTGGCCGGTTCGAAGGGTCGCGTAAGATCACACTGCCGGAAGCTGGAAAGGGCGACTGCGGGGTGTGCCAGACCACATCATTTCGTGCGATGATCCTACGAGATTAAAGGGGATGGGGCAATATGGGCCTCATTCCTGGAGGATTTCAACGGGGTGTGTATATGGCAGGCTCCAATGGTGGTCAGCGCTAGGTTGCAGTTGTTCACCGACGCGGCTGGGGCCTCTGGATACGGATGTTATCGGGAGGGATCTTGGTGCGCGGCTTCGTGGACGGCATCGCGAAGGCGTAACCAGGGACCTTTTGCTTCTGGAGTTTTTTCCCCATTATGGGGGCGCTGGAGGTTTGGGGCGAACGGCTGGCTCCTCGCAGCATCTTGTTTAGATGTGACAATCTGGGCGTTGGCGCATGCGATAAATAACAAGGGGGCGAAGTCGCTGTCATTCTGCGGGTGCTGGGACAGTTGCTGTAGACATGCCTACGTCGGAACGTGTGGTTCCGCGCGCAACATGTGCCGGGGCTGGAGAACGGAATTGCCGACGCTCTGTCACGAGGGCAGTGGGAAAGTTTTTGTTTGTTGGCACCGGAGGCCGACGAACATGGTGTTCAGTTTCCCGGTTATGTTGGGAGGTGATCGGGACGGATTGGAGGGTCTTGCGTTGCGGTCAGTCGCGCCAGCCACGCTTAAGCCGCAAGCTTGGAGCGAGTGGGAGGAGTTTGTTTAAGGACAAATTCAGCAAGGTAAGAGCGGGCATCGGAGGATGCTTTCTTTTATTTGGCAGCTGTATGTTTCGGGTAGGTCCAGAGCGGTGGTATCCCGGTACTTGGCCAGGATTTCGTTTTTCAGCAGAATAAAGGGCGTCCCCGACGTGGCTAAGAGCGGGATTCTGTTGAAGGCGATGAAAGGATGGGCGCGAGTCGCGCCGACGCCGCCTGACAGGAGGAGGCCCATTGATGCGGCCTTGTTGCTGGATGTCATCAGGGCGGTTAGAGGTGTCGCGTCGTCCATGTTTTGAATTGCTGTTGTTCTTCAGTTTGGCGTGCTCAATGGCTTACCACGGGGCTTTTAGGGTTTCGGAACTGGTAGCGCCTTCTAAGCGAGCAGATTCGCGCATGCTGGTGGGTGAGAAGTCCTTGCTTTGCAGATTGCGGCGCTCTAAGACGGACCAAGTGGGGAGAGGTCAATGGGTCACCTTGGTTCCGGCTCTTGAGGAGAGCATTTGCCCAGTGAGGTTGGCGGTGCAATATGAGGCAGTACGGCCCGACGGTCGGGGGTCATGGCCGCTGCACTATGACGGGCTGCCGGTGACGAAGTATCTATTTCATGGGATGCTGGGTCGCTGTCTTGCGAGCTTGGGCCTTCCACCCGCTGCGTTCGGGACGCATTCCTTCCGCATAGGGGCTGCGACGTCGGCTGCGGCGACGGGATTTTACATGGCTGAGATCCAGGTGGTGGGGCGATGGAAGTCGTCAAGTTACAGACGGTATATGCGCCCCGTTGCATGAGATGTTAGCTCGCGCGTACTTGTGTGTCAATTCCAGTCGTTTAATCATGTTATTACAGTTCAGTACGTTATGGTGTTGTGCGTTTGTTTGTCTTCCCCTTTTTATCCTACTCAGGGATTAGCTACTCGCCGTTGCTGGCATGAGCCGGCAGCGGGGGTCTGGAGTTATTTTGCAATTTTTTGCCTGACTTGACGGACTGAATTCTAATCCACAATTCGGCTAATCTGTTTTAATCAGAGTCCCTCAGCAGGTCTTTATGCTTTCACCTCCAGCTGAGTTATTACATGTTTTAACCCTTCCCCCCCCCCCTTTTTTGGTTATTTTCATCTTTCCCATTTGTGTGTTCATGTTAGGCTGCAAATTGGCTGATTGCTCGTGCAGATCGGCTAGGCCGAGACTGCTGCAATATACGACAGCAAAATTTTTCTTTTTGGCAGATCCTTCAGGTTAATGCAGTAGATTAAACGATGGTACAGATGATTAGTATCCACTTTTACCCCCTTTTTTCCTCCTCTTCAGGTTGGTTGGAAGATGACTTGCCTATTTGGGTGGTTGGCCACTCTTATGTGTATTGGGCCGCCCAGTTTTGGCATCGCAGGGGGCACAGATGTTTCCTAGGGCTCGAGAAGTTCGTTGGCTTGGTTGGCAAGGGATGATGTGGACGGAGTGGAGAAGTAGACTAGTGAGTCAGGCCAGCAAGCATGTAGCCCTAGGGTGTTGGTTGTCCATTTAGGTGGCAACGACCTGGGGAAGAGGACGTCTTTGGAGATGCGGTGGGCCATGATACAGGATCTGGCAAGTTTGGCCGCAGCAGTGGACCAATTGTATATTGGTGTTCTCCTTGAAGGTGCCAAGGTTGAGTTGGCAAGGTGTGGCGGACGGTCGCGAAATTGAGGAGGCCAGGCAGAAGGGGAATGGACCAATTGTATATTGGTGTTCTCCTTGATGGTGCCAAGGTTGAGTTGGCAAGGTGTGACGGACGGTCGCGAAATTGAGGAGGCCAGGCAGAAGGTGAATGGGGCGGTGGCGAAGTGGGTTGTCCCACGGAGGCCAAGTGGTTCGCCACCCTAGGATTCAGTTCAGAGACAAAGTCACCTTCTTCGGCCTGATGGTGTGCATCTATCCAATGAGGGGATGATGTTTTTTCCTGGAGGATCTGTTCCTAGGGTTGCTGGAGGTAGGGTGAGGTTATGGTGGCGGTGTCTTTCGCTGTTGGCGGAAAAGAACGGCAGTTGGTGGTTGTATGGTAAGCTGTAGTGATTTACAGTTTGATTTTGTTTAGGTGCACTCACCTCCATCGACTTATTGGCCGCTTGACCACCCGTCCGGGAAGGCAGCGGCAGGGCACCCAGGAGCGGTGGGTAGTCACTGTGGGGGTGGAGTTGTCACCTATTACCGGTTTTTGATAGTTGTAGTAAAATTAGGATGGTTTCGAATTTTTAGTATTTTACGGTTAATTTAGGTTAGTAGAGCCGTTCTTTTTGCTGCCACCATATGCCGGCTGTATCGGCATCTTAACAAAGTTTTCATTTACAGGTTTGCTATGGTTAGGGTCAAATAAATAGCTAGCAATTTTTCTGCCAAATTCAAGTCTCCGTGTCTTTATTTATTGGGTTTAGAGGTAACGAATGCTTTACTTGGAATGAACGGGTCCACCAAATGTCACTAGGATGTGTAGGAGAGAGAATTGAAAGCATAGGAAAGGAATGAGTTAAACACCTTGTGAGGGGTGGACCTAGCTGGAAGGAAAGTACAGCCCTTTGGGAAAAGGGGAGGGTTAGTATATATAGGGAAGGATAGACATTTTGTCTCTCTCTTGTTGGTGAAATTGCCTTCCCGCCCTCCCGCCCTGTTGGTAAAGGTTCTGGCACGGAGTGCCTTGGCATTAAATTGTTGGCTGGTTTTATTGTTGGCTATTTATTGGCGGAAAAGAACGGCAGTTGGTGGTTGTATGGTAAGCTGTAGTGATTTACAGTTTGATTTGGTTTAGGTGCACTCACCTCCATCGACTTATTGGCCGCTTGACCACCCGTCCGGGAAGGCAGCGGCAGGGCACCCAGGAGCGGTGGGTGGTCACTGTGGGGGTGGAGTTGTCACCTATTACCGGTTTTTGATAGTTGTAGTAAAATTAGGATGGTTTCGAATTTTTTGTATTTTACGGTTAATTTAGGTTAGTAGAGCCGTTCTTTTTGCTGCCACCATATGCCGGCTGTATCGGCATCTTAACAAAGTTTTCATTTACAGGTTTGCTATGGTTAGGGTCAAATAAATAGCTAGCAATTTTTCTGCCAAATTCAAGTCTCCGTGTCTTTATTTATTGGGTTTAGAGGTAACGAATGCTTTACTTGGAATGAACGGGTCCACCAAATGTCACTAGGATGTTTAAAGCTTGATATTTGAACAGAGCAAAAAGATCAATGCCACATGTTTGTCGCAAACAAATTATGCCCTCATGCAGTGCAACTAAGACCTGGTGATGCAAACTGCACTATGATAGCTCTTGTAAAGTGGGTCCGTGTGTACTGGGGAGGTATGGTGATGTGAACGGTGTCATCAAGCCCCTGCAGCTTTTCTCCTAGGACCTCCACTCTGGGAGCTTCCAAAGGGAGGCCAAAAAGTAGGAAATATTGGGGGTAATTCTGAGTTGATCGCAGCAGGAATTTTGTTAGCAGTTGGGCAAAACCATGGGGGTAATTCCGAGTTGATCGCAGCAGGAATTTTTTTAGCAGTTGGGCAGTGCAGGGGAGGCAGATTTAATATGTGCAGAGAGAGTTAGATTTGGGTGTGGTGTGTTCAATCTGCAATCTAAATTGCAGTGTAAAAATAAAGCAGCCAGTATTTACCCTGCACAGAAACAAAATAACCCACCCAAATCTAACTCTCTCTGCAAATGTTATATCTGCCCCCCCCCCCCCCCCTCCTGCAGTGCACATGGTTTTGCCCAACTGCTAAAAAATTTCCTGCTGCGATCAACTCGGAATGAGGGCCCATGGTGCACTGCAGGGGAGGCAGGTATAACATGTGCAGGGAGAGTTAGATTTGGGTGGGTTATTTTGTTTCTGTGCAGGGTAAATACTGGCTGCTTTATTTTTACACTGCAATTTAGATTGCAGATTGAACACACCACACCCAAATCTAACTTTCTCTGCCAGAGCCGGCCCTAACCAATATGATGCTCTAGGCAACATTTTGGCTGGTGCCCCCTAGCACCACCGCTGGTTCCGCCTCTGACCTTGTACCCCCTATATTTTAAATAGGAAAAGTTTGCACATTTGGCGCACAGCCCAAAAAGGAGTGTGTTTTTGCTGGCAAGGGGCATGGCCACACAATAACCCCAATTCCAATTACGCCACACAGTACTGCAACTTTATTCACATATGATCATGCGATAGTGTTCATAATTCATATTACATCCCACAGTAGTATCACTTTACCTTATAACGTTACTTAACGTTACTCCTCACAGTAGAGCCCCTTATTCACATTACATCACACTGAATTGCTCCTTATTCACATTACAGCACACCCTATTGCTCTTTATTCACATTAGACGACACAGTAGTGCCCTTTCTATACGCAACACCACATAGTAGAGCACCTTATACACATAATGCCACACATTAGTAATGCATTTACACACATTCCACACAGTAATGCCCCTTACACATATGAGACACATTATTAATGTCCTTATAAACATAATGCCCCTTACACATTATGCCAACCTTTATTAATGCCCTTTTACACATAATGTCCCTTACACATATGCTGCACATTATCAATGCCCTTATATACATAATGACACACATAGTGCCCCCTACAAATTTGCTGCACATTATTAGTGCCCCTATACACATAATGACACACATACAGTAGTACCCTGTTACACATATGCCGCACATTATTAATGCCCTTATACACATAATGACACGCATAGTGCCCCTTACACGTACTGTATGTTGCACATTATTAATGCATTTTTACATGACACACATAATGCTCCTTACACATATTCTGAACACTACTGCACAACCAACCCACTCACATGCACACAACACTCACACTGCCACTAACACTGTGACCTCTGCCTCTGCTTGGATACAGATGTGTCCTCATAAATATTGCCTCAATTCTAACATCGGGCACCTTTTTTTATGAAAATGCATCTTATTTGCATTGCTATGTGGCTAGGATACACAAGCAGCTTCTGCTGATTAAAATGATATGCAGCATACCTATATTCTGTGTGAGACTGGCTGTATCTGCATATGAAATGCTACACAGAATATAGGCATGTCACATATCATTTTAATCAGCAGAAGCTGCTGATGTCCCTAGACATATCGAATGCCCTAGGCAATTGCCTAGTTTGCCTATGCCTATGGCCGGCTCTGCTCTCTGCACATGTTAAATCTGCCTCCCTGCAGTGCACATGGGGGGTAATTCCAAGTTGATCGCAGCAGGAATTTTGTTAGCAGTTGGGCAAAACCATGTGCACTGCAGGGGAGGCAGATATAACATGTGCAGAGAGAGTTAGATTTGGGTGGGTTATTTTGTTTCTGTGCAGGGTAAATACTGTCTGCTTTATTTTTACACTGCAAATTAGATTGCAGATTGTACACACCACACCCAAATCTAACTCTCTCTGCACATGTTAAATCTGCCTCCCCTGCAGTGCACATGGTTTTGCCCAACTGTTAACAAAATTCCTGCTGCGATCAACTTGGAATTACCCCCATGGTTTTGCTCAACTCAGGCCCGGCGCTAGCCGCTCAGCAAAGGGATGCAGTGCAGGCAGGCGCCGGGCAGGAGAGGCGCCTGCCTGCACTGCATCCCAGCTGAAGCGCCGTCCTGTCCCCCCTGCTGCTGCTGCTGCGCCTGCCCTGTCACACTGACAGGCAGCCGCAGCAGCGCCGGCAGCATGACTCCTTCTCCTCTGTCCTCTGTGACAGGGAGAGGAGTGTTTTCGGTCTGACGAAAGGCGGCGGAGCTACACGGACCAAGAGGCGGAGCTACACGGACCAAGGGGGCGGAGCTACACGGACCAGGCTAGCAGACTGTGGAAGATCTGGCCAGCAAGATTGTGGTAAGGGTATGTAAAGAGTGTGAGAGAGAAAGTGTGTGTGTGTGTGTGTGTGTGTGTGTGTGTGTGTGTGTGTGTGTGTGTGTGTGTGTATATATGTGTGTGTGTGTGTTTGTATTTAAAAAGTGGATGCTGTCCGCCGTAATGTGTAAAAAGGGGAGCGCTGTCCGCCGTAATGTGTAAAAAGGGGACTCTGTCCGCCGTAATGTGTAAAAAGGGAGGCGCTGTCCGCCGTAATGTGTAAAAAGTGGACGCTGTCCACCGTAATGTGTAAAAAGGGGACTCTGTCCGCCGTAATGTGTAAAAAGGGAGGCGCTATCCGCCGTAATGTGTAAAAAGGGGAGCGCTGTCCGCCGTAATGTGTAAAAAGCGGAATCTGTCGGCCGTAATGTGTAAAAGGGGCTCTACCTGGTGTAGTGGCACTACTGTGCGGCATAGTTTGAATAATGGAGACTACTATAATATGTATTGGTATTATTTTGTGGCCACACCCCTTCCCCGCGAAGCCACGCCCCTATATTTTTTGTGCGCGCCGCAGGCGCGCACTGCCCCTATTTTACATACAGGTGTGGGGTGCCGATTCCCTCTCTTGCACACAGCGGTAAAATGTCTAGTTACGGCACTGTCTGTGTGCAGGGCTGTAACTAGCGCTGCACAGAGTGAGTGTGGGCAGAGAGTTCACATCCATAGGCTTACACGGATCTCCTGCAGCTCAGGGGCCCAGGAGGCCATGGTAACCCCCCGGCCCTACATGTAAAGTATGGGAGGGCGCAAATTTATATTTTGCAGGAGGGCGACGAACACCCTAGCACCGGCCCTGGCTCAACTGCTAACAAAGTTCCTGCTGCGATCAACTCGGAATTACCCCCATTGTGTGAACTGTTTTACTACATGTATAGTATAATGGGGAAGCAGTTACAATGCCAGCTGTCGGGATTCTGGCGGTCACGATACAGACGTTGGAATCCCGACAGCCAACATTTTACTGTTGGTAGGAATACCGACACCCGCCTGTAGTTCCCACTCAGTTGATGGGTCCATGCCACCAACCGAGTGGAAATAGAACCTGTATGGTGAACACAGCGAGCCTGCGAGGGGATTTGCTGCCTCGTTGACGGTATTCCAGCAGACAGGATGCCGGCTTTTGGGATACTGAACGCCGGCCTCCCTTCAGCCGGTATTACATACCGAATCCGTGTAATGTATAAAATGCAAGTAATTTTACACTTTACAGGGATGTAAAGACTAGATGCCTATTTATACAAAGTATAGTATACGTTTAAATAATACTGTCATGAAGGATGACCTATAATTCTCCACTTCTCTTCAAAACTATGTGCATTGTTGCACCTAACCCCAAAATCGGGTGCTTTTCTGTAAGAGTAGATACTTTCAATACTTGACATGCCTGAGGGCCAGGGAAATGCAGTCAGGGGAGGCAGTGCCTCCCCTGTCATTAATGATCAAAATAATACAAAGCAGATACTTATGACACATATTCTGAGTCATAAGTACCTTCTTTATATTAATCTAATCATTTTGTTCTATTAAAATAGTTTGGGAGGCACTGTTAGCAAGTGCCTCCCATTGACAATGGGAATGGGGATAAAGTGGGGGGGGCAAGTACTGGGCTGTAAAAGCCCATTTAAAAAAAGATGAGAAAACGGCACTTGAACAAGTGCCTCGCTGCTGACAGGGACGGGCTTCCAGCCCACATCAAAGCACGCCTCTGTCAGCGAGGCACATGTGATTGGACAGTGCATCCAGTGCTGGATCTGCTGTCCAATCACCCATATGCGGCTTGGGTAAGCGGCAACGGGACCCGGCGGAGGCAGAGTGAGTCACCCGCCAGGCAGTAGAGGATGTGCGGCGGCCACCTGCTCTCTCCTGGACAGGGTCCAATCACACATATGCGGCACGGGGAAGCGGCAATGGGACCCGGCTGATGGCAGAGTGAGTCACCCGCCAGACAGCAGAGGATGTGCGGCGGCGACCGGCGCTCTTCCCTCTCCTTCAGCCTCCTCAGCCGCCCCAGCAGCACCTGCTGTTTCCCGGACGGGGGTCTCTGCACAGGACAAGTCTGCCTGCCCAGGACCCAGGTGAGAGAGGGGGCAGCTGGGCTGGATGTGTACTGCCTGCAGGCTGTGTAAGTGCAGCAGTACCATTTAAATTCACTGCACGTCACTGATTTTATGTGCTTAAAGAAGTACTGTGCTTTATTTGGAACCATCAGTCTTTTAAACATTTATTCCAAGTGCTGTCTTCTGTTGTGCCCTGTAATTTGCAATATATAAACTGCACAGAGGTTTATTACTAGACAGCAACTGGAATATATTGATTTATAAGCATACTGATTATATTTATTATTTTATTATATTTACGAGTGCCATTGTTCTGTTTAGCTACCACTGCCAAATCTAGGCGATAGCCACTGTCTGCAGCCTAGCAACCCCTGACCTGCAACACCCTCCGCCACCACCACCACCTCCCGGAGCTGGCCACTAGGTGGGCTGGGGTGAATCATAATACATATACGGAGAAAAGGGATAACACACAAAGGGTGAGATTCAAATGACATATCACGCCCAATTTCCTTTTTAAAATGATCTCCGTTACCGCATATTGCGCCCATAGTAATCAGGTTTAGCTGTGTAAAAGGTTGGGTGCCTTTGGGACCGATTTAGACCTGAACGCTGCTGTGCGTTTTCACACAGCAGGCAATCAGGTCTGAACTGCGCATGTGTATGCACTGCAATACTGACAGGAAGAGGCCGTTTTTGGGTGGCAATTGACCGTTTTAGAGGAGTGTCTGGAAAAACGCAGGCGGGACCAGGCGTTTGGAGGGAGCATTTCTGATGTCAGCTCCGGCCCCGATCATCGCACTGGAAGAGTAAGTCCTGGGCTGTGGAGAGACGTTTTTGCAGCTCTCCTGCACATGCGATCGCACCTTTGCACAGCGATTTCCCCCTCCCCCTGTAGGTGGAGACTACCTGATCGCAGGGATGCAAAATATGCACCCTAGTGATCAGGTCTGAATTAGGCTCTTTGTTCACAATATACTTTCACTTTAAAAGTCCTTGAGTGCCGTATATTCTTTATATACTGTATAATACTGTATATGGGGTCTGGTATGGGTATTTAATTATGGCAGAATACCATCAGCAGCATCCCGACCACCATAATACCGACATTTTGAATTAAATTAACCTTACCTTAACCCTCCCTCCCCGGCAGCCTAACCCTAACCCTCCCCGTCATACTAACATTCAGGATGCCGGCTGTCCCTTTAATTGTATATGCGTATACGTAAATATATATGCACATAAATATATTTGTATGCTCCATATTGTGTTCCAACCCCCCATACCTGTAGTATTCAACAGCAGACAATTTATCCTCCATCATCTGTCAATATGAGGACGCCAAATAGACCTTTATTTAAAAACAAAAACAAGCACTTCTTAAAAAGCAGATACAAATAAGCAACTTTGACTGTTGTAAATTATTATTTTCTTTAAGAGTACAGCAGTGTTTCCAAAATGCAGTTCTCAGGGACAACTAACAGTGCATGTTTTACAGCTCTCCTCACTATAGCAAGTCAGATAATTAGCACCACCTGTGGATCTACTAAAATGTGTTAGCCAGTAATGAATAGACCTGTGTGTGTACTAACAACGAGATGAGGGAAACATGCACTGTAATACGGTGAGGGATAAGATTTGCTTCTGTTGTCTGCATATTTTATGATTTCCAGCCACAAGCACTGGTTTTGCCTATTACATTGATGGGATGTAGTTATGTGACCGGCGGTCATGCGACCGCAGGTCACATTACCTCCCCCTGCATCCCTCACTATCCCGAAGGTCGGCACGCCGACCAACAGGTACTATTCCCACTCGTGGGTGTCCACGACACCCATAGAGTGGGAACAGAACCTGCGGTCGCCACCGAGCCCGCAGCATGGCGAGCGCAGCGGGCACGCAAGGGGCTTGTTGCACCCCCACCAGTACACACCCACACTGACCATACATATTTTTAATTGTCCAGGACCACCAACCCAGGGCACCCCTGCAAGTGTCCTGAGGCACCACAGTTTGGGAACCATTGGCTTAAATGTATCGCTTAAAAAAAAAAAAAGAAATTATAATAATTATATATTGTGTATATATGTTTTGCTTTCTACTTATTCTCTGAAACGGAAATGTGTTTAAATGTACCTTGTATGGCACCACAGAGACTTTGAAAAACATTTTTTAAATAAAAGTTAAAAATAATATTTAGATTATGAGATACACGTTCTATAAACTTGTAGCATTACTGTTCAGTATTACTGGTGGAGCACATGACAAAACCTTTCCAAGCTTCAGCTCATTGCCTTATAGTTCCCTTCTCGTTTGAGGAATGTTGTGTGCCTATGGAAAATGATGTCCTTGACTTCAATATCAATCTCAAAGCTGACAAAAGCAAACAACTTACTAGCTGTATCTACGAATTGTGCAACCTCTGTGCATAGCGATGTTCTATTTTATGATCTAATGGAAATTATGCTGGGTGAAAAGCTTAAAACAGATATAAGACATCGTGGAACGAAAAAAAAATGGGGATATGTAATAGGGAAAATGTACAGAGAAATGAAAAAGCGCTGGTAATTGGCTTAAATGGGTGTAGTATGGTATGCCGGCGGCCGGGCTCCCGGCGACCAGCATACCAGCGCCGGGATCCCGACCGCCGGCATACTAACAGCGTGTCGAGCCCCTTGCGGGCACGGTGGCGCGCTACGTGCGCCACACTATTTATTCTCCCTCCAGGGGGGGCGTGGACCCCAAGAGGGACAAAAAGTGTCGGTATGCCAGCTGTCGGGATTCCGGCGCCGGTATACTGTGCGCCTTGATATAATTTATATGTTTATAAATTTTAAATAAAAGCGAAATATGTTTTAGCCAATTACCAGCGCTTTTTCATTTCTCTGTACATTTTCCTTGTTGTATATGGGTTGAGTATACCCATAGAATAAGCTGCAGGTATTTGGCTTGTTAATAGGCGTCTGGTCATGTTGTTTTCTGTTTTTTCATTTGTAATAGGGTCAGAGTTTGCCAGATGTTAACCGATCTCTGACGCTCTCTAAGGAATGGTTTTGTCTTGTAAATGATTGCCGCTTTAAAAAAATGACTGAGCCGGCATCCCGCAACTCGGACCCTATTACATATGCCCCATTGTTTTTAACACAACAGATCAGTGGTTCTCAAACTCGGTTCTCAGGGCCCCAAACAAGCTACATTTTCCAGGTCACCCAGCATGTGCATAGGTGTATTCATTACTCACTGACACATTTTAAAAGAGCCACCGGTTTAGCTAATTATTTCACTTGCGATTCTGTGAGGAGACCTGGAAAACATGAACTGTTTGGGGTTCTGAGAACCAAGTTTGAGAACCTCTGTCACTATATTTTGTTTCAATCTCTGTATTGTCTTTCTTCAATGTTAAAATTTTATATCACTGTTAAGAATATATTACCACCACATTGCAATATACATGGATCCATTGTCCTAGACGGGTGCTGTATAATTGGTTGACAGTTATCATATCATCATGCTGATGACTGAACTAACGACATGCCGCATGTCAACAGGGCAGGGACCATGTTGACATTAACCAAGTCAACATTTGTTATGTCTACATGGATGATATATCAACATGATGAACAGTTGACAAACCATTCCTGGTGGTCTAGTGGTGTTTTTCCTCCTGGTGGCTTTAGTGGCTCCAGCGTGTCTTCCAGGTATCCCGTGAGGATGAGTTCTGTTAGCAATGTCACTGCAGTTGCATACAAGTGATTATTAATCCCCTTATCCCTACCTCCCCCCATCCCCGCATCCAAATGCTAATCTCCCCCACCGCATAACCCTTGCCCTCCTGGCAGCGCCCAACCCAAGCATGTCAAAAGTTCATACGGAGACAGTTCAGATTTCACATTGTGAATATGTCAACATTCTGAAAATATGGACATAGTGCCGGTCACACATTTGCAATACAGTATGTCAACATTATTGTGTCGACCTTCTGACTGGATCCCATCCCATAAACAAACAAGAAAAATACCTTGATATACCCATGTTGGTCTTATGCTTCTTCTTTGGGGTATAACAAAGAAGAAACGGACTACGTTTAATTGGTAGTTTAATAGATTCAATATTGTACCATCTACTTGTTGATAGTAATTTCAGGGGGCTTTTCTTTGAGCAAGTTATTACTAAACATACATGTAAGAAATATATTACAACATGACATACATGCATATTCATGTTATTTTGCACCACCCCCTCCTCTCAGACCCACGAATGGTGATATTTTACTGCTATGATGTGACAGCCAGACCCACCCCTGAAATTATCTGCAGAGAAGTCCAGAGAGGAGTCCAAGAAAGTAGGCAAGTATGGTTGGAATGGACATATTATATGACTTAACACAAATATGAAAAAATGTATTCAAACACACATTTTTCACTATTTGCTTTTGCAAGACAAGTAAACTCACAGTGGAAAGTGTATTGTACATTTTGTTAAAATAGTTATACAAAGTACTACCGTACAAAAGAAGATATATGTGACCTTTTGGCAGCCACAAATGTTTTCCCTCCTGAGAGGCAAAGAAAAAGCAATAATGATCTGTAGGTGGATCGTTAAGAATGATGTCCATCAGATTCAGCTTAATTTGCTATATAAATAAAAATATCTATCTACAGTATGTGGGAATGCTGCTTCAACAGAACCCCACGCTCATGTCTACTATTTCTCTTATATACCAATACATGCTTTCTTATGTGTCACAACAAAATGACAAGTAAATGCCTCATGCTGGTATTTTGAACATCACAATTATCTGAACAAGGGTCTGGAACATTCATTTACTGCTTGCCATGAGTTACCTATTGTCTACCACTGCATCAGACAGCATGACCTGTATACAAAATGGACCACAGAAACTGGACAAAGTTATGGGGTAAAAGTAGGGGGGGTTTAGGGTGCCTGTTAATTGTATTCCTACTTAAATTGAGCAGTTGGAGCATACACTTTAAAAAGCAATATTGTCACTGGGGCCCCGTTATTTGTGTCCCTGATCCTTGGGGCCCCCCTGATCCTGGGGTCCCTGCACAGGTGTCCCCTGTTGCCGCCGGGCCTTACTATGTGTGTGTCGTGGTGGTGGTGGGAGCGGGGGGGGGTATAGGGGTGCCAAGGATGTGAGGCAATAACTGAAGCACTTTAATTGTCTTCTGTTTTCCCCATTTTCTGACACTATGGAACACTGTATATATAAATGACAATAATAATTATAAGCTGTTGTGCCCAATATTTAACAAATATCGGGATAGTGTAATCTGTTAAAATTAATTGTTACTCAACGAATAAAATTTAAAAGCAGCAAAATTGTCCACTCCCCGCATCCTCGGGACTCTCCGCTCCCTGCAGCACTGGGACCCGCTGTTTCGGGACACGCTTCTCCACTCCCTGCAGTGCCGTGACCCACCGCTCCACCAGTACCCTCTGACGGCTTTGGCACCTGGAGCTTGCGCTCTTCCGGAACCGCCTTCCATACGCCCATGACCCTGATATATGGAAAGCAAATAATTTTATGATGTTTAAATAGAGTATTTTCTATGTTTGCACTTGATTGTGATTCCAGTCTGGATGCCAGAGCTGGCATTCAGATATGTGTTGGGATTCCGGCGTCATTATTTCGGTGTTAACCTGTCTTGAGGACCCAGTTTGGGTTACGTTGATATATATGGCTTATTTTTAGTCTGGTGTTGTGCTTCATTTTTGTGGTGTTATAATTGTGTACCTTATAATACTTTGCACCTTTCTCAAAATGTTTTTTGTAACAAGCAATTTATGTAAATTCAAAGAATTTGTGCCAACTGTTTTACAACAATACATACAACTAATTACATTTGAACAATTTTTAAAACTGAGAAATTATTGAAAACAGAATAAACCAAAAAAAGTTTACATTTAAAAACTTGTCTGTCTTCTCTACTGCACCATTGAGGGAAGATTGGCCGCAATTTTGGCACAGATGCACTCAGTGATTAAATTTAATTCCCCGCCTCATAGCCTGTTGTATCAAGGTATCCAGCAATGCCCGCGTGACTTGGGAAATGGTCTTGCAGACTGTGCCAATCCCTACTTCAAATAAACAGGAGAGTGTGTGATACCCTAGGGGGGTGGCTTAACACCAGAGTGCAATCGCTAATCTCCTGCTTGGATCAATGGCCTTCTGGAACTTGGTGGTCTGCTTGGTAATTGCTGGCACAGTAGATCTAAAATATAATAGAATGTAACACGTGACATCCTGAAATGTCCCATCCACTGCTACTCCTAAAAAAATCTTCAAAGGTCTTTATGAATGCTTCTCCATGTCTGCGGTCTCTCACCCACATCCATTGGCCTGATGCAGTGCTCATTCGAATGATAGATGTAACGCTGGCTAATATCAGCACTCTACTCCTCTGCAAATATTGCCATCAAGAACTAGCCTACTGCACAAAGAATTGCACCCTTCTCCTCTAAAGCAGCAGGTGGTAGAACAGAATGAGAAGCTGCATCAAGTTCTCTGTAGCTGTATAAAACAGCAGAAAACTGCAAACAGTCTGCAACTCCAGGCTACACACAGGCACTCCATTGGCAATCATTGCTGCAATGCTGTGAGCAGTCTCCACCCCTCCCTTTTGTTCCATTTTGTGACCTCACCTTTGTGATCCTGAAAAAAGTAAATTTTTAATAACATCCATAGGTTTTTACAGGGATACCCAGATTCAGTGGAAACAGGGTCGACCAGGGAATAACCCAGGTCGAAGTCCAGTGGAAATAGCATCTGAAGCGGGTCCAAGCCGGGTTGAAAAAGTGTTCAAAATCCTGAGTCCGACCGAGGATTTAGGTGGAAAACGTGTATTAGTCATACAGACTACTGTACACAATGCTTCACTGTAACCGTAATACAGCACTGCCCGTCTGATTTATCTGTCTCCTTTTATTCCAGCCTCTCTACAACACTGACCTCCGCCCAAAAAAAACTACGGCGGCCTAGCGTGTACAATGCTGCTAAAAGCAGCTAGCGAGCGAACAACTCGGAATGAGGGCCATTGGCTGTCAAAATACAGATGCCGGCACCGGCATCACACCTAGGAACACAAGCTTGGTGCCAGAATCCTGACAGCCGGGTTCACCAATGAATGTTTGCCGGCCTGCCGTAGAGGTATGCCGTGGGGAGGGGGTAGGTTTAGGTGCGGGGAGAGGGTTATGGTTAGGCTGCGGGGAGGGGGAGTTAGGTTTATGCACCGACGGGGAGGGTAAGGCTGCGGGGGTGAGAGGGTAAATTTTAGGCTGCAGGAATGGGGGGTTAGGGTTCAGCACCACCGGGAGGGTTAAGTTGCAAGGGGGGGAAGGTTAGGATTAGGCTGTGGGAAGGGAGGGTTAGTGTAGGGGGGGATTGCAGAAAGGCAAGTATATTTACCTTGCCTCTGTCGGGATTATCACCATTGAGATGACAAGGTCAGTATTCTGACCGCTGGCATCCTGACCGCCGGAATATCAAACCCAACCCCTTCAAAAAATGTAGTTAAATGAAGAATCAGCATACCTTCAAGTTACATACAGTTACAGTGGAACACACTTCTTTTTCTTGGCACACTTTGTCCAATGTAATAAATCGCTTTAATCACACAAAAATGGCATATGTAAGATACCTCCTCATCCCATAATATGTGATAAATTAATCAAAACCAAGCACCATTAAAGGTGAACACTGGATACATTTTAATTAAAGAAAAGGGCATTGCTGTGGCATTTACACTGAATCTTCCTACTTTGTAGAGACCAGACCAGGAAATAAAGGTATTCCTTGAAGAGGGTGTGGTATGGCATGCCTGCGGCCGGGCTCCCGGCAACCAGCATACCGGCGCCGGAAGCTCGACCGCCGGCCTACCGACAGCATAGCGAGAGCGCAAATGAGCCCCTTGCGGGCTCGCTGGCCTTGCCACGCTGTAGGTATGGTGGCGCTATGCACGCCACGCTATCTATTCTCCCTCCAGGGGGGTCATGGACCCCCACGAGGGAGAAAAACTGTCGGTATGCCGGCTGTCGGGATTCCGGCGCCGATATACTGTGCGCCGGGATCCCGACAGTCGGCAACCTGAAGACCACCCCTTGAAGACTGCTGGGTGGTCCTGATAGACACACTGGTGCAAAATCAAAGTCATTTGTGATTTGTATGCTGTATTCAGACATATCACCACAAATAGAAACATTGGATTTTCCTATATTTCTGGTTGAAATATAAGTAACATTTTTATGACGTATCGAATATTCTTAACAATATAGAGCATTAATCAGACCTGATCGCAACAGCAACATTTTTCTCTAATGGGCAAAACCATGTGCAGTTCAGGTGGGGTAGATATAACATGTGTAGAGATGGTTAGATTTGGGTGGGGTGTGTTCAAACTAAAATCGAAATAAAAATAAAACAGCCAGTATTTCTCCTGCACAGAAACAAAATAACCCACCCAAATTAAATTCTCTCTGCACATGTTATATCTGCCTCCCCTGCAGTGCACCCCTTTAGAGAAATATTTTGCTTTTGCGATCAGGTCTGAATTAGGCCCATAGACCACAATTTTTCTCTCCCTGTCTTCTTCTCCCAAAACACTTCTTTCAATGTAAAAATAAAAAAATTCTTCACCAACGGTTTTGTAGTAAATTAACTGTATACCACAATTTGGCCAATGCGCTAATACTTTCTATGCACAAACTAAAATAAAATACTTCAGAGTAATCATTGTATGAATTTAAAATGCTATTATCGAAGAGACATATGCTACACACAAGCAAATACAAACATACTATACATTATGGTCCAGATTCAGAGATGGACGCTGCTACAATGGCTTTTGCTCCTGTTGAGTGTGTGACTTTATGCAAATGCAACTACATGCCTCCCAACTGTCCTGATTTTCGAGGGATAGTCACATTTTTAGGGCACTGTCCTACCCATGGTACACAGCGTCACACTGCGTGTGTGGGAGGGGGAGATTTGGGAGACCCCCTATCACTTGCAGAGCAGCGGTGAATAGATGCTGTGCACATAGCATCTATTCACAGGAGAGAGTGACTGGGGGCATGTCCAGCAGCTTCCATAGCTCTGTCCATGCCTTCACAGTGACGAAAAATAGGGACATGACTCGCTGGTGTAGCATTTCCCACAGGGCTTTACCCCCTTTTAGGGCGAGCGCGCCATAGTTCCATGTATTGTTTACAAGCTGCTGGGAGGTATGTGCAAGTATCAGCCCTTCCCCTGCTGTACAAATGGATGTGGATCATTAGCTCGACCAGTCAGTAGGTCAACCCCATATGTGCAACAGGTACAAACGGTCGACATGTAAGAGGTACATACTTGTAATAGTTGACAGATACCAAAATGCTGACACAGTCAAAAGGTCAACAAGGTTTTCCGTTTTTTTTTGGGTTGTCATTTTTAAAATAAAGCCACATGAAACTCCAATTAGTGTACAGCTCTCGCTCACCATGCTTCATACAAGGTGCCTCGCTCCAATACCACTACACCTGGCACAGATTACAATCATAGGCCACGTGTGTTGTAAAGTATACATTTAAAAAAAATACAACAGAAAAGTGTCGGACCATTGTCATGCCAATGTAGTGATGAGCGGGTTCGGTTCCTCGAGATCCGAACCCCCCCGAACTTCACCCATTTTACACGGTTCCGAGGCAGACTCAGATCTTCCCGCCTTGCTCAGTTAACCCGAGCGCGCCCGAACGTCATCATCCTGCTGTCGGATTCTCGCGAGATTCGTATTCTATATAAGGAGCTGCGCGTCGCCGCCATTTTCACTCGTGCATTGGAGATGATCGCGAGAGAACGTGCAGCGTTCTCTCAGTTTCTGTGTTCAGTGTGCTGCAAATATCTGTGCTCAGTGTGCTTGCAAATATCTGTGCTCAGTGTGCTTGCAAATATCTGTGATCAGTGTGCTGAAAATATCTACGTTCTCTGCCTGAAAAATGCTCCATATCTGTGCTGCATTGTAGTATATAGTAGGAGGACAGAGCAGAATTTTGCTGACCACCAGTATATATATAGCAGTACGGTACAGTAGTCCACTGCTCTACCTACCTCTGTGTCGTCAAGTATACTATTCATCCATACCTGTGCTGCATTTTAGTTGTGCGCAGTATATATAGTAGGAGGACAGTGCAGAATTTTGCTGTGACCACTAGTATATATATATATATATATATATATATATATATATATATATAGCAGTACAGTACAGTAGTCCACTGCTCTACCTACCTCTGTGTTGTTAAGTATACTATCCATACCTGTGCTGCATTTTTAGTTGTGCGCAGTATATATAGTAGGAGGACAGTGCAGAATTTTGCTGACCACCAGTATATATATATAGCAGTACGGTACAGTAGTCCACTGCTCTACCTACCTCTGTGTCGTCAAGTATACTATTCATCCATACCTGTGCTGCATTTTAGTTGTGCGCAGTATATATAGTAGGAGGACAGTGCAGAATTTTGCTGACCACCAGTATATATATAGCAGTACGGTACAGTAGGCCATTGCTATTGATAGATTACTGGCATATAATTCCACACATAAAAAAATGGAGAACAAAAATGTGGAGGGTAAAATAGGGAAAGATCAAGATCCACTTCCACCTTGTGCTGAAGCTGCTGCCACTAGTCATGGTCGAGACAATGAAATGCCATCAACGTCGTCTGCCAAGGCCGATGCCCAATGTCATAGTAGAGAGCATGTAAAATAAAAAAAACAAAAGTTCAGTAAAATGACCCAAAAATCTAAATTAAAAGCGTCTGATGAGAAGCGTAAACTTGCCAATATGCCATTTACGACACGGAGTGGCAAGGAACGGCTGAGGCCCTGGCCTATGTTCATGGCTAGTGGTTCAGATTCACATGAGGATGGAAGCACTCATCCTCTCGCTAGAAAAATGAAATGACTTAAGCTGGCAAAAGCACAGCAAAAAACTGTGCGTTCTTCTAAATCACAAATCCCCAAGGAGAGTCCAATTGTGTCGGTTGCGATGCCTGACCTTCCCAACACTGGACGGGAAGAGTTGGTGCCTTCCACCACTTGCACGCCCCCTGCAAGTGCTGGAAGGAGCACCCGCAGTCCAGTTCCTGATAGTCAAATTGAAGATGTCACTGTTGAAGTACACCAGGATGAAGATATGGGTGTTGCTGGCGCTGAGGAGGAAATTGACAAGGAGGATTCTGATGGTGAGGTGGTTTGTTTAAGTCAGGCACCCGGGGAGACACCTGTTGTCCGTGGGACGAATATGGCCATTGACATGCCTGGTCAAATTACAAAAAAAAAAAAAATCACCTCATCGGTGTGGAATTATTTTAACAGAAATGCGGACAACATTTGTCAAGCAGTGTGTTGCCTTTGTCAAGCTGTAATAAGTAGGGGTAAGGACGTTAACCACCTAGGAACATCCTCCCTTATACGTCACTTGGAGCGCATTCATCAGAAGTCATTGACAAGTTCAAAAACTTTGGGTGACAGCGGAAGCAGTCCACTGACAACTAAATCCCTTCCTCTTGTAACCAAGCTCCTGCAAACCACACCACCAACCCCCTCAGTGTCAATTTCCTCCTTAGACAGGAAAGCCAATAGTCCTGCAGGCCATGTCACTGTCAAGTCTGACAAGTCCTCTCCTACCTGGGATTCCTCCGATGCATCCTTGAGCGTAACGCCTACTGCTGCTGGCGCTGCTGTTGTTGCTGCTGGGAGTCGATCGTCATCCCAGAGGGGAAGTCGGAAGACCACTTGTACTACTTCCAGTAAGCAATTGACTGTCAAACAGTCCTTTGCGAGGAAGATGAAATATCACAGCAGTCATCCTGCTGCAAAGCAGATAACTCAGGCCTTGGCAGCCTGGGTGGTGTTAAACGTGTGTCTGGTATCCACCGTTAATTCACAGGGAATTCGAGAATTTATTGAGTTAGTGTGTCCCCGGTACCAAATACCATCTAGATTCCACTTCTCTAGGCAGGCGATACCGAGAATGTACACAGACCTCTGAAAAAGAGTCACCAGTGGCCTAAAAAATGCAGTTGTACCCAATGTCCACTTAACCACGGACATGTGGACAAGTGGAGCAGGGCAGACTCAGGACTATATGACTGTGACAGCCCACCGGGTAGATGTATTGCCTCCCGCAGCAAGAACAGCAGCGGCGGCACCAGTAGCAGCATCTCGCAAACGCCAACTCGTTCCTAGGCAGGCTACGCTTTGTATCACCGCTTTCCATAAGAGGCACACAGCTGACAACCTCTTACGGAAACTGAGGAACATCATCGCAGAATGGCTTATCCCAATTGGGACTCTCCTGGGGATTTGTGACATCGGACAACGCAACCAATATTGTGCGTGCATTACATGTGGGCAAATTCCAGCACGTCCCATGTTTTGCACATACCTTGAATTTGGTGGTGCAGAATTTTGAAAAAAACGACAGGAGCGTGCAAGAGATGCTGTTGGTGGCCCGAAGAATTGCGGGCCACTTTCGGCATTCAGCCACCGCGTGCCGAAGACTGGAGCACCAGCAAACACTCCTGAACCTGCCCCGCCATCATCTGAAGCAAGAGGTGGTAACGAGGTGGAATTCAACCCTCTTTATGCTTCAGAGGATGGAGGAACAGCAAAAGGCCATTCAAGCCTATACAGCTACCTACGATATAGGCAAAGGAGGGGGAATGCACCTGACTCAAGCGCAGTGGAGAATGATTTCAACGTTGTGCAAGGTTCTGCAACCCTTTGAACTTGCCACATGTGAAGTCAGTTCAGACACTGCCAGCCTGAGTCAGGTCATTCCCCTCATCAGGCTTTTGCAGAAGCAGCTGGAGAGACTGAAGGAGGAGCTAAAACAGAGCGATTCCGCTAGGCATGTGGGACTTGTGAATGGAGCCCTTAATTCGCTTAACCAGGATTCACGGGTGGTCAATCTGTTGAAATCAGAGCACTACATTTTGGCAACCGTGCTCGATCCTAGATTTAAAACCTACGTTGTATCTCTCTTTCCGGCAGACACAAGTCTGCAGACGTTCAAAGACCTGCTGGTGAGAAAATTGTCAAGTCAAGCGGAACGTGACCCGTCAACAGCTCCTCCTTCACATTCTCCCGCAACTGGGGCTGCGAGGAAAAGGCTAAGAATTCCGAGCCCACCCGCTGGCGGTGATGCAGGGCAGTCTGGAGCGAGTGCTGACATCTGGTCCGGACTGAAGGACCTGCCAACGATTACTGACATGTCGTCTACTGTCACTGCATATGATTCTGTCACCATTGAAAGAATGGTGGAGGATTATATGAGTGACCGCATCCATGTAGGCACGTCAGACAGTCCGTACGTATACTGGCAGAAAAAAGAGGCAATTTGGAGGCCCTTGCAGAAACTGGCTTTATTTTACCTAAGTTGCCCCCCCTCCAGTGTGTACTCCGAAAGAGTGTTTAGTGCAGCCGCTCACCTTGTCAGCAATAAGCGTACGAGGTTACTTCCAGAAAATGTGGAGAAGATGATGTTCATCAAAATGAATTATAATCAATTCCTTTGTGGAGACATTCACCAGCAGCAATTGCCTCCAGAAAGTACACAGGTGGAGATGGTGGATTCCAGTGGGGACGAATTAATAATCTGTGAGGAGGGGGATGTACACAGTGAAAGGGGTGAGGAATCAGAGGATGAGGAGGATGTGGACATCTTGCCTCTGTAGAGCCAGTTTGTGCAAGGAGGGATTGATTGCTTCTTTTTTGGTGGGGGCCCAAACCAACCAGTCATTTCAGCCACAGTCATTTGGCAGACCCTGTCGCTGAAATGATGGGTTTGATAAAGTGTGCATGTCCTGTTTATACAACATAAGGGTGGGTGGGAGGGCCCAAGGACAATACCATCTTGCACCTCTTTTTTCTTTCATTTTTCTTTGCATCATGTGCTGTTTGGGGACTATTTTTTGAAGTGCCATCCTGTCTGACACTGCAGTGCCACTCCTAGATGGGCCAGGTGTTTGTGTCGGCCACTTGGGTCGCTTAGATTAGTCATTCAGCGACCTCGGTGCAAATTTTAGGACTAAAAATAATATTGTGAGGTGTTCAGAATAGACTAGAAATTAGTGGAAATTATGGTTATTGAGGTTAATAATACTATGGGATCAAAATTACCCCCAAATTCTATGATTTAAGCTGTTTTTGAGGGTTTTTTGTAAAAAATCACCCGAATCCAAAACACACCCGAATCCGCCCAAAAATTTTAAGGGAGGTTTTGCCAAAACGCGTCCGAATCCAAAACACGGCTCGGAACCGAATCCAAAACCAAAACCCGAAAAATTTCCGGTGCACATCACTAGTTACATGTGCTGTCTGCAGATCTGTTCTGTCTGCTTAATGGCGGTAGCAACTGCATGGGATTAGTGATCTTTGAAGGCTTGCCTGCAGGAGTCTGATGATTGGCTCCTGTTTCCTTTATCTCCTGAATCTGCTTTGCACTGCTTGCAGGTCATAGAGCTTAGTTGCAGCGAGAGCCCTTGTCCCTCTGTGTTGGAAGCCTAGCCTTGTACGTTTACTATCTTCCATTTCTCCACAGCTGCAGCCTGGCAGAATCCCTATTGTCTGTCCCTCAACCCTCTATGTGGGAGCCTAGCTTTGTGTGTTTACGGTCTTCCTTTCTTCCTCAGCTGCAGCTTTGCAGAACCCCTATCATTTGTTCCTGCAACCAGTTCATTGTTTGTGCCTCTGTTCCATGTGCTAGTGGCAGGTGTACGTTGTATTATTCATTGGCTATTGAGGGTCATTCCAAGTTGATCGCTCGCTAGCTAGTTTTAGCAGTCGTGCAAACGCTATGCCGCCGCCCACTGGGGAGTGTATTTTAGCTTAGCAGAAGTGCGAACGCATGTGCAGCTGAGCTCTGCAAAAATAGTTTGTGCAGTTTCTGAGTAGCTCTGAACCTACTCAGCGCTTGCGATCACTTCAGCCTATTTGTGTCCGGATTTGACGTCATACACCTGCCCAGCGAACGCCCAGCCACTCCTGCGTTTTTTCACACGACTGCGTTTTTGCAAACACTCCCTGAAAATGGTCAGTTGACACCCAGAAACGTCCCCTTCCTGTCAATCGTCTTGCGCCCTCCAGTGCGACGTGTAACCGTTTGCCGCGCGTGCGCATTGCGAAGCATACGCATGCGCAGTAATGCCGTTTTTAGCCTGATCGCTGCGATCAACTGGGAATGACCCCATTAAACAATAATCACCACCCGAGTACCGAGCACTTCTTCCACTGTTATCATCTACCAACAGTATTATTGCTCCTTTGTGCCGGTTACTGCGGTTGCCAGGGGCGACATCCATTGGCCTGGAGCATTCTGTGTTCTTTGTGTATCTGTTCTGCTCTCCCTGTCTAATCACCTCCAAACAGTAATTTCTCTTACGTCCTAGAGGATGCTGGGGTCCACATTAGTACCATGGGGTATAGACGGGTCCACTAGGAGCCACTGGCACTTTAAGAGTTTAATAGTGTGGGCTGGCTCCTCCCTCTATGCCCCTCCTATCAGACTCAGTTTAGGAAATGTGCCCGGAGTAGCCGGTCACAGCTAGGGAAGCTCCTAGAACTTCTCTAGTTTTATTTTTTTTCTAAGAGTAATTTAGGCACAGGGAGGCTACTGGCAACAGCCTCCTTGCTTCGTGGGACTTAGGGGGGGAGTAGTGTCCAACCCTGAGAGGTTAATGGCCACTATCTCCGCTGACAGGACACTGAGCTCCTGAGGGTGATGATCGTCAGCCGCCCAAGGCGACCGCTCACTCCCGCAGCATGCCGCCACCCCCTAACAGAGCCAGAAGATTCCGGTGGTGAGTGTGTCACCGGTGACCCGACAAGCGGGGAGCCGGTGTGAATGGTGGTAACAGGGTGGGAGCACAGTACTGATACTGCGCTCCGGAAGGCTCAGCGGTACAGCAGGTGCGGCGCTATGAGGGGCGCCCTGAGCCAGCGCAAATACCCTTACACTGGTCACTCAGGCTATCAGGGACTCCAGTAAATGCTGCTAGCATAATACCTCAGGCCAGTCTAAAATTTCAAATAGTGCAGGAAGACGCGCTATGTTTGGGGGCGGAGCTTCTCCTCAGAGCGGACCCAGCAGCTCACCAGCACCACACGACTCAGCGCTGTCCCTCCACACGACTCCAGCTATCCTGTGCGGTACCAGGGGTTTGTAGAAGGGGGAGGGGGCTGTAAATTCGCTGTGTAGTCTATGAAGGGTACACAGTCAGAGACAGGCAGTTCTTATATAACTGTCTCTGGGGCACTGTGTGTGCTGGCTCCAAACTCAGTCTCTCTCTGAAGGTACTTGGGGGAAAATATGTCTGACATTTTCGTGTGTGTGTGTGTGTGTGTGTGTGTGTGTGTGTGTGTGTGTGTGTGTGTGTGTGTGTGTGTGTGTGTGTAAATTCTCACATAACCATGTCCAGGGACTCTGTGTCTTATGCTGTAGAGGTAGAGGAAGTATCTTCTCCAGAGGAATCCATTCCATGTACCCAGGAGTGTAATATGTCTCAGACTTCTGAATCTGAGCCACAATGGCTGGCTTCCATTAAGGGAATGATATCTCAGATTTCTACTAGGGTAGCCCATACTGAGACTGAAACTGAGGTTTTAAGGAAGTCTATGAAAGTTTGGTCAGGTTCTATTCCCATTACTTCTAAATCCCCTAGCATATATCCAAAGAAACGTGCACTTGCCCAGATTATGCAAGCCGACATAGATACCGACTCGGACATGGCAGACGGTGATGGGGATGTGCTGAGGGGGGCAGCATCCCTTGCAAAGGGGGTGCTGCTCATGATTGAGGCCATTAGGGATGTGTTACACATTACTGACACACCACCTGAGCAGGTTAAGGAGGCTTACTTCACAGACAATAAGAAAGCCTCGCTAACCTTCCCTGCGTCTAAAGAATGAAACGCATTATTTGAAAAGTCCTGGGAAACCCCAGAGAAAAAATTCCAGATCCCAAAGAGGGTTCTGGTTGCTTTTCCCTTCCCTGAGGAGGATAGGAAAAAATGTGAAAACCCACCCATAGTTGACGCATCTGTCTCCAGACTGTCTAAAAAGGTGGTTTTACCTGTCCCTGAATCTACTGCGTTAAAAGAACCAGCTGATCATAAGATTGACACTACGCTCAAATCCATATACACTGCTTTAGGAGTGGCGTTAAGGACCACTATTGCCTGTGCATGGATTTCTAAAGCCATAGTAAAGTGGTCAGGCACATTACTAGAGGACTTAGATACGATGGATAGAAGTCACATTGAACTGTTTTTACGCAACATGGTGGAGTCCATGAAGGACCTGGTACTCTGAATGCAAGGATATCTTCCATGGCTGTCTCAGCACGCAGGTAACTCTGGCTACGCCAATGGTCTGCAGACGCGGAATCCAGGAGAAGTGTGGTGAACCTACCCTTCACAGGTCAGGCTCTATTTGGGAAAGCGTTGGATGCGTGGATTTCCATGGCAACCGCAGGTAAGTCGAACTTTCTTCCCTCAGCTGCTCCTTCTATGAAGAAACCCTTCTCTTTATCAACATCGCAGTCCTCTCGGACCGCAAAGACAAAAAAAGTCCAGGCCTCCTACCATCTTCTTTAGAGGTGGTCGGGCAAAATTCAAAAAGCCTGCACCTGCAGGTTCCCAGGACCAGAAGCCTGCTTCTGGTTTCTCAAAATAAATCAGCATGACGGTGGACCGCACAGCCTGGAGAACAGGCTGGTGGATGCGAGACTCAGATGTTTCAGCGCCGACTGTGTGTCGTCCGGTCTGGATCCCAGGATAAAGGATATTGTGTCCCAGGGGTACAGACTGGAGTTTCAAGAACTCCCGCCTCACCGATTCTTCAAATCAGGCTTGCCAGCTTTACAGATGGAAAGGGCTATCCTACAGGAAGTCATCCAAAAATTGGAAAAGTCAGAGGTCATTGTTCCAGTTCCACCTCATATGCAACACATGGGTTACTATTCAAACCTTTTCGTGGTACCGAAACCGGATGGTTTGGTCAGACTGATTTTGAACTTGAAATTGTTAAACCCTTATCTGAGGGAGTTCAAATTCAAAATGGAGTCTCTGAGAGCGGTGATCTCAGGTCTGGAGGAGGGAGAGTTTCTGGTATCCCTAGATATCAAGGATGCATACTTCCACATTCCGATTTGGCCGCCGCATCAAGCTTATCTCAGATTTGCACTGTTAGACAGTCACTATCAGTTCCAGGCACTGCCATTCGGTCTCTCCACAGTACCGAGGGTGTTCACCAAGGTGATGGCAGAGAGGATGGTTCTCCTCCGCAGACAGGGAGTGAACATAATTCCATATCTGGATGGTTTACTGATAAAGGCATCATCCAGGGAGAACTTGTTGCAGTCCATTGCTCTCACGACTCATCTGCTCAGGGAACATGGTTGGATCCTGAACCTTCCAAAGTCACATTTCGAGCCGACAAAGAGTTTGTCTTTCCTGGGGATGATCCTCGACACGGAAGTGCAGAGGGTGTTTCTACCAGTGGAAAAAGCGTTGGTGATACAATCAATGGTCCGGGATGTCTTGAAGCCTACCCGGGTATCGGTTCATCAGTGCATTCACCTTCTGGGGAAGATGGTTGACTCCTACGAGGCTCTACAGTACAGAAGATTTCATGCTCGGTCTTTCCAACTGGATCTCCTAGACAAGTGGTCGGGATCTCACCTACACATGCACCAGAGGATACGTCTGTCGCCGAAAGCAAGGATTTCACTCCTCTGGTGGCTGCAAATGCCTCACCTTCTAGAGGGCCGCAGGTTCGGGATTCAGAAATTTCAGAAATGGATCCTTCTAACCATGGATACAAGTCTAAGGGGTTGGGGCGCAGTCACTCAAGGGGAAACCTTCCAAGGAAGGTGGGCAAGTCTGGAATCCTTTCTTCCAATAAACATTCTGGAACTGAGAGCCGTATACAACGGTCTTCTCCAAGCGGCACATCTTCTGCAAAATCAGGCCATTCAAGTACAGTCGGACAATGTGACGATGGTGGCCTACATAAACCGACAGGGAGGAACAAAGAGCAGAGCTGCTATGTCAGAGGTAATAAGAATTCTCCTCTGGGCAGAAAAACATTCAGTGGCACGGACAGCAATCTTCCTTCCAGGAGTGGACAACTGGGAAGCAGACTTCCTCAGCAGGCACGATCTCCATCCAGGAGAATGGGGCCTCCATCGGGAGATTATTCTCAGAGGTGACCGGTCTTTGGGGCGTGCCTCAAATAGACATGATGGCCTCACGTCTCAAAAAGAAACTTCGGAGGTACTGTTCCAGGTCGAGAGACCCACAAGCAGTGGCGGTGGATGCCCTGGTAACACTGTGGGTGTTCAAGTCAGTGTATGTGTTCCCTCCACTTCCTCTCATTCCAAGAATTCTAAAACTCATAAAGAGAACGAGGGTTCAGGCAATTCTCATTGCTTCGGACTGGCCATGGAGAGCTTGGTACACGGATCTTCTGGACTTACTGCTGGAAGATCCGAGGCCTCTTCCTCTTCGCGAGGATCTTCTGCAACAGGGGCCGTTCGCTTATCAAGACTTACCGTGGCTACGTTTGACGGCATGGAGGTTGATCGCCAGATCTTACCCTGGAAGGGTATTCCGAGCAAGGTTATTCCTACCCTGATACAGGCTAGGAAAGGAGTAACATCTAAACATTAACATCATGTTTGGAAAAAATGTCTGTCTTGGTGTGAATCTAAGAAGTTTCCTATGGTGGAGTTTCAACTTGGAAGGTTTCTCCTCTTCCTACAAGCAGGTGTGTATATTGTCCTGCGTTTGGGATCCATAAAGGTCCAGATTTCGGCTTTATCCATTTTCTTCCAGAAACAATTGGCTGCCATCCCTGAGGTTTAGACTTTTTTGAAAGGGGTTCTCCACATCCAGCCTCCCTTTGTGGCGTCGACGGCACCCTCGGATCTTAATATGGTGTTGCATTTCCTGCAATCAGATTGGTTTGAGCCTTTACAGGAGGCTGAGGTCAAGTTTCTCACGTAGAAGGCTGTCACATTGTTTGCCTTAGCTCCTGCTCGACGTGTGTCGGATTTGGGGATTTTGTCCTGTAAAGGCCCCTACTTAATCCATGAAGATAGAGCTGAGCTCAGGATGCGTCAGCAGTTCCTTCCAAAGGTTGTGTCGGCTTTTCATATCAACCAACCTATTGTGGTGCCAGTAGCTACAGACTCTTCAATTACATCAAAGTCCTTGGATGTTGTGAGTGCTTTGAAGATCTATGTGAAGAGAACTGCTCTGCACAGGAAATTGGACTCTGTTTGTCTTTTATGATTCCAAGAAAATTGGGTGTCCTGCTTCTAAGCAGACGATTTCTCGCTGGATCAGGTTCACTGTTCAGCATGCATTTTCTACGTCAGGATTGCCATGTCCAAAATCTGTTATACCCACTCTACTCGTAAGGTGGGTTCTTCCTGGGCAGCTGCCCGGGATGGGGGGGTGGGGGTTTCTCGGCTTTAAAACTTTGCCGAGCGGCTACTTGGGCTGGGTCGAAAACGTTTGCTAAATTCTACAAGTTCGATACTTTGGCATCTGAGGACCTGAAGTTTGGTCAATCAGTTCTGCAGGAGCCTCCGCACTCTCTGGGTTCTTTGGTACATCACCATGGTACTAATATGGACCCCAGCATCCTCTAGTACGTAACAGAAAATAGGATTTTAATTACCTACCGGTAAATCCTTTTCTCGCAGTCTGTAGAGGATGCTGGGGTCCACATTAGTACCATGGGGTAAAGATGGGTCCACTAGGAGCCACTGGCCAATAGGTAATTAAAATCCTATTATTGCTCCTTTCTGTCAGTTACTGCTGTTTCCAGGAGTAACATCTACTGGCCTGGAGCATTCCTTTATTTATGTACCAGTTGATATGTGTTCCTTGTCTCTTTAGTTAGATTACCCTGTCTGTTAGTCAGTTATTACCACCTCCCAGTCCGTCACTTTACACTACACTACAATGCTCTGCTCTGTAGTGTATTTCCGGTACTCGTTCCCACCCGCATTAGTTCAGGTCACTCAGGGGTTGAGCTCATACTACCGCCAGTGGCGTAAGTCCTGGTGGGCATCCCAGTACTGGTAGGCGTATCAAGCCTTATGGGAAAAGCGGCTCTTATAGGCATGAAGACCTGCTGGTAGGTTCCATGAGTCTCAACTCCGGGTGTACAGGGGTCACTACCAGGAGACCTTCAGGAGATGTAGATCCTCAAAGTTCTCAGATCTTACCAAGGGAAGACTCACCAGTCGCAACAGTCAACCTTTTGTACCTGTTGACCTAATGCATGTTGATCATATGAGGATGACCTATTGTCCGGTTACAGTGCAGGAATGCATCTGAGAAAGCAAGGACTGAAACACTCACTTTGATCGTCTCTATACACGCAGTAACATCGAGGTTTACACTCAAAACTTGCACCAGCACTGTGGCAGGTGAGGTTCTCTGTCTGACTATGGCCTACTACATGTATGGCTGTGTGTTTTTGTACACAGCCACTTTCACTAACACACCCGTAAAAGTGGCCAGAACTGCATATATTATTGGCAACCTCCCAGTCGCAGCCCCTGAACACTGTAAAGTTTACCACAATATTTCTGATAGTGTGCATATCAATTGCAGCTATGCGTCTTTGCGTACACACTATGGAACACATGCGCCGTTTTAGGAATTTTATCACAAGCGCAGTTGCAAACAAAAATTATTATTTTTTAAATCGCTCGATACGTGAACATTGGCTTTGCGTCCACAACTGAATTAGGTCTATAAGTGCAAGTTTATCCATAGCAACATTTTTGTTACTTCCAAACCACTGAGGTAGGACACATTGGTGTATCACCATAACATATTGGACTTGCCACAATAATTTAGGTTCTGTAGGACAAACCTGCAATGAGGATAATGTGTGAAGTATATCTGAAATCTAAGTAATGAAAAAAATGTAGCGTATTGTTTTATTAGAATTGTATCATTACAGTATTTTGGCATTTGGTGTGTACCAAACACGAATTCCATGTATATAGTCTCAGTAAGTAGGTACCAACATCAAAAGGATAGGCATCACTACCATGCAATGAAAACAATGTCCTACAATATTATAGGATGCGGCTACAAAACTAGCAAACCTAGTTGTTTATAATACACATATCAAACCATTATCGCATATTGGGGGTAATTCCAAGTTGATCGCAGCAGGAAATTTTTTAGCAGTTGGGCAAAACCATGTGCACTGCAGGGGAGGCAGATATTACATGTGCAGAAAGAGTTAGATTTGGGTGTGGTGTGTTCAATCTGCAATCTAAATTGCAGTGTAAAAATAAAGCAGCCAGTATTTACCCTGCACAGAAACAAAATAACCCACCCAAATCTAACTCTCTCTGCAAATGTTATATCTGCCTCCCCTGCAGTGCACATGGTTTTGCCCAACTGCTAAAAAATTTCCTGCTGCGATCAACTTGGAATTACCCCCATTGTCAACAAGCTCAAGTTATCTTTACACAAAACTTCCACACAAAAATAGTAATACATTTTCTGAATATGCAGTTCCATCTATACTTCATTCTATAAATGCCTTCATAAAGACAAGAGAGCCTGAGAGCGCGGAGAACTGCCACTCAGGTACATATATTCTCACCGGGAGCAACACATACAGTACAGAACTATACAAGGGTACTCTGAATTTAAATATTTACATGCTGGAAAGGAAATGTGTCGTAAGAGGAACTTTTGCCGAGTTTTAATATACATACAATAATTGAAAATAAAAACACACGAAAATCAAGTGCAATCCAACAAGCACAGACAATTAGAATCAACAAATAAAAATCCGTTCTAAAGATAACATCAATCACGACACTAAACCGTTTAATGGAAAGCAAGAGCTGTAGAACAAAAATGAAACACAGAAGCACTGAGAGGAAACTTACCGCAGCAGATGTACGTGTCAGGTTAAATCTTGATTGTTCTTATTCCCAGTTCAGAGACAGGTATAAAGAGATCAGTTGCTATCTGCGACAGGAGGTAAACGCACAACAACTAGTATCACTCAAATCCTGAATAAATGTTTCAATTAGCAGCCGAGTGAACAGCTGCAAACAAGCGGAGACCTGGACAGGCAGTCACACAGGAGTTGGGTGCACGTCACAAGGACAGCTTAATGGCTAAGTCAGAGGTGGGGAACTACATGTGTGTCTCATTATTTGCCATCCTCAGGGATGTAAAGGACATGTGTCAACTAAATTATCATATTAATGGTTTAAAAAACGACTTAGCCATGCTGTATATTGACAATAATACACCTTTAACAGACTATTTGATGTGTGTATTCAGAACTGTAAAATTGCTGACACAGGATATCTACAGGAGGGGTTTCCATATGCTTAATAACAAAGCAAAAACCAAACAAAAAAACAATAAGCACACAAAACTGTAGAAACAATTCTTTATTAAAATAAGTCCAGTTGAGTCTTTATTAAAATAAGTCCAGTTGAGTCATAACTCATAAATGGGTATATTCTATTAGCCGTGGGGTTAATTATTGGTGTGAGGCAGGGAAAAGCTATTCATTTAATTCACCTTTTCTCACTGCGGAATCAATGGGTTTCCCTGTACGTTAAAATCCAGATTCTACATTTTAACGCAGTTTTTTGCTCACAGCTCTGGAGGCTGTAAGGAAAAATCCTGCCTCTTGTAATTAGCACCTAAGCTTCCCGCCAACAGTTAGCTGCGGGGTAAACCACGTGGCTAATTGAATATGCCCCAAAGTATTGTTTATTCACATAATGTTTTCTAATAACAGTTTATTTTAAATGTTTTTTTCATTTATTATTTTACAGACTATGTAATAAAGTGAATTTAACTGCATCTGCCACACAGCGTGTGTTTGAGGTACATTCGATACTGCAGTAAGTATGGTGGGCACAGAAATGGGAATCTATCATTTGTTTGATGCTGCTGACTGGACAGAAGGCAAAGTGCCATTGTTTTAAGTTTTTATGGTTACTTTGTTTGTTTAAGCATTAAAGCAAGTACCATAAACATACAGTAATATCACAAGTCATTTACATGACAAATTATTTCACTGTAAATGTACTAAATGAATATTATGGTCTCCTAGCCCCAAGGTAAAATACTAGTTGCTGTCTAAAATGTACAAATAGCTTAAACAAAAATACACACCCTTGCTTGATGGTGGACTGCCAATGTGCATCAGAAAAGCACACACTGAACACACTGCCAGTACTCACTGGGGTCCAGCCGTGTACAGGATTATCCTCCGCCCTTTGTGTCAAATCTCATCTAAGGACAATTTTCATTCATGCAGTGTTAATTGTCCATTACATTCTAACTACTTTTGTTATACCTAGCATTTGAAAATTGTCCTTAGTTTATATGTTTTGTATTATTCATGAATGTTATAAAACAGAACTCACTTGATAAAGTTACAGGAACTTCATAACAAAATGAAACTTTTTCAAGTAAAAATAATGTTTAATGTAAAATGTTGTTACTTTTCTATAACTGCATACAGTACCTCCCAACTGTTCACCTCCTGGAGGATGGATATTTGCACACATTGAAGTTGCGTGCTCAAAATTAGGGAGTATGGCCATTTGGTTAAGGAGCATGTTTTGCAGGAAACACGGTGGCCATGAGCCACGCCGCCATTTTCCATCACTGTGTGGGCATGCCCAGTGCTCTGGGAGCTGCTGGAAATGCACCCAGACCCACTCTTCTGTGAATAGACACTGTGAGCATGCATACGCCATCTGATTGTACAAATGTCTAAAAAGAAAACAGAAAAGGGGGTGCTCCCCTGACCCCCCCCCCCCCCCCCCCCCGCTATTCCCCTGCACACTAAATAGTACTTGCAACATTACTTGAAAACTACATGGTAATAAAAATTCAGAGATATTTGTTGCATATATTTGCAAATACATGGTAAGCTGCTGAGCCCCTTCACGGTTTCTGTTTATTGACAGCACACAAATGTGTACCTAGTGTGATAAGAACACTGGACTAGTGTTTGAGGGCAGGTATATTTGTCCCAGCTTTCTGACCTACATGTTTTAAAAACCCAAGAATATACAGTATGTTTGAGTTGTGTAACTAAGAGCTTTTGGGCTTTGGTAAAAGCTGTTTAAGGGTTCCTTGGCTTATGGGTGGAGAGTATGAGGGGCTCCATCCATTAAATACAGTCTGGGTCTTCAGAGCCTCTAGCCTAAAATTGGGATTAGCATTTTTACCTGTGTGAGTGTGCTAAAAAGCTGTCAGGATGGACTGGACATTCATTCTCTCACAGTGGCATCCTGTTGGACACGAATGGAATCTACTGGGGTTAGGGTTAGGCACTAGGGAAGGATTAGGCTGCAGGGAGGGTAGGGGCAGTTAGGGGGATGCCAATGTGGCAGCATTCTGACCGTTGGGATTTCAATGGCTGGGATAGGTGTACCATCCAATTTAGTTAGGTTTTATTTTATTTTACTGCTTAATAAAACTGGCTGAGGCCAGTTGCACCAGAAACCTTGGACTTGTGTGATCTCTCTTGGCTGCTGTTAATTACAGTCTACCCCAGGAGATGATACTTATTCCTTTAACCCTATTACACTAGCTATACACTTTCAGATAATCTCTAATGGTGAGCGTATCCAATATCATATCTGAGCATCAATAATAGCATCTGTCAGAAATGCTGAAAGATTTATCATGCCTGACAGAATGATAATTGGTGCTCGTTGTGGCTGTACACTGTGCAATTATCTGGCCGCTCAGCCATTTAATATGTATGCGTGTTTATCTCAATAGTAAAACTTAATATGTAAAATGATAAAAGTAAAAAAGGTATAGTAGAAAATGCCTTGCTATTAGGGTCATAGAAATTGCAACTGGGGCCTCTGCATAGTGTCCCACTCTAGATATTTCATGTGAGCAGCAGCTCTGCTCACACATCCTGTCAGCTTGTTATTTCCACCTGTATTGAAGTGCCTCAGCCAGGAAAATGCAGCATGAGTCAGACTGTAATTGAGGGGGAAGTAATGGGCCACTGCTGAATCTCATCTATCCAAGAGATTAGTCAGGACAATACATATGCTTTTATAACCAGTGCATGGGATCAAGGGCTATGTTTCACATACTCATGTTTTTAATGAAACTAAGTATATATGAAGTTTGTATTTCTGAGAAAGATGTGCAATTTAGTTCTAGGATCCAGAAACGTATTATTATTATTATTATTATTATTATGTTACTTATATAGCGCCAGCATTTTCCGTAAGGCTTTATAATTGGGAGCTAAACAGTAATAAAACAAGACTGAAATGTAACAAACACAGAGGTAAAAGGGCATATGCATGATACAGAGTAAAAGTAAGCAATGAGGGGGTAACTCATGGGCAGCAGCATCACCAGGTGTGGTGACATACAGCATACCTCCCAACTGTCCCGATTTTCGCGGGACAGTCCCGTTTTTTGGGGACTGTCCCGCTGTCCCACCCGCGGGCCGCAGTGTCCCGCGGTGGGGGGGGCAGTTGGGGGGCAGTTGGGAGTCTCTGTCTCTCGCTGCCCTGCTTAGCAGAGCAGCGGTGAATAGACGCTGTGCACATGCGCACAGCGTCTATTCACTGGAGTCCGAGGGAGAGGGGGCATGCCAGCGGCTCACAGAGCGCTGGGCATGCCCCCTTAGTGACAAAAATGGGGGCGTGGCTCGCGATCGCGGGTCTTCCGTGAAGCCACGCCCCCTTTTCCTTGACCACGCCCCCTTTTCGGGAGCGCGCGCGGCTTCGCCGCGTGTGTGTCCCGCTTGCACCAAGTTCAAAGTTGGGAGGTATGATACAGTGTGGCAGATGAGAGTGTTCATGTGCCAAAGGTGCACGCACTCATGAAGGGGATGTTGCCCTTATGTCCATGAAGCCATGCCCCTTGGAAGATGCGCACCCCTGTGCTGCTGGGCACTTTGTTCTCACCGCTGTCTGCTTTGTCTGTGCGCCACCCACCTCCTCTCCCGCTTCCTCAGTGACACAATCCGACTGGTTGATACCATAATAGCAGAGCAGCTCTATTTTGGCGTCACCCCCCTAGATGGTGCCACCACTTGCTCTTCTCCAGTTATTCCCTCCAAGGTACACTATATATTATGAATACTGTATACACTGGCTGCACCCATCTATAAGGGGTGCAGGGTGTGCAGCACATCGGCATGGGGTGGGGGCCCAACATTGTACACCCTGAGACCATATGATTATACTTACCTCTATGGAGTCCCACTTGGGACTGGCGCTGCAGAAAAGACATCACTGGGAAAATGGCGTGGTGGCCATTTTCCTGGAGATTTGAGAATGTGCAGTAGAGAATTCTTCAGGAACATAGTGTGGATGCCAAGCTTCGGGAGACCTGCATGTGTGCAGTGGAATCTGACAGAAAGGCAGAGTCTACTGCACTGCCAGAAAGGAAGGGGCCTGCACACAGGCCTTCTTCTCTTTAAGCCACCACTGCCTGTATGGTTTTATAGAGCTGATTGCCACCATGGAAAAAGACCAATCCTGCCAAGACTGATCCAAGCGCAGCCTGCTGGTGCAACTGTTGGTATTATAATTATTATCCTTTATTTATATTATTTATATAGCACCTCATGGGATCTGCAGCACCCAATTACAGAGTACATAAATACGTAAAACAGGAAAACAGTGACTTAGAATTCAAGAAAATATAGGACAAGTACAGTATATATATAGACATAGCTGTGGCAGCAGACAACACTGAAATAAATATCAGGGCAGCAGAAAACTGAGGGATTTGGTGCCGTCGAAGAGATTATTAAAAAGAAGATAGATTAAGTAAGGGACGGAAAAGCACATGATGGAAGAGGGCCCTGCTTGTGAAAGCTTACATTCTAAAGGGGAGGGGCATTCAGACAGGTGTGACACATATGGGGTAGAAAGTGCACATGGGACAGAAGGCTTAGGATGAGAGACGGCTGGGTTTAGTGAAGAAGTGGGTTTTGAGAGCCCGTTTGAAGTTTTATAGAGAGGTGGAGAGTCTGAGGGGGAAAAGTAGAGAATTCCAGAGAAAGGGAGCAGCAATTACAAGGAGGTAGGAGTGGGAGAAGGTAATCACAATAGGTAGGAGAGGCGGCATGCATTAGCGGAGTGAAGAGAATGGGCAGGGTTGTAAATGGAGATAAGGTCAGATGTAAATGGGAGAGGAATGGGTGTGGGCTTTGTGAGTGTGAGAATCGTGAAATTGATTCCGAAGGGGAAGGGGAGCCAGTAAAGGGCTAGTAAGAGAGGGGAGGTGGATGTAGTAGGTTTGGTGATGAAGATGAGCCGAGCAGCAGAATTGAGGATAGACTGTAGTGGAGAGAGGCATTTGTCAGGGATGCAAGATAGGAGATTACAGTAGTCAAGTCTGGAGATGACCAGTGAGTGGATAAAGGTCTTAGTGGCATCCTGGGTGAGAAGGGTCTGATCCTGGAAATATTTTTGAGATAAAAATGACAGGTTTGTGAGAAGTACTGAATGTGTGGTTTGAAGGAGAGGGAAGAGTCAAGGATTACTTCAAGCCTTCGAGGAGATAGTATTGCCATCAATAGATGGGAAGATGATCAGCTCATTCTTAGATGTGTTAAGTTTAAGAAAGCGCAGGGACATCCAAGAAGAGATAGCAGAGAGACAGTTGGATACATGAGTGAGGAGAGTGGGGAAGAGGACAGGGAAGGAAAAGTAGATATGAGTATCATCAGCATAAAGATTATATTTTTAAGTCAAAAGAGCTAATGAGCTCACCTAAAGAGAACGTATAGAGAGAGAAAAGGAGAGGACCAAGAATAGAACCTTAGTGGAAGGGGAGTGGAATCATGAGAGGAGACCGAGAAGGAACGGTCAAAGAGGTAGGAGGATGGCCAGGAGAGGGCAGTATCACGTAGACTAAGGGAGTGAGGATTTGCAGAAGGAGAGGGTGTTCCACAGTGTCAAAAGCAGCAGAGATGTCAAGGAGAATAAGCAGAGAGTAGTGTCCCTTTGATTTAGCAAAAAGTAGGTCACTGCAGACTGACTTTCGTTAGGGCAGTTTCAGTGAAATGAGAGGACAGAAGCCAGACTGGAATGGGTCAAGCAGTGAGTGAGAGGAAAGAAAGGCAGTAAGGCGGTTGTAGGCAATAAGCTCAAGGAGTTTGGAGGAAAAAGTAGGAGATGGGTTGATAGCTGGAGAGAGTGTGTTTTGGAACAAGGGTAGGGTTTTTAAAGAATAGGGGAGACGAGTACGTGCTTTAAGGCAGAGGGGGCACTGACTGATGAGAGGGAGAGATTGAGGAGATGGGCAACATGGGAACAGGCAGAAAGAAAGAGGTATCGGAGACAGTATAGGAGAGAGAAGTGGTGTTGATAGCCTCAATGTTATGTTTAGTGATGGTAGCCTTAGGAGGTAGAGATGGAGTAGCAGAGAGAGATAAGTTATAGGAGAGCAGGTGGTGGTCAGAGAGGGGAAGTGGGGAGTTAGTGAAATCAGAAATATCACAGCGGTAAGTGAAAACCAGATCCAGTCAGCTCCCATTCACATGGGAGGGTGGAGGTCCACTGGGAGAGACCAAGGAAAGATATGGGATTAAGGAGTGAAGGTAGTGGATTTTGTGGTAATATCGATTGGGATGTTGAAATCACCTAAGATAATGGAGGCAATGTCAGGGGAAAGGAAGTGAGGAACCGTTGTCAAGGAATTTGGAGGGAATGCGGATGGGGGGGGGGGCGGTGTTGGGTGGTAAATGACAGCAACTCAAAAATGAACAGGTTGGAGGAGGTGAATAGCATCGACCTCAAATAAAAAGTATGTAAGGGATGGTTCTGGGGGCAGAGTGTGCCTGGTGTCCACAGGCCCACCCAGGGTGGGTCTAGTGCCAGCAGAAATCAATGCCCGCCGCTGGTGATTCATGAAGTGGCGGCCAGCTCCCCTCACACATTCCAGCTGGCTGCTCTGCCTCCCAGTCGGCTTAAAAGCTGTGTGTGTACAGTGTGACACAATGATGTCATGCCGTACGCACGCCCTTGTATTTGCTCACTCCCCCTGTATGCCGTGAGAAGGATGCTCCTCTTAGGAGTAGAAAATGCTCCATGCAGCTATTCTCCGCAAGTAAATTGTATCAGCACTGTGCTGCACAGTATTTTATAATGTATAAGGTGTGGACATACGTGGACATAGGTTTGGGACTGGGAGCACTGCGCAGTAGCATGTCTTCAAGTTCTTAATGAAAGTAAACTAATTGCTGCAGCCTGCAGGGGAAAAGAGGGGGGAGTGGGCCAGGCAGGGTGGATATATATATGATTATAATTTATAATCATATACGTTCACCCTGCTTTAATTTGCACACTTAATATCCTGATCTATCCTGATTAATATATATATATATATATATATATATTCTGATTAATATGTGTTAAAATAGGGGTTTTATTATTTATATTAATAATAATAAATATCTCACCAGTCCCGAGTGCCGCACCCTCTGCTTATTATAATTACCGTAATGTGAGGGCACCGGAAGCAGTTATTTTAACCGAGTTCTGGACCTTCTCAATATATATATATATATATATATATATATATACTAAAACAAATCAGGAGAGCGCACTGGTAAATGTAAAATCATTCACTTTATATAGAAAAAAGCAATATCCACATACACTGCAGTTAAAACTTCCAAGCTCAGTAACATTCACAAGACCGTCAGCGTTGTGCTCAGTCGAGCTGGAACTCTCTCGCCGGCTCCGGACCCAGCGGGTGACGTCACAACGTCCACAGCAAGTAGCCACGACCAACGCGTTTCGACCAATCAGTCTTCGTCTTCCCCTGACGAAGACTGTGATTGGTCGAAACGCGTTGGTTGTGGCTACTTGCTGTGGACGTTGTGACGTCACCCGCCGGGTCCGGAGCGGCGAGAGAGTTCCAGCTCGACTGAGCACAACGCTGACGGTCTTGTGAATGTTACTGAGCTTGGAAGTTTTAACTGCAATGTATGTGGATATTGCTTTTTTCTATATAAAGTGAATGATTTTACATTTACCAGTGCGCTCTCCTGATTTGTTTTAGCACCAATACCGTTTGCTCCCTGGCTGGGAGCTGGATTGAGCAGCACTGGGACAATTGTTTCAAAGAGACTCTGGAAAACACGGACACGCAGCGCAGGGATTGAATATTGTTGTTTCACATATATATATATATGTATCCAATGCAGAAATCCGGCACTCCAAACCAATATACAGTTATAGTTGCTCTGGTGCCTTCTTACAGGGGACATCGCCCCCACACATGTAGCAGAAGAAATGAAGCGGCACTCAGAGTCTTCATAAAGTGCAAATCAGGTGCAGACGCAAAGTAGGTGCATGCCCCAGAGAACATTTTTATCCTTCTCTGATTGGGAGTCCTATATAAATATCCGTTCAATACAGTACCCGGTATTCCCTGGAGGTCTCCCATCCAGCTTCCAAGATCGGGCGGGTATTGCACCTGATAATCTCTTTATATTTATTCTGTATGCTAGTGGCCACTGTTACATACATCACGGCCTTTTTCACGTCCGACCAACATTACACTTTATAGAGCTGTTTTGCACTAAATGGTGTCGTTTGGCTTTGTGTATATTCTAAAGGTCTGAGAACTGGTGTTCTTTTTCACACTTCTCTAATATGCTAATCTGGGCATTGTTTACCTGTTCACATCGATGTCACACCTCAGGGAGGTGTAATGTGGGCTGCAGCTGATTATTACTGTGTTATGCTGTTGGACCAAGAAACCCTACTCAAATGTGAGTGCTGCTCCATTATCTTTTCATCCTGCTGTGAAAAGTGAGTGTGTATATTACTGCAATATGGAACGGGCACCACTTATTTGAAATAACCTTTTTAGTGTGCTGTTTCTTTCCGGGATAAATCTATCTATCTATCTATCTATCTATCTATCTATCTATCTATCTATCTATCTATCTATCAGAAAAAGAGTCAGCAACATCCGATGGACTGTTTTTTCAGGTCCAGGTGGTCTGGCTCTCCCTGTAGCATATGACCACGCCGGGTGCCTACACAAACCACAGGGCCAACAATATAGAATTCCAAAGATGCAGCACTCCAAGGGGCAGGCTGAAAGACAGAGTGAAGGGTGGGAGACTGAGAGACAGAAAGTGAGGTGGATTGTAAGGGATACGTGGCAGGGAGACACAGGCGGGAGATGATGGTGTGGATGAGAGATAATGCAGGGAGGGATGATGGTGGGGGTGAGATACGATGCAGGGAAAAGAGGAGATGGTGTGGCTGAGAGATACAGGTGGGAGATGAGGGTGTGGCTGAGAGATGCAGGGGCAGAAGGTGACACGAGTCTGGTTGAACCTCTATTGAATAATGATGATCTTGGTTATTTTCCTACACAAGGCATCTTCTGGATCATGTAATTTCCTACATGAATAGTGATTACCGACTGAAGACACTGTCTGCCCAAGGAGGACATTTTTTTAGAGGTTACCCATTGTGAGAAACCACCATATAGGTAAGGCACATATGGAATGGAAAGGAATGCACCCATAGTGATGAAAAACAGGTGGCGTGTCATGTTGACATGCCCCCGTTTGCACTGACCATGCACCTTGTCTTATGTTATTTATATTGCATTGAGTGTCAGTAGGTGGTGTTAGACACTCCTAGAAGGTAGTGCTAGACATGCTCAGTAGGTGGTGCTAAACACACCCCTCAGACTGTGCACCCCTTAATAACATTTTCTGCGCATGGCTATGTCTGGGGGTATGAGATGGTAGGAGTAGCTAGAGTGTAAACAGACCTCAAACCACCGCCTTGGCGACCCCCGGGTCAGGGTGTGTGTGAGAATGCGGGGCCCCACAGCGAGAAAGCAGCAGGAGAAGTGGTGTCAGAGGGAGTAATCCAGGTTTCTGTACTGAGAAGGAGATTCAAGGAGTTGGAGATGAAAAGGTCATGGGTGGGGACCAGATGCACATGCAGCTGAAATTCATTGTCAACTTATCGTGGTGTACAGTTGTAACGCCATGTCATGGAAACAGGTTTGAGTTTGGTGCACTGCTTGTGGTGGATGTGCTTGGCTATCCGATCGATGGTCATCTTGACTGACTTGCTGTTATTAAAGGCAGTGCACTAAACCCAAACCTGTTTGCACGACATGACATAATCAAGGTACACCTCGACAAGTTGCCAATGAATGTCAGCTGCTGATGTCCCCTTTAGACACAGAAATCTGATCACACTACGCACCTCCATGTTTGACCATGTTTCCACCAGCCCCACCATCTTATGACTGATAATGGACCAGTATTACTGATATGAGGTGCAATCTAATACCCGTGAGGGGAAGCAGTGGTCTACCTGGCCTGGTAGGAAATTAGAATGAGAGAGAACAATACACACGTGAGCGGTCTTGTTACACTGAACCACCCTCCTACTTACATTCTGGCAGTGGTGTCATCCAGAGGAACATACCTAACATGCTGAAGTGGAACAGTCTACTACTTATGTCTTCCATGGTGACATTCCTGTACGTGAGATTAGTGTGTTAAAACTATGTCACCCCCATCAGTGTAAGTGACTCCCACAGTCAATTAGTAGTTACTTACCCCAGACAGCAACCAATTTTCTTTAATTGGATACTGTAGGTATCGGAAGCGCGTGTAACGACTGGTCTGCAATCCCAGACGTTCAGGATAATTATCTAAATTACTCCTGGACATTCCCAAGAGCATAAGCAAATATGCACAAAATATAAAGTGTGCAAGATAGAAAATAACTGTGCTTAAATCCCTAATGTATTTATTTTACTTAATATGCAAGGTATAATAAAGTACAAATACCCTCTTTTTTTATAAAGTAGAGGTTATTTCCTCTTTCAGAGTTAAATGCAGTAATGATTCTGATACAGTTATTTGAACAGCTGCATTAGGAATACAAAGGTTAAAACAACATGCCCTGTGCTGGAAATCTTCCTATACCCTCATTTGCAGATAACATGAAGCAGTCACTGCATTGCACTAGCCAGCTATGGTCCATCTGCCAAATAGTAGCAAATTAATGTGATAGCTCCTCCGATAAGCAAATGTAAATATTGCATGTAAACAGAGGTGTAGCTAGGTGCCATGGTGCCCGGAGCAAGGGTATGTTTCGGCGCCCCCTCCCCTGTACTGAATTGGGGGCCTGCCCAACATGTGGTGGCATGTTATATTTGAAAAGAAAAAATATTTAAAAATTCTGAATTGGTCGCAGGGCTGGTTCTTGACCTCGTAGGGCTCAGGGTGAAAGTTTCCACTGGGCAAGTCCCCCCCCCAAAGTATAAAACAGAGATAGTGCGTCCCCAGACACGCAACAAATACATAGATAATGCAGATAAATGTGCTGCAGCAGCTGGGGCATAGTGAGATGCTGCAGCATCAATGTGGAGAGAGATGCTGTAGCAGCCAGGGCAGAGAGGGGTGCTGCGACAGCTGGGCCCGAAAGAAGTGCTGCAGCAGCCAAGGCAGAGAGGTGCTGCAGCATCTGGGGCAGAGAGAAGTGCTTCAGCAGCCTGGGCAGAAAGAGGTGCTGTGGCAGTGAAGGCCGCAGGACAAAAGTAACCCGGCTGCACAGATACAAGCAGACAGTGAGACATGTAAAAAGGGTGGGCAGAGGTACGGCATGTGCTGGATGTCAGTGTCTCCTGCTGTCACCACTGGCATGATTTGTTCCCCACCTAGTCTCTGAGTCCGAGTCAGTGTGCGCCCCATCTGCGCCCGGAGCTCGTGCTCCACTGGAGCCACCCTCGCTACACCCCTGCATGTAAATTTGAATGCTACAGATGGGCCCTCCGTTATCTTGACTGTTTCTGCGCCTAGACGGAGGTTTAGTCACGCCTAGGAGATAGCTTAGGTTGCTGAGTTTAATCACGGACACCCTTCCATTGTAAAACATTCAATGGAAGGGTGCACACAGGTTTCGCATAAATCAGGATTTTTAGTGAACAGCTAATTAGCATGAGCAGCTAATTAGCACCCTAATAGAACATACTGTACAGAGATACTAAGGACGGTGATTTGGCATCCAGGAACTTAGGGAGGAGCTTTTATCTCTCTCCATTATGCATAGAAAGATTAAACTTGCCACTATACGTTACAAGCTGTTCGTGCTAATTAGTACACTAGTAGAACATACTGTACAGAGACACTAAGGACGGTGATTTGGCATCCAGGAACTTAGGGAGGAGCTTTGATCTCTCGCCATTATACTTAGAAAGATTAAACTTGCCATTGTACAGTACAAGCTGTTCGTGCTAATTAGTACACTAGTAGAACACACTGTACAGAGATACTAAGGATGGTAATTTGGCATCCAGGAACTTAGGGAGGAGCTTTTATCTCTAAGTATAACGGAGAGAGATAAAAGCTCCTCCCTAAGTTCCTGGATGCCAAATCACCGTCCTTAGTATCTCTGTACAGTATGTTCTACTAGTGTACTAATTAGCATGAACAGCTTGCAACATACAGTGGCAAGTTTAATCTTTCTATGTATAATGAAGAGAGATAAAAGCTCCTCCCTAAGTTCCTGGATGCCAAATCACCTTCCTTAGTATCTCTGTACAGTATGTTCTACTAGTGTACTAATTAGCACGAACAGCTTGTAACGTACAGTGGCAAGTTTAATCTTTCTATGTATAATGGAGAGAGATCAAAGCTCCTCCCTAATTTCCTGGATGCCAAACCACCATCCTTAGTATTTCTGTACAGTATGTTCTACTAGTGTACTAATTAGCACGAACAGCTTGTAACGTACAGTGGCAAGTTTAATCTTTCTATGTATAATGGAGAGAGATTAAAGCTCCTCCCTAAGTTCCTGGATGCCACATCACCGTCCTTAGTATCTCTGTACAGTATGTTCTACTAATGTACTAATTAGCACGAACAGCTTGTAACGTACAGTGGCAAGTTTAATCTTTCTATGTATAATGGAGAGAGATCAAAGCTCCTCCCTAATTTCCTGGATGCCAAACCACCATCCTTAGTATTTCTGTACAGTATGTTCTACTAGTGTACTAATTAGCACGAACAGCTTGTAACGTACAGTGGCAAGTTTAATCTTTGTATGTATAATAGAGAGAGATAAAAGCTCCTCCCTAAGGTGGTCATTCCGAGTTGATCGCAGCCAGCAACTTTTTGCTGCCGCTGCGATCAACTAGTACACGCCTATGGGGGAGTGTATTTTAGCTTAGCAGAGCTGCGATCGCATGTGCAGCCCTGCTAAGCTAAAAAAAATTCAAGCAAAAGAAGACTAGGCCTATACCTACTTACCCTGTGCGACAATCCCTGTGATGCTGGAGCCGGCTTTGACGTCAGACATCCGCCCTCCGTTCTCCTGGACACGCCTGCATTTTACTCACTACTCCCCGAAAACGGCTCCAAACTGTCCGAATCCGCCCTGGAACGCCTTCTTCCTGTCAATCTTCTTTGCGGCCGGCTCTGCAACCGCTTCCTTCGTTGGTTACGACGTAACCCGGTGACCCCTGTCACCGGGCAACATTGCGCATGCGCACTGTGGCCACCGCGCATGCACATTCCGTACCCGTCCGCACCGCAGCGATAAACCGCTGCGTGCGAACGGGTCAGAATGACCCCCCAAGTTCCTGGATGCCAAATTACCATCCTTAGTATTTCTGTACAGTATGTTCTATTAGGGTACTACTTAGCTGTTCATACTAATTAGCTGTTCACTAAAAACCCTGATTTATGTGAAACCTGTGTGCACCCTTCCATTGAATGTTTTACAATGGATTACACAGAAAAAAAAATTAATAAAGTGAATGTCAGGGGGGAAAAAATATATAGATTGTTACTTTGGGAATCGAACCCGGGACCCTCAGCGTGGGAGCCTTCACCACTAGTCTACGTCGCTGCATGGAAGATACACAAGTTCATGTGTAAAAGTAATGCAAGCAGCGATTCTTTCCCATTGGTGTTCGTTTATGCCGTTAGGGGACTCAGACGCTCATTTAGTGCACTGTACATACTGTAAAGTCAATGAGCTACATTATTCCTTTCATACATTAGTTGCGTCTGCATACATAAGTGTTTTAACACATTCATTTGCGTCTGTATAAACTATACACACAGTGATTTGGCATCCTTAGGGAGGAGCTTTTATCTCTCCCTATTAGACTTAATACTATAAAATTTGGACGCTCACATATCCCTAACATCAATAGACCATACTGTACCTGTAACATGTTCGTTTGCATCTATATATGCTGTACTATTTGCATCTGTACTGTATATACTGTTATATACTGTAGCATAATGTAGCGTAATGAGATGCACCAGTAAACTAGTTCTTACGCTGTAGTTCAGTATTGTATTTTAATGGAGACCACACGCATGCACATTGGTGATTTTAAAAAGCGACATCTGGTGGATGATTTTACGTATTACACTCAAAGGTAACGCCAAACGCTCTGTGCGCCTCCCTTCGACTAGGCGCGCCTCCTTGCGCTCAGGCACGCTGCGTATGGCCGATCGCGACTAACGCCTCAGTCAGCCAAGATAACAGAGGATCCATCTGTATTTTGGGCATTATGCATGTCAGTTATTTTTCTCATAAAGTGTATATAAATTCACTAATGTGAAAAGCAACTTATGACCAGTGATGCATTTATTTCCAGTGATGCCAGTATTTTCCATTTTTTTTCCCAGTGATGCCTATTATTTGACCAAAAAGAGTCTTATTTATATAAAAGGGGTCAAAATTTTTTTTAAATGTATTTTGCATTATTGAGAAATGCTATTCTTCTTTTGCACCTAATTAAACAAGTAGCAACTCCACTTTACCACCCATTGAACTATTTACCTAAGTAATGTCTCCTTCGGGTTACATACTATTTACCGGCGGGCGGGATAAGGCTGTCAAGATCCCAACAGCGACATACCGCTCGCCAGAATGCTGGCAGCGGGGCGAGTGCTTAGAGTCCTCCTGCGGGCTCAGTGGCTTGCTCTGCTCGCCACAGGTTCCATTCTCACACTATGGGTGTCGTGGACACTCATGAGTGGGAAAATAAGAATTTACTCACCGGTAATTCTATTTCTCGTAGTCCGTAGTGGATGCTGGGAACTCCAAAAGGACCATGGGGAATAGCGGGCTCCGAAGGAGGCTGGGCACTCTAGAAAGATTTATGACTACCTGGTGTGCACTGGCTCCTCCCACTATGACCCTCCTCCAAGCCTCAGTTAGGACACTGTGCCCGGACGAGCGTACACAATAAGGAAGGATTTTGAATCCCGGGTAAGACTCATACCAGCCACACCAATCACACCGTATAACTCGTGATATTATACCCAGTTAACAGTATGAAACAATTAAGCCTCTCAACAGATGGCTCAACAATAACCCGATTTAGTTAACAATAACTATGTACAAGTATTGCAGATAAACCGCACTTGGGATGGGCGCCCAGCATCCACTACGGACTACGAGAAATAGAATTACCGGTGAGTAAATTCTTATTTTCTCTGACGTCCTAGTGGATGCTGGGAACTCCGAAAGGACCATGGGGATTATACCAAAGCTCCCAAACGGGCGGGAGAGTGCGGATGACTCTGCAGCACCTAATGAGAGAACTCCAGGTCCTCCTTAGCCAGGGTATCAAATTTGTAGAATTTTGCAAACGTGTTTGCCCCTGACCAAGTAGCAGCTCGGCAAAGTTGTAAAGCCGAGACCCCTCGGGCAGCCGCCCAAGCTGAGCCCACCTTCCTTGTGGAATGGGCATTGACAGATTTTAGCTGTGGCAGGCCTGCCACAGAATGTGCAAGCTGAATTGTACTACAAATCCAACGAGCAATAGTCTGCTTAGAAGCAGGAGCACCCAGCTTGTTGGGTGCATATAAAATAAACAGCGAGTCAGATTTTCTGACTCCCGCTGTCCTGGAAACATATATTTTCAGGGCCCTGACAACGTCTAGCAACTTGGAGTCCTCCAAGTCCTTAGTAGCCGCAGGCACCACAATAGGCTGGTTCAGGTGAAACGCTGACACCACCTTAGGGAGAAACTGGGGACGAGTCTTCAATTCTGCCCTATCCATATGGAAAATCAGATAAGGGCTTTTACATGATAAAGCCGCCAATTCTGATACTCGCCTGGCCGAAGCCAAGGCCAATAACATGACCACTTTCCACGTGAGATATTTCAGATCCACGGTCTTTAGTGGCTCAAACCAATGTGATTTTAAGAAAACTCAACACCACGTTGAGATCCCAAGGTGCCACAGGAGGCACAAATGGGGCTGAATATGCAGCACTCCTTTTACAAATGTCTGAACTTCAGGTACTAAAGCTAGTTATTTTTGAAAGAAAATCGACAGAGCCGAGATCTGTACCTTAATGGAACCTAATTTTAGGCCCATATTCACTCCTGCTTGCAGGAAATGCAGAAATCGACCTAGTTGAAATTCCTCTGTTGGGGCCCTTTCGGCCTCACACCATGCAACATATTTCCGCCATATGCGGTGATAATGATTTGCTGTAACCTCTTTCCTGGCTTTAATAAGCGTAGGAATTACTTCTTCTGGAATGCCCTTTTCCTTTAGGATCCGGCGTTCAACCGCCATGCCATCAAACGCAGCCGCGGTAAGTCTTGGAACAGACAGGGCCCTTGCTGTAGCAGGTCTTGTCTGAGCGGCAGAGGCCACGGGTCCTCTGAGATCATCTCTTGAAGTTCCGGGTACCACGCTCGTCTTGGCCAATCCGGAACCCCGAGAATTGTGTTTACTCCTCGCCTTCTTATTATTCTCAATACCTTTGGTATGAGAGGCAGAGGAGGGAACACATAAACTGATACACCCACGGTGTCACTAGAGCGTCCACAGCTATCGCCTGAGGGTCTCTTGACCTGACGCAACACCTCTCTAGTTTTTTGTTTAGGCGGGACGCCATCATGTCCACCTGTGGACAATCCCACTGATTTACAACCATTTGTGATTTTCCGCCCATCGGAGATTCTTGTGGCTTCTGCCATTGCCATCCTGCTTCTTGTGCCGCCCTGTCGATTCACATGGGCGACTGCCGTGATGTTGTCTGACTGGATCAGCACCGGCTGGTGTAGGAGCAGGGATTTTGCTTGACTTAGGGCATTGTACATGGCCCTTAGTTCCAGAATATTTATGTGAAGGGAAGTCTCCTGACTTGACTATAGTCCTTGGAAGTTTCTTCCCCTTGTGACTGCCCCCCAGCCTTGAAGGCTGGCATCCGTGGTCACCAGGACCCAGTCCTGTATGCCGAATCTGCGGCCCTCTAGAAGATGAGCACTGTGCAGCCACCACAGAAGAGACACCCTGGTTCTTGGAGACAGGGTTATTAAACGATGCATCTGAATATGCGATCCGGACCACTTGTCCAACAGGTCCCACTGAAAGATTCTGGCATGGAACCTGCCGAATGGAATTGCCTCGTAAGAAGCTACCATCTTTCCCAGGACCCGCGTGCAGTGATGCACCGATACCTGTTTTGGTTTCAGGAGGTCTCTGACTAGAGAAGACAACTCCCTGGCTTTCTCCTCCGGGAGAAACACTTTTTTCTGGACTGTGTCCAGAATCATACCCAGGAACAGTATACGTGTAGTCGGAACCAGCTGTGACTTTGGGATATTCAGAATCCAGCCGTGCTGGCGCAGCACTTCCTGAGATAGTGCTACTCCCACCAACAACTGTTCCTTGGACCGTGCCTTTATTAGGAGATCGTCCAAGTACGGGATAATTAAAACTCCCTTTTTTTTTGAAGGAGTATCATCATTTCGGCCATTACCTTGGTAAACACCCTCGGTGCCATGTACAGTCCAAACGGCCGTGTCTGGACTTGGTAATGGCAAACCTGTACAACAAATCTGAGGTACTCCTGGCGAGGATGGTAAATGGGGACAAGCAGGTAAGCATCCTTGATGTCCCGGGATACCATGTAATCCCCCTCGTCCAGGCTTGCAATAACCGCCCTGAGCGATTCCATCTTGAACTTGAATTTTTTTATGTATGTGTTCAAGGATTTTAAATATAAAATGGGTCACACCGAACCATGCGGTTTCGGTACCCCAAACCGTGTGGAATAGTAACCCCGTCCTTGTTGACGTAGGGGCACCTTGAGTATTACCTGCTGGGAATACCGCTTATTAATCGCCTCTAGCACAGCCTCCCTGCCTGAGGGAGTTGTCGGCAAGGCATATTTGAGGAAACGGCGGGGGGGAGACATCTCGAATTCCAGCTTGTACCCCTGAAATACTACTTGAAAGAAACAGGGATCCACCTGTGAGCGAGCCCACTTATTGCTGAAATTTTTGAGACGGCCCCCCACCGTACCTGGCTACACCTGTGGAGCCCCCGCGTCATGCTGTGGACTCACAGGAAGCGGGGGAAGAATTTTGATTCTGGGAACAGGCTGACTGGTGCAGCTTTTTCCCTCTTCCCTTGTCTCTGTACAGAAAGGAAGCGCCATTTGACCCGCTTGCTTTTCTGAAGCCGAAAGGACTGTACCTGATAATACAGTGCTTTCTTAGTCTGTGAGGAAACCTGAGGTAAAAAAATTTCTTCCCAGCAGTTGCTGTGGATACGAGGTCCCAGAGACCATCCCCAAATAATTCCTCACCCTTATAAGGCTCTATGCGCCTTTTAAGTCAGCATCACCTGTCCATTGACAGGTCTCTAATACCCTCCTAACAGAATGGACATTACATTCATCTTGGATGCCAGCCGGCAAAATATCCCTCTGTGCATCCCTCATATATAAGACGACGTCTTTAATATGTTCTCATATTAGCAAACTAGTATGCTTGACAGGGTCACCGACCACGCTGCAGCAGCACGATCTGCAGGTCTCAGTCTAGTACCTGAGTGTGTAAATACAGACTTCAGGATAGCCTCCTGCTTTTTATCAACAGGTACCTTCAAAGTGGCCGTTCCTAAAACAGCAGTGCCACCTTTTTTGACAACCGTGTGAGCGCCTTATCCACACTAGGGAATATCTCCCAGCGTAACTTATCCTCCTGGCGGGAAAGGGTACGCCATCAGTAACTTTTTAGAAATTACCAGTTTCTTAACGGGGGAACCCACGCTTTTCACACACTTCATTTATTCATCTGATGGGGGAACAAAACACTGCCTGTTTTTTCTCCCCAACCTAAAACCCATTTTTAGAGGTGCTTGGGTTAATGTCAGAAATGTATAACACATTTCTTATTGCCGGGATCAAGTCACGGATGTTCCTAGTGGATTGTGTATATGTCTCAACCTTGTCGACACTGGAGTCAGACTCCTTGTCGACATCTGTGTCTGCCATCTGAAAGAGCGGGCGTTTTTGAGCCCCTGATGGCCTTTGAGACGCCTGGGCAGGCGCGGGCTGAGAAGCCGGCTGTCCCACAGCTGTTACGTCATCCACCCTTTTATGTAAGGAGTTGACACTGTCGGTTAATACCTTTCAGCTATCCATCCACTCTGGTGTCGGCCCCACAGGGGGCGACATCACATATATCGGCCTCTGCTCCGTCACCATATAAGCCTCCTCATTCAACATGTCGACACAGCCGTACCGACACACCGCAGACACACAGGGAATGCTCTAAACGAGGACAGGACCCACAAAAGCCCTTTGGGGGGACAGAGTGAGAGTATGCCAGCACACACCAGAGCGCTATATAATGCAGGGACTAACTGAGTTATGTCCCCTATAGCTGCTGTTTCTATATAATGTATACTGCGCCTAAATTTAGTGCCCCCCCCCCTCTCTTTTTTAACCCTTTTCTGTAGTGTAGACTGCAGGGGAGAGCTAGGGAGCTTCCTTCCAGCGGAGCTGTGAGGGAAAAATGGCGCCAGTGTGCTGAGGGAGATAGCTCCGCCCCTTTTCCGCGGCCTATTCTCCCGCTTTTTTATGGAATCTGGCAGGGGTATTTACCTCATATATAGCCCCTGGGGCTATATATTGAGGTATTTTTGCCAGCCAAGGTGTTTTTATTGCTGCCTCAGGGCGCCCCCCCCAGCGCCCTGCACCCTCAGTGACCGGAGTGTGAAGTGTGTGAGAGGAGCAATGGCGCACAGCTGCAGTGCTGTGCGCTACCTTGGTGAAGACTGATGTCTTCTGCCGCCGATTTTCCGGACCATCTTCTTGCTTCTGGCTCTGTAAGGGGGACGGCGGCGCGGCTCCGGGACCGAACATCAAGGCTGGGCCTGCAGTCGATCCCTCTGGAGCTAATGGTGTCCAGTAGCCTAAGAAGCCCAATCCGGCTGCAAGCAGGCGAGTTCGCTTCTTCTCCCCTTAGTCCCTCGCTGCAGTGAGCCTGTTGCCAGCAGGTCTCACTGAAAATAAAAAACCTAAGTCTATCTTTCTTTCTAAGAGCTCAGGAGAGCCCCTAGTGTGCATCCAACCTCGGCCGGGCACAAAATCTAACTGAGGCTTGGAGGAGGGTCATAGTGGGAGGAGCCAGTGCACACCAGGTAGTCATAAATCTTTCTAGAGTGCCCAGCCTCCTTCGGAGCCCGCTATTCCCCATGGTCCTTTCGGAGTTCCCAGCATCCACTAGGACGTCAGAGAAATAGCCACTGTGCGCCAGGATTCCGACTGTCGGCATAGTCGACTGTCGGGATTCTAGCGTAGGTATCTTGACCGCCGTGATCCCCACTGCTGGCAAATTGATTGCATCCCTCTCCTTCACATACTCTTGTGACATACGACCCTTCACTGTACTGTGTCACTCTCACAGTCTTGAGCCAGCCTTGAGCTCTATATCCACCCTGTGGGTCTCCCCCAGTAAGCAAGCAACCCTGCATTTGAAGAGCACATTTCAGCCATCTAACTTTACATATTTTTTCAGTGATCACACTTTATAATTTTTGTCAGTACATCTCCCACAACATCACACAGCGAGTCTGTGTATTTTTTTGGGAGTATTTTCCCCATGATTATTTATTCATTATTATTAGATCTCCAATTTGGAGACTTATACAATCAACACCTCTCTTTTGCATCAATTCTTTCTCCCCCCTTCCCTTTTTCTGTCCATACTGTCACAATCCTGACTGTAGGTTTCATATTTGGTGACTTACCCCTGCCATCTGTCCCGGATCCTGTGTCTTTTTTAAACAGGTTGTCAGCTCTGAGTTTTCCTGAGTTCTCTGCCTGAAAGGTAATAGTTAATTAGCTCCATCTGTGGTGATCTCCTGTGTGAGGCTGAATTCAGTAATCTGAAGTTTAGGCCTAAAAGCCAGCATCCTATGTTTTGCAGAAGTTCAGGCTTCAGTGTTCTCTCGGCCTGCTAGGCCTCATTCTACATCACAGCCTTGGCTAGAGTAGTCACATGACAGTGACTGTTCACCTGACCCAGAGTTGTTCAATCCTCTGCCAGCCTGAGACTCTCTGCATCACCTAATCCTGCTCACCAATCACCAAGGACCAGGAAGTATAAATCAGGAGGCTGAGTTAGAAACTGGGCCAGTTCCTTGTGTCACACTCACAGCTATGTGTGAGTCTTCAAGCTGAGCTCCCTAAAGGTAACCTTTATACTCTGGTTCCTGTGAAAACTCTGTTCCTTGTTACCCTGTTTGGTTTACTTTTGTGTTGCCACTGATGATCACTATTTCCTCGAGTCTCAAAGTAAAGGCACAGCTGCAGTGGTTCATCTTAAAGGCACAGTATTATATTCCATAGTCTCAACTGAAAACCACAGCTGCCGTGGTTCATCTATACTGCTGTTGTAGTTGTGATCTCCAGAGCTCCCGTATCCCTGCAGCATCTCCGTGCCTCAGCATCTCCGTGCCTCAGCATCTCCGTGCCTCAGCGCCTCCGCGCCTCCGTGCCTCAGCATCTCCGTGCCTCAGTACCTCCGTGCCTCAGTACCTCCGTGCCTCAGCACCTCCGTGCCTCAGTACCTCCCAGCACCTCCGTGCCTCAGCACCTCCGTGCCTCAGCACCTCCGTGCCTCCAGCATCTCCGTGCTTCCAGCACCTCCGTGCCTCAGCACCTCTGTGCCTCAGCACCTCCATGCCTCAGTACCTCCCAGCACCTCCGCGCCTCAGCATCTCCGTGCTTCCAGCATCTCCGTGTCTCAGCACCTCGTGCCTCCAGTACCTCCGTGCCTCAGCGCCTCGTGCTTCCAGCACCTTGTGCCTCAGCACCCCCGTGCCTCAGCACCTCGTGCCTCCAGCATCTCCGTGCTTCAGCACCCCAGTGTCTCTACGCACCCCAGTGTCTCTACGCACCCCAGTGTCTCTACGCACCCCAGTGTCTCTACGCACTTCCGTGCCTCCTAGCACCTCAGTGTCTCCAAGCATCCAGTGCACTTTAGCGCAGTTGTACCTGGTATTCTTCACTGATTCATCAGCGCCTTTCCAGTTCTGTCTTTCAGGAGACCTTCAGCGCCCACACGTGCTTCCTGTCTGCCGACCTAATCCTGCATGAGAAGAACCTAGATTCGGCCATCTCTGCCGCGGTTCCTCTTCCCAGTCACCGGAAGAAACCCAGAGTCCACAACATTCCCAAACCAGGTCAGTGGTAGTATTCATATAATCCTCCAGTCGCCCGCACAGACTTCACTAACACCGGGTTCACAAAACCTCAGTCATGACACATACTTCTTCATTTCTCCACACACACTCCTTTCTGGAAATACCATTTCGGACCATTTAGTCCTGATTTATGTTAAGTACAGTAAGCAGAGTGTGACCTCTCCTTCTCCTTTATGAAAGGCCCACGGCCATACTACCCTGAATACGCCCGATCTTGTCCGATCTCGGAAGCTAAGCAGATATGGCCTGGTCAGTATTAGGAAGGGGAACCTCCTGAGAATAACAGGTGCAGTGGGCCATTTTTAAGGAAAAACTTGCCCTCATCCCACAAATCGCCACACACTCTCTTATCTGGAAAAACCATTTCAGACCATCTTGGTATCGTTTTATTAGAGTACAGAAAATAGAAGTGTTTCTTCTTTTTCCCACCATCATCGGCCCACTACCATACTACCCTGAATACGCCCGATCCTGTCCGATCTCGGAAGCTAAGCAGGCATGGCCTGGTCAGTACTAGGACGGGAAACCTCCTGAGAATACCAGGTGTAGTGGGCCCCTGTCCAAAATCCCCCCGCCTCCCTTCTCACTAAGGGAAGCCTCATTGCATTCCTTGCTCCATCCTTACATACCTCTTGAGCTTTACTCTGACAAAGCCCACATTGCTCTAACCTAGATATCCCTTTATTTAGGCATGTACAGTGATTTTTCTGGATACCCTGGATCCGAAGAAACCATTTGGTATCCTTCACCATCCCTCTGATATTTTCACCTTCTCAACTATCTTATACCTCATTTGTTACAAAGGTTAAATAAGATTCATACTAACAGATAACACCACACACGTGTCCCAATTCTTTGTCCAAAAGTTTTTTTATTCAAGGTTTAATTAAAGGTTATGTTTTAATATTATATACATTATTTCTATCATAACAAATGAGTGCTCCCAAAAAAGGTTTTTTTGTCTTTTTCTCTTGCTTTTTCCAATTGTAGTATAACCTACAAAATTCCTGGGAGCACCGCCAATCATTAGTTTAAGATTCACTTGATAACTGTATGTATATTGGTATTTTTCATTGTAATATTCAATGTGGTACTCTAAGAAAATTATTTGACTAGTGCGGCTCCACACACAACATTTTCCGTCACTCTCACAGTCACCATGCTCTGTCTTGTTCTTCTATCCCTTTGCTGCACAATCTTTCTCTTATGAAACATCTGCAGAACCGATGGTTCCTGCACTGAAATTCCATCGGATCAGGGAGGGATAACTGCTTGGGTAGGAGGTGTTCCACATGTACCTTTATTCTGAAGTTAAAATAAAAAAACCATGGGTACCCAGTACAGAGGTATGTTTGATACCGCGATGGTGAGTAGAAGAGATAAATAACAGAGGGGTATCGGTCATTAGGTCGACCACTATTGGTCAACATGCAGTAGGTCGACCTGGTCATTAAGTCGACATGGTCAATAGGTCGACATGGAAAAAGGTCAACATGAGTTTTTTGACTGTTTTTGGTGTCGTTTTCTTCGTAAAGTGACGGGGAACCCCAATTAGTACACCGTGTCCCCTTGCATGGCTCGCTTCGTTCGCAATGCTTTGGGCAAGGTGCCTCGTTCCGCTACCGCTGCGCTCGGCACAGGTTTGCGTTCCCAATTGTAGTCCACGTGGATCGTAAAGTATGAAATAGTTAAAAGAAATGAAGAAAAAAAAAATGTGGAAAACTAATGTCGACCTTTTTCCAGGTCGACCTAGTACATGTCGACCATGTCGACCTATTGACCATGTCGACCAATAGTGGTCGACCTAATGACCGTAACCCATAACAGAGAGGGTTATGTTTTGTTGACAGGTGATGGGCCCTGACATATTCGGTGCATGGCGATACAATGTGAGGTATGTGTGTCTATGCAATGCAACAAACACGTATGATTGTATATATTTGACATTATTAAGGTAATAATAGGTCACAATAGAGTAAAGCTAAATGGTTGTATTTAAGTACATATCAAAAGTCTCACTATTTGGCAGAATAAAATTCAACATTACACTATTCCCGTTGTATGTAGCAGTGCTGTAATGATAATAAGCGACACAGATATCCTAAAAATTTGCTGAACCAATATAAATAATAAGTAAATTATGAAAAATGCACCTCGGCAATTATGGTTTATCCAGTGGTAAATCCTCTCCCTTCTGTTCTTCGTAAAGTCACAAGTACTGAAAGTCCTGGATAGTGAATGGAATGGAAGTTCATGGTATGAACTCTTTCTCTTAATGAGTACTGCATAATCACATGCAGTGCCCCTTAACCAAGACTGACTTAAAGTCTGCAGCCGCTTAGTGGTGAGAAGCGAGTGGCGCCGGCAGCCTTTTAGGAAATGGGGGTGACATGCATGCTAAGGCCAGGGTCTATGTCTTCCAACGTAGATTTCCTGACCTTAGCAGCGTGGCCACCCTGAGTAACACAGGAGGCCAATTATCACGCAAGTGATCCGATCCTCTGTCTTTGGGTGCAGCAGCGGATTATAGAGTCCGGCAGGAGGCATCTATTTACACAAGACACCACCTGCGGCATTTGCAAGAGCGTCTGAACCTCTGAGCTACTGCACTGGATCACTGACTCACTCCCAAAGAGAGCAAATACGTTATTTGCATTTGTCATCATCAGCAATTACTTTGTTTACAGCAGTGGTTTTCAAACTTTCTTGAATCACAGTACCCTAGATTATCAACATTTTTTTTATGGCACCCCTAGGATCAAAGTTATTATTGATATATTTGGAAAAAAATATTACATTAGGTAGATTGTGCCTACCTGTCATCCGTAGGGTCAGTTATGTGGTGGTGTACACTTGTGCTTCTGTTTGTCCACATTTTTTATGATTGGCAACCACTAGCAGGGCTGTATCTAGGGGTCCGAACGCCCATGGCAAGTAAGGGCCTGGCGCCCTTTTCCCCCCCCAACCAAAATTTAAAATATAGAAGGTGTGCGTGCTGGAAAAGGGGCATGTTCTTGTGAGGAAGTGGCATGGTCACACAATAGCACCCCCAATTCACATTACACCACTTACTAGTTGTCTCTTATTCACATTACACCACACAGTAGTCCCTGTAGTCTTTGCGGTTAAATTATCTGAGGGCCCATTAGTGGGTTTTAATCTTGTGTGCCTGAGTCAGGTGCCTGGGTTGAGGTCACCATGACTGGTGCCGGGTCTTCCCATTCTCAGTCCGTCCCAAATCCCAGTCCTACTCCTGGGCATCTGTATACCACCACGATCACTAAGTGAACCTGATGGTCCAGATATCAGGATATAGGTAGTTCAGCGCTCTCCTTTGTTTGCATTGGCTCAACATAAATATATAAAAAACACCCTTGTGTGCTGGAATCTATTTTAGGCAATAAATTGGAGTAAGAGTAAATTCACAAAATCGTATTTTATTGATAAAATAATAGGTTTTTATAAAAAAAGAGAGGAAATTAATGTATATATACCGGTATATCACTTACAAACATTAAACATATAGGACTAGACACACAAACAGGACAGTTCCCTGTGGGTACACTGAGTAGCGTTTTACCCCACTAAGGTAAAGAATGGTCTTTCCTGAATAACGTTTTGACAATCTCTAAAATCCCACTTGGGTATGACAGTTCCTCCAAAGTATTTCCAGAATGAATAACGTTTTGATAGTCTTTAAAGCCCCACTTGGGTATTGGGTTTCCTCCAAGGTGGGTTATATTTTAAAAGTCTCTGTATGATAAATGCTGATGTTGTTACTGGTATGGATACACTATGAAGCAGTCTTTGCAGGGGTTAATGGTAGTATATTTAAATGGAAAATATTCCTACCGTTTCTGTTGGTAAAGTTCAAAAGCACTTCCCCCACCTGTAGGTGATGTTGTTCACCCTCTGGTGTATAACTTCCGCGATGCGGCGGTGATGCTGTCTGCCGGCAGACACCTGTCCGTGCGACTCCGTTCTTCCTTGTTTCCGGGCGCTGTACGGAGCGGGATCGACTTCTCCACGATCTAGAGGACTCAATATAGATATGGAGATCACACCTCTCCTTAATTATTTTCCTTCCACTGACGAGAAACGTTTGACTTTGCTCAGCGTCCATTCCTCCTCATTCCATCAAAACGCTACTCAGTGTACCCACAGGGAACTGTCCTGTTTGTGTGTCTAGTCCTATATGTTTAATGTTTGTAAGTGATATACCGGTGTATATATACATTAATTTCCTCTCTTTTTTTATAAAAACCTATTTATTTTATCAATAAAATACGGATTTTGTGAATTTACTCTGTTTACTCATATTTATTGCCTAAAATAGATTCCAGCACACAAGTGTGTTTTTTATATATTTATGTTGAGCCAATGCAAACAAAGGTGAGCGCTGAACTACCTATATCCTGATATTATCTATACGTCTCTTTTATAAGTGGTGTCCTGTAGTACACTCACTTACAGTTCATAGCAGCCACCAGTTTGCCAGGTTGTGTGGCTAATTAGCGCAGTTCTTATACAACCATTTTTAACCTGACGGTCCATGCTACATGACTCAGAATCCTATAAGGACTCATATCCGCTCCAATTAAGCCTAAGGGTCCCGAAAACGGATCCACAACAACCTCAGGTTGTGACATACAGCTGAATCATTCCCAAACAGTGCTAATGGTCCTTTAGTGGCCAGCTGTGGCCATCTTGGGGAAGTCCATAGTGGGGGTTACCATTTTGGGTGGGTTTAAGCCAGGGCCGGACTGGGACTAAAAATAGGCCCTGGCATTTTTGAAGCACACAGGCCCACCTCTGTGACTCCTCCCCTTACTATTCCTGACTCCTCCCACTTATTAGTCTATGTTCTTACAAATATAATTAATATTCTAACAACATACAGGCGTACATCATTCTCTATTAAAATATACACAACCAGTGGTTGAAGTGGAAATTTTTAAGTGGGGGTATGGAAATGTGCGCTCCGGAAAAGGGGGCGTGGTCACTCAAAAGGGGGTGTGGTCTTCAGTGTAATTTACCACACCATACACCCCTTATACGCATTATGCACCACAATAGTAGGACCCCTTATACTATCTAGTACTGCTGCCCCTTTCACATTATACCACACAATATAAGACAAAATTCACATTACAGCACCCGGTATGAGTCGAAATTTACATTATATGCCCCCGATAGTGCAGTGCCAGGTATACAGATGCCCCCACAGTGCCAGGTATACAGATGCCCCCACAGTGCCAGGTAAACAATTGCCCCCACAGTGCCAGGTAAACAATTGCCCCCACAGTGCCAGGTAAACAATTGCCCCCACAGGGCCAGGTACACAAATGCCCCCACAGTGCCAGATCCACAAATGCCCCCCACAGTGCCAGGTATACAAATGCCCCACAGTGCCAGCCAATTGCCCCCACAGTGCCAGGTATACAATTGCCCGACAGTGCCAGCCAATTGCCCCCACAGTGCCAGGTATACAATTGCCCCCACAGCAGCCAGTGCTGCAGCTGCTTACCGCTGCTGCACTGCTGCTGTTGCTGCTGCTCCTCCTCCTCCGGGCTGTGAGGGACGGGGGTGAGAACGCCGGGCGCCCGCCAGCACGGCTGTGTCTGGCGCGGCAGCGTATAGCGTTCAAACCAGCCGCCGGTTCGTGAGCCAATCAGAGCTCGCGGACCGGCGGCTTCTGATTGGCTGCCGGTCCGCGAGCTCTGATTGGCTCACGAACCGGCGGCTGCTTTGAAGTCCGCTATACGCGCCGCGCCAGACACAGCCGTGCTGGCGGGCGCCCGGCGTTCAACTTCTCACCCCCGTCCCTCACAGCTCTCCAAGCCTGACAGCTGAGACGCGCTGCCGCCGGACTGAGCGGCAGCGCGTCTCAGTGACCGCTGGACCGGCCCACGTGGCCATCGGCCCTTCTGGCATCTGCCAGAAGTGCCAGATGGCCAGTCCGGCCCTGGTTTAAGCACATATAGCTCCTGTTGTCCACTAGATACTAAAGACCAGGTGGACAAGGGGGCTACACAAGTACAGATTTTTTTGCTGCATATGCATAAAAGAACCCGCAAGTGTTTTCGAATTATTTAAATACAGACACTAACTTGGCATTAGCCAAAGCTTAAAGGTGTAACTAATAATTCTCTACATACAGTAGGTATTTGTACCTACCAGTATTCCATGGAAGTGCTAAAAACAAGAAGAGCTCACATGTTCCACTACTGAAAAGTATACTGGTTTGTAGTATGGCAATAAGTGGTGATGTTTATTTCTTAGTAAATACATGTAACTAAACAACTTAGAAAGCAGAGAGAAAAAAAATATCTAGAAATATGCTCTGATTCTAGGTTGATAACTAGTTAGGGATACATTGTATGTGCTTTTTCTAAATTGTAATTGACAAGTTAAAAAAAACATTATTAAATAAAATTATTAAAATTTTGCTTTGCGTGGCGTTTAGTAAGATAACATTAAATATCCCCCTGTGACTCCCTGTGCTTAATGATGTTCCGATCGTGCTCGACAGCGGACTCTCTTAATGCAGCCACCGAGATACCTCTCCAGTTAGGTAGAAAGGTTTGTACCCTGGTTCTTAGTGTGTCTTTTAACCCGTCCATTAATACGGACACAGCTACCTCCCTGTGATGTACATTTTCCTTAATGTCCTCGACCCCAGTGTATCTAGCCATTTCCTGCAGTGCTCGATGGAAATATTCAGACGCCGTTTCACCTTCTTTTTGTCTTATAGAAAAGATTTTATTCCATTTGACAACAGTAGGGAAATATACTCCTAATTGCAGATTGATCTGTCGTACATTCTCCTGAGTGTATTCATCAGTGAGAGGTACTTCTACGTCTAATTTACAATCAGTAATGAATTTTGCGGGGTCAATATTGGAGGGAAAACATGCCCGTAGCACTGTTCGCCAATCTTTGTTTGTGGGTTCGGTGGCGTTACCTAATTATTTAATAAACCTCTGACATGCGGCTAGATCCTTTCTGGGATCGGGAAATTCAGACATAATTGTCCTCAATTCTGTCCGGGACCAAGGACAATGCATAGCAATGTTCCTGATGGGGGTGATTCCCTGAGCGTCAGTCTTCCGATTGGGGACTGCGATCACCCTGACAGGATTTAGTTCAATTACATAATTTTGTGTTGACTCTACAATCTGAGGTGCTATTGTCTCTGCATAATGTACGGTACCGTACTTACCTGTGGACACGACAATACTTCTCACACATTATGTACCTCGCCGACCCCCTGGGCCGCGGAATGTCAACCTGAACCCTGGTTGACCGTCCCTTACTTGAGCAACTGGCCCCCATATTTTGCAGGTATTGCCTTCTCAGCTAATTCCTACAAAAAAACAAAATACTCAATATAAGGCAACGGTGAAAGTTCAACGAGTGCTTTCACCCACTCACCGCCCACGTTGGCCAATACTACCAAATACTGTCGTCAGCGTAATTAGTACCCAACCTAGGGCCCCTATGTAACCTCTATTCACTGGAAGTATATGGGAGTGACTTACCCTTTCCAGTAAATATTTGTTGTTGGAGATTTCCTGAGTGACCAGCGAAACTCCCTTTGATCTTTATTATACACAAATCACGCTTGCGTATGCTATATCCAGCGCTAATGATCCCGGGATTCTACGCAAAGCTCGTAAAAAGGGTATCACGTTGCGCTAAGTATTGCACCCACGAACGCACGGTCCAATCGCACAGTGTATAGGTAACTGTTACTTATCCGCCGTACGACCAATGGAATCGATTTTTCAGGCTGCGAAACCTCAGCCGGAGCGTATCTAAACGGGCCTATATGGGTTTCTCCGCTAACCCCCTGGGCTGCGGTATCTAAACAAAAACCTCGCTGACCTTTGGTCTGCGGTACTCTAAACCTTCGCTGACATTTGGTCTGCGATATCTACTACTTTGCTCCTTTGTACTTCAATCTATGTTAACTTGAGCAAGCTACTCTCACGCCACCAAGTTTCCACTCACCTGGTGTGGTCTCCTACGGGATCCCGAATTCCCTGGGTCCACAAAACCTTTATTGTTTGCACACTCACACTCGTTCACTCAAATACACTTTGGTTTTTCTGTACAGAAAATTAACTTTTATTCAGATAAACAGCCTTAGTACCAGAGGTAATACAGTAAAAAAGGTTTTAAACGAAATCTTGGAAACTGAGCAATTTGTGCTATTATCGCGTGGCTACCGTCCCGCGCCTAAACTAAACAATGCTATTGTGTAATTTGTACTTAGCGGCCGTACCTTTACGCACGTTGCGTAAACACGTGACGTGCGTATGTCTTTACGTTGTGTACGCAGTCCCGTACTTTGTCCGAGACACGTGTACAAAGACCGTACGTCCGCAGTAGTACAAATCCCACACTTCTATAAATGTAAGCGATATTACCTATAATCGTTTACTTAACACAACACAGTATCTTTCTGTATAAACCTGTTTAACTAGGCCAGACTGTATTTGTGTTTTACGTTTACTCCCTTAATATTTAGTCTATGTTTTAACTAAATAGCAACAAATTTCTCAGCACAGGTCAAAATTAATCTAATAATCAATACTTATGGCAACAATGCGAGCAGGTATACAGAGTACAAAGTACAGGTGTATGCGTGTAGAAATACACAGATTTTGAAAAATAGCTTTTCGTATTTACCTTACGGATCCCACCAGCATCCCTACAAACCATGCAGAGCAGATGCTTATCTTATCAGCAATTGAGACAGGGTTTACCAGTGTATTCTACGGCCAGGAAAAGGCTTACGTAGGATACCTGTCCGCCCTTTGCTCATAGATAAAGTCTGCTTTAACCTGCTAGGTTGTGGGTATGAGGAAAAAACGGACGATGCCCCCAATTGATAATGTCGATATTATCTTACACCATAAAGCTATACCTTTAAACACACTCTTACCATGGAGCCGCTGCGGCCGCTAGATTTAATACACACGCTACGCACTTTGCACGCTATTTGCATACAGAGTCCCGTACGTTGTACGGACTTGGCGTACACACGCTGCGCTGGGTACAAAGCACGCACAGCGTGCGCACACACTCTTGATAACCTTTAAACTTTATTCGTAATACAATGCAATGATGTTATACCTTAAACCTTACACGGCGCTGACGGTATAAAGTACCCGCAGTGCGTACACCTTATCAATACTCTCTTAAACCTTATACAGTTAAATATGCTTTAAACCCCAGCAGGGAAATGAGGACACAACACCGATATGTAGTTAACCGCTGGGTTCTAAGGCCACAGTGGATTATTTGAAAAGGGATAACAATACAGATTATACACTACAAGGCTAACAAGATAGTCTACAACAGAATAATGGCTACAGTCAATGTACATACGTGAGAATGTTCGCTTGCGCAACCTGGACCAGTCCTCCGCTCATCAGGTAGATAGCGTTCAGAGTCTTCTGACCGTTCAGGCAGCAACAGGCTTTTTATACACTACTTCCATATACAATACAATGGCTACTGTAATCTCACTGTCCATTGGACACAGAGATGCATCTTTACATTACAGGAGAGGTCATAGGTTGATTTGAAAAGGTGGGCAATGTATTTCCCAACCGCTCTTGTGGGTGGTCTCCTCTGGATTCCCACCGCATACATAATATACAGTAAATACAGTTTATATCTATATTCTACTTCTGCACATAACTATACGCAGGAACATGCGATCTTTCTCTAACCAACATTGGAATGTTACCCTTAAAATACCCTACAGCTGGATACTAGACATCACCTTATAACCTTAGTCTGTCCATTCCTATTATGCAAAGGCGAATCCCTTAGTCCTGGAACCATTTAAACTGTTGATACTTGCTGATGTGGTGCAGGGGAGCTATGTGTAAAATGTGCACTATTTGGGTTAAATATGTAATGTTCTGATAACCCTCTATGCGCTCACAAACTCCGCCGTAAATACCCATACCACGCGCAGGAACGTGGGAGCGAGCATACGCAAATTGCGGATATGTGCACGCATGGCGGAACAAGTGCACGCGCAGCGGGCATGTGTGTGTGGTTAGTACATGGTGTATGTATTACAATATTTTTCGACTTTGACAGGTGTAAGGTAGTCTTTTCAGATGAGGCCACGCCCATTTTACAGAGACCGCTCCCATTTTATTGAGACCATGCCCCCTTTGTCGGGGGGGGGGGGGCGCATACCTTTTACTTTTTATATTTATGGGGGGGCATTTTTGGGTTATGTCAATGGGGGGGTGCATTTTTAAATCTCGCACTGGGAGCCAAATTGGCTAGAAACAGCCCTGATGCCATCTACAGATGGCGTGAGCGATAGGGTCCCCGTTGTTGGCAGTGGGGACCCAGTGCTGCCTTTCCAGTTTCAGAGAAGCCCTCCAGGCACTGCCAGATCCCTTCCGGGTGAAAATAGTAATGCATACTGTATGTGCAGACTGGCTGCTAGCAGCAGAGCCAAGGACACCGCTGAGGAGGGAGATGCCACTGAACATCGCCGGAGAGGTAAGTAATGCTAAATACAGATATCCCCTACATCTTTGCTGCAGTCACACCAAACAGACCCTCTGGGCAAGCCAGGTCGTGTAAGAATCTTCTAGCATCATATTTGCATCTCTTACTGAAAATGCATCTTATCGCAATGGGACTGCATATCTGTGTGCAACAGAGTCTCTGAATCTGTATACGAAGTGTTACAATGTAGCAGCAGCAGCTTTTTTCCATTACAAGTTCAGTTCTGCTCCGTAAACAGACTCAGCCACACACAATATATTAAATTAGTTAGTGCGTTCTGCTCGTGCATCCTAGTCAAATGTTGTGACTAAGATGCATTAGCATACATGGGCATTAGGTTGACATGTAGAAGGTCAACAGTGCAAATGGTCGATAGGTACAAAAGGTCAACAGGTTCAAATGGTCAACACACATATTGTCGACACAGCTTTTTTCTTTTTCTTTTTTTACCATTTTCATACTTTACCATCCACGTGGACTACGATTGGGAATAGTAATCTTCCCGTAGCCATACAAGAGGATGCGGTACACTAGTTGGGTTCCCTGTACTCTTACATAGAAAACACAAAATACTGCGTCAACCTTTTGTGTGTCGACCGTTTGTCACGTTGACCTTTTCAAGTGTCACCCTTTTGTACCTGTCAACCTTTTGCTCTTTCGTTCTTTCACATGTCAACCTACTGCCCATGTCGACCACCAGTGGTCGACCGAGTGATCCATACCCAGGTTGTACTATTGTTGTACTATCGATGCCATCACAATTCCCATACTCTTCTATGTACTATGGTGGTCATTCCGAGTTGATCGCAGCAGGAACTTTGTTAGCAATTGGGCAAAACCATGTGCACTGCAGGGGAGGCAGATGTAACATGTGCAGATAGAGTTAGATTTGGGTTCGGTGTGTTCAAACTGAAATCTAAATTGCAGTGTAAAAATAAAGCAGCCAGTATTTACCCTGCACAGAAACAAAATAACCCACCCAAATCTAACTCTTTCTGCACATGTTATATCTGCCTCCCCTGCAGTGCACATGGGCCCTCATTCCGAGTTGTTCGCTCGCAAGCTGCTTTTAGCAGCTTTGCACACGCTAAGCCGCCGCCTACTGGGAGTGAATCTTAGCTTATCAAAATTGCGAACGACAGATTAGCAAAATTGCGAATAGACACTTCTTAGCAGTTTCTGAGTAGCTCCACACTTGGCAACTGCGATCAGTTTAGTCCGTTTCGTTGCTGGTTTAACGTCACAAACACTCCCAGCGTTCGGCAAGACACTCCTCCGTTTCTCCAGCCACTCCCGCGTTTTTCCCAGAAACGGTCGCGTTTTTTCACACACACCTATAAAACGGCCAGTTTCCGCCCAGAAACATCCACTTCCTGTCAATCACATTACGATCACCAGAACGAAGAAAAAACCTCGTAATGCCGTGAGTAAAATACCTAACTGCATAGCAAATTTACTTGGCGCAGTCGCACTGCGGACATTGCGCATGCGCATTAGCGACTAATCGCTCCGTTGCGAGAAAAATATAACGAGCGAACAACTCGGAATGACCCCCATGGTTTTGCCCAACTGCTAACAAAATTCCTGCTGCGAACAACTTGGAATTACCCCCAATATCATAAGTTAGCAACGACAATGTTCTGCCCCAAAAACAAAACTGTGACATTGGGGGTAATTCCAAGTTGATCGCAGCAGGAAAATTTTTAGCAGTTGGGCAAAACCATGTGCACTGCAGGGGGGCAGATATAACATTTGCAGAGAGAGTTAGATTTGGGTGGGTTATTTTGTTTCTGTGCAGGGTAAATACTGGCTGCTTTATTTTTACACTGCAATTTAGATTGCAGATTGAACTCACCACCCCCAAATCTATCTCTCTCTGCACATGTTATATCTGCCCCCCCCCCCTTCCTGCAGTGCACATGGTTTTGCCCAACTGCTGAAAAATTTCCTGCTGTGATCAACTTGTAATTACCCCCATTGTCTTGGATCAAAGAAGTAATGCAATGATGATACATATTAACAAAAACACTTTGTTATTTGAAAAAAAATCTCATTTAACATTTATAAAGAAGTCAATAAAATTATCTTGGTAAAATAAATATGAACAGAACACAAATATAAACCATCAGCTAGCGACAACATATCTTTTCCACTATCTTCAGACAGAAACCAAACCATAATTAAGTATTAGCATAACATGTAAACAACTTGCTGTTTGTGCATCTCATTATAAATTTTATTCAATTTAAAATAATACAATTTATCTAATTTTGTGCAAAAGCATACCCGCAACTATTGACCATTAGCAATGTGTGTGAGCGGCATGTAAATTAGGAGTAAGTATCAAAAAGCATTATTTTACTCTTCATGTTGTAATTGTATAAACAAACCAGCTACTTGTATAATAGAGCTGTCAAGTGGAATAAAGAACATCCTGCTAAATGCAAACCAAAGGGAGCTACAACTAGTCACAAGACAAACCTACAAGAATGATACAACTGGATGTCTCAAAGCTTAGCAGTCAGAAAGCACCTGCTTTGCCTAACTGCTTTTGTCTGTAACACTCGGCTAAACGCAATGAACCAACCAGGGCCGGCTCCAGGCCTACTAGCACCCTGAGCAAGAAAATGTCAAAGCGCCCCCCACCCCCCCATGCGCGCGCCTTTGGCACGCGCACTCCTGGAAAAGTGGGTGTTGCCTCACAAACTACATATTATCAAACTATAAATAAATATATTTCTCTGACGTCCTAAGTGGATGCTGGGACTCCGTAAGGACCATGGGGATTAGCAGGAGACTGGGCACAACTAAAGAAAGCTTTAGGACTACCTGGTGTGCACTGGCTCCTCCCACTAAGACCCTCCTCCAGACCTCAGTTAGATTCTTGTGCCCGGCTGAGCTGGATGCACACTAGGGGCTCTCCTGAGCTCCTAGAAAGAAAGTATATTTTAGTTTTTTTATTTTACAGTGAGATCTGCTGGCAACAGACTCACTGCAGCGAGGGACTAAGGGGAGAAGAAGCGAACCTACCTAACTGGTGGTAGCTTGGGCTTCTTAGGCTACTGGACACCATTAGCTCCAGAGGGATCGACCGCATGGAACCGGCCATTGATGTTCGGTCCCGGAGCCGCGCCGCCGGCCCCCTTACAGAGCCAGAAGCAAGAAGTGTTCCGGAAAATCGGCGGCAGAAGACTTCTGTCTTCAACAAGGTAGCGCACAGCACTGCAGCTGTGCGCCATTGCTCCTCATGCACACCTCACACTCCGGTCACTGATGGGTGCAGGGCGCTGGGGGGGGGGCGCCCTGAGCAGCAATATAAACACCTTGCCTGGCAAAATCATCACAATATATAGCCCCAGAGGCTATATATGTGATAAATACCCCTGCCAGAATCCATAAAAAAGCGGGAGAAAAGTCTGCGAAAAAGGGGCGGAGCTATATCCCTCAGCACACTGGCGCCATTTTCTCTTCACAGTGCAGCTGGAAGACAGCTCCTCAGTTTTCAGGCTCAAAGGGTTAAAAAGAGAGGGGGGGGCACTAAATTTAGGCGCAATATTGTTTATACAAGCAGCTATTGGGGGAAAAATCACTCAGTTATAGTGTTAATCCCTGCATTATATAGCGCTCTGGTGTGTGCTGGCTTACTCTCTCTGTCTCCCCAAAGGACTTTGTGGGGTCCTGTCCTCAGTCAGAGCATTCCCTGTGTGAGTGCTGTGTGTAGGTACGGCTGTGTCGACATGTGGGATGAGGAAGGTTACGTGGAGGTGGAGCAGAGGCCGATAAATGGGATGTCCCCCCCTGTGGGGCCGACACCAGAGTGGATGGATAGGTGGAAGGTATTAACCGACAATGTCAACTCCTTACATAGAAGGCTGGATGACGTAAAATAGCTGTGGGACAGCCGGCTTCTCAGCCCGCGCCTGCCCAGGCGTCTCAAAGGCCATCAGGGGCTCAAAAAAGCGCCCGTTACCTCAGATGGCAGACACAGATGTCGACACGGAGTCTGACTCCAGTGTCGACGAGGTTGAGACATACACAATCCACTAGGAACATCCGTTACATGATCTCGGCAATGAAAAATGTGTTACGCATTTCTGACATGAACCCAAGTACCACATAAAAGGGGTTTTATTTTTGGGGAGAAAAAGCAGCCAGTGTTTTGTTCCCCCATCAGATGAAAGAATGAAGTGTGTAAAGTAGCGTGGGTTCCCCCGATAAGAAACTGGTAATTTCTAAAAAGTTACTGATGGCGTACCCTTTCCCGCCAGAGGATAGGTCACGTTGGGAGATATCCCTTAGGGTGGATAAGGCGCTCACACGTTTGTCAAAAAAGGTGGCACTGCCGTCTTAGGATACGGCCACCTTGAAGGAGCCTGCTGATAAAAAGCAGGAGGTTATCCTGAAGTCTGTATATACACACTCAGGTTATATACTGAGACCTGCAATTGCCTCAGTATAAATAGTGCTGCTGCAGCGTGGTCTGATACCCAGTCAGATAATATTAATACTCTAAGACAGAAATAATAGTTTGCTAACATAGAGCATATTAAAGACGTCGTCTTAGATATAAAGGATGCACAGAGGGATATTTGCCGGCTGGCATCCAGAATTAATGCAATGTCCATTCTGCCAGGAGGGTATTAGAAACCCGGCAGTGGACAGGTGATGCTGCCTATAAAAGGCACATGGAGATTCTGCCTTATAAGGGTGAGGAATTGTTTGGGGATGGTCTCTGGGACCTCGTATCCACAGCAACAGCTGGGAAGAAAATTTTTTACCTCAGGTTTCCTCACAGCCTAAGAAAGCACTGTATTTTCAGGTACAGTCCTTTCGGCTTCAGAAAAGCAAGCGGGTCAAAGGCGCTTCCTTTCTGCACAGAGACAAGGGAAGAAGGAAAAAGCTGCACCAGCAGCCAGTTCCCAGGATCAAAAATCTTCCCCCGCTTCCTCTGAGTCCACCGCATGACGTTGGGGCTCCACAGGTGGAGACAGGTGCGGTAGGGGCGCGTCTCGGGAACTTCAGGGACCAGTGGGCTTGCCCACAGGTGGATCCCTAGGTTCTGCAAATAGTATCACAGGGATACAGGCTGGAGTTCGAGGCGACTCCCCCTCGCCGTTACCTCACATCGGCCTTGCCTGCTGCCCTCGGAGAAAGGTAGTACTGGCGGCAATTCACAAGCTGTACTTCCAGCAGGTGAAATCAAGGTACCCCTCCTTCAACAAGGCCGGGGTTACTATTCCAAAATGTTGTGGTACCGAAACCAGACGGTTCGGTGAGACCCATTCTAAAATTGAAAGCCTTGAACACTTATATACGAAGGTTCAAGTTCAAAATGGAATCGCTCAGGGCGATTATTGCAAGCCTGGAGAATTTCATGGTATCACTGGACATCAAGGATGCTTACCTGCATGTCCCTATTTACCCTCTTCACCAGGAGTACCTCAAAATTGTGGTACAGGATTGTCATTACCAATTCCAGACGTTGCCGTTGGTCTGTCCCCGGCACCGAGGTATTTACCAAGGTAATGGCCGAAATAATTATCCCGTACTTGGACGATCTCCTTATAAAGGCGAGGTCCAGGGAGCAGTTGTTCGGCGGAGTAGCACTATCTCGGGAAGTGTTACAACAGCACGGCTGGATTCTGAATATTCCAAAGTCGCAGCTGGTTCCTACGACGTGTCTACTGTTCCTGGGTATGGTTCTGGACACAGAACAGGATAAAAAGGGTTTCTCCCGGAGGAGAAGTCCAAGGAGTTGTTGTCTCTAGACAGAGACCTCCTAATACGTATACAGGTGTCGGTGCATCAATGCACGCGAGCCCTGGGAAGGATGGTAGCTTCTTACGAAGAAATTCCATTCGCCAGGTCCCATGCAAGGATTTTCCAGTGGGATCTGTTGGACAAGTGGTCCGGGTCGCATCTTCAGATGCATCGGCGGATAACCCTGTCTCCAAGGGCCAGGGTGTCGCTGTTGTGGAGGCTGCAGAGTGCTCATCTTCTAGGGGGCCGCAGATTCGGCATACAGGACTGGGTCCTGGTGACCACGGATGCCAGCCTTCGAGGCTGGGGGGCAGTCACACAGGGAAGAAACTTCCAAGGCTATGGAAAAGTCAGGAGACTTCCCTACACATAAATATTCTGGAACTAAGGGCCATTTACAATGCCCTAAGTCAGGCTAGACCCCTGCTTCAACACCGGCCGGTGCTGATCCAGTCAGACAACATCACGGCGGTCGCTCATGTAAACCGACAGGGCGGCACAAGAAGCAGGATGGCGATGGCAGAAGCCACAAGGATTCTCCGATGGGCGGAAAATCATGTGTTAGCACTGTCAGCAGTGTTCATTCCCGGAGTGGACAACTGAGAAGCAGACTTTCTCAGAAGACACGACCCCCACCCGGGAGAGTGGGGACTTCATCCAGAAGTTTTCCAAATGATTGTACACCGTTGGGAAAGGCCACAGGTGGACATGATGGCGTCCCGCCTCAACAAAAAGCTACAAAGATATTGCGTCAGGTCAAGGGACCCTCAGGCGATAGCTGTGGACGCTCTGGTAACACCGTGGGTGTACCAGTCGGTGTATGTGTTCCCTTCTCTGCCTCTCTTACCCAGGGTAATGAGAATAATAAGAAGGAGAGGAGTAAGAACTATACTCATTGTTCCGGGTTGGCCAAGAAGAGCTTGGTAACCAGAACTCCAAGAAATGATCTCAGAGGACCCATGGCCTCTGCCGCTCAGACAGGACCTGATGCAGCAGGGGGCCTGTCTGTTCCAAGACGTACCGCGGCTGCGTTTGACGGCATGGCGGTTGAACGCCGGATCCTGAAGGAAAAGGGCATTCCGGAGAAAGTTATCCCTATGCTATTTAAAGCTAGGAAAGAAGTGAACGCAAACCATTATCACCGCATATGGTGGAAATATGTTGCGTGCTGTGAGGCCAGGAAGGCCCCAAAGGAGAAATTTCAGCTAGGTCGATTTCTGCACTTCCTACAGTCAGAGGTGACTATGGGCCTAAACTTGGGTTCCATGAAGGTCCAGATTTCGGCTCTATCGCTTTTCTTCCAAAATAGAACTGGCTTCACTGCCTGAAGTTCGGACTTTTGTTAAGGGAGTGCTGCATAGTCAGCCCCCGTTTGTGCCTCAAGTGGCACCGTGGGATCTCAACGTGGTGTTGGATTTCCTGAAGTCGCATTGGGTTGAGCCACTTAAATCCGTGGAGCTACAATACCTCACGTGGAAAGTGGTCATGCTGTGGGCCGTGGCGTCGGCCAGGCGTGTATCAGAATTGGCGGCTTTGTCATACAAAAGCCCTTATCTGTATTTTATATGGATAAGGCGGAATTGAGGACTCGTTCCCAATTCCTTCCTAAGGTGGTATCAGTTTTTCATGTGAACCAACCTATTGTGGTGCCTGCGGCTACTTGGGACTTGGAGGATTCCAAGTTACTGGACGTAGTCAGGGCCCTGAAAAGTATATGTTTCCAGGACAGCTGGAGTCAGGAAAACTGACTCGCTATTTATCCTGTATGCACCCAACAAGCTGGGTGCTCCTGCTTCTAAGCAGACTATTGCTCGCTGGATCTGTAGCACGATTCAACTTGCACATGCTGCGGCTGGACTGCCGCACCCTAAATCTGTAAAAGCCCATTCCACGAGGAAAGTGGGCTCTTCTTGGGCGGCTGCCCGAGGGGTCTCGGCTTTACAACTTTGCCGAGCTGTTACTTGGCCGGGTTCAAACATTTTTGCAACAGTCTACAAGTTTGATACCCTGGCTGAGGAGGACCTAGAGTTTGCTCATTCGGTGCTGCAGAGTCATCCGCACTCTCCCGCCCGTTTGGGAGCTTTGGTATAATCCCCATGGTCCTTACGGAGTCCCAGCATCCACTTAGGACGTCAGAGAAAATAAGATTTTACTCACAGGTAAATCTATTTCTCGTAGTCCGTAGTGGATGCTGGGCGCCCATCCCAAGTGCTGATTGTCTGCAATACTTGTTTATAGTTATTGCCTAACTAAAGGGTTATTGTTGAGCCATCTGTTGAGAGGCTCAGTTATATTTCATACTGTTAACTGGGTATAGTATCACGAGTTATACGGTGTGATTGGTGTGGCTGGTATGAGTCTTACCCGGGATTCAAAATCCTTCCTATTTGTGTCAGCTCTTCCGGGCACAGTATCCTAACTGAGGTCTGGAGGAGGGTCTTAGTGGGAGGAGCCAGTGCACACCAGGTAGTCCTAAAGCTTTCTTTAGTTGTGCCCAGTCTCCTGCGGAGCCGCTAATCCCCATGGTCCTTACGGAGTCCCAGCATCCACTACGGACTACGAGAAATAGATTTACCGGTGAGTAAAATCTTATTTTTCACTCCCCCTCTACGCACACAATTAGCAGTCTTACACATAACAGCCACAGTAGTGTTCCTTACACATAATGTCTCCAGTATAGTGCCAAATACACATAATGACCCCAGTAGTTCAGTGCCAGATAGACATGATATGTCCCCCAGCAGTGCCAGATAGACATGATATGTCCCCCAGCAGTAACACAGGAGAGGAGAAAGACTCTATGTTGGGGCACTCTTCATCAAATATTAGACATTTAAAACATAACTTTTAATAATTGTATTAAAAATAAAGTGACACAGTTTGTAAAAATATATTTACAAATAATCATGCATATAGATTTACTTGACAATTTGTTTAAGAAAATATAGTGAGAATAAACGCGTTGGTGAAAATTATTTGCAATTAATACATCAACTGGGAGGAGGTCTGTCTGTGATATATGACAGGTTATTAATTTTATTCCCAGGGATAGAATACCTTGGTTTGGTTATCTCTGTATTTGTAAATGCTTCTAATGAAGGGGAGGGTATATGTGATATGAGAAATAGAAAAATAAAATATGAAGAATGAGAAAATGAAAAATGAAATGAAAAAAATGAAGAAAATGAGGAAAATGAAAAAAATATGAAAGATGTATTGGGATGTTGCCTGTGTGGGTTTTTATACACCTTCTGCTCTATATTCAGGCAACCGTGTACCCGGAAAGGCTTTTGCTTAAAGAATACTGGGTTATTCAGCTTTCTGCTACAGACAGAAGTCTGAGAGTACGAATAAATACTGATTAGATATGAGTATATACTGACAAATAATTTTTGTAAAAAAAAAAAAAAAGGGAAGAAACACTGAATAAAGACAATGATAATATTTTATAAACAGCGTATTTGATGGTAACCGCTAGAGTTATAAGATACTAGTGAGACAATTGAAGGAAAGAAAAGAAAGAAATAATTAAAGAGGGTGTCTTACTTCTGCTGTTCAGCTGGGTTGTTTACTGCACCTGGTGTTCACTGTTGGTCCCCCACACAGTTACTGGCCAGGCCTGCCACAGATTTGCTTCCAAGATCGAACGGGATCAGGCGTATCCTGTGGAGTATGACCGTAATCTGCTGAATGAGAGAGTATGACTACCAAGATGCTTCTGCTGTCCAAAATGGTGGATGAGAGAGCATAAGCATTATGCTCTCTCATCCACCATTTTGGACAGCAGAAGCATCTTGGTAGTCATACTCTCTCATTCAGCAGATTACGGCCATACTCCACAGGATACGCCTGATCCCGTTCGATCTTGGAAGCAAATCTGTGGCAGGCCTGGCCAGTAACTGTGTGGGGGACCAACAGTGAACACCAGGTGCAGTAAACAACCCAGCTGAACAGCAGAAGTAAGACACCCTCTTTAATTATTTCTTTCTTTTCTTTCCTTCAATTGTCTCACTAGTATCTTATAACTCTAGCGGTTACCATCAAATACGCTGTTTATAAAATATTATCATTGTCTTTATTCAGTGTTTCTTCCCTTTTTTTTTTTTTTACAAAAATTATTTGTCAGTATATACTCATATCTAATCAGTATTTATTCGTACTCTCAGACTTCTGTCTGTAGCAGAAAGCTGAATAACCCAGTATTCTTTAAGCAAAAGCCTTTCCGGGTACACGGCTGCCTGAATATAGAGCAGAAGGTGTATAAAAACCCACACAGGCAACATCCCAATACATCTTCTTTCATATTTTTTTCATTTTTTTCATTTTCTTCATTTTTTTCATTTTTTTCATTTTTCATTTTCTCATTCTTCATATTTTATTTTTCTATTTCTCATATCACATATACCCTCCCCTTCATTAGAAGCATTTACAAATACAGAGATAACCAAACCAAGGTATTCTATCCCTGGGAATAAAATTAATAACCTGTCATATATCACAGACAGACCTCCTCCCAGTTGATGTATTAATTGCAAATAATTTTCACCAACGCGTTTATTCTCACTATATTTTCTTAAACAAATTGTCAAGTAAATCTATATGCATGATTATTTGTAAATATATTTTTACAAACTGTGTCACTTTATTTTTAATACAATTATTAAAAGTTATGTTTTAAATGTCTAATATTTGATGAAGAGTGCCCCAACATAGAGTCTTTCTCCTCTCCTGTGTTAGTGCTTCAAACTTACTGACTCTGGGAGCACCACCGACTAGTAATCAGTACACTTTGTGTACATTATTAGCTTAAAGTCGGTCACAGACCAAGAACCTATATTGGTCCATGTCTGTATCAATAACCAGTTGCGGAACTATCCCCATAAGATTTATCATGTCCCCCAGCAGTGCCAGATAGACATATGCCCCCCAGCAGTGCCAGATAGACATGACATGCCCCCCAGCAGTGCCGGATAGACATGATATTCCCCACCAGCAGTGCCATATACACATGATATGCCCCCCCCCAGCAGTGCCAGATAGACATGATATGCCCCCCAGCAGTGCCAGATAGACATGATATGCCCCCAGCAGTGCCAGATAGACATGATATGCCCCCAGCAGTGCCAGATAGACATGATATGCCCCCTAGCAGTGCCAGATAGACATGATATGCCCCCTAGCAGTGCCAGATAGACATGATATGCCCCCTAGCAGTGCCAGATACACATGATATGCCCCCCAGCAGTGCCAGATACACATGATATGCCCCCTAGCAGTGCCAGCTACACATGATATGCCCCCTAGCAGTGCCAGCTACACATGATATGCCCCACAGCAGTGCCAGCTACACATGATATGCCCCACAGCAGTGCCAGCTACACATGATATGCCCCACAGCAGTGCCAGCTACACATGATATGCTCCCCAGCAGTGCCAGCTACACATGATATGCCCTTCTACAGTGCCAGATAGACATGATATACACCCTAGCAGTGTCAGCTGCACCTGATGTGCCCCCAGCAGTGCCAGGTACACATGATATGCCCCACAGCAGTGCCAGATACACATGATATGCCCCCCAGCAGTGCCAGCTACACATGATATGCCCCTCAGCAGTGCCAGATACACATGATATTCCCCCCAGCAGTGCCAGCTACACATGATTTGCTCCCCAGCAGTGCCAGATAGACATGATATGCCCCCCAGCAGTACCAGCTACACATGATATGCCCCTCAGCAGTGCTAGCTACACATATGCCCCTCACCAGTGCCAGATAGACATGATATGCCCCCCAGCAGTGCCAGATACATGTGCCCCCACAGTGCCAGATACATATATGCCACCAGTGCCAGATACATATATGCCCCCAGTGCCAGATATATATGCCCCCAGTGCCAGATATATATGCCCCCAGTGCCAGATACACATGTACCCACAGTGCCAGATATGCCCCCAGTGCCAGATACACATACCCCCACAGTGCCAGCTATGCCCCCAGTGTCAGATACAAATGTCCCCACAGTGCCAGCTATGCCCCCAGTGCCAGATACACATGCCTTCACAGTGCCAGCTATGCCCCCAGTGCCAGATACACATGTCCCCACAGTGCCAGCTATGCCCCCAGTGCCAGATACACATGCCCCCACAGTGTCAGATATGCCCCCGGTTCCAGATGCACATGCCCCCACAGTACCAGATATGCCCCCAGCCCCAGATACAGATGTCCCCACACAGGGCCGCCCCCCCACACAGTGCTGCTCACCACGCTGCTGCTGATCCTGCTGATGGTTCTCTTGGATGGGGAGGAGAGCGCAGCGTGCACTTCTCCTTCCCCTCAGTCTCCAGTAGTGGTGCTGCAAATAGGGGCCGGTCCACGAGCCAATCAAAGCTCGCTGTGCGGCAGCCAATCAGGAGCCTTAGCTGCAGGTCCAGAAGCTCTCATTGGCTCACGGGCCGGTGGTGCTTACATGGGCGCTTGTGGGAGGTGGGGCGGACGCTGCGGCTGCAGTGCAGGGACTTGGCTCCAGGCAGGACAGGTTCCAATTTGGTGGCGCGAGCTAGCGGCGCCCATTTAGTGTGGCGCCCTGTTCGACCGCTCTATTGGAATGTGCCTGGAGCCGGCCCTGGTACCAACATACATACAATACTGGGAAACCATAGTAAAAAAAAAACCACAATTACACAAACACACAGTAGATCAGGCATTCCCAACCGCGGTCCTCAAGGCACACCAACAGTGCAGGTTTTAGTGATATCCAGGCTTCAGCACACATCATTAAACCAAAATAACTGAGGTACTAATTAAGTCACCTGTGTTCAAGCCTGGATATCACTAAAACCAGGACTGTTAGTGTGCCTTGAGGACCGTGGTTGGGAAACACTGCAGTAGATGGTACAGGTTGAGTATCCCTCATCCAAAATGATTGGGACCAGAAGTATTTTGGATATCGGATTTTTCTGTATTTTGGAATAATTGCATAACATAATGAGATATCATGGTGATGGGACCCAAGTCTAAGCACAGAATGCATTTATGTTTCATATACACCTTATACACACAGCCTGAAGGTCATTTTAGCCAATATTTTTAATATTTTTGCAGATATAACATGTGCAGAGAGAGTTGGATTTGGGTGGGGTGTGTTCAAACTGAAATCTAAATTGCAGTGTAAAAATAAAGCAGCCAGTATTTACCCTGCACAGAAACAAAATAACCCACCCAAATCTAACTCTCTCGAGTCTGCACGTTATATCTGCCACATCCACAGTGCACATGGGGGGTAATTCCAAGTTGATCGCAGCAGGAATTTTTTTTAGCAGTTGGGCAAAACCATGTGCACTGCAGGGGAGGCAGATATAACATTTGCAGAGAGAGATAGATTTGGGTGTGGTGAGTTCAATCTGCAATCTAAATTGCAGTGTAAAAATAAAGCAACCAGTATTTACCCTGCACAGAAACAATATAACCCACCCAAATCTAACTCTCTCTGCAGATGTTATATCTGCCCCCCTGCAGTGCACATGGTTTTGCCCAACTGCTAAAAAAATTCTTGCTGCGATCAACTTGGAATTACCCCCATGGTTTTGCCCATTAGCTAACAAATTTGCTGCTGCAATTAGATCTGAATTATCCACCCTGTTCCTCCATTTCTGCTATCTCTCTCAGCTGCTCTCTTCCATCTTGTACTCAAAGCCAGTGGTTCTCAAATCCAGTCCTCGGGACACAATACTGCTTTTATACTAAAATGCAGAGTTGCACCCGGGATTTGTGCATAGGTACTTCCCACGTTTTATTCGGCGAGACTCCTTTCAGACATGTAGCCTGACCTGGCAATTTGCTGGGTTGGTAACGTTATCGCCGACGAGTGCAGAGGCGGCATTTGGAGATCTTCTCTATGCAGTGAGCAGATGCTGGGTTGCATCAACAGAGCTTACCCGTTTACCCTGCATCACGACTTGGGTCCTTCCCGGGACCGGTCACCAACCCTGTAAGCTAGTCGGGTTGGATTCCAGGGAAACTGGACCTGGGTAAACCCTTTTACACTGAGCCACTTCCGGGCTATCACGGCAATAACCCTGGTTTTTAGCGGCAGCGTAAAAGAGGTATAACAGTGCATGTTTTTCAGATCTACTCAGATGTATTAACCTGGAGAAGGCATAAGGAAGTGATAAACCAGTGATAAGTGCAAGGTGATAAACACACAGCCAATTGGCTCCAATATGCAAATTGACAGGAGCTGATTGGCTGGTGCTTTTATCAAGCAAGGGCAAGGAGATTTGTTCTGTTATGACAGTGGTTCCCAAATCGCTGTTGTGCAAAATCGCACAGTGGATGATTATCAAATGGCTGCGCATGTGTATCATGCCAAACAGCGACAGGATGGTGCGAAAATTTTGATCTCACGGGCGTTCGCTAGGTGATTGACAGGAAGAGGACATTTGTGGGTGGTAACTGACCGTTTTCTGGGAGTGTCTGGAAAAACGCAGGCACGGCCAAGTGTTTTCTGGGAGGGTGTGTGACGTCAGCTCCGGCCCCGATCAGCCTGTTTGTATCGCACTGTAGGAGTAAGTCCTGGGCTATGCACAGGCTGGAAAAATCATAAGATAGTGAGTGAGTTACGAAAGGATTTGCAGATGTCCGCTATCTGGCGGAATTTTCGCACGGCATACACATGCATTCGCACACTTGCACGGGGCGGGTTTTCACTCTGCCTGGGCGGCGACTATCTCATTGCAGACCTCTGCAAATTTGCAGCACAGCGATTAGGTCTGAATTAGGCCCTCACTCCTAAAGGCACCCTAGCAGTCCAGGCTTTCAGAATATTTATGTTTCAACACTGAGGGTAGCGTACACACTATACAAAATTGCATACAATCCAACTGATATCTGCCTGTTTGCTGCAATGCTGTATAGTGTGAACGCTCGAATCATATCCTGCATGCAGGTCTGACGTACTATATTGCTTACGAGGGCCATGCTGCCCTGCTCCTGCCTCCCTGCCGCAGTGTATACACTTGCCAATGTCTGGGTCCAATCGCAGATGATGTCGCATCGAGCGAACATCGTTCTGATGTGCACACAGCCTTAGTACCTCAATCAGTGATTATACCATCTGTGTACAAGCATGGATATTCTTGAAACCTGGACTTTTAGGGTGCCTTGAGGACTGAGTTTGGGAAACCCTGCTATAGTGTGTAAGTCCCACCCTGAAGGAGTACAATGCTAATGCACACCCCTCTTCAAAATAAGTGCAAGAGGATCAAGACTATGGGAAAAGGCACCTATACATTGAAAAAGGTAAAATACACTTCTTTTACCAAGTTGTGTTAAAATTACCATTAGCTCTGAGGAATCTTTTGAGCAATGGTCTGCAACACAACTGTATTTGCGATTACTTACCCACTAACACTTATATAACGTAATATCTCTTACTGAATGCTATTCAGTTTACTTATTCCTCACAAAAGTAACACCCTCTTTTTGCACCCATTGAGGTGATATTGTCAGTGACATTTACTTGAAATGTGATTTGCTTGTTAACAATGTAGTTTTGAAGTTGAAGTGCAATAACCATACCTCCCAACATGACCCTCTCCAGGAGGGACAGAATGGTCTGCTTCTGGACTTTTCTCTTAATGTATGATTGCCAGCACCTGTGATGAACAGGTTAATGAATAAGAAAGGTGTTTCAGCACAGATGATGGAGAGGGTCATGTTGGGAGGTATGCAATAACACATACTGTACATTGCAATATAATACTGTTAAAATTGGCATAGACTACATGGGTTGGGTACGGGTGACCAACGGTCGGGATCCTCGCGGTTAGCATACCGATGCTGGGATCCCGACTGCCAGAATGCCGACAGGGTGGCGAGCACAACATTAATTTCAAATTCTTCCTGATCCTGAATTTAATAGGACTAGGAAGACTGTGAAGAGTATAGAACCGTTTCAACACAAGAGGCATCAATAACAGAACAGAATTTGGCCCATGTAGGGCAGCTCTAACCTAAAAGCCACAGGGCTGATCTTAGATATTCTAAAAAGGTCACTAAACCATGGTACACATTTTATGGATGGGAATCTCCTAGGAAAGATGTCATGTAGACAGCCAGACTTTGGGCCTAATGCAGACCTGATTGTGGCAGCAACTTTTATTGCAGATGGGCAAAACCATGTGCCCTGAGGGGGGTCAGATATAACATTTGCAGAGGAAGTTAGATTTGGGTGGGTATATTGTTTCTGTGCAGGGTAAATACTGGCTGCTTTATTTTTACACTCCAATTTAGATTTCAGTTTTAACACACCACACCCAAATATAACACCCTCTGCACATGTTATATCTGCCCCCCCCCCTGCAGTGCACATGGTTTTGCCCATCTGCTAACAAAGTGGCTGCTACGATCAGGTCTGAATTAAGCCCTTTGTCACATGGTTGGCGTTTTTTAACTACTCTACTTTTTTATTTGCAGAGATCTTAAAATGTTTAGAAACCCTGAGTAAATAATTTTTTGTTTGCATCAAGATTTGGACCCAGAATGAAGTCACAAAATCAGCTGAACAGAGGAATTAAACAGCCTGCAGTACCAGATGCTCACCTCTAGAAGACATTCCAGATACACAATGGGGGAATTCAATTAAACCCACTGCTAATTGCTGGCACGAACCTAATCAATTAGCGGGATTTACCCGACGTGCAAGTCCCCACAGTGCTGCGAGCGAGCCCCACAGGCGGTCTGAACCTCGCTACCCATACAGCTGTACGGTAAAGTACCACAAAGGTTGCGGCTAATTGAATATCTCCCAGAGAATCTTACAGCCAAAGACCATCTGCACACTGTCAGGAAGAAGAATCTTCACTCATCCACCCGCAGGATATCAGTGTGGCAGTAGGTAAGATGACGTCCTCTTCAGTGCCATGGCACAGGTTAAAATTGCAAAGAGCAAGAAAAAATCTAAAGGATTAGGTTTCGGCGTGTGGACAGCATTTCCTTTGTTGTTCCTTTCCTTTGGCGGCGTGCCGCACATATATTTAGTTTTAGGGTTGTTAGTAGCCCCTAGCCTTCTGTTTGCTTTAGTTAGAGGTCCCCTTGTTATTATCCTGTCTCAGTTCACGCCTTGTCTCACTCTAAGACCTGGGGGCATCGGAGTTGGGCAGACCTAATCCGCCCTTCAAACGCGGCTGCCGTGGGCCCAAGAAACCATAGTCACTCAGGCGTGAACTGACCACACTGGTGAAACAATGGAGGTAGGGTGCTAGGGGCTATTTCCACACCACACCTTATTTCAGCGTCACGTTCTGGTGCTCTGGACTCACTACGCAACATCTCCCTTGTTCTGAGCACCAGGAACCTAACAGTCGTATTTTGGATATGATTTTTAGATGCATGTAACATGACCTTGAGACAGATTGAATGTGGGGAACAAAGGACAAATCAGAGTCAAAGATGACACCTAGGCAGCGAGCTTATGGGGTAGGGTTGATTGTCGAGTTTTCAACAGTGATAGACACATCAGGTTGGTAACTACTATTGGCCAGTGGAAATATAATTAACTCTGTTTCTGAAATATTAAGTTTGAGGTGGCGAGATGTCATCCAAGATGAAATGGCAGAAAGGCATTCAGTGACACGGGCCAGTACAGATAGAGACAAATCAGGGGAGGATAGGTAGACTTAAGTATCATCTGCGTACAAATGATACTGAAATCCAAAAGAGCTGATTAGTTTACCAAGAGATAAGGTATAGATTGAGAAAAGAAGAGGACCCAAGACTGAGCCATGCGGTACTCCAACTGAAACAGGTAGCGGAGAGGAGGTAGATTCAGAGAAGTGAACACTGAAGGAGCAATTAGATAGGTAGGATAGGAACCAAGAAAGGGCTGTGTCTTTAAGACCTAGTGATTGTAGTGTTTGTATGAGAAGAGAGTGGTCAAAAGCAGCAGATAGATCTAGAAGAATCTGAAGTGAGTAATGGCCTTTAGACTTCGCAGTGACCAAGGGCCTAATTCAGATCTGATTGCAGCAGCAAATTTGTTAGCTAATGGGCAAAACCATGGGCCTAATTCAGAGTTGATCGCAGCAGCAAATTTGTTAGCAGTTCGGCAAAAACCATGGGGGTCATTCCATCCCAATTGTACGCTGCACTTCCTTGCAGCAGCGCGATCGGGTCGGAACTGTGCATGCGCGGCGTGCGCATTGCTCACGCGCCTCGTTGTGCTGGGCTACGACGCTGGAAACAAAGAAAGTGGTCGCAGCGGCGACCGCAAGAAAAGATTGACAGAAGGAAGACGTTCCAGGGCGTCACCTGTACGTTGGCGGCCGTTTTCGGGGAGTGGTAAGGAAAACGCAGGCGTGTCCAGGAGAACGGAGGGCGGATGTCTGACATCAAAGCCGGCCCCATCATCGCTGGATTCGTCGCACAGGGTAAGTATGTCCAGGGCTGCTCTTATTTAACGTGAAACTTTTTTAGCATAGCAGGGCTAAAATACACTCCCCCATAGGTGGGGATTAGTTGATCGCACCAGCAGCAAAAAGTTGCTTGGTGCGATCAACTCGGAATGACCATGTGCACTGCAGGAGGGGCAGATATAACATGTGCAGAGAGAGTTAGATTTGGGTGGGATGTGTTCAAACTGAAATCTATATTGCAGTGTAAAAATAAAGCAGCCAGTATTTACCCTGAACAGAAACAATATAACCCACCCAAATCTAACTCTCTCTGCAAATGTTATGGGGTATATTCAATTGAAGTCGAAAGCTGCCGTCTGTCGAAAAAGATGGCAGTTTTCGACTTTTTTAGGTCGGGATGGGTTCCAACCTATTCAATCTAACCCCAAATTTTTCAACAAGTCGATGAATTCGACTTGTCGAAAAGCACGTGGATCGGCGGAATAGCTGCCGTTCCACGTGCTTGTGGCGAAAACGGGGCAAAAACCGACATCTCAATTCAAATTTAAAAAAAGTCGAAGTGAGATGGGGAGAGCAGCGCTGAAGAAGGGGAGAGTAGTGTCGGAGGATGTGTCACACAGCCGCCGGAGGATGTGTCACACAGCCGCCGCTCACAGCAGCGTTCACCCGGCTCCTTGCTGGTGATGTGGGGATGGGAAGAGGCAGAGGCAGAGACCCATCTCCCCTCCCGCATCTCAATTCAACTTTTTTAAAAGTCGAATTGAGATAGCATTGAATAGCCCAGGTCGGATCCGACTTCAGTGGAATATACTCCTATATATGCTCCCCCTGCAGTGCACATGGTTTTACCCCCCAAATCATTAACCACTTTTGTCAGTGCTGTCTCTGTGGAGTGTTGGGAACGGAAGCCTGACTGAAGTGTGTCCAATAAGTTGTGCGAGTTAAGAAAGTATGTGAGTCGAGTGTAGGCAAGTCTCTCAAGTAGCTTAGAGAGGCAAGGGAGCTGAGAGATAGGACGGTAGTTTGAGAGAGAGTTAGGGTCAGAATTTAATTTTTTCAAAATGGGAGTAATCACTGCATGCTTGAACAGTGAAGGAAAAATACCAGTAGGGAGAGAGAGATTACAGATGTTAGTTAAGGTAGGGATGAGCACCGGAGATGGAGCTTTACTTATTTGTGAGGGTAAAGGATCAAGAGGAGAGGCAGTAGAGAAGCAGGATGAGAAGAGTGATGATACAGTACTTCATCTTCATTTGTGGGATCAAATGAAGAGAGAGTGCCAGAGGGTTCAGGTAAAGAACTGAGCAGGTCACTGGCTGATGAAGAGCATACCATTTCATCTCGGATCTTATCAATCTTCTCCTTGAAGTAGGAAGCAAGATCTTGTGCCTTGATAGTGGATGGTGGGGTAGGTGAGGTAGGATTCAGAAGTGATGTAAATGTATTGATTTAAATGTATTAAAGAGTCGTTTGGGGTTAGAGGCTTGAGCAGAGATGAGAGTTTGGAAATATGTTTGTTTGGCAGTGTCCAGGGCATTTCGATACGCACAAATCTGAGGATATTGTTGCTTTAAGCTGGGAAAACACTAGACAACGTGTGTACCTGGCCAATCCAACGGGCAACTGCCCCGCTGCTGAGGGGACCACCATCTTGCCACCCGCATGCTGCCCTGCTGCTGAGGGGACCACCAGCTTGCCACCTGCATTGATGTCCCGCTGCTGAGGGGACCACCATCTTGCCACCCGCATGCTGCCCTGCTGCTGAGGGGACCGCCATCTTGCCACCAGTATGCTGCCTTGCTGCTGAGGGGCCCACCGTTTTGCCGCCCGAATGCTGCCCTGCTGCTGAAGGGCCACCGTCTTGCCATCATGCTGTCCCACTGATGAGGGGATCACTATTTTGCCACCCGCATGCTGCCCGCTGATGAGGGGACCACCATCTTGCCACCTGCATGCTGCCCTGCTGCTGAGGGGCCCACCACCGTGCTATTCACTCTCCTGCCCCGGCCCGTTTTCCTGCTTTGGGGCTACTCAATCTGCCTAGGCATTGGTAGGCTCTCTATCCATCTGTGGATAGACGCGCCCACTGCACGAAGCACTAGAGCAGCATGCCGGATCTGTGGATTCCTGGGATCGCAGCAGGCCTTATATATTTCTCTTTACTTTAAATATATTCTTTTTTTTTTGTGCATGTTATTTTTATTAAAGTATAAATAAGCATAGTTTCACAAATAGAAGATAGCAACAGGAAGAACAATTGCATAATCTCAGAGTCATAGTCAATAAACTCACACCCTGTAGTTAAGTACGTAATATCCTACAACAATAGTAATACAATACACAAGGGTCATTAATGGATAAAAACATGGCTATTAATATGCGGATCATCCTTCATCATGCTTTTCACTTGCGTAATAGAATATGTAATAAGTTAAAAAAAAAAGAGGGAAAAGGAGAAAAGAGAGTTAGATAGGAAGTAAAGAAAAGAGGGGGTAAAGATAGATTTCAAGGGGGATGAGAGAAGGGGAACACCACCATTGAGTTTAAGGTAAACTATGCTGTTTCCAATCATAGAAACAAATTGAGTTGAAAATGGGAACTATGGTAGACCAACAATACGTTTATACTTGTCTGTTTCACAGTACTCTAACCAGGGAATCCAAATAATGGAATACGTTTGGAACTTATCTGGGGAGGACATTATAATTTCATCCATTGTTCTGTATAATTCTATCCTTTTAAACCACTCCGAGAGGGAAGGAGGAGAGGTGGACCTCCAATGGACCGGTATGACAGCTTTTCTATTAATATTTTTAAGCAGGGACTTCTTATAGGTCGATAAAAAAGAGGTATGTAAATTCAGCAGCCATAATTCTGGTCTATCTGGGATCTCTGACCCTATAATATCCCGAGTAGTCGAGATCACACCGGTCCAGAAAGACCGCAGAGTTGGGCAGGACCACCATATATGTAGTGGAGAACCATATTCCTTTCCACACCTCCAACAGGTAGCAGGGACCCCTGGGTACATTTTGGAGAGCGTGGAAGGGCAGCGATACCAATGGGAAATGACTTTAAAGTGGGTTTCCAAAGTTAATACGTTAGTGGAGCTACTCCACGATTTGTCAAATATGGATTTCCACTGAGCCTCACTAAGTGTATTATTCAGGTCCTTCTCCCATTTTTTCGTGAATAATGGTAGTGTGGAGAAATGGTGTTCGATTAAATATACATATATAGGGAACAGGGATTAATATTGCGCCACTTGTGATACAGACAGATATGTTATAAGAGTGATATTGGCAATCTGAAATGACACTCCCCTGTGTATCTAATGGGGCGTCAGCTGGATCCTTCAAATAAGTACAGGGATGGTGATTCCCTGAATAAGATTTGTGAAAAAGAGGGGGGATGAAGGATATATAGCGACCAAGGTGTCAGTATAATAAGTATATAGTTGCCAATTTTATTAAATTAAAAGGTATTTATTCACGTACAATTGCAAATAAAAGAAACATCTAAAAAAATGGGACAATGATAAAACACAACTGAACTAAAAGCACTTAAATGAATTATATAAAACTACAATAAAAACAAGTATAAGAATTTTTTCTTATCTTAAATGAGGTAGGTGAAGGTTTCCAACGCGTTTCGTCTAATGAGACTTCTTATTATTATACTGACACCTTGGTCGCTATATATCCTTCATCCCCCCCTCTTTTTCACAAATATACATATATATTTGAAATCAAGTGTGAGGATACTAACTGCTCAAAAGGTGTAAAATCTCTAGCACCTGCCCACCTCGTCGATCTAGCCTGAGGAAAATGTTTGACTTGTAAATATCTCCAAAGATCCTTACTAGGAAGAAACCATTTGGATTGAACATCTGGGGATGGCATCACTCCAGAAGGAGTATACAGTTGACCAATCCGCAAAATACCTGCATCACACCATGACTTGAAAGCCATATTAGAGTCCCCTAGGGCAAACTCTGCGTTTTCAAATAATGGCGTTAAGGGGGATTGTGTTGAAGAGATAAATTGCTTAATTCTAAGGCATTTCCAAACTGCCATAGTAGGACCTATGGTTGGGTGCAAAATAATAGGGATATGAAAAAGCCAGGGAATAATATTCAAAGGTGTTTTGTTGAAGGAGCTTTCAATATGTACCCAATGTTTTGGGGAGTTAGGATTAAACCATTCATAAAGTCTACTGAACATAATGTCGTAATAAAGGTCAAAGTGGGAAAGCTGGAAACCCCCTAAGTATTTCCTCCTGTACATGTAGTCATGTCTATATCAAGGAGATCTGCCACCCCAAACAAAGCATCTCACCATCCGGTGAAGTTTCACAAACCATGATTTTGGACTGGTAATGCCTGAAGAAAGAATAAGATATGAGGCAGGATGTTAATTTTAATGACATTAATCTTCCCTATCCATGATATTCCCTTGGTCGACCATATAGAAAGCTCTCGTCGGATGGAAGTAATAGTGGGGGGCAAAATGTAGTGAGAAAACTGACGGAAGATTTTTAGAAAGAAAAACTCTAAGATATATAATATACGTGGGGTGCAATCTAGCATAGCTGATTTTAAAGTAAGTCTCCAAAAACCTGAAATTCCTTCATCAGATTGGGAAGGGAGACTGTTGGGTTGGTAATGGTTGCTAATAGGTCGTCAGTGAAAAGCACTAATTTGTGCTCTTATCTGCTACTCGTAATCCAGTGATGTTAGGGTTGACTTAAATGGTCTTTGCTAGGGCCTCAATGCATAAAATGAAAATCAAAGGGGACAACGGACACCCTTTGGCGTGTTCCATTTTAAATTTTAATGGGTTTTGAGAAATCCCCATTGACTTTAACTCTAGCGGAGGAATCCCTGTACAAAGCCAAAATCCTGAGTAAGGAAATGGGCTTGAGACCTGTATAATCTAGTAGACTTGTCATAAAACCCCAGTTGACATGGTCAAAAGCCTTCTCGGCCTCAGTGGACAAGAGCATCGTTTGTGCAGAGGACCTGGTTGCCTGATGGATTAAGTTTAACATTTTGGTGGTGTTGTCCTTTAAATACATTCTATCCCCTACTGCCCCATATCTGCTCCCACTGTCTGACTTTGCCCTCTGGTATTGCTGGTCTTGCCCGATGGCCCCACTGTATTTTGTACACACAGCTTAGCATGTAATTTTATGCCATTGTTCAGTCTGCCATTTACAATGTATTCCACATCGACTGTTATTTTTCTATCAAAATCTATTTTTTCTTACTATAATACTTTCTGTGCAATGCTTATTCCCATATTGTAACTAATTTAGTGTACTGGATATGGTGGTCTCATCTGGTGCTATTAATACGATAGATTAAAAAGTAGTGACCCAAATTGTGCAATAAATCTTATAAGAAGCAGGCCTGTGGTTAAAAATGGAGGTTTCACTAGTCCTCCAAATGTTTCATAAGTAGAGATGCAAATTAAAACCACAGTGGCGTTAAAACAAGATTACACATTCTCCTATATGAACAATAAAACAACCTTAAAAGTCCTCAATTTGGTAGTGATGAATTCCAGGATATCAGATCCAAACAAGGCAGATAAATAATGTGTTCCCAATGAAGTTTATATCTCAAAAGGAGAAGAAAGTACAGGTTAAGTATCCCATATCTAAATATTCAGAAAACATGAAATATTCTGAAATATGTTATGGTAAGAACTTACCGTTGATAACAGTATTTCTCCTAAGTCCACATGTTCCACAGAATAATGTTGGGATATGATGAAGTGACAGCGGATTTGCACCAATCGGTCAAATCTTTTCGGCCTCCCAGCATGCAACGGGCCCGTCCATATATTCCCAAAGCTCAAGGCAAGAGCATAATAGATAGCCCTAATCAGGCGAGAAGAACACACATGCACACCCTTCCGTACAAGAAAGAAGAGGTTAGTGAGCAAAAGGATCCTCAAATCAGATGCGTCAGGGTGGGATCCCTGTGGAACCTGTGGGCTTAGGAGAAATACTGTTATCAACGGTAAGTTCTTACCATAAAATATATTTCTCTGGCAGGGTCCACAGGTTATCCACAGGATAATATTGGGATGTCTCAAAGCAATTTAGTGGTGGGAACGCTCCTGATTGGACAGGAGAATCCTTCGCCCGAATTCAGCGTCCTGGGAGGCAAAGATATCCATGGCACAATGTCTAATGAATGTGTTACTGGAAGGCCATGTGGCTGCCTTACATATCTGTTCTGCTGAAGCACCATGTTGTGCTGCCCATGATGGACCTACCTTACGAGTAGAGTGAGCAGAGACATTAGCCGGAACAGGGAGATCAGCGTGAGAATATGCTTCTGAAATAGTCATCCGAAGCCACCTTGCCAGTGTCTGCTTATCAGCAGGCTATCCTCTCTTGTGAAATCCATAGAGAATGAAGCGAGAATCTGTCTTCTGATGGCACTGGTACGATCCACATAGATCCACTTCCAGCGATGCCTCTCCCACAGAAAGGTTCCTGGAAAGCCGGAACTACAATTTCTTTGTTAAGGTGGAATTTAGACACCACCTTCGGAAGATACCCAGATCTAGTTCTAAGAACTGCTTTATATGGATAAAAAAATCAGAAATGGGGAATGACATGACAATGCCCCTAAATCTGACACTCTTCTAGCTGACGCCATGGCCAGCAGAAAGAGAACTTTAGCGGTCAACCATTTAAGATCCACTTTATTAAGTGGTTCAAATGGGGCACCTTGAAGGGCCTTTAGGACTAAACTTAAGTCCCAAGACACTGTAGGTGGAACAAAAGGAGGTTGAATGCGCAGCATTCCCTGGAAAAAAGTATGCACATCCTGTAAATTGGCAATTTTCTTTTGGAACCATACAGTCAATGCTGACACTTGCACTCTCAAGGAAGCCACCTTCAAACCTTTATCCATTCCTGCCTGAAGGAATGCTAAGAGCCTGGAAATTCCTATGGTCCATTTTCCGTTCACTGCACCACTGAATATAGGTTTGCCATATTCGGTGATAAATTCGAGCTGAGGAAGGTTTCCTTGCTCTGAGCATTGTTTGAATTACCTGTTGTGAGAATCCTCTGGACTTCAGGATAGAGGTCTCAAGAGCCACGACCATCAAAGACAGTCGATCCAGATGTCTGTGATAACAAGGACCCTGCGTCAGTAGATCTGGAAGTTGAGGGAGCAGGAATGGAGCATCCATCAACATTCTCTGCAGATCTGTGTACCAATGTCTTCTGGGCCAAGCCGAAGCAATTAGTATTACGGCACCCTTTCCTTGCTTTATCTTTCTCACCACCCTGGGTAATAAGGTGATTGGAGGAAACACATAGAACAGATGAAAATCCCATATCACCGACAGGGCATCCACAAAGATCGCTCTGGGATCCTTTGTTCTTGACCCGTATGCGATAACTTTGAGATCTATATCTGGCAACCCCCACTTGTCGACTAGGATCTGGAAGACCTCCGGATGTAGAGCCCATTCGCTTGCCTGAATAGCATGTCGACTGAGAAAATCCGCTTCCCAGTTTAGGACTCCCGGAACAAACACTGCGGACAAGGCTGGATGATGAAGTTCTGCCCACCTTAGTGTGTGACTTACCTCCTTCATAGCTTTTTGTCTGAGAGTTCCTCCTTGATGGTTGAGGTACGCTACTGTCGTTGCATTGTCCGAGTGGATCTGAACTGGTTTTCCCCTGAAGGATGTACTTTGCCTGAATCAGTGCCATGTATATGACCCAAAGATCCAATATATTTATTGGCAGGCAACCTTCTTCCTTGGTCCATTGCCCCTGGAAACAAAATCTTCCTGTCACTGCTCCCCAGTCCTGGAGACTGGCATCCATTGTCAGAATTTCCCAATCTGATATCCAAAAGGGTCTCCCCTTGTCCAGATGGGATGTCTGGAGCCAGCAGGCTAATGACCTTCTTACATCGTAAGGACCATAGTCTGCGTTTTTATCATCTGATGCAACCCATTCCATTTGGCAAGGATCAGATGCTGCAGAGGTCTTGAGTGGAACTGTGCATACTCCACCATGTCGCTGCTGTTGGAGGATAGCAAACCTGAGAACGAACTGATGGGACTGAGCTATAGGGACATGTAGGTAAGCATCCTGGATATCCAGGGATACCATATAATCCCCTGGCTCCACGGCCAAAATGATGGAATGTAAAGTCTACATATGAAACCAAAGTACCCAAATGTATTTGTCAGCACCTTGAGATTGAGCCGGAATTACCCATTTGGCTTCTGAACTAGAAACAGGTTGGAGTAAAACCCCTGTCCTCGTTGTGCAGGAGGAACTGGAATGATTACTCCTGACCGAAGCAATTTCTGAACTGCCTCTAACAAAACCCTGGCATTCATCTCTAGCCGAGATGGGCTGGTACAAAAAAACATTAGAGGATGGTGCTACTTGAAGGCAAATGCATAACCTAGAGATACCGCTTCCTGCTCGCAGGCATCTGTTGTAGACTGCTACCAGATCTGTGCAAACTGAAGAAGTCGACCCCCAACCCTGGGATCCCCCAGTTGGAGGCCCGCACCATTGACTGATGGCTTATTTTCTGCTTTACCCACCAGTCCTCTGGTAGCCCAGTGATTTTTAGTCTTACCAGACTTGTTGTATTGGGGCTGCTTGCCATTACATTTTCCTTTAGACCAAAAGGGCAGAAAAGCTGGAACTTTAGGTTTGAATTTGTATGTGGAAGGAAACTTTACCTTCATGGAACCTGCTTCTGACTCCAAAATATCTGTTAATTCTTTACCAAAAAGAATATATCCAGAAAAAGGCAAAGATTCCAAAACCTTCTTAGATTCTGAATCAGCTTTCCACATACGTAGCCAAACTGCTCTGCAAGCAGCTATAGTTGAAACTGATGCCCTGGAGGCAATAGTACCCATATCCAACGCTGCTTCTTCCAAGAACATCGCAGCATGTTTTATATGTGCTATATTGGATTTTTGCTCTCTAGATACCATTTAAAGATCCCCTTCCAATGCATCAGCCCAGGTAGCCACTGCCTTTGCCATCCAAGCTGAAGCCATGGCTGATCTTATGACTGCCCCAGACAGGGAAAAAATGTTTTTAAAAAAACCATCCACTATCCTATCCGTGACATCATTTAATGATGTTGAAGGCAGAGGTAATGTAGATTTTTGCACTAATCAAATCACATGCGTATCTACTTTGGAAGCCACCTCCCTTTTTAAACAATCCCCAGCTGGAAGAGGATAATTGGAATTCCATTCCTAGGAATTCTAAACTTCTGACTTGGTGTAGCCCAAGCCTTTATCATGATTTCCGTCAGCTGATCTGACCCAGGAAACTCAGTCCTAACTGTTTTGGGACGTTTAAATGCAGGTGCCTTGGTTTTTAACACAGGCTCTGCTGATTCCTCTAAGGATAGAATGGCTTTCATTGCCTTAATTAACTCAGCTATATCCACTGAGCTGAGACCTTCCTCCTCCTCTTCGTATGCCTAACCAGAGTTTATTGAGCTTTCATCCTCCGATGAATCCTCATCTGAAACATGTGTAGCCTGTGAGGATGAAGATTTACTTACCACTGGCTTATCAGCCTGTTTCTTTTGGGAGGCTGCTTCTAGAAGTGATAAACCGCAGGTGGGAAGCTGTATGTAAGGGTTAATCGTATAACCTATCCCTGGTACAGGAGTTGGAATTATCCGCTCAGCTATACTGGATAATGTTTGCGCAAGGGATATCAACCTGCACCTGAATCTGCCTTGTATTTTTCAAGAGACCCTGGTGAAAGCTAAAACAATTTGCACACAAATCATCCTAAACCAGATCCTGAGAGGTTAACCCAGCTTTGCAAGACAAACATGATATGAGTGTTGGTGTTGCTGTGAGTGTATCTTCCTCACCTTTGCCGTTCTTAGACATGACAAATAATCAACATTTTGTTAGGAATGTCTGTGTGTTTCTGTTGCCTTGCATTGTCTCATTCCTGCCTCTAGGGGTCTCACTTGCTGCCTTAGGTCCAACGGTGCAAGTAAGTGGGTACGCTCGGGTACGGAGTACCCATAAGAATTTGGCAGCGGGTACTCAGTACCACCTGCCACACACTTTGCCATTACCACAATTATAATGTGCCACAAAGCAACAAGACCATGGTACTTGGCAGCATGACGGCTCCTCCCACTTTGTCAGGGTTACTGGGAGTGTGACAGTGGCTGTATTTTCCTGTTATAATGGAGGCATTACTATATATTGTTATTAAATTGGGGCATCACTATATATTTCTATTATACTGGAGGTATCACTATATATTTCTATCATACTGGAGGCATTACTATATATGTTTAGCCTTGCCTCCAGATTAAAAAATAAAAAGGTGTGTCGTGTGGCCATGCCGCTAGTGTCATGTAGCCTCTCCCACTAGCAGCATGTGGACACGCCCCATCACAACACATGACCACGCCCATTTTTCGGCACTCAGTACCACTAAGAAAATATTTCTACTTGCACCACTGCTTAGGTCTGAATGGCAGTTGCACACTCTGTCCCTGCAGGTTGATTACCTGATTGTGAGCAGCTGTGGCCAACACCTTGTGCTGCTATTTAGCTCCAGCTCACCAGCATTCATGTGCAGATCATTGTGGTTCCGTCTGGAGTGTGACTAGGCTCTCTCCAGTTATACTGTCCTGCTTCTGCCATACCTACATCTTGGATACATTTCCTGCAGTTTGCCGTTACATATGCCTTGCTACAAGACTTCTAACCCTGCTGGATCAACATCTGCATTCCTAAATTATTATTTGCAGTCTGTTTCCACCCCTGCCTGATTACTACGTTTTGGTATGTTATTTTCCCCCTGCTTGGTTTAAACCCGGATTTCTTCATGTTCATTTCACCTCTGTAATTAACCTGGACTATACCTATACTCGAGCATTATCATCCTCCCTGTTTCTATAACAAGCCATTACAATTATCTGGGAATATTGTGTTCTGTTCCATGTTAATCAAGGATCCAGTTTCTGTATGCAGATATTTTACTGGTTCTTTTCTACAATAAACCTTGTTTAATTTTCACCTGGCTTCAGATGACCTAATTTCAGGTATGCACACACAGAGAAACCTAGTAATCCTAACAGAATGATCTGCCCAAATAAACGTGTGCAGGAGTTTGAGGTATAGTTGAATTTCATAAAATGGCTTCATTTAAAAAAAATTCCCTGCCTCTCGAGTTTATGCCGTTCGTGGGTTCTTCATTGCTAGTGGATTTCAGAGAGAAACTGGAGAATATTCAAACCCTGTCTTCAGAGATACTGTCTGCTCTGCCTGAATATTCAATAAGATTACCAGTTCCCTTTAAGGAGACGCAGGGGAAAAGGGAAAAATATGAGTCTGGTGCTCTCAATTCTGGCCGCTGTTTTCCAATCCCAAGCAAAGGCAAGTTCTAGAGCTTTCCACGACCCAGCCTCTCTGAGGAAGAAAAAAGACACAGAATGGATAAAAAACTTTGTTTTTATTGCGGCAGGTCTGGACATTTTATTCAATTATGTCCTGCTCGCAAACCTAAAAAGAACTTACCTCATTCTGCCATAGTGCCTAATTCTGCTCAGTTATGCCATTGTGGCACTCAAATTTCAAAAGGAGGGGTGTCCGGCCAAGCGACCCCAGGAGTGGTGTCCGGCCCAGCGACCCCAGGAGGGGTGTCCGGCCCAGCGACCCCAGGAGGGGTGTCCGGCCCAGCGACCCCAGGAAGGGTGTCCGGCCCAGCGACCCCAGGAGGGGTGTCCGGCCCAGCGACCCCAGGAGGGGTGTCCGGCCCAGCGACCCCAGGAGGGGTGTCCGGCCCTGCTGCCCTTGCCTTTGGGCATGAGGATTCTACTGCCCTTGCCTTTGGGCATGAGGTCCCTGCTGCCCTTGCCTTTGGGCATGAGGTCCCTGCTGCCCTTGCCTCACGGCATGAGGTCCCTGCTGCCCTTGCCTCACGGCATGAGGTCCCTGCTGCCCTTGCCTCACGGCATGAGGTCCCTGCTGCCCTTGCCTCACGGCATGAGGTCCCTGCTGCCCTTGCCTCACGGCATGAGGTCCCTGCTGCCCTTGCCTCACGGCATGAGGTCCCTGCTGCCCTTGCCTCACGGCATGAGGTCCTTGCTGCCCTTGCCTCACGGCATGAGATCTCTGCTGCCCTTGCCTCACGGCATGAGGTCTCTGTTGCCCTTGCCTCACGGCATGAGGTCTCTGTTGCCCTTGCCTCACGGCATGAGGACGCTGTTTTTCTGTCTATTGGGCAAATAAGGACTGCCGTGTCAATGGTCAGTCCAAATGTTATTTTGTCTTTCAGGGTCACTCAGTCATCCAAGTCTGCCTTGCCAGAGGTCCGAGAGGTGTCCGCCTTGCCAGAGGTCCGAGAGGTGTCCGCCTTGCCAGAGGTCCGAGAGGTGTCCGCCTTGCCAGAGGCCCGAGAGGTGTCCGCCTTGCCAGAGGTCGTGCCAAGGCCTGTCCAGCCCCAGGAGGGGGCTCTGCCTGTCCAGCTCCAGGAGGGGGCTCTGCCTGTCCAGCCCCAGGAGGGGGCTCTGCCTGTCCAGCCCCAGGAGGGGGCTCTGCCTGTCCAGCCCCAGGAGGGGGCTCTGCCTGTCCAGCCCCAGATAGAGGTGCCTGCCATGCCCGAGATCCAAGATTTGCCCGAGGTGTCTGCCCTGCCGGGGCCATCTGAGACTTACCCTGTCTAAGGTCCAAGAAGATTCCATCTTGTCTGAGAGGCCACGGTTGTCTATCCTCCCTGATGTAACATCTAATTTGGAAAGCCAAGTCGTTGAGGAACTGCCTTACTTTGATGGAGATATCTCTCAGTGTATAGCTCTCTTCAAGTACTATCTGAGTTTTGATAACTTTTCCCCTATTGATATCATTGCTAACATATGTATGAGGTTCAGAGGGGGGGCCTTGAAGTGGGTAAGCGGTCTTGTAGATGCGGAAGATCCAGTTTTATGAAATTTGCCCACTTTCCTCAAGGCAGTGTCCGAAAGATTCAGTCCACCAACTGTCCTCGCTCTCCTGGATGAATCTATTAAAGTGTGCCCGTCTGAGAACCTGCCTTTGCAGTGTGGGCAGCACCTTCAGTTTTTGAGATGTGGGCACGTATCTTTAGGTGTTCACGCAGATTGCTCGGCAAGTTTGGCTTCTACAAATTTACCAACCGCTCTTGATACGATCCAAGAAAATAAGGGGTCACTACTGCCGTTGGGTTGTGGCTCTGATTCTGAGAGCGAGCTTCTGGAGGATCCTAGACTTATAATTGATGGACCTGTACTGCCGAGTAGTGTCTTTGTGACACCTTCAAATAGGTCTAGGCAACCCAAAAAGAGGAGAGGAAAAAAGAAGAGAAGGTGAACTTTTAGGCGTCTGGAATCCGCCTGTTTAAGGGGGGGACAATGTTAGGAATGTCTGTGAGTTTCTGTTGCCTTGCATTGTCTCATTCCTGCCTCTAGGGGTCTCACTTGCTGCCTTAGGTCTAAATGGCAATTGCACACTCTGTCCCTGCAGGTTGATTACCTGATTGTGAGCAGCTGTGGCCAACACCTTGTGCTGCTATTTAGCTCCAGCTCACCAGCATTCATGTGCAGATCATTGTGGTTCTGTCTGGAGTGTGACTAGGCTCTCTCCAGTTATCCTGTCCTGCTTCTGCCATACCTACATCTTGGAGACATTTCCTGCAGTTTGCCGTTACATATGCCTTGCTACAAGACTTCTAACCCTGCTGGATCAACATCTGCATTCCTGAATTATTATTTGCAGTCTGTTTCCACCCCTGCCTGATTACTACGTTTTGGTATGTTATTTTCCCCCTGCTTGGTTTAAACCCGGATTTCTTCATGTTCATTTCACCTCTGTAATTAACCTGGACTATACCTATACTCGAGCATTATCATCCTCCCTGTTTCTATAACAAGCCATTACAATTATATGGGAATATTGTGTTCTGTTCCATGTTAATCAAGGATCCAGTTTCTGTATGCTGATATTTTACTGGTTCTTTTCTACAATAAACCTTGTTTAATTTTCACCTGGCTTCAGCTGACCTCATTTCAGGTATGCACACAGAGAAACCTAGTAATCCTAACACATTTACACAGTGTATTACACAATTTGTGACTGTAATCACTTTAAGCTTTTTAAAGTGACATACAATCTGATCCAGCATTGAGGATCGGAAAAGAAAAAAACTGACAGAATATATAGTAAAGTCAGCAATTACACTAGCAGTCGGTCACATGTTATACATTAGTATAATAAGCAATATGAGCACATAATCAACTACAAATACATTTCAAATATGTAGGAGAACATATTACTGAATCATGTTTAAAAAGATCTACCGTATTCAGATGCATAGCGAAAGAAACAACAGTAATAATATACAGACTCATATGCAATAGGCACTTATCTAACTATTCATACTCAAAAGGTAGATAGAGACTTAGTGCTGTATTACCCGTACTCAGTAGAGTGGGATACAGGGAGACTCACCCCACTTCCGGGACCAATCAATACATTTGCGAGGGCTCAGTGGATCCAGATGCTACTAGTGTACACTGCCGCTCGATGAACCTATACTAAATACAGCCGCTCAGTGAACACAGATGCACCAGTCACACAGCTGCCTATGCTGCGATTGTGTCACCTTCGTATACAGCGTCTCAGACGGAAGTGGCAAAACAGTTCATGGCGGGAGACTCGGAGGAAACTGGTCATGAACCGGGGGGAGGGGCGACCAGGAGAGCATCTAACTCCCCACTGCTGACATCAACCCAAGGGATCGCGGCCTCATACTATTCCTGGAACCTATGATCCCTAAGGCCTAGCGCTGGTGCACCCGAGGTGGCATCCGCGTCAGTGACTATTTGGTAGTCTTCTCCCAAAACAGTGCGGCTATGTCCGTATTCTCCTTCTAAGCGGTACCAATGCCTTATCTTCTCCCCATGCTCTGGCCACAGCCTGGTAAAATCTGCTGGATAGTATATCCGAACAGCACTGTGCTCGTGGGTAAGCGTTGTCGCGACCCAGCGGAGAGTTGTTGAAGCAACTCTTTCTAAGCTACGTATAAGACGCTTTTTAGAAAGATCACTCAAGAAAAATAATAAGACTATAAATATAAAATAAGAAAGCTTAGGGCTGCTAAAAACCAGCAGCCCTCTGACTCCTGCTGCACCAAACAAAAAACTGATTTGCCTGAGCCAGAAGGCGGGCATATATGTACAGGCCCGTTGCATGCTGGGAGGCCGAAAAGCGTTGACTGATTGGTGCAAATCAGCTGTCGCTTCATCATATCCCAATGTTATCCTGGGAATAATCTGTGGACCCCGCCAGAGAAATATGGAATTTCTTGAGTGAGAGTAAGATAGTGAAAGCTTTCTTTTCTGATAGCTCAGTGTACACAAACTTTGTTTAATGCACAAAGTTCTTAAAAATATTGGCTAAAATGACCTTCAGGCTGTGTGTATAAGGTGTATATGAAACATAAACGTATTCTGTGCTTAGACTTAGATCCCATCGCCATGACATCTCATTATGGTATGCAATTATTACAAAATACGGAAAAATAGGATTTTAATACCTACCGGTAAATCCTTTTCTCTTAGACCGTAGAGGATGCTGGGGTCACCATTAGAACCATGGAGTATAGACGGGATCCGCAGGAGACATGGGCACTTTGAGACTTTGAAAGGGTGTGAACTGGCTCCTCCCTCAATGCACCTCCTCCAGACTCCAGTTATAGGAACTGTGCCCAGGGACACGGACATTTCATGGAAAGGATTTATTGTTAAACTAAGGTGAGATTCATACCAGCTCACACCTCAAGCATGCCGCAGAACGCGGCATTCAACAGAACACAAGCCAACAGCATGAACAATTGCAGCAACATGCTGACAATAACGTAACACAACATGTGTGTAACCACAGCTAATAAGTGCAGATACAGTACGCACTGGGACGGGCGCCCAGCATCCTCTACGGACTAAGAGAAAACGATTTACCGGTAGGTATTAAAATCCTATTTTCTCATACGTACTAGAGGATGCTGGGGTCACCAGTAGAACCATGGGGTTTTACCAAAGCTCTAAGACGGGCGGGAGAGTGCGGATGACTCTGCAGCACCGATTGACCAAACTTAAGGTCCTCATCGGCCAAGGTGTCAAAGTTGTAGAACTTTGCAAATGTGTTTGACCCCAACCAAGTAGCTGCTCGGCAAAGTTGCAATGCCGAGACCCCCCCGGGCAGCCGCCCAGGATGAGCCCACCTTTCTAGTGGAATGGGCCTTCACCGATTCCGTAACGGCAATCCAGCCGTGGAATGAGCCTGCTGAATCGTGTTGCAGATCCAGTGTGCAATGGTCTGCTTGGAAGCAGGACACCCAACCTTGTTGGGAGCATACAGGACAAACAGAGCCTCTGTTTTCCTAAGCTGAGCCGTTCTGGCGACATAAATCTTCAAAGCTCTGACCACATCCAGAGATTTTGACTCAGCGAAGGCGTCAGTAGCCACAGGCACCACAATAGGTTGGTTCATGTGGAAAGAGGAAACCACCTTCGGTAGAAATTGTTGACGTGTCCTCAATTCAGCTCTATCTTCATCGAAGATCAAATAAGGGCTCTTGTGAGACAAGGCCGCTAGCTCAGACACCCACCTTGCAGATGCCAAGGCCAACAGGATGACCACTTTCCAAGTGAGGAATTTCAACTCCACCTTCCGTAAAGGTTCAAACCAATGTGATTGAAGGAACTGCAACACCACATTAAGGTCCCATGGTGCCACTGGGGGCACAAATGGAGGTTGGATGTGCAACACGCCTTTCACGAAAGTCTGAACTTCTGGAAGGGAGGCCAATTGTTTCTGAAAGAATACCGATAAGGCTGAAATCTGTACCTTAATTGAGCCCAATTTTAGGCCCGCATCCACACCTGCTTGTAGAAAATGAAGAAAACGTCCCAGTCGAAACTCCTCCGTAGGAGCCCCCTTGGATTCACACCAAGAAACATATTTTCTACAAATACGGTGATAATGTTTAGATGTAACCCCTTTTCTGGCCTGAATAAGTGTGGGAATGACTTCACTGGGAATACCCTTACGGGCTAGGATTTTGCGCTCAACTGCCACGCCGTCAAACGTAGCCACGGTAAGTCCTGATACACGCACGGCCCCTGTTGTAACAGGTCCTCGTGCAGAGGAAGAGGCCAGGGATCTCCCATGAGAAATTCCTGAATATCTGGATACCAAGCCCTCCTTGGCCAGTCTGGGATAATGAGGATCACCCAGATCTTTGTTCTTCTTATGATCTTTAGAACTTTTGGAATGAGAGGAAGTGGAGGGAATACATACACCGACTGAAACACCCACGGTGTCACCAGTGCATCCACTGCAATTGCTTGAGGGTCCTTTGACCTGGAACAATATCTCTGAAGCTTCTTTTTGAGACGAGAAGCCATCATGTCTACTTGAGGAACTCCCCAACGACCTGTCACCTCTGCGAAGACTTCTTGGTGGAGGCCCCACTCTCCTGGATGGAGATCGTGTCTGCTGAGGAAGTCTGCTTCCCAGTTGTCCACTCCTGGAATGAAGATCGCTGACAGAGCGCTTGTATGCTTTTCCGCCCAGCGGAAAATCTTTGTGGCTTCTGCCATTGCCGCTCTGCTTTTCGTTCCGCCCTGACGCTTTATGTACGCTACTGCTGTTACATTGTCCGACTGGATCAGTACAGGCAGATTTCGAAGAAGATGTTCCGCTTGCAGAAGGCCGTTGTAAATGGCCCTTAACTCCAGAACATTTATGTGGAGACAAGTTTCCTGACTTGACCATCTTTCCTGGAAGATTTTTCCCATTGTGACTGCTCCCCAGCCTCGTAGGCTTGCATCCGTGGTCACTAGGATCCAGTCCTGTATCCCGAACCTGCGCCCCTCTAGGAGGTGAGAGCTGTGCAGCCACCACAGGAGTGATATCCTGGTCTTGGAAGACAGGATTATCCTCCGCTGCATGTGTAGGTGGGACCCGGACCACTTGTTCAACAGGTCCCACTGGAACACTCTGGCATGGAACCTGCCAAACTGAATGGCCTCGTAGGCCGCAACCATCTTCCCCAGCAACCGAATGCATTGATGGATTGACACTCTTGCTGGTTTCAGAATTTGTTTGACCAGACTCTGAAGTTCCAGAGCCTTTTCCACTGGAAGAAAGACTCTCTGTAGTTCTGTGTCCAATATAATTCCCAAAAATGACAACTACGTCGTCGGAATAAACTGTGATTTTGGCAAGTTTAGTATTAGGAATGTTAGGGACCCATGTGATGAAGTCACCTGGCCGCGGTACATGGGCCCGCATATTTGCGCAAATGTGTGCTAAAAACTTCAATTATACTCCATTTTAATTGTGAGAGTTTATTTAAATTATTTTTACTATCAGTGTTCTTAGTGCTAGGAGTGTGCATCTGCATCTCTCTTCCTCCAGCATAGTATTAGAAGCCTCAGCATGATAGCACCTCTTGAAATCTCTAGTATTAGGGTGTGCAGTCCAGGCCCCCCTTTTTTCCTCCTCGATATTTGTGTATATATTGTACACTGGAAGGCAAGGCTTCCTTCCTCTGGTATTGGCACCCCTCCCATTTACCCTCAGGTGTTTTAATTACCGTATATACTCGAGTATAAGCCGACTTTTTCAGCACTTTTTTTTGTGCTGAAAAAGCCACCTCGGCTTATACTCGAGTCAGTGCAGGCAGAGGCAGAGCAGTGTGAAGGAGGGACATGGAGCGCACAGCGCGCGGCGCTCCTGTGTCCCTCCTGCATCTCCGGCGGCAGCAGCGGCGGTTCTATTACAGGAAATACCCGTTCGTGACCTCTGATCACGAACCGGCACTTCCTATAATAGACCCGCCGCGGCCGCCGAAGATGCAGGAGGGACACAGGAGAGCCGCGCACGCTGTGTGCTTCGTGTCCCTCCAGAAGACAGCGCGGGATCGACGGAGGGGTAAGTAACAGCACTGTGGGGCATACCTGGCACTTGGGGAGGGAACGTATCTGGCAGCACTGTGGGGGCATATCTGGCAGCACTGTGGGGGCATATCTGGCAGCACTGTGGGGGCATAACTGGCAGCACTGTGGGGGCATATCTGGCAGCACTGTGGGGGCATATCTGGCAGCACTGTGGGGGCATAACTGGCAGCACTGTGGGGGCATATCTGGCAGCACTGTGGGGGCATATCTGGCAGCACTGTGGGGGCATATCTGGCAGCACTGTGGGGGCATATCTGGCAGCACTGTGGGGGCATATCTGGCAGCACTGTGGGGGCATATCTGGCAGCACTGTGGGGGCATAACTGGCAGCACTGTGGGGGCATAACTGGCAGCACTGTGGGGGCATATCTGGCAGCACTGTGGGGGCATATCTGGCAGCACTGTGGGGGCATATCTGGCAGCACTGTGGGGGCATATCTGGCAGCACTGTGGGGGCATATCTGGCAGCACTGTGGGGGCATATCTGGCAGCACTGTGGGGGCATATCTGGCAGCACTGTGGGGGCATATCTGGCAGCACTGTGGGGGCATATCTGGCAGCACTGTGGGGGCATATCTGGCAGCACTGTGGGGGCATAACTGGCAGCACTGTGGGGGCATAACTGGCAGCACTGTGGGGGCATATCTGGCAGCACTGTGGGGGCATATCTGGCAGCACTGTGGGGGCATATCTGGCAGCACTGTGGGGGCATAACTGGCAGCACTGTGGGGGCATAACTGGCAGCACTGTGGGGGCATATCTGGCAGCACTGTGGGGGCATATCTGGCAGCACTGTGGGGGCATATCTGGCAGCACTGTGGGGGCATATCTGGCAGCACTGTGGGGGCATATCTGGCAGCACTGTGGGGCATATCTGGCAGCACTGTGGGGGCATATCTGGCAGCACTGTGGGGGCATATCTGGCAGCACTGTGGGGGCATATCTGGCACTATGAGGGCATATCTGGCACTGAGGGCTGTGTACGGCTAGAGCTGCATTTCCCACCCTAGGCTTATACTCGAGTCAATAAGTTTTCCCAGGTTTTTGTGGTAGAATTAGGTGCCTCGGCTTATAGTCGGGTCGACTTATACTCGAGTATATACGGTAGCTAGGTTCCTGCATTTCAGATCACACATTGAAATGGCACTATTTAGAGGTAAGTCCTATATAAATTTATATAATGTGATAGTATTAGGAATGTTAGGGACCCATGTGATAAAGTCACCTGGCCGCGGTACATGGGCCCGCATATTTGCGCAAATGTGTGCTAAGAACTTCAATTATACTCCATTTTAATTGTGAGAGTTTTTTTAAATTATTTCTACTATCAGTGTTCTTAGTGCTAGGAGTGTGCATCTGCATCTCTCTTCCTCCATCATAGTATTAGAAGCCTCAGCATGATAGCACCTCTTGAAATCTTTAATATTAGGGTGTGTAGTCCAGGCCCCCCTTTTTTCCTCTATATTTGTGTATATATTGTACACTGGAAGCCAAGGCTTCCTTCCTCTGGTATTGGCACCCCTCCCATTTACCCTCAGGTGTTTTAATTAGCTAGGTTCCTGCATTTCAGATCACACATTGAAATGGCACTATTTAGAGGTAAGTCCTGTATAAATTTATATAATGTGATAGTATTAGGAATGTTAGGGACCCATGTGATGAAGTCACCTGGCCGCGGTACATGGGCCCGCATATTTGTGCAAATGTGTGCTAAGAACTTCAATTATACTCCATTTTGATTGTGAGAGTTCATTTAAATTATTTCTACTATCAGTGTTCTTAGTGCTAGGAGTGTGCATCTGCATCTCTCTTCCTCCAGCATAGTATTAGAAGCCTCAGCATGATAGCACCTCTTGAAATCTCTAGTATTAGGGTGTGCAGTCCAGGCCCCCCTTTTTTCCTCGATATTTGTGTATATATTGTACACTGGAAGGCAAGGCTTCCTTCCTCTGGTATTGGCACCCCTCCCATTTACCCTCAGGTGTTTTAATTAGCTAGGTTCCTGCATTTCAGATCACACATTGAAATGGCACTATTTAGAGGTAAGTCCTGTATAAATTTATATAATGTGATAGTATTAGGAATGTTAGGGACCCATGTGATGAAGTCACCTGGCCGCGGTACATGGGCCCGCATATTTGCGCAATTGTGTGCTAAGAACTTCAATTATATGGTCAGTCAATGTGGGCTGTCCGGGGGCATGATTACTGGGAAGTGGGCAGTGCGGGGGCGTGGTATCACGAGCGCGTCATCATGGCTCTGCCCCCGCTATACAGTGCCGAGAAAATAGGCGCTGTATAGCGGGGGTGGAGCTACGATGATGCGATTCAACCCGAATCGCGTCATCAGATTCCCTCGGACGCCCACCTGTTCCTGCTGTGGGCGGCTGATGTGGGGTGCGGAGGGCCTGACAGCGAAAATGGGAGGCTTGCCCACCTTTCCGGGGGGCCGGGAGGGTGACCAGATTTTTCCGGCCATTCCGGGAGGGTAGGCAAGTATGTATCAGGCGCTTCATATAAATTCTTGAGACAGCAGATTTTTCATGACATATTCTCTCTTCAAATAGATGCATGTAACTCAAAGAGAAATGGAAATATAGTGCAGACCATTTAACATGTAAAACGAATTTTTAATGTTTAGTGCACTCACATTTCATAACAAGTTAAAAAAAGCATGTAGAAAAAGGTTACCCCTCCACTGGCTTGGCAAATGCTGTTAGCCTCATGCAAACAATAGATGAAAGTACTTAAGGTCACCTCGAGAAAAAGCTGCTGTCTAGAGAATTTATATGAAGCACCTGATATTTTATATAAATGTGAGTGTGTGCCTAATTATAAGAATTTTGATTCTAAAATTGAAAAACGGTGTTGCACTATGGCCCTCATTCCGAGTTGTTCGCTCGCAAGCTGCTTTTAGCAGCATTGCACACGCTAAGCCGCCGCCTACTGGGAGTGAATCTTAGCTTATCAAAATTGCGAACGAAAGATTCGCAATATTGCGAAAAGACTTCTCTGTCCAGTTTCTGAGTAGCTCGAGACTTACTCTTCCAGTGCGATTAGTTCAGTGCTTGTCGTTCCTGGTTTAACGTCACAAACACACCCAGCGTTCGCCCAGACACTCCTCCGTTTCTCCAGCCACTCCCGCGTTTTTCCCAGAAACGGCAGCGTTTTTTCAAACACTCCCATAAAACGGCCAGTTTCCGCCCAGAAACACCCACTTCCTGTCAATCACATTACGATCACCAGAACGAAGAAAAAACCTCGTAATGCCGTGAGTAAAATACCTAACTGCATAGCAAATTTACTTGGCGCAGTCGCACTGCGGACATTGCGCATGCGCATTAGCGACTAATCGCTCCGTTGCGAAAAAAAATAACGAGCGATCAACTCGGAATGGCCACCTATATACTTTCTTTTCGAGATACAAGCTTATTATTTATCTGCCTTTGGATCTGATTTCTGGAATTCATCATCACCAAATTGAGGACTTTTAAGGTTATTTTACTGTTCATATAGGAGAATGTGTAATCTTGTTTTAGCGCCACTGTGGTTTTCATTTGCATTGCTATCCATACAATGTATGCCGCATTACTATACATATGCCTCAGGTTCTTGTATGGCTAACCTCCCACAGTGTAACCTTCGTAGTGCGCCCAACATGGGCCCTCATTCCGAGTTGTTCGCTCGGTATTTTTCATCGCATCGCAGTGAAAATCCGCTTAGTACGCATGCGCAATGTTCGCACTGCGACTGCGCCAAGTAACTTTACTATGAAGAAAGTATTTTTACTCACGGCTTTTTCTTCGCTCCGGCGATCGTAATGTGATTGACAGGAAATGGGTGTTACTGGGCGGATACACGGCGTTTCAGGGGCGTGTGGCTGAAAACGCTACCGTTTCCGGAAAAAACGCAGGAGTGGCCGGGGAAACGGTGGGAGTGCCTGGGCGAACGCTGGGTGTGTTTGTGACGTCAACCAGGAACGACAAGCACTGAAATGATCGCACAGGCAGAGTAAGTCTGGAGCTACTCTGAAACTGCTAACTCGTTTGTAATCGCAATATTGCGCGTACGTCGGTCGCAATTTTAAGAAGTTAAGATTCACTCCCAGTAGGCGGCGGCTTAGCGTGTGTAACTCTGCTACATTCGCCTTGCGAGCGAACAACTCGGAATGAGGGCCATGGTTGTCTCACCTGCACTGCTTATGGATGGGATGAAAAATACATGGAGCTAATGGTCATGTTGGGACCCCACTCCTAGTGTTACGATGCTGCAACCACCCGTTTTGGAACATCTCTTCTAGGCGTGACCTTTTCAACACAGGTTATAGTCTACGTAGTGCACCCAAGATGGCTGCTTCACCTGGTACCTTTTTTTAGGTGAATATATAACGCATGGAATTTATTGCCTAAAATGCCTACACCAAGTAAACAATATGCTTATTGTACTAAACGTGGGTGCACACTGTGTGATACGCTCCATGAGCTCCTCCCCGGGCTGCCCCACATACCACAAACGATATCGCTCAGTGACGCCACGCTGCGGCCGGCATGTACATGCTGTTGTGGCCGACATAGCCAAAATTGACCTGCATGTACAGCCGACAGAGGAAGTCGTTTACGACCCCTGGGATCACTCATATGCCGTCGCTTGCGGCATAAACACTGTGCAATATTTTAGTCAGTATCTATCAGAATGGGGAAAATTAGTGATATTGGGGGTAATTCCAAGTTGATCGCTAACTGCATTTGTTCGCTGTGCAGCGATGAGGCAAAAAAAGGCACTTCTGCATATGCGGCGCAATGCGCACGCGCGACGTACTATTACAACAAACTATGTCGTTTCACACAGGGTATAGCGATGCATTTCGGTCACACTGCTGACCACAGAGTGATTGACATGAAGTGGGCATTTCTGGGTGGCAACTGACCATTTTCAGGGAGTGTTCGAAAAAACGCAGGCGTGCCAGGAAAAACGCAAACGTGGCTGGGCAAATGCAGGGCGTGTTTGTGACGTCAAAACAGGAACTGAACAGTCTGAAGTGATCGCAAGCGCTGATTATGTTTTGAGCTACTCATACACTGCACAAAAAAACTTTGTAGCCGCTCTGCGATCCTTTCGTTCGCACTTCTGCTAAGCTAAAATACACTCCCAGTGGACAGCGGCATAGCGTTTGCACGGCTGCTAAAAACTGCTAGCGAGCGATCAACTCGGAATGACCACCATTGACTGAAATGTGTATGCACCTTAAGTTTTGTTTTAATTATTCATGTGTGATTCTCTACTTGCTCTTACTCTAAATCCTTTGTACAATGGGGGTCATTCCGAGTTGATCGTGAACTCAGACATGCTGGGGGACGCCCAGAACAGGGCTAGTCTGCTCCGCACTATGGCGCCGGCGCATGCACAGTTCTGACCCGATCGTTACGCTGCGAAAAACTGCAGCGTGTGATCGGGTCAGAATGACCCCCTATGTACCATGTTTTGATGTCTGTAAAGAGACTTTGAGTACTGAGAGACAAAAGCGCTATATAAATACAATTATTATTATTATTATTATTATTTTATTATTTTACTGTATGCCTGGATCTGCTGATATTGATTTGCACAGTGAGGTAGGATTAAATGTGTTTGAAATTGATGTTAGGGGGGCATCTGCATAATACTAATGTGAATTTTCCTGGTAAACAAAATTATGTGGGGTTACAAGGTTATAATGAAGAAATACTGACACTCTTTTGGGCCATTCCACTGTCGCCTATGGGACATTTGCACACATTTTTACATCCATTTTTGTTAAAACTTAACTCAAGTAAGTTTTATTTAAAAAAAAATATGGAAGTAACATCAGTGCCTAACTAGATTTTTTTTTTTTTTTTTAGGTAGAAAAAAAAAAAAAGTCTCTGTTATACCCAACACATTATCACAAAATGTAGTTATCATGTATGGGACAAACCAAGTCCACCACCATTTTGCATAAGAAACTTCTGCTCGATAATTTCCCTCAACTCCAAATAAAGAACGCAGGTTTATTTGTTATGAAAACCAATGATGAGAAAGAGCTAGAATTTAACTTTTCAACCTAAGTTGAAAAAGTAAAAGATACAGAGCTACAGATTTATTTACAGTGTCACATATGCAACATTTTTACTTATTTTCATAGAATGGCATTTCCCAATATACCATTCTCTGATTTCACAGCTGCTGAACGGGAAGATCCAGGACTACTGAGATTTTGAAAAGGTAGTGACTGTTCATAGTCAGTTTTTAGATAGTAGAAACAAAATGCAATATACCTGTTTTATTTTCCAGAATTGCTTTTGTATAGAAAAAAAATCGACATAGACAAACAGGTGAAAAAATTCAGCAATTGATATAGTTCCCATCTCTTTCCGTAAGCATGTGTGGTCATTAGCCCATACCAATCCTTAGAGTAGACATTTGTGGGTAGACAAAAAATAGGATTTTAACTACAAACCGGTAAATCCTTTTCTCGTAGTCCATAGAGGATACTGGGGTCCACATTAGTACCATGAGCAGTAGCGGCTCTTGCCACGGGCAAGCAGGCTTTTTGCCCAGGGCGCCGCTACCCTGAGGGCGCCGCCGCCGCCGTGGCAAGAGCCGCTACTAATCTACCCTCCCTCCCCGGCTGCAGCGAGCGCCGTGTGCGCCCGCTGCAGCCGGCGTCGCTGACAGACACTAGAGGTCATAATTGACCCCTAGTGTCAGTGCGGCGCTGCTATGGGAGAGACGTCAGGACGTCTCTCCCATAGAGAGAAGCCGGCGACCGTAGACAGCAGCAGCAGCAGCGATCCGGAAACAGGAGTGAGGCTGGTAAGTATTGTGATATTTATTTTTTTAAGGTTTCAAAGCGGCGCTACTAAAGGGGGCACTGCTAATGGGTCCACATACTGGTGGCACTACAAATGGGGGCACTACTACAGGGGGCACATACTGGTGGCACTACAAATGGGGGCACTACTACAGGGGGCACATACTGGTGGCACTACAAATGGGGGCATTACTACAGGAGGCACATACTGGGGGCACTACTACAGGGGGCACATACTGGTTGCACTACAAGTGGGGGCACTACTACAGGGGGCACATACTGGTGGCACTACAAGTGGGGGCACTACTACAGGGAGCACATACTGGTGGCACTACAAGTGGGGGCACTACTACAGGGGGCACATACTGGTGGCATTACAAGTGGGGGCACTACTACAGGAGGCACATACTGGTGGCACTACAAATGGGGGCACTACTACAGGGGGCACATACTGGTGGCACTACAAATGGGGGCACTACTACAGGGGGCACATACTGGAGGCACTACTACAGGGGGCACATACTGGTGGCACTACAAATGGGAGCACTACTACAGGGGGCACATACTGGGGGACTACAAATGGGGGCACTACTACAGGGGGCACATACTGGGGGCACTACAAATGGGGGCACAGCTACAAGGGGCACAGCTACTGGAGGCAGATCTACAGGGGGCACTGCTACAGGGGGAACAGCTTCTGGGGGCAAATTAACTGGGGGCACAACTACTGGGGGCAAATCTACAGGGGGCACAGCTACTGACGGCAAATCTACAGGGGTGCACAACTACTGGGGGCAAACCTACAGGGGGCACAACTACTGGGGGCACAACTACTGGGGACACAACTACAGGGGGCACATACTGGGGGCACTGCTACAGGGTGCAAATCAACTGGGGGCACAGCTACAAGGGGCACCGCTAATGAGGGCACTACTATAAGGGGCACTGGTAATGGGGGCACAACTACAGGGGGCACTACCAAAGGGGGCACTGCTACAGGGGGAACAGCCACTGGGGGCAAATTAACAAGGGGCACAGCTGCTGGGGGTACAACTACTGGGGGCACAAATCGAGGGGGATAACGTGGGCACGCCCCTTCCCTATGAAGGAGCCACGCCCCTTCCCTATGAAGGAGCCACGCCCCTGTTTTGGGGCGTGCACCAACTGTATTTTACCTGGAAAGGGAGGTGGGGGGCGGGGCGCATCACAGGAAACTTTCGCCCTGGGCGCCACAAGGTCTAGAACCGGCCCTGACTATGAGGTATAGACGGGTCCACTAGGAGCCTTGGGCACTTTAAGAAATCAATAGTGTGCGCTGGCTCCTCCCTTTATGCCCCTCCTACCAGACTCATTCTAGAAACTGTGCCCGAGGAGACGGACATACCTTGAGAGAAGGATTTAAAAGAGCAGTGGCGAGATTCGAACCAGCACACACAAACAAGAGGAAAACCATGCTAACCAAACTTTAACAGCAACAGCTGAACCAACAACAATAATGAACCCAGTAACAGTGCAGGAAAACACAAAGCACTGGGCGGGCGCCCAGTATCCTGTATGGCAGTCTCCAACCTTAATTGGGGTGTGAGCTACTTTCGGAAAATAAAACCTCTGGAAGAGCTATCCCCTCCCCCCAATGCATGCGCATGCCTGCGAAAGTGAGTGTGGCCTCAGAAAAGTGGGCATGGTCTCACAAAAGTGGGTGTGGCCTCACAACAGTAATGCCCCCCCTGCATAGTGCCAGATACACAAGTAATGCCCCCCGCATAGTGCCAGATACACAAGTAATGCCCCCCCCCAGCAGTTCCAGATACAAATAATGCCCCCAGCAGTACCAGATACACAAATAATGCCCCCAAGCAGTGTCAGATACACAAAAAATGCCCCCAGCAGTGCCAGATACACAAATACTGCCCCTCAGCAGTGCCAGATACACAAATAATGCCCCCCAGCAGTGCCAGATTCACAAATAATGCCCCTCGGCAGTGCCAGATACACAAATAATGCCCCCCAGCAGTGCCAGATACACAAATAATGTCCCCCCAGCAGTGCCAGATACACAAATAATGTCCCCCCAGCAGTGCCAGATACACAAATAATGTCCTCCCAGCAGTGCCAGATACACAAATAATGCCCCCCCAGCAGTGCCAAAATAAACTGTAGTCACATTATGCTCCAATATGCTCCATCAGTATACACCATACTTGCCTACTCCCCCGGAATGGCCGGGAGGCTCCCGAAAATCGGGTGACCCTCCCGGCCCCACGGAAGAGCAGACAAGTCTCCCGGTTTTTTAAGTTACCACCTGCCCGGCCGCCCACTTTGAGAGTAAAGTGGGCGGTCCGGACAGTAGATGACGCGATTCTTGTTGAATCGCGTCATCATAGTCACGCCCCCTGCTATAAAATGCCGGTTATAGCGGCATTACAGAGCGGGGGCGTGGTTAATGGTGTAACTCTGTAACCCCGCCCTCGTTCTGCCTCTGCCCCTCCTCCTCCCCGCCCCCTCCTCTCGTCATTTTCCAGCCCAGCCCCTCCATTGAGCCGTCCTGGCAGCTCTATCCCGGAGAGAGCTGCCAGAAAGTAGGTAAGTATGGTATACACCTGCATTGTGCTGATTATTGCAGCCATTGCCACACCTATTTAGACTCTAAATAGGTGTGGTGATGGCTGCAAAAATCAGCACAATGCATGTGTATACTGATGGAGCATATTGGAGCATAATGAGGTTGTGGCACGGCCACATTATGCTCCATCACATACCTCCCAACATTCTGTGATTGAAACGAGGGACTCCTGCGCACGCCTGAAAAGGGGGCGTGACCTAACCAAAAGGGGGCGTGGCCTCACGGCGCTGCCGCGATCGCGACTCACGCCCCCGTTTTTCATCACTAAAGGGGGCATGACCAGCACTCTGTGAGCCGCTGGCATGCCCCCTCTCCCTGTCTTCACTGAATAGACTGCAGCGATGACAGGAGCCTCCCAACTGCCCCTTCCACACCGCGGGACACTGCGGCCCGCGGGTGGGACAGCGGGACAGTCCCAAAAAAACGGGACTGTCCCGCGAAAATCGGGACAGTTGGGAGGTATGCCATCATAATACACAGGCATTGTGCTGACATCAGCTGTCACCACACACAGAAGTCTTGAATAATAATGCTGGCACTAACCCTGACTAAACGCTGCTATCGTGCCCTGGGGTGCGGGCTCCATCACACTGCATGCGGCTGTTCAGGGGCACAGATGGAGGAGAAATTGGTGGTGCCGTCAGCTCTTCCACGTTCAGCCGATCCCGGCCACGCACAGTCGCGTTCAGCCCCTCCCGGCCTTGCACAGCCGCATTCAGCCACTCCTGGCCGTGCACAGCCAAGTTCAGCCCCTCCTGGCCGCGCACAGCCCGCGTAAGCGACGGGTTGGCAATCGCTGCTCTACGGACTACGAGAAAAGTCCTAGAGGATGCTGGGGTCCACATTAGTACCATGGGGATGTACCAAAGCTCCCAAACCGGGTGGGAGAGTGCTGAGGTTCCTGCAGAACAGATTTACCAAACTGAAGGTGCTCAGAGGCCAAAGTATCGAACTTGTAGAACTTAGCTGTAAAGTCAAGACACCCCGGACAGCCACCCAGGAAGAACCCACGACCTAGTAGAGTGGGCCTGTTCAGATCTTGGAACCGGCAAAACTGCCGTAGAATAAGCATGCTGGATAGTAAGCCTGATCCAGCGTGCAATAGACTGCTTTGAAGCAGGACACCCAATTTTTATGGGATCATAGAGAACAAACAGCGAGTCTGATTTTCTGTGACGAGCTGTCCACTTCACATAGATCTTCAAAGCCCTCACAACATCCAAGGACTTTGAAGTAGCAGAGGTGTCGGTAACCACCGGAAGCACAATAGGTTGGTTGATATGAAATGCAGACATCACCTTTGAAAGAAATTGCTGACGAGTTCTGAGTTCAGCTCTATGTTCATGAAAAATCAAATAGGGGCTTTTGTGAGACAACGCCCCCAGCTCCGACACACGCCTTGCTGATGCCAGGGCCAAAAGTGTGACAGCCTTCCACGTAAGAAACTTGACGTCAACGTCCTGTAAAGGCTCAAACCATTCCGATTGCAGGAACTGCAACACCACGTTTAGATCCTAAGGTGCCGTAGGAGGCACAAAGGGCGGTTGGATGAGCAGAACACCCTTCAAAACTATCTGAACCTCCAGGAGAGAAGCCAAGTGTTTCTGGAAGAAAATGGGTAAGGCTGAAATCTGGACTTTTATGGAGCCCAAACGTAGGCCCACATACAGTCCTGACTGCAGAAAAAAGAAAACGTCCCATATGAAATTCCACAGCAGGAAATTTCCGTTCTCACACCAAGAGACATATTTTTTCCAAATCCGATGGTAATGTTAAGATGTTACCCCCTGTCTGGCTTGGATCAAGGTTGGAATAACCCTGTACGGGATCCCTTTCTGGGCTAGAATTTGATGCTCAACCTCCATGCCGTCAAACGTAGCTACGGTAAGTCGTGATAGACGATCGGCCCCTGTTGTAAAAGATCCTCGCAAAGAGGTAGAGGCCAAGGGTCCTCTAGGAGCATCTCCAGTAGATCCGCGTACCAGGCCCTTCTTGGTCAGTCCGGAGCAATGAGAATAGCTTTATCCTTTTCCCTTTTTATTCTTTTGAGAATTCTTGGGATCATTGGAAGTGGTGGAAACACGCACACCAACTGGTAGTCGCCAGAGCGTCCACCGCCACTGCTTGTGGGTCTCTTAACCTGGAACAATACCACTTGAGCTTCTTGTTGAGACGAGAAGCCATCATGTTGATTTGGGGAATTCCCCACTGACATGTCAAGCACCCGAACACCTCCAGTTGAAGGCCCCACTCCCCTGGTTGATGGTCGTGTATGCTGAGGAAGTCTGCTTCCCAGTTGTCCACTCCCGGAATGAAGACTGCCAACAACGCCACAGCGTGCCGTTCTGCCCAGAGGAGAATCCTTGTTACCTCTGACATTGCTGCTCTGCTCTTCGTTCCGTCCTGTCGGTTTATGTACGGTACCGCCGTCACATTGTCTGACTGAACATGAATGGCGTGATCCTGAAGAAGATGTGATGCCTGTAGAAGGGCGTTATATATGGCCCTTAGTTCCAGAATGTTGATCGGAAGAATGGTTTCCTGACTTGACCATTTTCCTTGGAACTGTTCCCCCTGGGTGACTGCTCCCCAACCTCTGAGGTTTGCATCTGTGGTTAGCAGAATCCAATTTTGAATCCCGAACCTTCGGCTCTCGTTCAGGTGAGAAGTCTGAAGCCACCACAGAAGAGAAATCCTGGCTTTTGGCGACAGACGTATCCTCTGGTGCATGTGAAGATGCAATCCGGACCACTTGTCCAACAGATCCAGCTGGAAGGGCCTTTTGTGAAACCTTCCATACTGCAGTGTCTCGTAAGAATACTACCATCTTCCCCAGGAGGCGAATGCATAGATGCACCGATATCCGGGTCGGTCTTAGAACATCCCGCACCATCGATTTACCAATGCCTTTTCCAGTGGAAGGAATAACTTATGTGCCTCCGTATCCAGTATCATCCCCAGGAACGGAAGCCTCCGTGTTGGTTCCAGGTCAGATTTTGGCAGGTTCACAATCCACCCGTGATCCTGGAGTAGTCGTGTTGAGAGGGCAATGTTGTCTAACAACCTCTCCCTAGATGGCGCTTTTATCAGCAGATCGTCCAGGTATGGTATTATGTTCACTCCTTGCTTGCGGAAGAGAAACATAATCTCTGCCATTACCTTGGTGAACACCCTCGGTGCCGTGGAGAAGCCAAATGGCAGGGCTTGGAACTGGTAGTGACAGTCCTGTAATGCAAACCTTAGATAAGCTTGATGAGGCAGCCAAATCGGAATATGAAGGTATGCATCCTTGATATCCAGAGACACCAGGAATTCCCCCTCCTCCAGACTTGAGATCACCACTCTCAGAGACTCAATCTTGAATTTGAACACCCGTAAGTACGGGTTCATTGACTTGAGGTTTAAATTGGGCCTTACCGAACCGTCTGGTTTTGGTACCCCAAACAGGTTGGAATAATAACCGTTGTTTTGCAGTTGAAGTGGAACTGGAACAATGACCTGAGTCTTTACCACTTTTTGAATTGCTGTTTGTAAAGTCATGCTTGCTTCTGGAGAAGCTGGTAAGCCTGATTTGTAGAATCTGTGAGGTGGGAGTTCCTGAACCTCCAGTCTGAAGCCCTGGGCAATAAGATCTTTGACCCATGGATTCAGGCATGATGTTGCCCATATGTGACAGAAATATCTTAATCAGGCTCCCACCTGCCTGTCTTCCAGGCAGTGTGGTCCACCGTCATGCTGAAGGCTTTGAGGAAGCAGAACCAGAGGTCTGTTCCTGTGAAACTGTAGTTGCAGGTTTTATGGGTTTACCTCTATTGCCTTTGAAAGCTGTAGAAGAACCTTTAGATTTACTTTTAAATTTCGCTGTCCGAAAGGACTGCAGAGTTGGAGCAGAGTAGGTTTTCCTAGCTCGGGGTGCTGCGGAAGGAAGGTATGTAGACTTACCCGTCGTAGCCTTGGATATCCACGTATCCAGTTAATCTCCAAAAAGGGCTTCACCTGTGAATGGAAGGCTTTCCACGCCTTTCCTGGAATCCGCATCCGCAGTCCACTGGCGTAGCCACAAGCCCCTGCGTGCTGACACTGCCATGGCAGTGGTGCATGCGTTGAGCAAACCAATTTCCTTTATGGCCTTCACCATAAAATTAGCAGAGTCCTGTATATGCTGTAGGAGTAAAATTATCTCCCCCTTGGATAAGGAATCTAACCCGTCAATTAGATTACCTGACCATTTAATGATCCATGCACAAGCAATAGTGGGTCTCTGGGCCACCCCAGCAGCTGTGTACAGGGATTTGAGAGTGGTCTAAATTTTGCGGTCAGCCGTGTCCTTTAAGGAGGCTGCCCCAGGAACAGGTAAGACTATCTTACGTGACAACCTAGATACCGATGCGTCAACAATCGGTGGATTTTCCCACTTTTTCCTATCATCCTGGGGAAACGGGAAGGATGTGAGTAACCTTTTAGGGATCTGAAATTTCTTGTCCGGATTAACCCAAGTTTCTTCAAACAGAGAATTTAACTCCTTTGAAGCAGGGAAAGTAGCAGAGGATTTCTTTTTTACATTGAAATAAGATTGCTCATCCACCTCCGCCACCTTGTCAGGAATGAGCAGGACTTCTCCAATAGCTTCTATTAGGGCCTGTATTCCTTGTGACAGGGCTGCATCCCCCCACACGAGTCCACTTCACCTTCCTATGCGTCTGATACGTCATCTTCAGTGTCAGCCTGCAGGATTTGGGCCAGAGTACGCTTTTGTGGACAAATGGCAGGGGTCTGAGACGCTGGTATGGGAACTGAATCTTTAGTCATCAGGTCCTCCACATACTGTCTTAATTATTTATTAGAAATATGTGAGATTATCCCTTTAAGGGAATACAACCATGCGGGTTCAGACCCACTAGCCTGAGAATGTGTACTATCCTGGGTACACTGTAGTGAATCCCCCGGGGGAGACAAACACTCTGCTGTGCAGGAAACACACTCCCTTGACATGGTAATGTGAAGACACACACACACACACACACACACACACACACTAAAGGTGAAAGCACAGTTAACCCACACGGAGCCCGCAGGGAGACACAGAGAAGATGGAGCCAGCCACACCGTGCCCTGTATGCTAAAGCCAAGCTCAGCTGGGTCGCAAACTAAGCTCCTTAATAGGGTTTAGTATTCTAACACCGCTCCCCCCCCTTACTATGACCGCCTGGTACCGCTGAGGAAACGTGGAGTCTTTGTGGAGGAGCTGCACTTCCCTGCAAGTCCTGTCAGTGTAAGCTGCAGAGGGAAAATAGCGCTGGTGTGCTTTTGGATCCGCTTATAGTGAAGCCCCTCCCACGTAATGGCGTGCGGTCTTCCCAGTTTTATTATACTGGTTGAGAAGCTTAATAGCAGGTTAGAATTCCTGTAAGCTGTTTGCCAGTGTAGGGTATTGTTAAAAAGCTCAGCTCGCCGATCACAGCGGAAACACACGCACATACAGCATGTTATACTGAGCCTAGAGACGCAGCCTGCATGTCAGTGCTGCGCTCCATACCCTGATGCCGCCATTACAGACCTGCTAACCAGGACGCCGCGCACCTACTCACCAATCTTCTTACGTCTGGCTCTGTTAGGGGTGGCGGCGTGCTGCGGGACTGTATGCTCACCGTGGTGGGGCTTACGAATAGGACCCTCAGGAGCTCAGTGTCCTGCCAGCGGGGAATGCGACCATTAACCCTATAGGAGGTTGGGCCGTGTCCCCCTAAGTCCCACGAAGCAGACAGGCTGCCAACCAACCAGCCCTGTCTGAAAACAACAAACAAAATAAATGCAGAAAACTCTTCAGAAGCTTCCCTAAGCGTGACCGGCTCCTCCGGGCACATTTTCTAAATTGAGTCTGGTAGGAGGGGCATAGAGGGAGGAGCCAGCACACACTATTGATTTCTTAAAGTCCCAAGGTTCCTAGTGGAGCCATCTATACCCCATGGTACTAATGTGGTCCCCAGTATCCTCTAGGACGTAAGAGAAAGATATAGATAATTACGGCAAGGTTCTTTTGGCTGGAAATGTATGCTGAAGTAGCTAAATATTGTACAGCTTGTCCATATTGCCAGTGTACTTACAGTATGATAATCAATCAGTCTCATTAGTTCCTTTGCCAATTGTAAATGTGCTTTTTGAAAGGAATGGGATTCATTTGGTGGGTCACCTTAAACCATCTTCAAAAGGATGCTGGTTTATATTGGTAGTAGTTTATTATACCACTCGCTATCCAGAGGCATATCCCTTATGTACAGCTTCATCCTGATACAAGTTGCCTGGTGGCTTGTCTCAGTGACAGGTCCCTGTCGGTTGCTGGGCACAACCAGGATGCCGGACAGCGACGGCGTCGTTGGTTGCATAGTAAAGCAGGAAGTCTCGAGTGTGTGCAGCGATGCAGATTATAATGAATCACTCTGGGCTGGATGTTCCTGTAGCCCCTATTGGTTGCTCTTCCTGTTATAAGCCAGCCAGTCCATCTGGCTCTTGCCAGTTATAGCTTATACCCTGCATGAAAAACGCTGGTCTCTGTTCCAGGTTCCTGTGGATGCTCTGCCTGTTTATACATAGCCAGTTTGTTGTGCCTGTACTGTGCCACTCCCGCCTACCAACTACAGGGTTAATACTCATCTGTTCCTGAATCCTGCTTGCAATAGTTACGACCCCCACTGCGCTGTGCATACAAACTCACAGCGCAGCTGCACCATCTGTGCTGTCCCTGCTCTCTACCTCACGGTGTAGCCCGCACTCAGTTGCAAGCTATTTCAGTATCTTCCGGTTAATCCATCAGGTTCCAGTACGGTGTATCCTGCTGTATCACCTCACATAAATATATTTTTAAAGAGCTTAAACATTGTATTTATTTGGACACTACTTTGTGGTATGGTGTGATGTCAATCAGGGATACTACTAATGTGAATAAGATTGTGCTGCTGTGTGGCATAATTTGAATTGGGGTATTATGGTGTGGTCTTCGGAGCATGCTGTCCCTTGATTAAATATGGGAGGCAAGGGGGATGGATATGAAATTTATGTTAGAAAAGGCAATTTTTCATGGGTCAAAAAGTTCGGAAATATATATATATATATATATATATATATATATATATATATATGCCAAATGACTACCTTGCCCCGGGTGACAAAAATCCTAGTTTCGGCCCTGGCAACAGCCACCCCTGCCCCTAGAGAATGGGTAGGGGCCCCAGTGCATTACTTTGCCCAGGGGCCTACACTATTGTTAAGATGGCCCTGGCTCCAGTGGGCTTACATAACTGGCTGGAGTTCCATAACACATCCAAACAGAGATATTGGGACAAATGTATTCCTTACTTGCTTGCTTTCCAATAGGAACCCCAAACTTTTACAGGGTTTTCACCATTCTTTATGGGTGGAAACCTTGGTATGTTCTGGATTTCTTTGGAGAGAATCTAGAAGGACAGAATGATCTCTAGTATGTTATGCACATGCAATATCATTTTGATTTGGTTAGTCAATTAGACAGAAAGAATTTGTTACTCCCAACAGAAAACACTAAAAAAGTTATAAAATTGTACTACAAGGGCTCGAGATTTTGCACCAGTAGAGAAGGTTCTATTATTATTGACTACTCAAGGCAGCAAATTATTAGCAAAATGGCAGTGTCCTTTTGTATTAAATCATAGGGCAGGATATATAAATGATTACATTTCACAATCAGATACCCAAAGATGAAACAGAATATCATGTGCATCTATTGTAAGCTTGGAAAGAACAAGATATGCTTTTGCAAGAGGAAGTGATATAGGTCCTCAAATATAATTATTTTTTTGCCAAGGGCTCAGGTTGCAGAAGGCTTTTAATTTTCCTTAGAACAGAAAAGTTCTCTATAACCCCTAGTGGTGTATTTGACACAACATAAGATTGTAACCCATCCTGAGGTGGTTGTTCACCAAAGGCCACAGAGGTTACCAGTTGCTAGCGTGAACAAGTTATTAAAGAAATAATAAAATTAGGGGTAACAGAAACACCTAGTAGTGAATAGTTTAGCCGGGTCCAGGCAGTATCAAAGTTTGATACATATACTGTCCATGCCCATAGTTTATGAACTCCTTGATCAGTTAGGTTTAGCCAAGTATATTTCAGCTCTTGGTCTCACAAAAGCGCATTGACATAATGAGCTGACTGAGGAGTCTGGGGAAATAGCCTTTTCTACTCCCTTGGTTTTGTTTCAATGGGCTACTATGCCGTTTGAGCTTCATAGACCCATTCTGCCTTTCAGTGATTTATTAATTTGATTTTTCAGTCTCATAAGAAGTATGCTGCTGCCTACATATTTGGATGATGTAGTTATTTACAGTACTCATTGGAGGGTGCTTTTAAACAGTATTTGGGCTGTGCTCCAGTCATTACAGAAGCAGATTTAACCGCCAACCTTACAAAATGTGGCTTATATGGTAGGCAATGATTGTTTTGAGTCTTTGTTAAATATGTTGTAAGCCTTAAAAGACACTGTAGTGGCCACCACAAAGAAGCAGATGTTTTTTTTTAATGGGATTTGGGGAATATTACTGGAGGTTTATTCCTCAATAGTGACAGCACCTTTGACATATTTATCAAAGGAGATGCAATCATTATGTTGACATTTATGATAACATACTGTAGCGAGCACAATGTCAACAGTTAGGATGTTGACATTGTCGAAATGTCAAAATGGAACATATCGACATCTACAGAATATCAGCATGTGAAATGCTGACATTCTCAGAATGATGACAGTTACAGGTTAGGCTGTAGGAGGGGAGGGTTAGAGTTAGGCACTGGGGAGGGTCAGTTAGGTGTTATCAGCAGAGTTAGGGGAAACTAAGGCTACTTACTTTAAAGCTGATGTAAAGTAGGAGAACCAGAGAAAAAAAAATTACAACACCGCAATGCAAGATTGTTAGATCTTGTGACAATGCATTCGAAGGTAACATAGTAACATAGTTAATGAGGTTGAAAGAAGACAAATTGCCCACCGAGTTCAACCTGTATTATAATTCTTGCACTATACTGTATTTAGGTACGTTTACTACAATGACCAAGCTGAAGTAATGATTTGAAGCCTAATTAACAACTATAATTTGTGATATTAATAAAAAATGTATTTTAAATGCTATATCCCTGTATATCTTTTTCAGCTAGAAATGTATCTAATCCATTTTTAAACATATTTACAGATTCTACCATTACTACCTTCTCTGGCAGAGAGTTCTAAATCTTTACGCCCCTTCGTTTGGTATGAAATTTTCTCTACCCTAACCTCAGAGGGTGACCACGTGTCCTGTGTAAGGTTCTCTCAATAAATAAATCGCTAGATAGCTCCATGTGTTGTCCTTTTATATATTTGAAAATATTAATATTGTCTCCTCTTAGGCACCTCTTTTTAAGTGTAAACATATTCAGACTAGTAAGCCTTTCCTCATATTACAGTTCCTCTAACCCCTTAACCAATTTTGTAGCTCGCCTTTGAACTCTTTCAAGTTCCAAGATATCTTTTTTATAGTGTGGTGCCCAGAACTGAACACAAAATTCCAGGTGTGGCCGTTCCAAAGATTTATATAGTGGCAGGATTACGGTCACATCCCTTGTCTCACCCCATTTTATGCATCCTAACACCTTATTTGCCTTCTTTGCTGCACTTTGACATTGTGTACTGCTACTAAGTCTCTTATCAATGAGCACACCCAAATCTTTTTCAACTACTGTTTCTCCTAGATATTCCCCATTTAATTTATAGGTTGCATGTTTATTTTTAGTCCCAAAGTGCGTGACTTTACATTTTTCTATATTAAACCGCATGTTCCATTTAGATGCCCAAAATTCTAGTTTAAAAAAGTTGTTCTGTAGACCCAACATCCGTTTCAGACTTAATTACCATACACAGTTTAGTATCATCAGCAAAAATTTACATTGTGCTTTCCAGACGTATTGCTAGGTTATTTATACACTGCTCAAAAAAATAAAGGGAACACTTAAACACAATGTAACTTCAAGTGAATCACACTTCTGTGAAATCAAACTGTCCACTTAGGAAGCAACACTGATTGACAATCAATTTCACATGCTGTTGTGCAAATGGAATAGACAACAGGTGGAAATTATAGGCAATTAGCAAGACACCCCCAATAAAAGAGTGGTTCTGCAGGTGGTGACCACAGACCACTTCTCAGCTCCTATGCTTTCTGGCTGATGTTTTGGTCACTTTTGAAAGCTGGCGGTGCTTTCACTCTAGTGGTAGCATGAGATGGAGTCTACAACCCACACAAGTGGCTCAGGTAGTGCAGCTCATCCAGGATGGCACATCAATGCGAGCTGTGTCAAGAAGGTTTGCTGTGTCTGTCAGCGTAGTGTCCAGAGCATGGAGGCGCTACCAGGAGACGTGGAGGAGGCCGGAGGAGGGCAACAACCCAGCAGCAGGACCGCTACCTCCACCTTTGTGCAAGGAGGAACAGGAGGAGCACTGCCAGAGCCCTGCAAAATGACCTCCAGCAAGCCACAAATGTGCATGTGTCTACTCAAACGATCAGAAACAGACTCCATGAGGGTGGTATGAGGGCCCGACGTCCACAGGTGGGGGTTGTGCTTACAGCCCAACACTGTGCAGGACGTTTGGCATTTGGATATATATATATTTTGATTGTGCGCATACATACACAGGCGGAGTATATTTATTAGTCCACCGGACTATGTACGCACAGAATCAATTTCGGGCGCAAAATAGTTTTCCACAAAGCTGTATTAGAATAATATTATCATTACACACAATTAGAAACCATGCAGCTCCCACAATGTAGTCTGAAATGTCCTACTATAAGAAAATATACAATAATTTAAATAATAATTTAAACCAAGGGAGCGCAAAAATATTCCATATTTATTATAAAAACACAGTGGATAAAACAATTACAAGTTATTTAAAAAGCTAAAGATTGCACTATCGGATTTAAACTCTCCAACCATATATCTGTTATGGGATCCCTAATATTGTGATCACACCATATACCTGCAATAATCCCTTTTTCACTTTTCTATGTTAGCTGTGAGTAGGAATATCAACAGATAAAGAATGTCATTTGTATCCAATTATTCCATGCGCATTTTAAACATCGTTTGATAATGACAGTCTGATTAGATGTTGAATGGTGTAAGTCACACAGTCCCAGATAGCATTTAGGTTCTCACCCTTTTCAGTGCGCGGTATTGCGCTATGCTCCACCTCCGTAAAACTCAATTTCTGAGTGTATGTCCATATACCGGTATCTCTAATGCCGTGTTGAGAGCAATCAGCTCCAGCCAATGCAGGCTTTAGCGAACCCACCAGGCGGGTATTTTCAGCGTGTTTCCCCTCTTGGTCGCTGGATGGTATTACGGCTCCGGTACCTATTGCAGATTTGGTACAGCAAGGAGGGAGGGCGCTTTCTCCGCAGCAGTTGAATGGAGTTTTTAAATGGATGGCAGTCTGTCTCCGATATTAAGTTGTCCCTAAACGCGTTTCTCCGTTCTTAAGTAATAACGGTTTCATCAGAAGGATTTTAATGTGTGGTGCACAGCCCTTATATTTAACAGAGCTTTCCTCCAATCATAGCAGGGTTTTAATTATACCCTACAGGTGTATTGATCAGGTGTGACCACACTAACTATATTGAATTCATTTACTCTAACGTTTTATTATCCACAACATCAATTTCTATTATATATATATACATAAAAAACATCTCAACATAAAATATAATCAACACTTTCATATACAGCCTATTTTATTATATTGTGTTCATTTACTTAATGGCATCGCGTGGTTTATAAAAGGTTTTTTTCCTAATATATCTAACTTTATATATATCCAGATGCTCTGTGGGGTCTTATATATCTCTTATAGCTAGATAACCAAATCTCTGGTTTAGCAAAGGAACACAGATAACAATATCTGGTTCGATTCACAATGGTGACCACCCCAAGCTCGCCACCATAATTCATTTACCATATATTATTTCTACTTTTCTATATATATATATATATATATATATATATGTTCAAGGAGAACGTTCTGCTGCCTGCAACATCCTCCAGCATGACCGGTTTGGCAGTGGGTCAGTAATGGTGTGGGGTGGAATTTCTTTGGGGGGCCGCACAGCCCTCCATGTGCTCGCCAGAGGTAGCCTGACTGCCATTAGGTACCGAGATGAGATCCTCAGACCCCTTGTGAGACCATATGCTGGTGCGGTTGGCCCTGGGTTCCTCCTTATGCAAGACAATGCTAGACCTCATGTGGCTGGAGTGTGTCAGCAGTTCCTGCAAGACGAAGGCATTGATGCTATGGACTGGCCCGCCCGTTCCTCAGACCTGAATCCAATAGAGAACATCTGGGACATCATGTCTCGCTCCATCCACCAACGCCACGTTGCACCATAGACTGTCCAGGAGTTGGCTGATGCTTTAGTCCAGGTCTGGGAGGAGATCCCTCAGAAGACCATCCGCCACCTCATCAGGAGCATGCCCGGGTGTTGTAGGGAGGTCACACAGGCACGTGGAGGCCACACACACTACTGAGCCTCATTTTGACTTGTTTTAAGGACATTACATCAAAGTTGGATCAGCCTGTAGTGTGTTTTTCCACTTTCATTTTGAGTGTGACTCCAAATCCAGATCTCCATGGGTTAATAAATTTGATTTCCATTGATAATTTTTGTGTGATTTTGTTGTCAGCACATTCAACTATGTAAAGAACAAAGTAATTAATAAGAATATTTAATTCATTCAGATCTAGGATGTGTTATTTTAGTGTTCCCTTTATTTTTTTGAGCAGTGTATATATGTTGAACAATAGTGGCCTGTGGGCCTAATTCAGAGCCGATTGCTGGTATATTCAATTAGTGTTGGATCCTCTCACTATTCAATTTGCGGGCATTTCCGACAGGTTTGTGCCCATTTTCCACAATGCCGATCCGACAAGTTGGAAAAACGGCACTGGACTTAAATAGGTCGAATCCAGATTCGACATTAAAAAGTCAGAAAGTTGCGGTTTTCCAACAGTAAGTGAATAGACCCCCATAGAAGAAGCCATAAATGATTGTAAATAAATCTTTGTCATTTACTTAGTAAATAAGGACCTGACAGTGATAATAACGGAACTATATCACCCGCTGCATCTGCACTACATCTGTTCTCCTGTTATCAAGTCTCCATGTCCAGGAACACTTGTCTCTTGCCTTTAACTTGAGGAATCCTAAAAAGGGACAGACTGAGATAAAGCTGATAGGTTGGATTAATAGCAATACCATGTAGTTAGTTATGCAGAACACATTACCACCACACACCAGTGCAAACAAGGTTACACACAAACCATACCTCCCAACTAGTCCCGCTATTCGGACCCTGTCCCGCTGTCTCGCTCGCGGGCAGCAGTGTCCCGCGGGCGGGGGGGGGGGCAGTTGGGAGAGCCTTTGATCACCCGCTGCTCTGCTCTGCAGAGCAGCCGGTGATCACTGAAAACATGCTGTGCGCACGAGCACTGCATGCATTCAGTGCTAGGAGGGGAGCGGGGGCTGCCCAGCTACTCGGGGAGCGCTGGGAACGCCCCCAAAAGGCAGTAAAATGCCCCGTTTGGCGAGGCCACGCCCACTCGGACGAGGCCATGCTCATCACGGGTGAGGTCACGCCCCCTTTTCAGGTCTGCCCGGCATAGCGCGAGAGTCCCGACTTCATCAAGACGAAAGTTGGGAGGTATGCAGTTATGCACAAACCGAAAAAGACAATCCCAACAATCCAAAGACATCCAGATTGTCAATCTGCAATATATTTAATTTACAGAGATGCAGAATGAAAAAAGCAATAATACAATCTAACTACAGTACTAGTTTGAGTGCTAAATATAATAAGCTGTATATCAAAAAAATAATAAGATGAGAAAATGATATTTTAACCTTCAGTTTATACTGGAAGCTGTCACTGCATAGTATGCCATATCCCAATACTTCACAAGCATGAACTTGCATGAATGTAAGACAGCATGTGTCTGCATTAATACGGATAAGAAAAGCATTTGGAATGGGAAACACAAATTAGATCTCAGCAGGAGTGCATGTACTTGTACTATAGAGAGCACAATGTCAGTAATGCTCTTTTCCTGCTCATTCATTGACTGAGCTGTTAAGATCCTGAAGCAGAATGATCATAAGAGAATGTGGGGCAGATTTATTAAGCCTGGTGAAGTGATAAAGTGCAAGGTGATAAAGCACCAGCCAATCACCTCCTAACTGTCATTTTTCAAACCTAGCCTGTAACATGGACGTTAGCAGCTGATTGGTTGGTACTTTATCACCTTCCACTTTATCACTTTACCAGGCTCAATAAATCTGCTCCTGTAATACCTGAGATGATTACAAGCAGTAGTAGTTCTTTAACTGTCATCTCACCTATTTTCAGGATCTGTTCACATGTGCATACAGGTACTGTATCAGTATTTCACTGGTTGACCAGCTAGTTTCTCAGGCCAGCAATACACCATGCTCGTGGACAGATCATGCCAATTCATATATACATATTGATTTGACTCCCCTAGAAAATCACTAAAATGGCGGTTAGATAATGTCTTGTTATTGGACCGCACCCCTTTTAAAGAGAATAACTCTATTTTAGAATATTTTGAGCTTAACAGAAACACACAGGGTTATATGGGGGCCCATAAGACCACGATAAGAAGATGGCTTATTAGTAAGGTAACATTTAAAAAGAAACAAGCTCAATGACAAATTTCTTCTTTAGAAGACGAGATCACTAAACGTCTGTCTGAACATAAACAATGCCCCTATTCTGACTTTCTCACCAGGATAGACACGCTGAGAGGCCGCCTAAAAACCATACTCTCATGCAGATCTGCTAATATCCTGAAAATACTACAAAAAATAAAAAACAATTATGACAAGGTAGACAAAGCAGACTCCATCCTGGCAGGCAAGCTTAGACAAAAAAGAGCTTGGGTATGATTAAAACTTTGTCAATATGGGGAAACCACCTATGATCCGTAATGCATGCTGAAAGACTTTAATCATTATTTTAAAGAGCTCTACAACTTGCCCCATACTGACCCCTATGGGGCCCATTCATATGCCTTCCCTGACATACTGTATATTTGTCCTTCCCTGTATTACTGAACAGCACTCCAAAGAGTTGAATACAGACATCACTGAAGAGGAGATTCAAGTGTCTATCAAAGGACTCAAGTTTGCTTCGGTCCCAGGTCCTGACGATCTTACACTGCAATATTATAAAAAACATTCCTCATTTCCTAACATCCTTTCTCCATATTTGCCTACCCTCCCGCATCCAGCGGGAGCCTCCCGTTTCAGCCATAAATCTCATGGTGCCCTGCTTTGTCTGTCACATCTCTCGGATTCTTCAGATTCTGCCGGGGCGTGACCAGTGGTGCAAGTAGAAATATTTTCTTAGTGGTACTGAGTGCCGAAAAATGGGCGTGGTCATGTGTTGTGATGGGGCGTGTCCACATGCTGCTAGTGGGAGAGGCTACATGACACTAGCGGCATGGCCACACGACACACCTTTTTATTTTTTAATCTGGAGGCAAGGCTAAACATATATAGTAATGCCTCCAGTATGATAGAAATATATAGTGATACCTCCAGTATAATAGAAATATATAGTGATGCCCCAATTTAATAACAATATATAGTAATGCCTCCATTATAACAGGAAAATACAGCCACTGTCACACTCCCAGTAACCCTGACAAAGTGGGAGGAGCCGTCATGCTGCCAAGTACCATGGTCTTGTTGCTTTGTGGCACATTATAATTGTGGTAATGGCAAAGTGTGTGGCAGGTGGTACTGAGTACCCGCTGCCAAATTCTTATGGGTACTCCGTACCCGAGCGTACCCACTTACTTGCACCGTTGGGGGTGACAATAAGAAGTTTCTTTGCAAGAACAGTGATTTGCTGTAGCTGCTCAGGATTCATTGCTGAGGACTCTCATTATCCTCCCTTGTGGGAACCCCTGAGAGAGAGAGAGAGAGACAGCAGTACCTAGTCACACACTCCTCTTATTGGGATGCGGTTATGTGACCCCTACGCCAGGATCCCGACAACTGAATCGCCCGCCGGTAGGCATGCCGACCAACAGGGACTATTCCTACTCGTGGGTGTACACGACACCCATAGAATGGGAATTGAACCCGTGGCAAGCACAGCGAGCCACTGAGCCCACAAGGGGCTTCGTTGTGCTCGCGCCCCCCCCGCCAGCAATCTATCAACCGGGATCCTGGCGTCACACATACCCAATCCATCTTATCTAAGCTGGTGCGCACCGACCCATAGCGTGCCTCTGGTGCTGCTGCTGTTAGTGAAGAATTGTTGTTAGTACTCCCCCGCTCCATTAGACTCTCCCCGACCTTGCAAAGCTTCAAACGGGCACTAAAAACCTACCTATTCATCAAAGCATACCGTCCCGATGCATAACTCAATCCAGAGGCCGAGCCTCCATCCCTCTGCCTCATGCCGTGAACATCTCAGCTTTGCTTGCATACTGCCATCACGCTACCTCCCGCTTGCCTGTACCTCTTGTCACCTGTCTGTTGCACCTCCCCACTAGATTGTTAGCTCTTCGGAGCAGGGCCCTCTTTCCTCTTGTTATCTAAGCGCTCGTCTCGACACATTTCACTCACAGCTCTCCCCTACTCAACGACCATCTTTACCCGCTTTCTCTCCTGCTAGTAAAGGCTCATCTCCATCTATGGCCACCAGCCCCTAGTAGTACGATGATCACTCCCTCACTACTTACATCTTAGCTGTATTATGTCTTGAGAATGTGTGGTGCTCTTTGTTACCTGTACTCTATTTCTGTTTATTTACTGTAATGCTATGTTTTGTCTCCCTGTACTGTCCTTTGTACGGCGCTGCGAAACACATGTGGCGCCTTATAAATAAAATGTAATAATAACAATAATAATAGTAATCTTTCTGTAGTTAATCATAGTTGTTTAATTAAAGTAGCTGGTGTCTGTAATGATTTGGTTAAAGCTGTACTGGTATGGAAAATAGCACATCCAATAAATATAAGTAGTGCCTACAAGATGCAGACAATTCAGTGTGCACAATAAAATAACATCTAATACAATTAAATCATAATTTACTTATATGTTTAGGGATGAATTCACACAAGGTCAACTTGCATTTGAAATTTATTGAATAGGCATCACATTTACCATGTATATTGTGCTTAGTGACAAGAAAAGAAATATCACAGTGAATATATATTGCAAACAAGAAACCCCGTATAGACAGCAATATTAGTATCAATACTTGCAAAACTTCCCAAAATATACTGCTCAAAAAAAATAAAGGGAACACTTAAACAACACAATGTAACTCCAAGTCAATCACACTTCTGTGAAATCAAACTGTCCACTTAGGAAGCAACACTGATTGACAATCAATTTCACATGCTGTTGTGCAAATGGAATAGACAACAGGTGGGAATTATAGGCAATTAGCAAAACATCCCCAATAAAGGAGTTGTTCTGCAGGTGGTGACCACAGACCACTTCTCAGCTCCTATGATTTCTGTCTGATTTTTTGGTCACTTTTGAAAGCTGGCGGTGCTTTCACTCTAGTGGTAGCATGAGACGGAGTCTACAGCCCACACAAGTGGCTCAGGTAGTGCAGCTCATCCAGGATGGCACATCAATGCGAGCTGTGGCAAGAAGGTTTGCTGTGTCTGTCAGTGTAGTGTCCAGAGCATGGAGGTGCTACCAGGAGACAGGCCAGTACATCAGGAGACATGGAGGAGGCCGTAGGAGGGCAACAACCCAACAGCAGGACCGCTACCTCCGCCTTTGTGCAAGGAGGAACAGGAGGAGCACTGCCAGAGCCCTGCAAAATGACCTCCAGCAAGCCACAAATGTGCATGTGTCTACTCAAACGATCAGAAACAGACTCCATGAGGGTGGTATGAGGGCCCGACGTCCACAGGTGGGGGTTGTGCTTACAGCCCAACACCGTGCAGGACGTTTGGCATTTGCCAGAGAACACCAAGATTGGCAAATTCGCCACTGGCGCCCTGTGCTCTTCACAGATGAAAGCAGGTTCTCACTGAGCACACGTGACAGACGTGCAGTGGCGCACCCAGGGGGGGTTTCCGAGCACCCAGAAACCCCCCTCCATAGCAGCATGAGTATTATTAATGGCTGTCTAGCGTCCTCTGCAGCCTGCTGTCTTCCTGGTGGCACTTGTAAGTGCAATAAAAGTTTACTTTATTTTAATTATAGTACATATATATCCATGTGCATACATATATACACATGTACATACATACATACATACATACATACATATAAACACACACACACACACACACACACACACACACACATATGATATATTGATATATATATACATGTGTGTGTATATATATATATATATGTGTACTGTATGTGTGTGTACATATATATATATATATGTATGCATGTTTAATATGCTATGTATATGTGTATATGTATGTGTGTGTGTGTGCGTGTATATATATATATGTGTAGATATATGTATATATATATATATATATATATATATATATATATATAATATATACACACACAGACACACTAGTTTTACGGACCCAGCATATACTGGGTCACCTCAGTCCCCACCCCCGTGATTGGCTCCGCCCAGTTCTGGAAACCCCCCCATGCAAATCCTGCGTTTGCCACTGACGTGACAGAGTCTGGAGACGACAAGGAGAACGTTCTGCTGCCTGCAACATCCTCCAGCATGACCGGTTTGGCAGTGGGTCAGTAATGGTGTGGGGTGGAATTTCTTTGGGGGGCCGCACAGCCCTCCATGTGCTCGCCAGAGGTAGCCTGACTGCCATTAGGTACCGAGATGAGATCCTCAGACTCCTTGTGAGACCATATGCTGGTGCGGTTGGCCCTGGGTTCCTCCTAATGTAAGACAATGCTAGACCTCATGTGGCTGGAGTGTGTCGGCAGTTCCTGCAAGACGAAGGCATTGATGCTATGGACTGGCCCGCCCGTTCCCCAGACCAGAATCCAATTGAGCACATCTGGGACATCATGTGTCGCTCCATCCACCAACGCCACGTTGCACCACAGACTGTGCAGGAGTTGGCGGATGCTTTAGTCCATATCTGGGAGGAGATCCCTCAGAAGACCATCCGCCACCTCATCAGGAGCATGCCCAGGCGTTGTAGGGAGGTCATACAGGCACATGGAGGCCACACACACTACTGAGCCTCATTTTGACTTGTTTTAAGGACATTACATAAAAGTTGGATCAGCCTGTAGTGTGTTTTTCCACTTTCATTTTGAGTGTGACTCCAAATCCAGACCTCCATGGGTTAATAAATTTGATTTCCATTGATAATATTTGTGTGATTTTGTTGTCAGCACATTCAACTATGTAAAGAACAAAGTATTTAATAAGAATATTTCATTCATTCAGATCTAGGATGTGTTATTTTAGTGTTCCCTTTATTTTTTTGAGCAGTGTATATTGGTACTAATTGGTATATAGAAATATCTTGCAATAACAAGCATTTAAGCATAGACACGCCCATTTGTGGAACTAGACACGCCCTTTGGGCAGAGTATGACACACACACTCGGCGGCGCGCTGCGCTTTGTGCGGCACATCCTACTGTAATCTCCCTGATTCTAGTTTTCAAAAGTAAGCAAGTTTGCTTTTCTCAAAGATTTATTTAATAACTCCTTGATGGGACCTACTTTGACCTAGGTACCTTCTTGGCTGAAGTGGTTATTCCGAAACCAGGAACAATAACCACAGTTATGCTCCAATTATAGACCCATATCTGTATTAAATGTGGACATTAAAATTTATACAAACATTTATGTTTGGGTTCTTGAGGTCGCTAGGTTTGGGAGAGAGGTTCTATAATGGATTTACTATCATAAATGGCACACGACAAGAATGCCCCTTGTCCTCCTTCATTTTCGCACTAGTTATAGAGCCTTGTCCCTCTTCATTTTTGCACTAGAATTTCACGGCAGATAATAACCACTTGGCCCATCTAGTCTGCCCTTCTTCTTTTTTTAACCATATTTTTATCTCAAACCTTATTTGATACTTATTTCTTTGTAAGTATATCCTTATGTCTATCCCATGCATGTTTAAATTGCTCCACTGTCTTAGCCTCTACCACCTCGGATGGAAGGCTATTCCACTTGTCCACTACCCTTTCTGTGAAATATTTTTTCCTCAAATTTCCTCTGAACCTCCTCCCCTCCAGTCTCAGTACATGTCCTCATGTCCTATTGCTTCTCTTCATTTGGAGAATGTTTCCCTCCTGTACTTTGTTAAAACCCTTGATATATTTGAACGTTTCAATTATGTCCCCCCCTTTCCCTTCTCTGCTCCAAACTATACAAATTGAGATTTCTTAGTCTTTCTGGGTATGTTTTGTGATGTAGGGATGCACCATTTTAGTTGCCCTTCTTTGTACAGTCTCTAATGCATTAATATCCTTCTGAAGATATGGCATCTAGAATTGAACACAGTATTCTAGATGAGGCCGTACCAATGACCAATACAGTAGCATTATTCCTTCTTTCTTTCTGCTGCTGATTCCTCTCCCAATGCAGCCAAGCATCTGACTAGCCTTCCTCAATGCTTTGTTACATTGCTAACCTGCCTTTAAGTCACCTGAAATAGTGACTCCTAGATCCTTTCCTCCTCAGTAGTTTCCAGTATAGTGCCATTAATACTACATTTAGACTTTGGATTTTTGAGACCCAAGTGCATGATTTTGCATTTTTTGGCATTAAACTCTAGTTGCCACACTCTTGACCATTCCTCTAGCCTACCTAGATCCTCAATAATTTGTTTTACCCCACCAGGTGTGTCTACCCTGTTGCATACCTTTGTGTCATCTGCAAAAAGGCAAACTTTCCCTTTAATGCCATTTGCAATGTCACCAATAAAGATATTAAAAAGCACTGGTCCAAGTACAGATGCCTGGGGTACTCTACTGGTAACATTTATCTCCTGTGAATGCATTCCATTTACCACAACTCTCTGTTTTCTATCCTGCAACCAGAGGCGTCGGAATGGGGGGGGCAAGGGGGCAGCTCGCCCCCCCAAAAATATGACAGGCGCTGCCGCCGATATACAAGAGGAGCGATGTGCAGTCAGCTGAATGACCGCACAGCACCTCCGTGCAGGCAGGAACTGGGCAGCAGCAGCAGGATGTGGCTGTGTGCACTGTGCAGCCACTCCTGCTCCCAGACCCAGTTTTTAACGGTGCTGCCCCCCCCCCCTTCTTACCAGGGTTGATGCTACGGCCGGCTCACGGCCACAGAGAAGTGCCGTGATTTGCGGGTGTGTAGGGGGCATGGCCTAATGAAGAGTTGTTCCTGCCTTCCCTTCATTACAGACCTGTGGCCGGCTTGTGACTGGTAAGAGTCTCCCCCGCTCCCTCCCACTCCCTCTCTCTCTCACCCTCTCCAATGGCAAATGCAGGGTTTGTAGGGGTGGGTGGGGGGATTCCATATATGTAAGTCATATTAAAAAGAAAAATAAATAAATAAATATATATATATATTATATCTATCTATCTATCTATCTATCTATCTATCTATCTATCTATCTATCTATCTATCTATCTATCTATTTATTTATGTGTAAAATGCACATATATATGGAAACCCCCTGCAAATATTGTGTGTGTGTGTGTGTATCTATCTATCTATCTATCTATCTATCTATCTATCTATCTATCTATCTATCTATCTATATGCAGAGACGTAACTACGTGTGTGCCAGGTGTGCCTGGCACATAGCGCATTTGCCCTGAGGGCACAACGGCCAGCGGCTTGTAATGAGTCAAATTGACTCATTACAAGCCGCCTCTGCTGTGTGCGCCGCGCTGGAGAAGCCGGAGGCAGGGCAGGAGAGCAAAAGCGCTGGAGGCAGCGGAGAAGGAGGAGGAGGGAGGGGGACTGGAGTCGCAGCAGCGCTATGTAATTGGTAGAGGCGCCGCTGCAGCAGTCCCCTCTCCTTCCGTATTGGCTGTCCGGCGCTGCTGGGATGCGGTTCCTTCATCCCATCCTTCATCCCCCTCCTCCTCCCCTGCCCGGGATCTGCTGCATGAAGCCTGCACCGAGGAGCCTGAGCCAGCGGGGAGAGATGGTAAGTATCTCTCTCTCTCTCTATTTCTCTATCTATTCTGTCTGCCGCAATGTGTAAAAAGGGGAACTGGCTGCCGCAATGTGTAAAAGGGGGACGCTGTCTGCCATAATGTGTAAAAAGGGGACGCTGTCTGCCATAATGTGTAAAAAGGGGACGCTGTCTGCCATAATGTGTAAAAAGTGGACGCTGTCTGCCGTAATGTGTAAAAAGGGGACGCTGTCTGCCGTAATGTGTAAAAAGGGGGACGTTGTCTGCCGTAATGTGTAAAAGGGGGACGCTGTCTGCCGTAATGTGTAAAAAGGGGGACTGTCTGCCATAATGTGTAAAAGGGGCTCTACCTGGTGTAGCGGCGCTACTGTGCAGCGTAATTTTAATATTGGAGACTACTGTGCACCATAGTATGAATTGGTATTATTTTGTGGCCACGCCCCTTCCCCATAAAGCTACGACCCTATATATTTTTTGCGCGCCTGCGGCGCGCACTGCCCCTATCTTACAGGGGGGGGGGTGCCAATGCCGTTTCTTGCACACAGCGCTAAAATTCCTAGTTACGGCACTGTATATATGGAATACATACAGCATGTACGTCACAATGCTAGCAGGAGGGGAGTGCAATGAAGCGCTGCCACAGGTTCTATTTCCACCCTATGGGTGTCGTGGACACCCACGAGTGGGAATAGCCCCTGTGAGCCGGTATTCCGGCTGTCGGCATAGTTGGCTGTCGGGATTCCGGCATCGGTATCCTGACCGCCGGGATAGCACCAGCCGGCAAACTGATTACCTCATATTATATATGAGGTACTCAGAACCCCCATGGGTGCACGTATGCTCGTTCTCCCTAACATTCTCTCTCCTCTTGCACCTCTCTCTCTTGCTCCACTCTTTCTCCCTAACACTTTCTCCTCTTGCTCCTCTCTCTCTCGCCGACGGGGGACTATGATATCCCGGCTATCAGGATCCCAGCGCCCAGCATACCGGCGCCAGGATCCTGACTGCCGGAAGTGGGGCGAGTGCAAAAGAGCCCCTTGTGGGCTCACTGCGCTCGCCACACTGCGGGCACGGTGGCACTCTATTTATTCTCCCTCCAGGGGTGTTGTGGACACCCCAAGAGGGAGAAAGTTGTCAGTATCCCGGCAGTCGGGATTCCGGTACCGGTATGCTGAGTGCCAGGATCCCCACAGCCGGGATATCGAATACTTCCCCTCGCCGACACCCTCTTTGTTTCTCTCTCACTCCCCTGTCTTCTGCTCCCCTAAGGGGAATTGTTGTGGCAGTGGATGGGGATGTATGGGGTCGAGGTGGGGAAGGGGGCCCAGAGATATCTGCATACTGAGCCCCAATATTTCTGTTGCCGTCCCTGCCTGCTCCCCGGATGTCCCGAGGGCCAGCCTCACCTACACAATGGTGCGTGCCAGCGTAATGCTGCAGTCCCAGGCTCCTCCTTCCCCCATTGCAGCACCTCCGTCAGTGGGACTCCCGGCCTCCATCTACATAGTGCGGTCTCCTCCCCAGCATGGTGCAGCCTCCTTTTTGTCCCCATAGTATTGTCTCCTCCTCCCTGGTGGCTCCACCCCCAGGGGCACCAAAATGAGGATCTATCTTGCCCCCCCAACCTATAAATGTTCTGACGCCCCTGCCTGCAACCAAGATCTTATCCATTCAATAATCCTAGTATCCAATTCCAAGCTTTCAAGTTTATTTAGCAGTCTGCGAAGTGGAACAGTGTCAAGAGCCTTACAAAAATCTAGATAAGCTATATCTACGGTTCCACCTTTATCCATTACTTTTGTCACATAGTCAAAAAAGTCAGTAAGATTTGTTTGACATGATCTCCCCCCAGTGAATCCATGCTGTTTGGGATCCTGTAAATTGCTGGATTTAAGATAATCTATAACTCTTTCTTTTAAGAGTGTTTCCATCAATTTCCCTACTACTGATGTAAAACTCACTGGTCTGTAGTTTGCCTCTTCCTTGCTTCCCTTTTTGTTCAGTGGGACTACGTTCACTCTTTTCCAGTCCTCTGGAATTACTCCTGTAGCTAATGACTGGTTGAATAATTCTGTCAATGGTGCTACCAGCACCTCTTTAAGTTCTTTTAGTATCCTTGGATGTATCCCATCTGGCCCCATAGATTTGTCTACTTTCAGCTTTGAGAGTTCTGTTAGGATCTTCTCCTCTGTAAATGTACATGTTTCGTTTTCCTGACTATCCCTGCAACTTAACTGTGGCCCCTTCCCCTCTCTTTCAGCAGTAAATACTGAGCAAAAATAATTAAGATGATCTGCTATTACATTGTCTCCCTCAACAAGACTCTGTCTTTAGTTTTATTATTCTGCCTTTTTTCTCCTTTCGCTTATATACCTAAAAAAAGTTTTGCCTCCTTTACCCACTGACTGGGCCATTTTCTCCTCAGCTTGTACCTTTGCACGTCTGATTACCTTCTTAGGGGTAAATTTACTAAGGTCCCGATTTTGACCGAGATGCCGTTTTTTCATCAAAGTGTCATCTCGGTAATTTACTAAACTCAAATCACGGCAGTGATGAGGGCATTCGTAATATTTGGAAGTCCTAGGAAAAAATCACGAATGAATACACCATCGGTCAAAACGCGGCTGTTTAAGTATGAATCTCGGTCATTTACTAAGAAGTGCAAAGCAAAAAAAAAACAAAACACTGCCGTGAAAAATTACAACTCGTAAAAAAGTGCTTAAAAAAAACAGACCTGCTTTTTTTTATCCGTGATTGGATAGGCATGCACGGATCCATGAGATCCGTGCATGTATATCAGTGGGAAGGGGTGGGAAAGTGATTATTTTCTCAAAAAAAATTGCGTGGGGTCCCCCCTCCTAAGCATAACCAGCCTCGGGCTCTTTGAGCCGATCCTGGTTGCAGAAATATGGGAAAAAAATTGACAGGGGTTCCCCCATATTTAAGCAACGAGCATCGGGCTCTGCGCCTGGTCCTGGTTCCAAAAATACGGGGGACAAAAAGAGTAGGGGTCCCCCGTATTTTTAAAACCAGCACCGGGCTCCACTAGCTGGACAGATAATGCCACAGCCAGGGGTCACTTTTATATAGTGCCCTGCGGCCGTGGCATCAAATATCCAACTAGTCACCCCTGGCCGGGGTACCCTGGGGGAGTGGGGACCCCTTCAATCAAGGGGTCCCCCCCCCAGCCACCCAAGGGCCAGGGGTGAAGCCCGAGGCTGTCCCCCCCATCCAATTGGCTGCGGATGGGGGGCTGATAGCCTTTTGTGAAAATGACAAGATATTGTTTTTAGTAGCAGTACTACAAGGCCCAGCAAGCCTCCCCCGCATGCTGGTACTTGAAGAACCACAAGTACCAGCGTGCGGCGGAACAACGGGCCCGCTGGTACCTGTAGTACTATTACTAAAAAAATACCCAAAAAAAGACAAGACACACACACCGTGAAAGTAAAGATTTATTACATACATGCACACAAACATACATACATACTTACCTTATGTTCACACGCAGGTCGGTCCTCTTCTCCAGTAGAATCCAAGGGGTACCTGTTGAATAAATTCTACTCACCAGATCCAGGGTCCCAGGGTCCTCGGGGCAACCATTTGTAATCCAGGTACTTGAATAAAATAACAAAACGGATACCCGAGCCACGAACTGAAAGGGGCCCCATGTTTTCACATGGGACTCCTTTCCCCGAATGCCAGAAACCCACTCTGACTTCTGTCTAAGTGGGTTTCTTCAGCCAATCAGGGAGCGCCACGTTGTAGCACTCTCCTGATCGGCTGTGTGCTCCTGTACTGAGTGACAGGCGGCACACGGCAGTGTTACAATGTAGCGCCTATGCGCTCCATTGTAACCAATGGTGGGAACTTTCTGCCCTGCGGTTGACCTAAAGTGACGTCACCGCTGAGCAGAAAGTTCCCACCATTGGTTACAATGGAGCGCATAGGCGCTACATTGTAACACTGCCGTGTGCCGCCTGTCACTCAGTACAGGAGCACACAGCCGATCAGGAGAGTGCTACAACGTGGCGCTCCCTGATTGGCTGAAGAAACCCACTTAGACAGAAGTCAGAGTGGGTTTCTGGCATTCGGGGAAAGGAGTCCCATGTGAAAACATGGGGCCCCTTTCAGTTCGTGGCTCGGGTATCCGTTTTGTTATTTTATTCAAGTACCTGGATTACAAATGGTTGCCCCGAGGACCCTGGGACCCTGGATCTGGTGAGTAGAATTTATTCAACAGGTACCCCTTGGATTCTACTGGAGAAGAGGACCGACCTGCGTGTGAACATAAGGTACTGTAAGTATGTATGTATGTTTGTGTGCATGTATGTAATAAATCTTTACTTTCACGGTGTGTGTGTCTTGTCTTTTTTTGGGTATTTTTTTAGTAATAGTACTACAGGTACCAGCGGGCCCGTTTTTCTGCCGCATGCTGGTACTTGTGGTTCTCCAAGTACCAGCATGCGGGGGAGGCTTGCTGGGCGTTGTAGTACTGCTACTAAAAACAATATCTTGTCATTTTCACAAAAGGCTATCAGCCCCCCATCCGCAGCCAATTGGATGGGGGGGACAGCCTCGGGCTTCACCCCTGGCCCTTGGGTGGCTGGGGGGGGACCCCTTGATTGAAGGGGTCCCCACTCCCCCAGGGTACCCCGGCCAGGGGTGACTAGTTGGATATTTGATGCCACGGCCGCAGGGCACTATATAAAAGTGACCCCCGGCTGTGGCATTATCTGTCCAGCTAGTGGAGCCCGGTGCTGGTTTTAAAAATACGGGGGACCCCTACTCTTTTTGTCCCTCGTATTTTTGGAACCAGGACCAGGCGCAGAGCCCGATGCTGGTTGCTTAAATATGGGGGAACCCCTGTCATTTTTCCCCCCATATTTCTGCAACCAGGATCGGCTCAAAGAGCCCGAGGCTGGTTATGCTTAGGAGGGGGGACCCCACGCAATTTTTTTTTAGATTTTACACTGTTTAATTTAAATAAAAAAAACAAAATGAACCCCAGCACGGATCACACAGATCCGGCCGAGATTCATTTTTAAAAAGTCGGCAGTGTTTTGCTAATCACTGCCGTAAAAAAAAAAAAAAAAACACGAATGACATCGACATCGGAACAAAAGAAAAACCCGAATACGACAGCTTAGTAAATTAGTCGTAATAAATTCAAAAAGTTGCAGTTTTACACTTTCGATGTCATTCGTGATTGAACTTTGACCTGAAACGGGAAAATACGAATCTTAGTAAATTTACCCCTTAGTCTCCTTCTGTCTAACAAGATATATCTCTTTGTCTTCATTATTTTGTGTCTGCTTATATTTCCTAAAAGCCATCTTTTTTGCTTTTACAATATTTGCTAGTTATAGAGCGGTGAGTATCCAAAATAATCCAAATATCAAAGGAGTGAAAATGAGCAATACAGAACATAAAATTGCTTCACGTGCAGATTACATATCATTACTACAACTGATCCAGCTTGTTCACGCCCTCATTTATTTAATGAGCTTGCATAATATGGTAGCCACCCTGGTTATAAGATTAACGCACAGAGTCCCTCATTCCAAGTTGATCGCTAGCTGCCGTCGTTTGCTGCATATCGATCATTTTAAAAAATGGCAAAACTACGCATGCATATGGGGCGCAATGCGCATGCGCGGCGTACGGGTACAAAGAGCATTGTTGTTTTGCACTGCTTCTAGCGACGATTCCATTCGCACAGCCGATCGCAAGGAGATTGACAGGAAGTGGGAGTTTATGGGTGTCAACTGATCGTTTTCTGGGAGCGTTTGGAAAAACGCAGGCGTGTCCAGGCGTTTGCAGGGCGGGTATCTGACGTAAATTCAGGGACCTTCGTCGCAGCAATCATCGCACAAAATAAGTAACTACAGGGCTGGTCTTGTTTTGCACAAAATGTTTTTTGTACTGCTCGGCTGCACAGGTGTTCACACTCTTGCAAAGCGAAAATACACTCCCCCGTGGGCGGCGACTATGCGTTTGCATGGCTGCTAAAAGTAGCAAGCGAACGATCAACTTGGAATGAGGGCCAGAAAGCAGAGGTTTTAGACTTCTATATTCTGAGGGAACTCAAAACTACATTGAAATGTAGTTACCCCTTTCATTGGTATCACAGGCGGATTAAATATCTGGGATTTTGTCTCATCAGAGGGGAGATGCACTGAGCACTGGAGAATGATAACGTGGAGAGAGATAAAGTACCAGACAATCAGCTCCTAACTTCAATGCTTTAAGCTGTTTTAAAAAAATGACAGGAGCTGATTGGTTGGTAGTTTTTCTCTCTCCACTTTATCACTCTCCAAGGCTTAGAACAGCTGTCCCTAGAAACTATCATTAGATATTTCAGGCTAACTACCGCAAACTGTTGACACAAGACAGATATTGACAACTGCAGTAGCTATTATATTTCATGGATTGGCCGGATCAATACTGTCAATATGAATTTATTAGCGCAACTGAAGTACTTATTTCAAACCCTACCAGTAAAAGTCCCTCCATAAGCCAAGTACTTACAGCCCTTCATAACTGTCCTGTACCAGGGTTTTAGCCCCAATTACCGTGTCCAGCAGTGATAGATCACTGTGCTCCTTGCTTCTTCCCATCACCACAGCATCAGATGTAAACATCAAAACAGCAACATGGGGACGCCTATATTGGAATCTGTTAGCTGATCCGCAGCACCATTCAACAGGCACAACTTCTTGCTTTACATAACTGACTTCTGTGCATCCATGCGTTGTATCCAAACTCCAGTCTTTCGGTGCATGTCCACACCATCCCTACAGTACCCAGCATTGGCACACAGATACCTGCGCTTGTTCCCTGCTCCAGGGATTCTGACATTGCTGTTGTCACCTTCTGCTGCTAGGAGCAATGGTCATGCTATATTGTCAGTCAGTGGCAGGCTTTCTGTTCTGGATATATGCAGCTGGGGCTGGTCCTGTATCTCAAATGGGTCAGGTTCCAGAGCTGTGGTCAGGGAGACTGTTCCAGGTCTGCTCAACTGGCTCTCTTCACAGGTCCTGAGTTTTCTATATTCTGATATAGAGATGGAGCCACGCTAATCGTGGTTTCATCTGTGCCTATTCATGCCTGGCAAGGCGGACCGCCGGGAGCGAACATGGTGCGCATGCATCGTAGAAGCGCACGCACCCTATTTAAAGTGAATGGGAGTGTCTGTGTATGCTCGGCAGGCAGACCCAGGCACACCTAGACACGCCGCTTGTCCCCACCTGCGATGTAGCCACGCTCAATGAGCATAGCTCCATCTGTACAGTTTTCAGTTCCATTCCTGGGGTTCAGTCATAGGGAAGTTCTAAGCTGTCCAGTCCTGTTAGCGGTCAGCTTGAGCTTGTTAACTCTAAGCATTTCAGAGTTCAGATCAGGGATTAGTACTTTGCGGTTCTGAGTCTCTGTGGTGAGATTGTCTGAGTGCCCATTAGTGGGTTCCAATGCTGTATGCCTGAGTCAGGTCCCTGAGTTGAGTTCACCACAACCGGTGCCAGAGACTTCACATTCTCAGAGAATGAAACAGATAATAGTGTAGATTCCTGGCGCAACAAGTTATCAGCCCAATCTCAATCCTCAATCCATCCAAATAACAGATTAAACAATATTATACAAAAAAGCAATGAGGTGGTGGATCAAAGGCGATAACAAAATAAATAAATGAAATAAAACAATATACGTCACGTATTAAGGTGTCCTTTCATGATTGATCACTTTTTGAAACGTCTCACAAAATCCAGATGATAAACATGAAAAAAAGAAAATGATACACATATATGGGTGGTATTGCTTTGGAATAATTGTTTAGTCCATAGGTGTCCAGAAAAAGAAAGCCTAATGTGCCGGGATGTTTTTGATAGAAGATGAGGACAGTGTCTCGCCACCATTCAATTATACTCGTAAACGTACCGAAACTCACATAAAATAGGATGGGGACAGGTGTATAAAGGTATCTTTTGAAGATCTATCCCACGTGATGTAAGGCAATGCGTAAATAACAGATGACGTACCCCACTTACTTTAGGAGGGGGATTGTTCCCACGTATCAAGGTTTCTTTTAAGCCAGGACCAGAAACAACGTCCAAAATACTTCAAAGCGGTTTATTTGAAAGAATGTCCATAAAAACAGCAATCGGGTACTTTTCTATGTTGTTTTTCAACTCTCTGGTTAATATAGAGGGCATGCAGGTCTGATGTATTTAGACAGGGCAACTGATGTAATCCGGTTTTACACCACTGGTGGGATAGATCTTCAAAAGATACCTTTATACACCTGTCCCCATCCTATTTTATGTGAGTTTCTTTTTCTGGACACCTATGGACTAAACAATTATTCCAAAGCAATACCACCCATATATGTGTATCATTTTCTTTTTTTCATGTTTATCATCTGGATTTTGTGAGACGTTTCAAAAAGTGATCAATCAGGAAAGGACACCTTAATACGTGACGTATATTGTTTTATTTCATTTATTTATTTATTTTGTTATCGCCTTTGATCCACCACCTCATTGCTTGTTCACATTCTCAGAGTCCACTCCCGCATCCTGGTCCTACTCATGGGCATCCGGATACCAACACGATCATTAAGTGTACAGATGTAGCCACCTTTATCTTGACTGGCTGAGGCGTTTGTCCTGATCGAGCATACGCAGCGTAGGGAGGCGCGCCTAGTCACAGAGAGGCGTACCTAATCGCACGGAGGCAGACAGAGCGTTTGGCGTTACCTTTACGTGTAATACCTGCGATCATCCACCAGATGTCGCTTTTTACAATCACCACTGAGCATGCGTGTGGTCTCCCGTAAAATACAATACTGAAATATATAATAAGGACTACTTTACTAAGGCGTCTCATTACGCTGCATACAGTAAATACTCATTACGCTGCATTATTTAATACAGTATATGCGATACAGACACAGATAGTACAGCATACAGTATATGATCCATCTACAGTACTTTATGAATATGTGAGCATCCAAGTCCCGCAGACAAAACAACAGAAAACCAGTAGTGTACACTGTCGCAAATGGACGTGTTAGAAGTTCACTATTGCCTCTTGAGATTAGGAATTTTGTACAGTATGTTAGCGTCCTAATCCTGTAGTCATTACAGCATAATCAAAACCAATGGATTTATTCATCTGTCTGCGGCGAAGTGGTGAAGTGTTCCGCTTCCTATACTCAGAGTCCTGAGTTCGATTCCTAAAGTACAAATGCATGTTAGTTTTTTCCAGACACTTTATTATTTTTTTTATTCACATAAACCAGGGCAAAGCTGCATGAGCGGTTCTACTGTTAAGGTTCTATGCACCGTACAGTACACATACAATTCTGTAGCTGGGCAGACTCAATAGAAATGGCTACCACCTATGACTCCTTGCCCCACAGAGGCCCTAGGCTACGGAGCAAGTAACAGTCCAGATTTTACAGGCTATGGGGCAATGCTGAAGGAGCGTCACAATCCCCTAGCTAAAATACACAGGGGCGATAGGGATAAGCTAGGTCTGCACATTACGGTACACCGGACTCACTAGTAGAACATAGAGTACAGAGATACTAAGGACAGTAATTTGGCATCCAGGAATTTAGGGAGGAGCTTTTATCTTGGTTACAATGGAGAGATTAAAGCTCCTCCCTAAGTTTGTGGATGCCAAATCACTGTACTTAGTATCTCTGTACAGTATGTTCTACTAGTGTACTAATTAGCACGAACAGCTTGTAACGTACAGTGGCAATTTTAATCTTTCTATGTATAATATAGAGAGATAAAAGCTCCTCCCTAAGTTCCTGGTTGCCAAATCACCATCCTTAGTATCTTTGCATAGTATTTTCTATTAGGGTACTAATTAGCACAAACAGCTAATTAGTACACTAGTAGAACATAGAGTACAGAGATACTAAGGACAGTAATTTGGCATCCAGGAATTTAGGGAGGAGCTTTTATCTCTCTCCATTATACTTAGATAGATTACAATGGAGAGATTAAAGCTCCTCCCTAAGTTCGTGGATGCCAAATCACTGTACTTAGTATCTCTGTACAGTATGTTCTACTAGTGTACTAATTAGCACGAACAGCTTGTAACGTACAGTGGCAATTTTAATCTTTCTATGTATAATATAGAGAGATAAAAGCTCCTCCCTAAGTTCCTGGCTGCCAAATCACCATCCTTAGTATCTTTGCATAGTATTTTCTATTAGGGTACTAATTAGCACAAACAGCTTGTAACGTACAGTGGCAATTTTAATCTTACTATGTATAATATAGAGAGATAAAAGCTCCTCCCTAAGTTCCTGGTTGCCAAATCACCATCCTTAGTATCTCTGCATAGTATTTTCTATTAGGGTACTAATTAGCACAAACAGCTAATTGGTACCCTAATAGAACATACTGTACAGAGATACTAAGTATGGTGATTTTGTATCCAGGAACTTATTGAGGAGCTTTTATCTCTCTCCATTATACATAGAAAGATTAAACTTCCCGCTGTACGTTACAAGCTGTTCGTGCTAACTAGTACCCTAATAGAACATACTGTACAGAGATACGAAGTATGGTGATTTGGCATCCAGTTAAAAGCTGTTCGTGCTAATTAGTATACTAGTAGAACATACTGTACAGAGATACTAAGAATGGTGATTTGGCATCTGGGAACTTCCAGAGGAGCTTTTATCTCTCTCCATTTTACATAGAAAGATTAAACTTGCCGCTGTACTTTACAAGCTGTCCGTGCTAATTAGTACCCTAATTGAAAATACTATACAGAGATACTAAAGACGGTTATTTGGCACCCAGGAATTTAGGGAGGAGCTTTTATCTCTCTCCATTATACTTAGAAAGATTACAATGGAGAGAGATAAAAGCTCCTCCCTAAGTTCGTGGATGCCAAATCACTGTCCTTAGTATCTCTGTACAGTATGTTCTACTAGTGTACTAATTAGCACAAACAGCTTGTAACGTACAGTGGCAAGTGTAATTTTTCTAAGTATAATGGAGTGAGATAAAAACTCCTCCCTATGTTCCTGGATGTCAAATTACCATGCTTAGCATTTCTGTACAGTATTTCCTATCTAGCCAGAAACCCTGTATCCTGTGCAAGCTAGGCGGACAACTGGAGGGGACCCGAAACACGGTTGCTTCCCGTTTCCTTTTCCAGTGTCACATAAACTAGTGGTTGGTCTGCCCCGAAAGCCAAGAGTCTCCTCTTTTGTATGGTACCAGTCCTGAGTCTCTGGGACACCCAGAACCAGAGATATCAGTACGCAAAGTGGACCCATTTTCTCATAGACTATAATGGGACCGTTAATTCAGACCCACCATAGGTTCCGACGCTTGCCATGCGCCTTGTGGGGGTCACAGAAACTTGGGGTTGGTACCCTCCGGTAGCTAATTGTCTCCCTTTCCATACCAACCTAGTGATGAAGGCTCCCACCTCCCATGCTGAGAGTCACAAAGTGCCAACCTTTTTTTTTCTATGTTCCCGTGACATTCACTTTATTATTTTTTTTCTTTGTTGTACATTCAATGAAAGGGTGCACACAGGTTTCACATAAATCAAAGTAAATCTGCAGCAGCGATTCATTCCGCTATATACAAATACACAGCGGTAATGAGTATAAATTAGTGTATTCCAACGCAACTAACTGAGCAACACAGTACTGTAGATCGTCAGCATTTGTGTATTGTACCTGACCTGAACTCCCTCCCTGTCCACTGCATGAGCTGTGCAGGCTCCCAGGGGGGAAGGGCGATGGGGGTAGGGAGAGGCGGTGGAAAACACTGTGCTTTTGAAATAATAAGAATTTACTTACCGATAATTCTATTTCTCGTAGTCCGTAGTGGATGCTGGGGACTCCGTAAGGACCATGGGGAATAGCGGCTCCGCAGGAGACTGGGCACAAAAGTAAAGCTTTAGAACTACCTGGTGTGCACTGGCTCCTCCCCCTATGACCCTCCTCCAAGCCTCAGTTAGGATACTGTGCCCGGACGAGCGTACACAATAAGGAAGGATTTTGAATCCCGGGTAAGACTCATACCAGCCACACCAATCACACCATATAACTTGTGATCTAAACCCAGTTAACAGCATGATAACAGAGGAGCCTCTAGAAAAGATGGCTCACTACAGCAATAACCCAATTTTTTGGTAACAGTAACTATGTACCAGTATTGCAGACAATCCGCACTTGGGATGGGCGCCCAGCATCCACTACGGACTACGAGAAATAGAATTATCGGTAAGTAAATTCTTATTTTCTCTGACGTCCTAGTGGATGCTGGGGACTCCGTAAGGACCATGGGGATTATACCAAAGCTCCCAAACGGGCGGGAGAGTGCGGATGACTCTGCAGCACCAAATGAGAGAACTTCAGGTCCTCCTCAGCCAGGGTATCAAATTTGTAGAATTTTACAAACGTATTTGCTCCTGACCAAGTAGCTGCTCGGCAAAGTTGTAAAGCCGAGACCCCTCGGGCAGCCGCCCAAGATGAGCCCACCTTCCTTGTGGAATGGGCTTTTACAGATTTTGGCTGTGGCAGGCCTGCCACAGAATGTGCAAGCTGAATTGTACTACAAATCCAACGAGCAATAGTCTGCTTAGAAGCAGGAGCACCCAGCTTGTTGGGTGCATACAGAATAAACAACGAGTCAGATTTTCTGACTCCAGCCGTCCTGGAAACCTATATTTCCAGGGCCCTGACAACGTCTAGCAACTTGGAGTCCTCCAAGTCCCTAGTAGCCGCAGGCACCACAATAGGTTGATTCAGGTGAAACGCTGAAAACCACCTTAGGGAGAAACTGAGGACAAGTCCTCAATTCCGCCCTGTCCGAATGGAAAATCAGATGAGGGCTTTTACAGGATAAAGCCGCCAATTCTGACACGCACCTGGCCCAGGCCAGGGCCAACAGCATGACCACTTTCCATGTGAGATATTTTAACTCCACATATTTAAGTGGTTCAAACCAATGTGACTTTTGGAACCCAAAAACTACATTTAGATCCCAAGGTGCCACTGGAGGCACAAAAGGAGGCTGTATATACAGTACCCCTTTCACAAACGTCTGAACTTCAGGGACTGAAGCTAGTTCTTTTTGGAAGAAAATTGACAGGGCCGAAATTTGAACCTTAATGGACCCCCATTTCAGGCCCATAGACACTCCTGTTTGCAGGAAATGTAGGAATCGACCTAGTTGAAAATTCCTCCGTCGGGGCCTTACTGGCCTCGCACCACGCAACATATTTTCGCCAAATGCGGTGATAATGTTTTGCGGTTATATCTTTCCTGGCTTTGATCAGGATAGGAATGACTTCATCCGGAATGCCTTTCTCCTTCAGGATCCGGCGTTCAACCGCCATGCCGTCAAACGCAGCTGCGGTAAGTCTTGGAACAGACAGGGTCCTTGCTGGAGCAGGTCCCTTCTTAGAGGTAGAGGCCACGGATCCTCCGTGAGCATCTCTTGAAGTTCCGGTTACCAAGTCCTTCTTGGCCAATCCGGAGCCACGAATATAGTGCTTACTCCTCTCCATCTTATAATTCTCAGTACCTTGGGTATGAGAGGCAGAGGAGGGAACACATACACTGACTGGTACACCCACTGTGTTACCAGAGCGTCTACAGCTATTGCCTGAGGGTCCCTTGACCTGGCGCAATACTTGTCGAGTTTTATAAACATGTGGAAGACTTCTGGGTGAAGTCCCCACTCTCCCGGGTGGGGGTCGTGTCTGCTGAGGAAGTCTGCTTCCCAGTTGTCCACTCCCGGAATGAATACTGCTGACAGTGCTATCACATGATTTTCCGCCCAGCGAAGAATCTTTGCAGCTTCTGCCTTGCCCTCCTGCTTCTTGTGTCACCCTGTCTGTTTACGTGGGTGACTGCCGTGATGTTGTCCGAATGGATCAACTCCGGGTGACCTTGAAGCAGAGGTCTTGCTGAGCTTAGAGCATTGTAAATGGCCCTTAGCTTCAGGATATTTATGTGAAGTGATGTCTCCAGGCTTGACCATAAGCTCTGGAAATTCCTTCCCTGTGTGACTGCTCCCCAGCCTCGCAGGCTGGCATCCGTGGTCACCAGGACCCAGTTCTGAATGTCGAATCTGCGGCCCTCTAGAAGATGAGTACTCTGCAACCACCACAGGAGAGACACCCTTGTGCTTGGTGACAGGGTTATCCGCTGATGCATCTGAAGATGCGACCCGGACCATTTGTCCAGCAGGTCCCACTGGAAAGTTCTTGCGTGGAATCTGCCGAATGGGGTTGCTTCGTAGGAAGCCACCATTTTTCCCAGAACCCTTTCATTGATGTACTGAGACTTGGCTCGGTTATAGGAGGTTCCCGACTAGCTCGGATAACTCCCTGACTTTCTCCTCCGGGAGAAACACCTTTTTCTGGACTGTGTCCAGGATCATCCCTAGGAACAGAAGACGAGTCGTCGGAATCAGCTGCGATTTTGGAATATTGAGAATCCAATCGTGCTGCCGCAACACTACCTGAGATAGTGCTACACCGACCTCCAACTGTTCCCTGGATCTTACCCTTATCAGGGAATCGTCCAAGTAAGGGATAACTAAAATTCCCTTCCTTCGAAAGAGTATCATCATTTCGGCCATTACCTTGGTAAAGACCCGGGGTGCCGTGGACCATCCATACGGCAGCGTCTGAAACTGATAGTGACAGTTCTGTACCACAAACCTGAGGTACCCTTGGTGAGAAGGGTAAATTGGGACATGAAGGTAAGCATCCTTGATGTCCCGAGACATCATGTAGTCCCCTTCTTCCAGGTTCGCAATCACTGCTCTGAGTGACTCAATCTTGAATTTGAACCTCCGTATGTAAGTGTTCAAGATTTTAGATTTAGAATCGGTCTCACCGAGCCGTCCGGCTTCGGTACCACAACAGTGTGGAATAATACCCCGTTCCCTGTTGCAGGAGGGGTACCTTGATTATCACCTGCTGGGAATACAGCTTGTGAATGGCTTCCAAAACTGCATCCCTGTCAGAGGGAGACATCGGTAAAGCCGACTTTAGGAAACGGCGAGGGGGAGACGTCTCGAATTCCAATTTGTACCCCTGAGATATCACCTGAAGGATCCAGGGGTCTAATTGCGAGTGAGCCCACTGCGCGCTGAAATTCATTGAGACGGGCCCCCACCGTGCCTGATTCTGCTTGTAAAGCCCCAGCGTCATACTGAGGGCTTGGCAGAGGCGGGAGAGGGCTTCTGTTCCTGGGAACTGGCTGATTTCTGCAGCCTTTTTCCTCTCCCTCTGTCACGGGGCAGAAATGAGGAACCTTTTGCCCGCTTGCCCACGAAAGGACTGCGCCTGATAATATGGCGTCTTCTTATGTTGAGAGGCGACCTGGGGTACAAACGTGGATTTCCCAGCTGTTGCCGTGGCCACCAGGTCTGAAAGACCGACCCCAAATAACTCCTCCCCTTAATAAGGCAATACTTCCAAATGCCGTTTGGAATCCGCATCACCTGACCACTGTCGTGTCCATAACCCTCTACTGGCAGAAATGGACAACGCACTTAGACTTGATGCCAGTCGGCAAATATTCCGCTGTGCATCACGCATATATAGAAATGCATCTTTTAAATGCTCTATAGGCAATAATATACTGTCCCTATCTAGGGTATCAATATTTTCAGTCAGGGAATCCGACCACGCCAACCCAGCACTGCACATCCAGGCTGAGGCGATTGCTGGTCGCAGTATAACACCAGTATGTGTGTAAATACATTTTAGGATACCCTCCTGCTTTCTATCAGCAGGATCCTTAAGGGCGGCCATCTCAGGAGAGGGTAGAGCCCTTGTTCTTACAAGCGTGTGAGCGCTTTATCCACCCTAGGGGGTGTTTCCCAACGCACCCTAACCTCTGTCGGGAAAGGATATAATGCCAATAACATTTTAGAAATTATCAGTTGTTATCGGGGGAAAACCACGCATCATCACACACCTCATTTAATTTCTCAGATTCAGGAAAACTACAGGTAGTTTTTCCTCACCGAACATAATACCCCTTTTTGGTGGTACTCGTATTATCAGAAATGTGTAAAACATTTTTCATTGCCTCAATCATGTAACGTGTGGCCCTACTGGAAGTCACATTTGTCTCTTCACCGTCGACACTGGAGTCAGTATCCATGTCGGCGTCTATATCTGCCATCTGAGGTAACGGGCGCTTTAGAGCCCCTGACGGCCTATGAGACGTCTGGACAGGCACAAGCTGAGTAGCCGGCTGTCTCATGTCAACCACTGTCTTTTATACAGAGCTGACACTGTCACGTAATTCCTTCCAACAGTTCATCCACTCAGGTGTCGACCCCCTAGGGGGTGACATCACTATTACAGGCAATCTGCTCCGTCTCCACATCATTTTTCTCCTCATACATGTCGACACAAACGTACCGACACACAGCACACACACAGGGAATGCTCTGATAGAGGACAGGACCCCACTAGCCCTTTGGGGAGACAGAGGGAGAGTTTGCCAGCACACACCAGAGCGCTATATATATACAGGGATAACCTTATATAAGTGTTTTTCCCCTTATAGCTGCTGTATTTTGAATACTGCGCGTAATTAGTGCCCCCCTCTCTTTTTTAACCCTTTCTGTAGTGTAGTGACTGCAGGGAAGAGCCAGGGAGCTTCCCTCCAACGGAGCTGTGAGGGAAAATGGCGCCAGTGTGCTGAGGAGATAGGCTCCGCCCCCTTCTCGGCGTCCTTATCTCCCGTTTTTCTGTGTATTCTGGCAGGGGTTAAATTCATCCATATAGCCCAGGAGCTATATGTGATGCATTTTTTGCCATCCAAGGTGTTTTTATTGTGTCTCAGGGCGCCCCCCCCAGCGCCCTGCACCCTCAGTGACCGGAGTGTGAAGTGTGCTGAGAGCAATGGCGCACAGCTGCAGTGCTGTGCGCTACCTCAGGAAGACTGAAAAGTCTTCTGCCGCCTGCTTCTGGACCTCTTCCATCTTCGGCACTGCAGCTGTGCGCTACCTTGTTGAAGACAGGACGTCTTCTGCCGCCGATTTTCCGGACCTCTTCTGTCTTCTGGCTCTGTAAGGGGGCCGGCGGCGCGGCTCTGGGACCTATCCATGGCTGGGCCTGTGATCGGTCCCTCTGGAGCTAATGTCCAGTAGCCTAAGAAGCCCAATCCACTCTGCACGCAGGTGAGTTCGCTTCTTCTCCCCTTAGTCCCTCGATGCAGTGAGCCTGTTGCCAGCAGGTCTCACTGAACATAAAAAACCTAAAACTAAACTTTTCACTAAGCAGCTCAGGAGAGCCACCTAGTGTGCACCCTTCTCGTTCGGGCACAAAAATCTAACTGAGGCTTGGAGGAGGGTCATAGGGGGAGGAGCCAGTGCACACCAGGTAGTTCTAAAGCTTTACTTTTGTGCCCAGTCTCCTGCGGAGCCGCTATTCCCCATGGTCCTTACGGAGTCCCCAGCATCCACTAGGACGTCAGAGAAACAAGTATTAACGTCCGAGTCCCCTAAGGCATAAACCAACACCAATGGGAAGGAAGTGCCAACCTTTTTTTAATGTGTTCCTGTAACATTCACTTTATTATTATTATTTTTCTTTGTTATACATTCAATGGAAGGGTGCACACAGGTTTCACATAAATCAGAGTGGGCGGTGGATTTTCCTACATACAGTAGTATACTGTTGCACATGTCTTGTAACCTGATCGGAACTCCCTCCCTGTCTACTGCATGTACTTTGCAGGCTCCCAGGGGGGGAAGGGGAAAGTGGGATGGGGGTAGGGTGAGGCAGTGGAAAATACCGTGTTCAAAGAAAAGGCATAATCAAAACCATGGGGAACTTTGCGGTGTATCGTTATGCGCAAAGACCTCACTTATCCCTATCACCCCTGTGTATTTTAGCTAGGGGATTCTGACGCTCCTTCAGCATTGCCCCGTGACCTACCAAATCTGTGCTGTTACTTGCTCCATAGCCGAGGGCCTCCATTGGGCGAGGAGACACAGGCGGTAGCCATTTCAATTGAGTCTGCCCTGCTATAGAATTGTATGTATACCATATGGTGCATAGACCCTAAACAGTACAACTGCTCCTGCAGCTTTGCCCTAGTTTACGTGAATAACTCCCTCCCTGTCTACTGCATGACCTGTGCAGGATCCCAGGGGGGAAGGGCGATGGGCAAGCGGGAGGCGGTGGAAAATACTGTGCTTTTGAAATGCAAGTACTGTATGAGTCTGAGTCCCCAGTAGCCTCCTGCTAGCCTATTGCCCTTCCCCCCTGGGAGCCTGCACAGATCATGCAGTAGACAGGGAGGGAATTCAGGTCATGTGCAATACACAAACGCCGAATATCTACTGTATAGTACTGTTTTGCTCACTTAGTAGCGTCAGAATACACTCATTTCTACTCATTCCCGCTGTTTAGTTGCATTTAGCATAAAGAATCGCTCCTGCAGATGTACTCTGATTTATATGTAACTTGTGTGCACCTTTCCATTAACTGTCTTACAATGTAGATAAAATAATACAGTGTATTATTACAATAAAAAAAAAAAAAGAAGGCACATCACGTCTCGAACCCTGGACCCCCAGCGTGGGAGGTGGGAGCCTTCACCCCTAGCCCATGACGCCTCATGAGAGACTCCCAATTTCATGTGTGAAAGTACTGCAAACAGCGCCCGGCCCCCACCCCATTGGTGTTGGTTTATGCCTTAGAGGACTCGGACGCTCGCATTTGTAAAGCACGGTATTTTCCACCGCCTCCTGCTAGCCTATTGCCCTTCCCCCCTGGGAGCCTGCACAGATCATGCAGTAGACAGGGAGGGAATTCAGGTCATGTGCAATACACAAACGCCGAATATCTACTGTATAGTACTGTTTTGCTCACTTAGTAGCGTCAGAATACACTCATTTCTACTCATTGCCGTTGTGCAGTTGCATTTAGCGTAAAGAATCGCTCCTGCAGATGTACTTTGATTTATGTGAAACCTGTGTGCATCCTTCCATTGGATGTATTAGAGAGAAAAAAAAATTTTTTTTAAATGAATGTCACGGGAACACATAAAAAAAATGGTTGGCATTTCCTTCCCATTGGTGTTGGTTTACAGTATGCCGTAGTGGACTCGGACGCTCATGTAATTGCATTTCAAAGGCACAGTACAGTATTTCCCATCGTCTCCCCCTACCCCCATCGCCCTTCCCCCCTGGGAGCCTGCACAGGGAGGGAATTCAGGTCATGTGCAATACACAAACGCTGAAGATCTACAGTACTGTTTTGCTCAGTTAGTAGCGTCAGAATACCCTCATTTCATTCCCGCTGTTTAGTTGCATTTAGCGTAAAGAATCGCTCCTGCAGATGTACTCTGATTTATATGTAACTTGTGTGCACCTTTCCATTGACTGTCTTACAATGTAGATAAAATAATACAGTGTATTATTACAATAAAAAAAAAAAAAAAAAGAAGGCACATCACGTCTCGAACCCTGGACCCCCAGCGTGGGAGGTGGGAGCCTTCACCCATAGCCCACGACGCCTCATGAGAGACTCCCAATTTCATGTGTGAAAGTACTGCAAACAGCGCCCGGCCCCCACCCCATTGGTGTTGGTTTATGCCTTAGAGGACTCGGACGCTCGCATTTGTAAAGCACGGTATTTTCCACCGCCTCCTGCTAGCTACTGTAGCCCTCCATTCCCAGACGCTCATGTATTTTAAAAGCACGGTGTTTATACATTGTCCTGTACATTCTTCCTTTTACACAATTACTGTAGTTGCGTCTCCATACACATACAGTACTCCATACTTTTTCCACCGCCTCCCGTTACGCCTACAGTATTGCCAGAGCTGTAGATCAATCCGCCGCTATACTGTACGATCGAAAGTACTGGATTAGTGGAGCATTAGCCACACAGTGGTGGAGATGTGTAATACATGATGAGTATCTAGATCGCCTCAACGCGCCTACCTGTGATTAAACTCAGCTATCGCCTTAGCGTGACTAAACGCCCGTCTCGGCGGAGAAACAGTCAAGATAAAGGTGGCTACATCTGTACCTCACGATCCACTCTACATAAGACTGATTGTGACAACAATTAATTTGGTCAAAGGAACATCATAAGGTGGAAATATTACAGAAACATACATTTAGTGGTGGTATGAGTGTCCCAAACTTCAAACTCTACTATATAGCAGCCAGTGAATGCCCAGAGCTGACTTGGGGCCTAATTCAGACCTGATCGTAGATGTGCTACGATCAGTCTTCACACATGTGGGTGGACACAGCACAGGGCTAGTCCGCCCTGCTTGTCAGGCCCGACCACTGGTGCGGCGCCGGGGCATGCACAGTTCAGACCTGATCGCTGCTGTGCGAAGCAATCAGGTCTGAATTAGCCCCTTGGTCTCCTTTCTACTGTGGCTACCCTGACTGGCTCGACCTAGATCCCCTATGCATCATCTAGTTATAGCACACACCTTAGATAGATGCGATTTTGCAAGCAGGAATACAGCATAACTCCCTTCCAAGCACAATAGTTCCCTTATTTAATAACCCTGAATTTCATTCTGGAGGGATCAGAGTAATTCATTAAATTGATTTGGTGTTTCCCACATTTACAGACATACAAACAAATTCACCTTCTGCAAACTAAAAGTCTACATGCCTACATTTTCAAAGTCCCAGCTTCCTACCACTTTAGAACCACCCTTTTCATGATACAGCTGCTTTTCTATTTTCAGTCATGTTTTGCATTTTAATATAGCTATCATTTTGCAATTCTATATTTTCATCATCCTGGCTGCCCCTATTACTAAGCAGTGGCTCAGTAGCTGTGGACTGTTAGGAATCGATTTGATTAGCAGGCAAGGGGGCAAGATGCCACTGTAACAGTGGTGAAACACCACTCCCCCTTGTGTCCCGATCTCACCCTACGGGGCTGCAAATAATAATCTGCATGTCTGAATGTACCATCAGTGTAGCATATAGCTGCATTTACTTGCACCACAAAGGGACTACTAGGTACTTGGACTGACCCCGTACATTGTTACAGCCAGTCAGCATCTCCAATACAGTACATTAGGTACCAGCACTCACCTAAAGCTGCAAGTTTATCCATTTGATTTACACTAGCTACCAAACTCTGGCCACTTCAGACACTTATTTTATTAATTTCTAAAATAATTTCCTTTTTCCAGAAGTAAAAACATTGGAGATATTTATTATTAATAATGGCCTGCAATGGAAAATGAGCTCCTTTTACAAATAGATTTCTACATCAACAAATGTGGTATGGGCATGAAGTTCCAAGGACTGTGATATGGGTGCCAGAACTGTCACACACGGAACCGCGGATAGTTCTTAAGGGTCAGTGTGCAAGACTCTCCCTTGCAGATACAGGATGATCCGTCGGACATCACCAAACAAGAAGCAAATGGGCCATCAGTTTCCCACATTGCTGGCGGTCATGTGATCGACTGAGCAAATACTTAGACTGTTGCTCGGTGCTACTGTAGATCTTCATCTTACCTAGGTATCTGATGTCCTGGCTCCCTGTGATTCTCAGTGTCTTCTAGGTTTCATATTTGCTACACCTGCTAGTCTCCTGCGTTTCTGTGTTACATTGGGCCTGATTCAGGGATGCAACTTTGCTTATAGGGTACTTGCAAAAATTAGCTAACTGCTCATGTACAGCGACATCTGACCTGTGAGCAACCAGACGCTGTCTCAGGCAGAGCGTCTCCCCTAAGCCACCAGGGCCTCTTCAGTTGTATAGAAGCTGACTACGGAATGCTAAGGAAAACGATCCCAACATGTCTGCATTTTTTTCTAGCCACCCACGTTACCCCCCCCCCCCAATTGCTGACTATCTGTCACTCACTTTGCAGATAAATCATCTGTGCATATGGGAGGTAATTCAGATCTGATCGCTGCTGTGCTGTTTTGCACAGCGGGTGATCAGATCCGAACTGCGCATGCAAATGCCCCGCACTGCGCCAGCAAGTCACATGGCTGCAATGGGGATCGCCGGTCAGCGATGGGATTGTGCGAAGGATCCATTTGCACAGGCATTCGCAAGGAGATTGACAGGAAGAGACCGTTTGTGGGTGGCAACTGAACGTTTTCAGGGCGTGATCGGGAAAACGCAGTCGGGATCAAGCATTTTCAGGGAGGGAGTCTGACATCAAATCTGGTCCCGAACAGGCTGATGTGATCGCAGCGGTTGAGGAATTCCTGGGTTGCGCAGAGACTGCACAAAATCAGTTTGTGCAGCTCTGCTACACATGCAATCGCACACTTGCACAGTTAACATACACTCCCCCTGTAGGCGGTGACTATCTGATCGCAGGTCCTATTGACCTCCTGGTTCTTCTATGTCTCTCTCTATTACATAGTGTCAATCACTATTCCTGCTGACCTCCTAGTTCCTCCATATCTCTCATTGACACATGCACAACAGCAAAAAAGTCATTCCCACTGCATCAGAAATCAACATTGCGTGCACATGTGAATCAGACCCATAGTGTCAATCACTATTTATGCTGACTAGGGAGGCCAATCCTGGGCCGTTTTTTCAGTCCTAGGTATCGGGATTGAAAAAATCTCAAACCTGGAATTGAACTGATCCTTCAATTTATGTATGTGGGGGAGGGGGTTAAGGGGGTTTCAAGTTCAAAATAAAAAAAATAAGATTTTACTTACCGATAAATCTATTTCTCGTAGTCCGTAGTGGATGCTGGGGACTCCGTCAGGACCATGGGGATTAGCGGCTCCGCAGGAGACAGGGCACAAAAATAAAGCTTTAGGATCAGGTGGTGTGCACTGGCTCCTCCCCCTATGACCCTCCTCCAAGCCTCAGTTAGGATACTGTGCCCGGACGAGCGTACACAATAAGGAAGGATTTTGAATCCCGGGTAAGACTCATACCAGCCACACCAATCACACCGTACAACTTGTGATCTGAACCCAGTTCACAGTATGACAACGTAGGAGCCTCTGAACAGACGGCTCACAACAAGAACAACCCGATTTTTTTGTAACAATAACTATGTACAAGTATTGCAGACAATCCGCACTTGGGATGGGCGCCCAGCATCCACTACGGACTACGAGAAATAGATTTATCGGTAAGTAAAATCTTATTTTCTCTAACGTCCTAGTGGATGCTGGGGACTCCGTCAGGACCATGGGGATTATACCAAAGCTCCCAAACGGGCGGGAGAGTGCGGATGACTCTGCAGCACCGAATGAGAGAACTCCAGGTCCTCTTTAGCCAGGGTATCAAATTTGTAGAATTTTACAAACGTGTTCTCCCCCGACCACGTAGCTGCTCGGCAGAGTTGTAATGCCGAGACCCCTCGGGCAGCCGCCCAGGATGAGCCCACCTTCCTTGTGGAATGGGCCTTGACAGATTTAGGCTGTGGCAGGCCTGCCACAGAATGTGCAAGTTGAATTGTGCTACAAATCCAACGAGCAATCGTCTGCTTAGAAGCAGGAGCACCCAGCTTGTTGGGTGCATACAGTATAAACAGCGAGTCAGATTTTCTGACTCCAGCCGTCCTTGAAATATATATTTTCAATGCCCTGACAACGTCCAGCAACTTGGAATCCTCCAAATCGCTAGTAGCCGCAGGCACCACAATAGGCTGGTTCAGGTGAAACGCTGACACCACCTTAGGCAGAAAATGAGGACGCGTCCGCAGTTCTGCCCTGTCCGAATGGAAAATCAGATATGGGCTTTTATACGATAAAGCCGCCAATTCTGACACTCTCCTGGCTGAAGCCAGGGCCAGTAGCATGGTTACTTTCCATGTAAGATATTTCAAATCCGCCGATTTGAGTGGCTCAAACCAATGGGATTTAAGAAAATCCAAAACTACATTAAGGTCCCACGGAGCCACTGGGGGCACAACCGGGGGCTGTATATGTAGTACTCCTTTTACAAAAGTCTGGACTTCAGGAACTGAAGCCAATTCTTTCTGGAAGAAAATCGACAGGGCCGAAATTTGAACCTTAATGGACCCCAACTTGAGGCCCATAGACAATCCTGTTTGCAGGAAATGTAGGAATCGACCCAATTGAAATTCCTCCGTGGGGGCCTTCCTGGCCTCACACCACGCAACATATTTTCTCCAAATGCGGTGATAATGTTGTGCAGTCACCTCCTTCCTGGCTTTAACCAGTGTAGGAATGACCTCTTCTGGAATGCCTTTTTCCCTTAGAATTCGGCGTTCAACCGCCACGCCGTCAAACGCAGCCGCGGTAAGTCTTGGAATAGACACGGTCCCTGCTGAATCAGGTCCCGTCTTAGAGGTAGAGGCCACGGATTTTCCGTGAGCATCTCCTGAAGTTCCGGGTACCAAGTTCTTCTTGGCCAATCCGGAGCCACGAGTATCGTTCTTACTCCCCTTTGCCGTATAATTCTCAGTACTTTGGGTATGAGAGGCAGAGGAGGAAACACATACACTGACTGAAACACCCACGGTGTTACCAGAGCGTCCACAGCTATTGCCTGAGGGTCTCTTGACCTGGCGCAATACCTGTCCAGTTTTTTGTTGAGGCGAGACGCCATCATATCCACCTTTGGTTTTTCCCAACGGTTCACAATCATGTGGAAGACTTCTGGATGAAGTCCCCACTCTCCCGGGTGTAGATCGTGTCTGCTGAGGAAGTCTGCTTCCCAGTTGTCCACTCCCGGAATGAACACTGCTGACAGTGCTATCACATGATCTTCCGCCCAGCGAAGAATCCTTGCAGCTTCTGCCATTGCTCTCCTGCTTCTTGTGCCGCCCTGTCTGTTTACGTGGGCGACTGCCGTGATGTTGTCCGACTGGATCAACACCGGCTGACCCTGAAGCAGGGGTTTTGCCAGGCTTAGAGCATTGTAAATCGCTCTTAGCTCCAGTATATTTATGTGAAGAGACATCTCCAGGCTTGACCATACTCCCTGGAAGTTTCTTCCCTGTGTGACCGCTCCCCAGCCTCTCAGACTGGCATCCGTGGTCACCAGGACCCAGTCCTGTATGCCGAATCTGCGGCCTTCTAACAGATGAGCACTCTGCAACCACCACAGAAGAGACACCCTTGTCCGTGGCGATAAGGTTATCCGCTGATGCATCTGCAGATGCGATCCGGACCATTTGTCCAGCAGATCCCACTGAAAAGTTCGTGCGTGGAATCTGCCGAATGGGATTGCTTCGTAAGAAGCCACCATCTTTCCCAGGACTCTTGTGCATTGATGCACAGACACTTTTCCTGGTTTTAGGAGGTTCCTGACAAGTTCGGATAACTCCTTGGCTTTCTCCTCCGGAAGAAACACCTTTTTCTGAACCGTGTCCAGAATCATTCCCAGGAACAGCAGACGTGTTGTCGGGGTCAACTGAGATTTTGGAAAATTCAGAATCCACCCGTGTTGTTGCAGCACTACTTGGGTTAGTGCTACTCCGTCCTCCAGCTGTTCTCTGGACCTTGCCCTTATCAGGAGATCGTCCAAGTAAGGGATAATTAATACGCCTCTTCTTCGCAGAAGAATCATCATTTCGGCCATTTCCTTGGTAAAGACCCAAGGTGCCGTGGACAATCCAAACGGCAGCGTCTGAAACTGATAATGACAGTTTTGCACCACGAACCTGAGGTACCCTTGATGTGAAGGGCAAATTGGGACATGCAGGTAAGCATCTTTTATGTCCAGGGACACCATAAAGTCCCCTTCTTCCAGATTCGCTATCACTGCTCTGAGTGATTCCATCTTGAACTTGAATTTTTGTATGTACAGGTTCAAAGATTTCAGATTTAGAATAGGTCTTACCGAGCCGTCCGGCTTCGGTACCACAAATGGCGTGGAGTAATACCCCTTTTCCTGTTGTAGGAGGGGTACCTTGACTATCACCTGCTGAGAAAACAGCTTGTGAATGGCTTCCAATACCGTCGCCCTGTCTGAGGGAGACGTTGGCAAAGCAGACTTTAGGAACCGGCGAGGGGGAGACTTCTCGAATTCCAACCTGTAACCCTGAGATACTACCTGCAGGATCCAGGGGTCCACCTGTGAGCAAGCCCACTGCGCGCTGAAATTCTTGAGTCGACCCCCCACCGTTCCTGAGTCCGCTTGTAAAGCCCCAGCGTCATGCTGAGGGCTTTGCAGAACCCGCGGAGGGCTTCTGTTCCTGGGAAGGAGCTGCTTGCTGCCCTCTCTTACCCTTTCCTCTGCCTCGGGGCAGATATGACTGTCCTTTTGCCCGCTTCTTATAGGACCGAAAGGACTGCGGCTGAAAAGACGGTGTCTTTTTCTGTTGGGAGGGGGTCTGAGGTAAAAAGGTGGATTTCCCGGCAGTTGCCGTGGCCACCAAATCCGATAGACCGACGCCAAATAATTCCTCCCCTTTATACGGCAATACTTCCATATGCCGTTTGGAATCCGCATCACCTGACCACTGTCATGTCCATAAACTTCTTCTGGCAGATATGGACATCGCACTTACTCTCGATGCCAGAGTGCAAATATCCCTCTGAGCATCTCGCATATAAAGAAAAGCATCCTTTAATTGCTCTAAAGTCTGTAAAATACTGTCCCTATCCAGGGTATCAATATTTTCAGTCAGGGAATCCGACCAGACCACCCCAGCACTGCACATCCAGGCTGAGGCGATGGCTGGTCGCAGTATAACACCAGTATGTGTGTATATACTTTTTAGGGTAGTTTCCAGCCTCCTATCAGCTGGATCCTTGAGGGCGGCCGTATCAGGAGACGGTAACGCCACTTGTTTTGATAAGCGTGTGAGCGCCTTATCCACCTTAGGGGGTGTTTCCCAGCGCGCCCTAACCTCTGGCGGGAAAGGGTATAATGCCAATAACTTTTTTGAAATTAGCACTTTTCTATCTGGGTTAACCCACGCTTCATCACATACATCATTCCATTCCTCTGATTCAGGAAAAACTACAGGTAGTTTTTTCACCCCCCACATAATACCCCTTTTTGTGGTACTTGTAGTATCAGAGATATGCAAAGCCTCCTTCATTGCCGTGATCATATAACGTGTGGCCCTACTGGAAAATACGTTTGTTTCTTCACCGTCGACACTAGATTCAGTGTCCGTGTCTGGGTCTGTGTCGACCGACTGAGGTAAAGGGCGTTTTACAGCCCCTGACGGTGTCTGAGACGCCTGGGCAGGTACTAACTGGTTTTCCGGCCGTCTCATGTCGTCAACTGATTTTTGTAATGTGCTGACATTATCACGTAATTCCATAAACAAAGCCATCCATTCCGGTGTCGACTCCCTGGGGGGTGACATCACCATTACCGGCAATTGCTCTGCCTCCACACCAACATCGTCCTCATACATGTCGACACACACGTACCGACACACAGCAGACACACAGGGAATGCTCTATTGAAGACAGGACCCCACTAGCCCTTTGGGGAGACAGAGGGAGAGTTTGCCAGCACACACCCAAGCGCTATAATATATATGGGAACAACCCTATATAAGTGTTGTATCCTTATAGCAGCTTAAATATAGTAATATCGCCAAAAAAAGTGCCCCCCCTCTCTGTTTTACCCTGTTTCTGTAGTGCAGTGCAGGGGAGAGTCCTGGGAGCCTTCCTCACAGCGGAGCTGAGCAGGAAAATGGCGCTGTGTGCTGAGGAGAATAAGCCCCGCCCCCTATTTCGGCGGGCTCTTCTCCGGAGTTTGTGAGATCAGGCAGGGGTTAAATACATCCATATAGCCTCAAGGGCTATATGTGATGTATTTTTTAGCCATAAAAAGGTATTATACATTGCTGCCCAGGGCGCCCCCCCAGCGCCCTGCACCCTCCGTGACCGCTGTGTGAAGTGTGCTGACAACAATGGCGCACAGCTGCAGTGCTGTGCGCTACCTCAGGAAGACTGAAAAGTCTTCTGCCGCCTGCTTCTGGACCTCTTCCATCTTCGGCATCTGCAAGGGGGGTCGGCGGCGCGGCTCCGGGACCGGACTCCATGGCTGGGCCTGTGTTCGATCCCTCTGGAGCTAATGGTGTCCAGTAGCCTAAGAAGCCAATCCATCCTGCACGCAGGTGAGTTGACTTCTCTCCCCTAAGTCCCTCGATGCAGTGAGCCTGTTGCCAGCAGGACTCACTGAAAATAAAAAACCTAAAAACTTTTTCTAAGCAGCTCTTTAGGAGAGCCACCTAGATTGCACCCTGCTCGGACGGGCACAAAAACCTAACTGAGGCTTGGAGGAGGGTCATAGGGGGAGGAGCCAGTGCACACCACCTGATCCTAAAGCTTTATTTTTGTGCCCTGTCTCCTGCGGAGCCGCTAATCCCCATGGTCCTGACGGAGTCCCCAGCATCCACTAGGACGTTAGAGAAAATAACCTACTCACTAATGAGTAGGGGGGTCGTCAAGGTCCTGAGGTAGCATCAGGTGACAGGCAGTGTGAGTCCCTTACTGCCCAGTTTGAGAAGGCAGTATCTGAGCCAAGTGCTCAGCACTGCCCAGGGGAGAGAGGGTGCCAGCGGGAGGGAGGCTGGGAACTGCTCATGAGCAATGTAATCCTGTGGATCCCGGGATTGAAAGCACCAATCCCAGGATTCAAATCCCAGCTTTTTTGGGCTAGAATGAGGGGATTCCATCGATATCGGGATTGGCCTCCCTACTGCTGACCTCCTGGTTTTTCCATGCCTCTCTCTGTTACATAGTGTCAATCACTATTCCTACTCACCTCCTGGTTCCTCCATGTCTCCCTCTGTGTTACATAGTTTGAATCACTATTCCTGCTGACCTCCTGGTTCCTCCATATCTCTCATTGTTACATAGTGTCAATCACTATTTCTACTGACCTCCTGGTTCTTCTATGTCTCTCTCTATTACATAGTGTCAATCACTATTCCTGCTGACCTCCTAGTTCCTCCATATCTCTCTTTGTTACATAGTGTCAATCACTATTCTGAGAATGCTGATTTTCATACAGGACTAAAAGCAACACTTTAAAAAGACATTTCATACACTTTAAATGAAGCAGCTGCGGCCGCTATACTTAATACACAACCTACGTACTTATTACACCATTAGCGTATAGAGTCCCGTACCGTGTACGGACTTTGCGTACAAACGCCGTGCTGACTGTACAAAGACCACACAGCGCGTACACACCAAAAGTTACACAGCGAACCCTTACCAGCTATGCATGAGATAGTAATACACTTTAAACGTTAGCAGGGAAAGGAAAACACGACACCAGATTGTATTTAAACTGCTGGGTTCTGACACCACAACATATTATTACTGAAAGGGGGTTACAATCACAAAGCAATACAATACAAAAGAATAATGGCTACAGTCAATGGTACATACTTTTGGTTTCGCCTGCGCTTCCCAGTCCGGTCCTCAGTTATCACGGGTGATGACCTTCAGAGTCTGTGATAGTGACCTGGCCTGCAGCTGGCTCTTTATACAGTAGATCAAAACATAATACAATAGACACTGTGTGCTCTTCTTCCATTGGTTCGGGGGTGGGACATATCCTGTGCACCGGGGATCATTGGTCAGCTCAAGAAGTGGGCGATGGCTAGGACTTGAGATGTGGTTTCTGTTGTTTGCATCTGAGTTCCCGCCCCATCACAAGTTAAACCCATCACATTAATCATACATAAATCTGGTATTATTAATAACTTAATGAGTAATATATAATAATGTTCTTATTCCCACCAGATTAATGTTTACGTGACTCTGAACAATATGATCCCACACATGATATGATTATCTATTTCCATCCTCAAGATATACATATATCCACATATATCCATATACTCATATACACACACACACACACACACACACACACACACACACACACACACATACTCCTGCTATTACAATTTGTTAGGAATTATATATATATATGTATATATATGTATATATATATATATACACAAATACACACATCTCCAAGAGTTTAAACTATGAATGTTAATATCTCAGATTTCTAAATGTCTGGTTTGTATTTTGGTTAGCTATTTGCTAATTGAGTTTCTCGCAGCTTAGGTTCCTGGGTATTGTCTCTTCGTTTGTTTTTGTCTTCAGGTGAGACAATGACAATCCAGTACTTATTGTTTTAAATAGAAACTCGGCTACCCTAGTAAACAAAGGTGTTTGCCTTCTTCATAGAATTTCAAAGCTTAGTGTAAATAAGGCCATTGTATTTTAGTCTCTGGGAGTTTTAATTTATGTGTGACCGATCATGCTATTTAGAAGAAAAAGCAGACAGTGTGGGATTTATGCAATATATAGATTAGATTTATGGTATGTCTTTGTGGCTTTTCCATGCAAGTACAAATTCCACTGTAATTAATCATACCACGCTCTAATGCGCAGGACCGCAGGAGCGACCATACGCAATTTGCGAATATGTGCACGCACAGCCGAATACGTACGCACACGGAGGCCATCTATGTGGTGTTTGCACGTAATGTGTGTGTTGTAATATTTTCTGACTTCAACAATTCCTACTGACCTCCTGGTTCTTCCATGTCTCTCTCTATTACTTAGTAACATAGTTAATGAGGTTGAAAACAGACAAAATGTCGATCGAGGTCAACCTGTATTATAATTCTTACACTTATCTGTATGTAACTGTATTTTAACTATAGATGAAGTTTTGTTTTTAAGTCTAAATAACAACTATAATTCATGCTCTTTCTAAAATTCTCTTCCTTTAAATGCTATATCCTTGGATATTTCATTCAGCTAGGAATTTACCTAATCCATTTTTAAACATATTGACTGAGTCCATAATTAGTACCTTCTCTTGCAGAGAATTCCAAATTATTACTGTCCTTACTGTGAAGAACCCTTTCCTTTGTTGTGTATGAAATTTTCTGGCTTCTAACCTCAGATGGTGTCCACGTGTCCTGTGTAGCGATTTTTCTATAAACAAATCGCCTAATAGATCCCTGTTGTCAGGTCTCTAGGTTTGTCTGTCCCCGGCGGGGGCGCTAGTGGGTCAGTGTTGGTCTGATGGATAAAACGTGGAGGCAATGTAATAGTCCTGCGCATAGGCGCTGATGTTTTATTGTTACCTAGCAGATCGGATAACACAGTATAAACAGAAAACCGGTAATGGAATGACAATAGATGATAACTGGATTTAAATGGCAGAGGTCTCTTGCAAATGAAATGTGAAACAACAAAACTGAAGGCAGATGATATAACTAAAGTCCAATAGTACTTGAAAGCACACAGTCTCGGTATAACGTAATATAAAGGAACTTGAAAGGCAGAACTCCGGTATGTATAAGAAACACTCAGTCTCTATAAAGCACACGAGTCCAGATAGCTTTACTAGGTTCAAGCAAGAAACAGTCTCTAAGCCATCAATAGTAATACTGCTGAAATGCACAGATGGAATACAGATAGCCAGTGTACAAGTGAGATGGTAATACGAACACCTGAGGAGAGTCTCTGCTGCTGGTGATTGTGGCTGGATGGAATTGGAGTCCGGAGTTAACAGGAGAGCTGTGAGAATGAAGACTGGAACAAATGGAAGTAACCACGGGGATCGCTGGAAACAGGAACCAGAAGAACTAAGGCACATGGTGTGTGACTTGTTGTCCGAGGCAATGTGAGAGAGCCACAAGCTGGAAGTTATACCTCCTGCCCAGCAGTGATTGGACACAAACTGCAGGCGGAGGTACAAGCTGGATTGAACATCAGAATCAGCTGCGTGCAGGTGCCATGGTAACGAACACACAGGCTGGACTTCGGCACGCCGCAAAACCCACACAGGACCAGACTCAGGAGTACTCAGCAACGTGAAATAGAACGCTCGCGGATACTACACCCACACAGCCACAACTGGGGCCAAGACCTCCGGAGGCCCGCACACCAGCGCGCTGGTGAGACGTAGCAGAGCGCCGATTCCTGACACCTGTATTGTCCCTTTATGTATATGTACAGTAAATATTAATAATGTGCCCTCTCAACCGCCTCATTTCGAGTTTAAACATATCTAACCTAGTACGCATTTCCTCATAATTCAGTGCCTCTAACCCCTTGATCAGTTTGGTGGCTCTCCTCTGAATCCTTTCAAGTTCCAAGATATTTTTTCTATAGTGAGATGCCCAGAACTGTACACAATATTCAAGGTGTGGCTGTACCAATGATTTGTACAGTGGCAGGATTACACTCTCATCCCGTGTCTCAATTCCCTGTTTTATGCATGCTAATACGTTATTTGCTTTTGTTCCTGCACTTTGACATTGGGAACTGCTACTAAGTCTATTATCAATGAGCACCCCAAAATCTTTTTCAACTACCGTTTCCCCTACATTTTCCCCATTTAAGTTATAGGCTGTCCGACTGTTCCTAGTCCCATGGTGCATAACTTAAAATTTTTCTGTACTGAAACTCATTCTCCATTTGTCTGCCCAAACCTCCAGTTTAAATAAGTAATACTGTAGAGACTCAACTTCCTTGTCTGAATTAATTACTCTACACAGTTTAGCATCATCTGCGAAAATTGACACTATGCTTTCCAGAACCACTCCTATAGTAGGTCATTAATAAATATGTTAAGCAGTAAGTAGTGGCCCGAGTACTGAACCTTGCGGTATTCCACTAAGCACTGAGGCACAGTCAGGATGCATCCCATTAACCACCACTCGCTGTTCCTTGTTATCCAGCCAATTACTTACCCAAGTACAGATAGTGAATGATAGTGTCAATCACTATTCCTGCTGATCTCCTGGTTCCTCCCGCCTCTCTGTGTAACTTAGTGTCAATCACTATTCCTGCCGATATATACATTATGGTAAGAACTTACCGTTGATAACGTGATTTCTCTTATGTCCACAGGTATCCACAGGATAACATTGGGATATGCCGGAGCGACAGCGGAAATGGCACCAAACGGTCATGAGCTTTCTGGCCTCCCAGGTTGCATCGGGGCTTCTCCATATAATCCCGCCCAGTGACACAGTCAAATCAGTTCTTTCCACAGCAATTAGGCAGGAGCATTAGGTAGAAACCTATTCAGGCGATAAGAACACACATGCACACCCTTCCATGCAAGAGGGAAGAGATTTAGTGATTGTAAAGATCCTCAAATCAGGTGCGTCAGGGTGGGACCCCTGTGGATACCTGTGGACATAAGAGAAATCACATTATCAACGGTAAGTTCTTACCATAATGTATATTTCTCTGGCTGGGTCCACAGGTTATCCACAGGATAACATTGGGATTACCAAAGCCAGTTTTAGTGGTGGGTATGCTCCTGATTAGACAGGAGAATCTTTCGCCCGAATTCAGCGTCATGAGAGGCAAAAGTATCCAAGGCATAATGTCTGATGAATGTGTTAATGGAAGACCATGTGGCTGCCTTACAAATCTGTTCTGCTGAAGCACCATGTTGTGCTGCCCATGAAGGACCTACCTTACGTGTAGAGTGAGCAGAGACATTAGCCGGAGTAGGGAGATCAGCACGAGAATAAGATACTGAAATTACCATTCGGAGCCATCTTGCCAGCGTCTGTTTACTAGCAGGCCATCCTCTTCTATGAAATCCGTAGAGGATGAAGAGAGAATCTGTTTTTCTGATGGCACTAGTACGATCTATGTAGATTCTTAATGCTCGGACCACGTCCAGCGACGCTTCTCCTGCAGAAAGTCCCGATACCTGAAATGCTGGGACTACAATCTCTTTGTTAAGGTGAAACTTTGAAACCACCTTTGGAAGATAAGGCAGTTCTCAGAACTAGATCTGGTTATCTGGAAAAAAACTTAGGAAAGGAGACTTACACGACAGTGCTCCTAAATCTGATACTCTTCTAGCTGACGCTATTGCCAGTAGAAAGAGTACTTTAACCGTTAACCATTTAAGATCTGCTCTCTTAAGTGGTTCAAACGGAGGTCCCTGAAGTAATTTCAAAACTAGATTCAAATCCCACTGAGCTGCAGGAGGAACAAATGGAGGTTGAATGTGTACAACTCCCTGAAAGAAAGTACGCACATCCTGTAGGTCAGCAATCTTTTTCTGAAACCATACAGTAAATGCTGATACTTGAACCCTCAAGGAAGCTACTTTCAATCCCTTATCCAATCCTGCTTGAAGAAAATCCAAAATCCTGGATACTTTAAAAGATCTTGGATTCAAACTTTTTTCACTACACCAATGAATATAGGCTTGCCATATTCGATGATAAATACGAGCTGAAGAAGGTTTTCTTGCTCTAAGCATAGTTTAAATTACTTGTTTTGAAAATCCTCTAGCTTCTAGGATAGAGGTTTCAACAGCCACACCGTCAAAGACAGACTATCCAGATCGCTGTGACAACAAGGACCCTGCATTAGCAGATCTGGACGTTGAGGGAGCAATATTGGTGCTTCCACGGACATTCTTAGTAGATCTGTGTACCAATGCCTTCTTGGTCAAGCTGGAGCTATTAGAATTATAACTCCCTTTGCTTGCTTTATTTTCCTCACTACTCTGGGTAACAGAGATATTGGAGGGAACAGATATGCCAGATGAAATTTCCATTTTACTGACAATGCGTCTACAAGGACCGCTCCGGGATCCTTTGTTCTTGATCTGTACCTCGGAACTTTGTTGTTTAAACGAGACGCCATGAGGTCTATCTCTGGTAGACCGCATCTGTTCACTATAGTCTGAAACACTTCTGAGCGTAATGCCCATTCGGTTTCCTGTATGGTGTGTCAACTGAGAAAATCCGCTTTCCAGTTCAGTACACCTGGAACAAACACTGCTGACAATGCTGGAAGATGGAGTTCTGCCCACCTTAGTATGGGAGTTACTTTCTCCATCAATCTTTTGCTGTGAGTTCCTACCTGATGATTGAGGTACGCTACTGCTGTTGCATTGTCTGAACAAATCTGGACTGGTCTTCCTTGCAGATTGTCCTTTGCCTGAACTAGAGCCATATAAATGGCCCTTATTTCCAACAGATTTACTGGCAGGCGACTTTCCCTTATGGTCCATTTTCCCTGGAACCAAAGGCTTTCGAGTACCGTTCCCCAGCCTTGAAGACTGGCATCTGTTGTCAGGACTTGCCATTCCTTTATCCAAAAGGGTCTCCCCTTGTTTAAATGGTCCCTCTGTAGCCACCAAGCTAGAGACCTTTTTACGTTTACCGGAAACTTTATCATCTGTTTTTTTTATTGTCTGATGATTTCTGTTCCATTTGGTCAGAATAAGGTGCTGTAGAGGTCTGGAGTGGAATTGTGCATATTCCACCATGTCGAAGGTTGACACCATCAGACCCAACAGTCCCACTGCTGCATGGACTGACATTGTCTGAGTGTGCAACGCCTCCTGAGTCATGACCTGCACCTTGGCTATCTTTTTCTCTGGTAAGAAAATTCTCTGTAGACCTGAATCCAATATGGCCCCCAAATGAACCATCTGCTGTGACGGATTCAGAGATGACTTTTCCCAGTTTATGAACCACCCGTGTCTTTATAGACAAACTACTGTCTGTTGAAGATGGCTCAAAAGTAATTCCTGCGAATGTGCTAGGATTAACAGGTCGTCGAGGTATGGAAATATTCTTATCCCCTGCTTGCGGAGATAAGCTGCCATAACCACCATAATTTTGGTAAACACCCTGGGTGCTGTTGCTAGCCCGAAGGGCAAGGCTTGGAACTGAAAATGTTGCTGGAGGATGGCAAACCTGAGGTAACATTGATGAGACCATGCTATAGGCACATGTAGGTAAGCATCCTGTATATCCAGAGATACCATGTAATCTCCCGGTTCCATAGCCAATACTATGGAGCGTAACGTCTCCATGTGGAACCTTGGAATCCAAATGTATTTGTTTAATATTTTGAGATTGAGAATTGGTCGGAATGACCCATTTGGCTTCTGAATCAAAAATAGATTGGAGTAAAAACCCTGACCCAGTTGTGATGGGGGTACCGGGATAATCACACCCAATTTCTGAACTGCTTCTTGCAGGGCATTGGCCTTCAACTCTATACGAGATGGGCTGGTGCAAAAAAACCTTTGAGGAGGCTGCCTCCTGAATGGGAACCCATAACCGAGAGATACCACCTTCTGCACCCAAGCATCTGTCGTCGACTGTTGCCATATGTGTGCAAAATAAAGGAGTCGGCCCCCAACCCTGGAATCCTCCAGCCGGAGGCCCGTCTCCTCAGGCTGATGGCTTCTGTTCTGGCTTGGAAGCTGGCTTTCTACTAGCCCATTGCTTCCTACCCCTGGCTTCTCTATTGAACTGGGTTTGCTTAGACTCCTCTTTAGCTTTTGCTTTGCCTTGCCATCGAAATGGACGAAATTTTGAACCCCTCGTCTTAGGGTTATAACTAGCCGGAAATCTGACTTTTTTGGATTCAGCTTCAGATTCTAGAATATCTGACAATTGTCTCCCAAACAATATATTACCAATGAAAGGCATGCTTCCAGAGCTTTCTTGGATTCTGCATCTGCTTTCCAAGTGTGTAACCAAACTGCTCTATGAGCGGCTACTGTCAAGGCTGATGCTTTAGAAGCAATCTACCCATATCAATTGCTGCTTCTTCCAAATATTGGGCAGCTTGTCTTAAACTGCCTAGATGACACTCCTGCTCCCTATTAGGAGGGGAGAGGCCATTCTCTAGTTCCTCTATCCATTCTCCCATTGCCTTTGCCATCCAGGCTGAAGCCATAGCAGGCCTTACCACTGCTCCTGAGAGAGAAAATATATTTTTCAAGAAGCTATCTACCCTTCTGTCTGTGACATCATTTAGAGAGGTAGATGACAATGGCAAAGCAGATTTATGCACAAGTCGAAGTACATGCGCATCTATTTTAGGAGGAGCTTCTCTTTTTGAACAATCCGCAGCTGGAAATGGATAATAAAAATCCAATTTTTTCGGAATCTTATATTTTTTACTGGGCGTCGCCCGGGGTTCTTCCATCATTTCCGTCAGATCCTCTGATGCTGGGAATTCAGCCTTAACTGCTTTTGTTCGTTTTAACACAGGTGCTTTAGATTTTGACACTGTTTTGGCTGTTTCCTCCAAAGAAAGAATAGCCTTCATTGCATCAATAAGTTCAGCTACATCCTCTGAGCTGAAACTCTGCGACTGATCATCATACGGAGTATTTGAATATACTGTATCATCATCTGTTGTATCATCTTGTGTAGTCTGCAACATAGACGTATCTACTTTAGTCTTACCTGTACCTTGGTTAATAGCCTGGTTACTTGTAGAAGCTACTGGAACCAAACCATAGGAAGGGAGCTGCATGTATGGGTTAATAGTGTAACCTATTCCCTGGGGTGGCGCTGCAGGAGTTAATCTGTCCGCTATTGAAGACAAAGTCTGTGCGAACATACTCCATGGTGGTTCTGCTGGTTGTTGAACCAATTCCTGTTTTTTATTTTGCTGAAAAGCAAAACAGATTGTACATAACTCCTCATAAGTGACCAACTGGCCTATTCCAATTAACCCTGTTTTACAAGATAAACATGTTAAGGATGTAGGAGTGCCTGATAAATTCTCCTCGTCACTTTTGCCGCTCACAGACATGGTAATAATCTGTTTTAATGACTACACAATTTGTGACTGAAAATCACCTATATATACTGTAAATATATAGAAGTGAGATCAATCTGACCACAACCGTGCACCTGAATTGAGGTTCAGAACAGAACGGACAACATATAAAAGTCAGCACACATACTAGCAGTCAGTAACATTTTAAAATATTAGACATTGTCATATGAGAATACAACCACCATCATAATAACTTACAAGTAAGTGGGACAACTGTATTTCTGTTTTTAACCAGTTTTTTCAAACACATCATGCAGAAAACAACAGTAATATACAGGCCTCATATGTAATATGTACCAAAAATTAACAATTCATACTAACAAGTAGAGAGAATTTTTAGTACTGTATAACCCATTTCTCCATAGAGTGGTATACAGGGAGACTCACCACACTTCCATATCCATCAATACGCTCGCAAGACGCTGAGTGGATTCAGACGCTACTAGTGTACACTGCCACTCTTGATGACTGATGAGAGACACAGACGTTCTTTAATGGACACAAACGCTCACTGAACGATAAGTGTATGCAGACGCTCCTGTCTGCGACCGGGCCTAGGCGGAAAGTCTAGTGTACACCATCGCAGCGTCTAAGCTGCGACCAAGTACCCTCGTGGTAGCGTCTGAGACGGAATTGAGGTCATTAGTTCATGGACGGGAGACGCACGGAAACTGGTCATGATCTTGGGGGAGGGGCGGCCTAACTCCTCCTGTTGACTTAAACTCTAAGGATCGCAGCCTCACCTAGTCCTGGCGCCTATGATCCCTAAAGCATAGCGCTGTTGCACTTAAGAGTGGCGGTGCATCAACCACTGTTTGTAGTCTCCTCCAATACAGTGAAGCTGTGTCCGGACCCCCTAGTAAGAGGAAACCGATGCCTTACCTTCTCCCCATGCTCCGGCCACAGCCTGGTTACGTCTGCTGGACCTGCTAGAATCATCCGACACAGACGCCCGTCGAGACAGCACTATACCGCGAAGGTAAATGTTGTTGCGACCCGGTGGAGAGTTGTTGGAGCGACTCTTTCTAATATGCGTTTAAGACGCTGTTAAGAAAAGTCACTCAGGAAAAAAAAAACATAGTAAGACTATAAAAAAATAATAATAAAAGCTTCAGGCTGCTATTAACTGCAGCCCTGTGACCATGGTCCGGCTCCTGCCGCACCAAACAAAAAACTGATTTGACTGAGTCAGTGGGCGGGATTATATGGAGAAGCCCCGATGCATCCTGGGAGGCCAGAAAGCTTGTGAGCATTTGGTGCCATTTCCGCTGTCGCTCCCGCATATCCCAATGTTATCCTGTGGATAACCTGTGGACCCAGCCAGAGAAATCCTGGTTCCTCCTGCCTCTCACTGTTACATAGTGTCAATCACTATTCCTGCTGGTTCCTGCCTCTCTGTGTTACAGAGTGTCAATCACTATTCCTGCTGAGCTCCTGGTTCCTCCTGTCTCTCTGTGTTACATATTGTCAATCACTATTCCTGCTGACCTCCTGGTTCCTCCTGCCTCTCTGTGTTACATAGTGTCAATCACTATTCCTGCTGACCTCCTGGTTCCTCCCGCCTCTCTGTGTTACATAGTGTCAATCACTATTCCTGCTGACCTCCTGGTTCCTCCATATCTCTCTGTGTTACATAGTGTCAATCACTATTCCTGCTGACCTCCTGGTTCCTCCATATCTCTCTGTGTTACATAGTGTCAATCACTATTCCTGCTGACCTCCTGGTTGCTACTGCCTCTCTGTGTTACATAGTTTCAATCTCTATCCCTGCTGACCTCCTGGTTCCTCCTGCCTCTCTGTGTTACATAGTGTCAATCACTATTCCTGCTGACCTCCTGGTTCCTCCATATCTCTCTGTGTTACAGAGTGTCAATCACTATTCCTGCTGACCTCCTGGTTCCTCCATATCTCTCTGTGTTACATAGTGTCAATCACTATTCCTGCTGACCTCCTGGTTCCTCCCGCCTCTCTGTGTTACATAGTGTCAATCACTATTCCTGCTGACCCCCTGGTTCCTCCATATCTCTCTGTGTTACAGAGTGTCAATCACTATTCCTGCTGACCTCCTGGTTCCTCCCGCCTCTCTGTGTTACATAGTGTCAATCACTATTCCTGCTGACCTCCTGGTTCCTCCCGCCTCTCTGTGTTACATAGTGTCAATCACTATTCCTGCTGACCTCCTGGTTCCTCCATATCTCTCTGTGTTACAGAGTGTCAATCACTATTCCTGCTGACCTCCTGGTTCCTCCATATCTCTCTGTGTTACAGAGTGTCAATCACTATTCCTGCTGACCTCCTGGTTCCTCCTGCCTCTCTGTGTTACATAGTGTCAATCACTATTCCTGCTGACCTCCTGGTTCCTCCATATCTCTCTGTGTTACAGAGTGTCAATCACTATTCCTGCTGACCTCCTGGTTCCTCCATATCTCTCTGTGTTACAGAGTGTCAATCACTATTCCTGCTGACCTCCTGGTTCCTCCCGCCTCTCTGTGTTACATAGTGTCAATCACTATTCCTGCTGACCTCCTGGTTCCTCCCGCCTCTCTGTGTTACATAGTGTCAATCACTATTCCTGCTGACCTCCTGGTTCCTCCATATCTCTCTGTGTTACATAGTGTCAATCACTATTCCTGCTGACCTCCTGGTTGCTACTGCCTCTCTGTGTTACATAGTTTCAATCTCTATCCCTGCTGACCTCCTGGTTCCTCCTGCCTCTCTGTGTTACATAGTGTCAATCACTATTCCTGCTGACCTCCTGGTTCCTCCATATCTCTCTGTGTTACAGAGTGTCAATCGCTATTCCTGCTGACCTCCTGGTTCCTCCATATCTCTCTGTGTTACAGAGTGTCAATCACTATTCCTGCTGACCTCCTGGTTCCTCCATATCTCTCTGTGTTACATAGTGTCAATCACTATTCCTGCTGACCTCCTGGTTCCTCCCGCCTCTCTGTGTTACATAGTGTCAATCACTATTCCTGCTGACCTCCTGGTTCCTCCATATCTCTCTGTGTTACAGAGTGTCAATCACTATTCCTGCTGACCTCCTGGTTCCTCCATATCTCTCTGTGTTACAGAGTGTCAATCACTATTCCTGCTGACCTCCTGGTTCCTCCCGCCTCTCTGTGTTACATAGTGTCAATCACTATTCCTGCTGACCTCCTGGTTCCTCCCGCCTCTCTGTGTTACATAGTGTCAATCACTATTCCTGCTGACCTCCTGGTTCCTCCATATCTCTCTGTGTTACAGAGTGTCAATCACTATTCCTGCTGACCTCCTGGTTCCTCCATATCTCTCTGTGTTACAGAGTGTCAATCACTATTCCTGCTGACCTCCTGGTTCCTCCTGCCTCTCTGTGTTACATAGTGTCAATCACTATTCCTGCTGACCTCCTGGTTCCTCCATATCTCTCTGTGTTACAGAGTGTCAATCACTATTCCTGCTGACCTCCTGGTTCCTCCATATCTCTCTGTGTTACAGAGTGTCAATCACTATTCCTGCTGACCTCCTGGTTCCTCCATATCTCTCTGTGTTACAGAGTGTCAATCACTATTCCTGCTGACCTCCTGGTTCCTCCTGCCTCTCTGTGTTACATAGTGTCAATCACTATTCCTGCTGACCTCCTGGTTCCTCCACATCTCTCTGTGTTACATAGTGTCAATCACTATTCCTGCTGACCTCCTGGTTCCTCCTGCCTCTCTGTGTTACATAGTGTCAATCACTATTCCTGCTGACCTCCTGGTTCCTCCTGCCTCTCTGTGTTACATAGTGTCAATCACTATTCCTGCTGACCTCCTGGTTCCTCCATATCTCTCTGTGTTACAGAGTGTCAATCACTATTCCTGCTGACCTCCTGGTTCCTCCTGCCTCTCTGTGTTACATAGTGTCAATCACTATTCCTGCTGACCTCCTGGTTCCTCCATATCTCTCTGTGTTACATAGTGTCAATCACTATTCCTGCTGACCTCCTGGTTCCTCCTGCCTCTCTGTGTTACATAGTGTCAATCACTGTTCCTGCTGACCTCCTGGTTCCTACCGCCTCTCTGTGTTACATAGTGTCAATCACTATTCCTGCTGACCTCCTGGTTCCTCCATATCTCTCTGTGTTACAGAGTGTCAATCACTATTCCTGCTGACCTCCTGGTTCCTCCATATCTCTCTGTGTTACAGAGTGTCAATCACTATTCCTGCTGACCTCCTGGTTCCTCCTGCCTCTCTGTGTTACATAGTGTCAATCACTATTCCTGCTGACCTCCTGGTTCCTCCATATCTCTCTGTGTTACATAGTGTCAATCACTATTCCTGCTGACCTCCTGGTTCCTCCTGCCTCTCTGTGTTACATAGTGTCAATCACTATTCCTGCTGACCTCCTGGTTCCTCCTGCCTCTCTGTGTTACATAGTGTCAATCACTATTCCTGCTGACCTCCTGGTTCCTCCTGCCTCTCTGTGTTACACAGTGTCAATCACTATTCCTGCTGACCTCCTGGTTCCTCCTGCCTCTCTGTGTTACACAGTGTCAATCACTATTCCTGCTGATCTCCTGGTTCCTCCTGCCTCTCTGTGTTACATAGTGTCAATCACTATTCCTGCTGACCTCCTGGTTCCTCCATATCTCTCTGTGTTACATAGTGTCAATCACTATTCCTGCTGACCTCCTGGTTCCTCCATATCTCTCTGTGTTACAGAGTGTCAATCACTATTCCTGCTGACCTCCTGGTTCCTCCATATCTCTCTGTGTTACATAGTGTCAATCACTATTCCTGCTGACCTCCTGGTTCCTCCCGCCTCTCTGTGTTACATAGTGTCAATCACTATTCCTGCTGACCTCCTGGTTCCTCCATATCTCTCTGTGTTACAGAGTGTCAATCACTATTCCTGCTGACCTCCTGGTTCCTCCATATCTCTCTGTGTTACATAGTGTCAATCACTATTCCTGCTGACCTCCTGGTTCCTCCTGCCTCTCTGTGTTACATAGTGTCAATCACTATTCCTGCTGACCTCCTGGTTCCTCCTGCCTCTCTGTGTTACACAGTGTCAATCACTATTCCTGCTGACCTCCTGGTTCCTCCTGCCTCTCTGTGTTACACAGTGTCAATCACTATTCCTGCTGACCTCCTGGTTCCTCCATATCTCTCTGTGTTACAGAGTGTCAATCGCTATTCCTGCTGACCTCCTGGTTCCTCCATATCTCTCTCTCTCTGTGTTACAGAGTGTCAATCACTATTCCTGCTGACCTCCTGGTTCCTCCATATCTCTCTGTGTTACATAGTGTCAATCACTATTCCTGCTGACCTCCTGGTTCCTCCCGCCTCTCTGTGTTACATAGTGTCAATCACTATTCCTGCTGACCTCCTGGTTCCTCCATATCTCTCTGTGTTACAGAGTGTCAATCACTATTCCTGCTGACCTCCTGGTTCCTCCATATCTCTCTGTGTTACAGAGTGTCAATCACTATTCCTGCTGACCTCCTGGTTCCTCCCGCCTCTCTGTGTTACATAGTGTCAATCACTATTCCTGCTGACCTCCTGGTTCCTCCATATCTCTCTGTGTTACATAGTGTCAATCACTATTCCTGCTGACCTCCTGGTTCCTCCTGCCTCTCTGTGTTACATAGTGTCAATCTCTATTCCTGCTGACCTCCTGGTTCCTCCTGCCTCTCTGTGTTACATATTGTCAATCACTATTCCTGCTGACCTTCTTCTCCCTCGTGTCTCACTGTGCTTCAGTTCTTAGTGACTATCTTTACATCTTCCTTGTGTTATTACTAGGATCTCATACCTCAAGTCTGTTTGTCTTCCCTTCCTTTCATGTCTGGTGCTTAACCAGAGGGCCGCAACCTGCAGCATTACAGCAGCTGAGGTTGCTGGTTGAAGACCACTTCCCTACTATACGCTGTTCCCCTGTCAAAGCAGAGCCAAACCAGCAGTGACTGCATTGGATCTAAATACTGTCTTGAGTATTTTAATATTCATCACCACTTTCATCACATTCTTCCATACACTTTCAATCACCTTTCCTTCTACTGTCACAGAGCTAATATTGGATTATTCCTAGATATTTGGTTTATCTTTATTAGCAACATATGTTATTGATATGAAATGCTGGCGTCAATGCTATGCCATCTGACACAGCCTGTGCAAAGATCAGAGCACTGAACAGCTCATTATAAAACATCTCTCAATTTAACTAAAGTTTTAACTAATATAGTTTCTAAATGCCACCTACATCTCACTGTCTATCTCTGCAGACTAGTAACAGCTTTCTTCACATCACAATAATGAGATCATTTCAGATGCAAAGCTAACCTTTTGTTGAGATGGCAGATCACAATGTGATGATAAATAGTCCCCACGTGCTTATCAGGGACAGAACAAGTCTGCATCATGAATGTAGAGATGTTGGCCCTCATTCCGAGTTCATCGCTCGCTAGTCGCTGCCCACGGGGGAGTGTATTTTCGCTTTGCAGGAGAGCGAACGCTTGTGCAGCAGAGTGGCTGCAAACACATTTTGTGCAAAACAAGACCAGCCCTGTAGCTACTCTTCGTGTGCATTGATTCTAACAACGGAGGGATGGCTTTTGACGTCACACACCCGCCCAGCGAACGCCCAGCCACTCCTGCGTTTTTTCTGCCACGCCTGCATTTTTCTAAGCACTCCCTGAAAATGGTCAGTTGACACCCAGAAACGCCCACTTCATGTCAATCTTCCTGCGTTTGCCCGTGCGACTGGAATGTTCGTTAGACTCTGTGCAAACCCACGATGCTCATTGTACCTCTATGACGCGCCTGCGCATTGCAGTGCATACACATGCGCAGAAATGTTGATTTTTAGCCTGATCGCTGCGCTGCGAACAACAGCAGCTAGCGATCAACTCGGAATGACCCCCGTTATTATAAACATTTCACTGAACGCTTACATCCACCCAAGTTATTTTCAGTATATGCTATTTGGACCAATTAATGAAATTACACATGGAAATAGTGTATATCAGGGATGGGGAACCTTTGTCCCTCCAGCTGTTGTTGAACTACACATCCCAGCATGCCCTGCAACTCTTTTAGCATGGCCAAATAGCAAAACTGTAGCAAGGCATGCTGGTATGTGTAGTTCAACAACAGCTGCAGGGCCGAAGGTTCCCCAACCCTGGTGTATATGTCATCAGTGGTTCCCAAACTTGGTGCTGATGACATATACACCTCGGGGCACTTGCAAGGGTGAATCAGTGGTTCAGGACCAATTCAAATTATTTTGGTTAATTTAACCAAAACAGAAGGGAATCCTGCCCCTCACTGCATAACTGAACTTAAGGATGACATATAAACACAACTTATTTAATTTCATATTTTTTCTGAAATTTCTCCAAAACAAACTTTTGGCCTAGGGGTGCAGTAAAAAAAAAAAAAAAAGGAATTTAATACCTACCGGTAATTCCTTTTCTCGTAGTCCGTAGTGAATACTGGGGTGATATTAGTACCATGGGGTATAGATTGGGCCCATTGGAGTCTGGCACTTTAAGAAATCATTAGTGTGTGCTGGCTCCTCCCCTCTATGTCCCTCCACCAGACTCAGTCTAGGAAAACTGTGCCCGAGGAAACGGACATACCATGAGAGAAGGAATAACACGAAAGTGGCGAGGTAACGAACCAACACACAACAGTAATAACGGATAGCAGCACTAACCAGAACAAAAAACAGCAACGCTAACCAAACATGGAAACGGAACAGCAACAGCAGACCCAACCAAGAACACTTACAACCAGGTAAGCAGGAACACGAAGCACTGAGGTGGGCACCCAGTATCCACTACGGACTATGAGAAAAGAATTACCGATAGGTATTAAATTCCTATTTTCTCTAATGTCCTAGTGGAAACTGGAGTGACATTAGTAACTCTGGGAAGTTCCAAAGCTCTCAGAATGGGAGGGAGAGTGCTGAGACCCCTGCAAAACCGCCTGACCAAACTGAAAGTAATCTCTGGCCAAGGTATCGAACCTATAGAACTTAACAAATGTGTTTGAACCAGACTAAGTAGCTGCACTGCCCAACTGTAAGGCCGAGACGCCCCGGGCAGCCACCCAGGAAGAACCCACCAACCTTGTGGAGTGGGCCTAAATAGAACTCGGGAGCGGCAATGCAGCTTGAAGAATAGGCTTGTTGAATGGTCAACATGAGCCAACGAGCAATGGACTGCTTAGAAGGAGGACATCCAATTTTGGTAGCGTCGTAAAGGACAAAAAGTGAGTCAGATTTTCTGTGACGAGCAGTCCTCTTGACGTAAATTCTCAAAGCCCGAACAAAGTCCAAGGAGAAACCGATACATCAGACAGCACCAGAACCACTATTGGTTGATTAATGTTAAAGGACGATACCACTTTCAGCAAAACCTGTGGGCGAGTCCTGAGCTCCGTCCTATCCAACATGAAATATCAAATATGGGCTCTTACATGATAAGGCCCCCAATTCAGACACACGTCTGGCAGATGCCAAAGTCAGCAACATGGCAGTCTTCCAAGTAAGATATTTTAATTCCACCTTTTGCAATGTTTCAAACAAGTCCGACTGGTCTAGACCACATTGATATCCCACGGAGCTGTGGGAGGAACAAAGGGAGGTTGAATCCGAAGAACACCCTTCAGGAATGTTTGTACTTTCGAAGTACCGCCAGCTGTTTCTGGAAGAAGATGGAGAGAGACGAAATCTGAACCTTGATGGAGCCTAATTGTAGGCCCATACCCACGCCTGCTTGCAGGAAGAGCAGAAAACGGCCAAGTTGAAACTCCACAGGAGAATATTTTCTACCCTCATACCAGGAAACATATTTCTTCCAGATACAGTGGTAATGTTTAGACGGGACCACCTTATGGTCCCGCACCATAATTGAAACAACCTTGGAGGGAAAACCTTTTCTGACTAGAATCTCCCTCTCAACTTCCAAGCCGTCAAACGTAGCCACTGTAAGTGTGGATAGACGAACGTCCCTTGTTGAAGAAGGTCCTTGAGAAGCGACAGAGGCCATGGAATCTCCAGAGACATGATTAGGAGCTCTGTGTACCAGGCCCATCGGGGCCAATCCTGGGCAATCAGAATTGCCTGAATTCTTTCCCTTTTTAGTCTTTTTAGAGCTCTGGGAATGAGAGGGATTGGAGGAAACAGGTACACGAACTGGTAAGTGCATGGTGCCGTCATAGCGTCCACCATTGCAACCTGCGGATCCCTTGTCCTGGAACAGTAACGACGGAGCTTCTTATTAAGACGAGAAGCCATCAGATCTATCTGTGGACAGCCCCATCGGTGAACCAGTTGTAGAAACACATGAGGGTGAAGGCCCCATTCCCCCGGAAGAATGTTGTGCCTGCTGAGGAAGTCCACCTCCCAATTGTCCACACCTGGGATGAATATGGCTGAGATGGCCCTTGCGTTGGCTTCTGCCCAGAGGAGTATCCGAGACACCTCTCGCATTGTGGCTCTGCTTCTTGTTCCTCCCTGTCAGTTTATGTACGCCACCGCCGTGGTGTTGTCCGACTGTACCTGAATGGCCTGATTTCAGAGAAGATAAGAGGCCTGCAGAAGAGCAGATTGTAAATTGCCCTGAGTTCCAGAACATTTATTGGGAGTGCAGATTCTTGACTCGACCACCTTCCCTGGAACTGAGCCCCTGGGTCACTGCCCCCCAACCTCGGAGGCTGGCATCCGTTGTCAGTAGAGTCCAGGATTGGGTACCGAAACTCCGACCCTCCATCAGGTGAGAGATTTGTAGCCACAACAACAGAGATATCCATGCTTTCGGCGACAGAGCAATAGTCTGGTGCATGTGCAGGTGAGACCCTGACCATTTGTCCAGCAGACGAATGCAAAGGTGAATTGAGATCTTGCGAGGTCTGAGCACTGAGCGGACCACAGCCTGGATTGTCAAGGCCTTGTCCATGGGGTGGAACACCTTCTGAGATACCGTGTCCAGTATCATTCCCAGTAACTGAATTCTCTGAGACGGTTCCAGGTGAGACTTTTGGAAATTCAGAATCCACCCATGATCTGTAAGAAGGCGAGTAGCCAAGTCGATGCTGTGAAGCAAACCTTCCCTGGACATCGCTTTTATCAGGAGATCGTCAAAGTAGGGAACTATGTTGACTACCAGTTTGCGTAATTGCTGCTTCATCTCCGCCATTACTTTTGTGAATACTCTTGGAGCTGTGGAGAGACCAAAGGGTAACACCTGAAATTGGAAGTGGCGGTCCAGTATAGTAACCCGTAGGTAAGCCTGATGAGGAGGCCATATTGGGATGTGTAGATACGTGTCCCTAAAATCCAGGGATACCAGGAACTCCACCTCCTCTAGGCCAGAGACCACCGCCCTTAGGGATTCCATCTTGAACTTGAACATGCGCAGATATGGATTCAGAGATTTGAGGTTCAAGATTGGCCATACCAAGCCGTCCGGCTTCGCACCACAAACAGGCTGGAATAAAATCCCCTGTTGTGTAATGGAGGAGATACTGGAACAATAACCCCCGTTAGTAGTAGTTTTTGAATGGTGTCTTGCAAGGTAACCCTTGCTACAGGTGAAGCTGGTAAGCTTGACTTGAAGAATCTGGGAGGAGGTAGTACTTGGAAATCCAACCGGTACTCCTGGGATATGAGTTCCCTCACCCAGGGGTCCCGGCAAGAGTTCGCTCACACAAGAGTCACCTGTGGCCAAGTGTAACACCCCACTGTGTTACTGAAACAGTAATCTATTAATAAATTTAATATAAATAAGTTAGCCTAATGCAAAATCATTAATATACACAAAGTTTACTCCTCGCAGTGGAGTCTGGAAGACTGAATGTTCCCCCTCACAGTGGTGGTGGGGGGGGGGGGGGGGGGGCGGTGAAGAGCCCACTGAGGGGCTAATTTCCTCCCTGAAAATGGAGCGTTGCCGCCCCGCGACCGCCTCTGCCTGATTGCCTTAAGACAAACAAGGCAAGTGGGTAGACTGACTTGCCCTGTGATATAGCCAAAATAAGATACCACTCAGTACTGAGCTATGGAAGTGGGGAACAGAGAGCTGAATAGATAATAAAGAGCCCATCATGATCAAAGTTTGTTGTAAAGGGGATACGGATCAGCACCACACAGTTACAAGTTATAAACAAACAGGGGTACAAATTATGTAGGTACAAGTGCAATGTAAGTAGTGGATAAAGCAGTAATACGAGACCTACAGGAGACTGGGAGAGGACTCTACCTACAAGAACTTATGATCTAGTGGGAGGGAAATGCTGAGACAAGAGGTCTAGCAAAAGATGAGGGTGTTCTAGGTGAAATGGCATGAGGTAAAAATGGTATACATACTGGCCCCTTTCTCAAATTTTGAAGAGATGTTGAAGGTAGAGATCAAGTATGGCACCATATTGCCCCTTTAGAGCATCATTGTGAAGGCAGAAAAGCCTTCACAATGTTTTGTAGAGATAGCGTAGGAATCACACAACATTAAAGAGTTCAGCAGTTCCAAGTCCTGAGGTAGCACCATTTACAGAGGCTGCTTATGTGGACTGCAGCCATCTGGAAGGGTGTAGTATGGTATGCCGGCGGCCGGGCTCCCTGCGACCAGCATACCGACAGCGTGCCGAGCGCAAATGAGCCCCTTGCGGGCTCGCTGCACTCGCCACGCTGCGGGCTCGCTGCACTCGCCACGCTGCGGGCACAGTGGCGCGCTTCGCGTGCCACGCTATTTATTCTCCCTCCAGGGGGGTCGTGGACCCCCACGAGGGAGAATGTGTCGGTATGCCGGTGTCGGGATTCCAGCGCCGGTATACTGTGCGCCGGGATCCCGACATTCGGCAACCAGAAGACCACCCATCTGGAAGGGGACTCAACATTACTTCCTCTTCAGGCATTTCTGTATGTCTTGGTAAGCAGGAGCAGGATGAAAGTGGGGGTGGGGACTAAGGGCCTAATTCAGACCTGATCGCAGCAGAAAATTTGTTAGCTAATCTGCAAAACCATGTGCACTGCAGGTGGGGCAGATATAACATGTCTAGAGAGAGTTAGATTTGGGTGGGTTCTATTGTTTCAGTGCAGGGTAAATACTGGCTGCTTTATTTTTACACTGCAATTTAGATTTCAGTTTGAACACACCCCACCCAAATCTAACTCTCTCTGCACATGTAACATCTGCCCCACCTGCAGTGCACATGGTTTTGCCCATTAGCTAACAAATTTGCAGCAGCGATTAGATCTGAATAAAACCCTAAGTATGATGCACCAGACCTACGCAAGACACTGCATCTGACGCAGTGCCCTACTTCCGGACCAGCCCTCCCCTGCACCACGGCACTGGAATCTAGTTCAGTGGAACAGAGATCTGTAGAGGGAGATTTGAAATCGGCAAGGATCGGCTTACAGACTAATTTCATTAATCGGAACAATTCTATAGCACCCAGAAACCCTGAGGGTTTGGTGATCTATTAAAAGTTGGAAGCTATGTTATTCTACAACCAAAGCCTACTCATCAGAGCTTTTTGAACAGACAACTCTTGCTAAAAACAGATTGGCGTATAACGTCTGCTTTGCTCCCTTTCCCCTTTTTATTGGGTCAAAGAAAACAGGTGGCTTTTGAGGGCCCTATAATATAAAAAAAAAATCTCTCCAACAAGAACATCATCAATAATACCTTAAGTTACCCACTGTTGAGAAATTGCCCATTTCAGTTGTGTCTGGTCTAGGGTAATATTTTGCATATTCTGCCTCACATCCATCTGTCATCAATAGGACTGTGTGTTTGGGGATTTGGCATTTGTAAATTATCTGTCACACCATTTCTTCTCCCTGGATCACTGACACCTTGTTTCAAAAGGATATGTACAGTAAGATGGTATAACCTATAACCAAACAGCATAATGCTACTTACCCCATGTAAGGTTCTTAGCAGAAGGTAACCCCGCACTTGGTATTGGTTTCATGCACTTCTTAATAGGTGCCCCAGTATTCTATGGGTTCACTGATTTCTATCAGGATAATACAAAAACTCAACACAGCAGCAGATATTCATGTGTGACCAGAAAATATTTTGTCACTCATTATAATCAAAAGAAGTTTTGTAACTGTTGCCTTGTTAAATGCAATCACATCAAATACATAGGAAAATGAATTTGTATGGTTTAAAGAGAGGGATATCATAGAAGGAAAATATATTAAAAATCCATTTTCAGGTTACTGCTGTTTAGAGGTGTTTACAGTGACAGTGGCCAACTAAATAAGAGTGTTTATATGACATGCAAATGTGAGCCAAAAGTAACTCTGCATCCGCTGTTGACCCAAAATACTTTAGATCTCCAAGAGAGGGAGACTATTTTATGGGGTCAATGAGAGTACAGATGAATTATACGACTGTATGAGAGTGAGCTTTTTGTGTGAATGGATAAACGTAAGATAACACACTAAAGCATTGAAAATCCAATAGAAATCTGTACCAAAGGTAAAAATAATATCCACAGTAAATGAATTGAATTATTTATTAATGGATACAATTCCAGTATCTGGTCTCTAAGTCGACAAGACTTAGGTCGACAGTGCCTAGGTCGGCAGTAACTAGGTCGACAGTAACTAGGTTGACAGGGTCTCTAGGTCGACATGTACTAGGTCGACAGGTCAAAAGGTCGAAATGAGTTTTTCACATCTTTTTTCTTTTTTTGAACTTGTTCATACGTTACGATCCACGTGGACTTCGATTGGGAATAGTAACCTGTGCCAAACGCAACAGCAGCAGAGGGAGGCCCCTTGCCCGAAGCATGGCGAGCAAAGCGAGGGGACGCGGTGCACTAATTGGGGTTCCTGGTCACTGTACGGCAAAAACTACACCAAACAAGATTAAAAAAACTCATGTCGACCTTTTGACCTAGACCCTGTCGACCTAGAGACCCTGTCAACCTAAAATCCCTGTAGACCTAGTTACTGTCGACCAATAGTGCTCGACCTAAGTGTTGTCGACCTTCAATATCACACCCTACAATTCCACACATAAATTAGGTATAGGCGAAAGATTATTAACATATATTCAAATGTGCAAGTACATTATTCTAAAATCAGAATCTACATCCATGTCTCAGTAATTTTCAAATACTTTATGATATTATATATTAAATATATTAGACAGTATATGTTGTTATACCCTTATGTTTCACGGAAGGTTAAGACTACAGCACATTATTTTATTTAACTTGTATAATTGCTATCGTCCTATGACTACTAGTTTAGAAGGTATCTTTCAATGTTTCCTCTGTTATGTGCAGAGGCGTAACTAGGGTTTTTGGAGCCCAGGGCAAGATTAGGAATGCCACCTTCCCCCTTGTAATCCTATCACTGTGGCACCGCTCCCATTCCTCACCCCCTTACCATCTGGGAGGCAGAAGCTAGGAACCGTGAGCAGTTGGGCACTGTGTGCGATGTCCCGTGCTGACAGACAGCATGGGCACATCATGCACCCCAGCAATCTCCCCTTCCCTCCATAGACAGACACAGCACAGACATTCCCCTCAGCAAACCCCTCCCCCTTAGACAGAGTAGCACTATCAAAATCCACCCCACCCCCTGCATAGACGGACAGCATATGGGCACCATCATTCCTCCTGGTCAAACTTTGTCCTGACTCACTGCTATTAAGAGTACAGAGTGCAGGCATCTCCTCAGCACTGAGCCCAGGTCTCAGCCAGGGTGTGCCTCCATCATAAAGCTACAGGGGACACTGGAGGAGGAGAGTCTGGCCCAAAGCAGCAGCAGCATACACAGTACAGGGACAGAGCCCACGGCCAGCAACAGCAGCAGCACTACTGCACAATATAGCCGCAGCGGGAGCTGAGCCCCGGCCAGAGCAGCACATGACACAGGGCTCTCACTCCCCGCAGCTAATGGTGACTGCAGCAGCAGCCTGAAAGGAGCTGTGTGCACGCATGTGCTCAAACGCTGCCGAGCACCACGTCCACAGGTCTAGCTTGGCGGCGCAGTGTGTGCGGGAGGGCGGCAGCAGCACAATGAAGGAGGCGGGCGGAGTAGTTACAGTGTGACTACATGAAAAATCAATAAACTGTTAACATCGTTTTAACTCTAAAGGGGCATACACACTAGATGACTTTTTTCAAAGATATGGACAATAAAGACGATTTTGAATGATATATAGTTCAAGTCATCTAGTGTGTATGTCCATCCCGATGGCCGATGCGCGCACCTGCTCTCGCTAAGAGCAGGTTGCGGGTCGGCCATGTAGGCAGCTCAATGTGAGCAATGTCACTTGTGACATTGCTCATCTCGGCATGTGTGTACGGAGCCATGATGAGTGATGTGCACAATGTGACATTGCTCCTCTTCCCAGGACCCTCCCCGGCTTCAACTTACCATCCGCACGCAATGCACACAGAACGGAGCTGCACAGCCAGTCAGCTCAGCCTCCTGCCTTCAGCGTGTACATAGTCACCACTGCCCCACCAATGAATAGCCCACATCCACTGCCCCACCAATGAACAGCCCACATCCACTGTGCCACCAATGATTTTTAACCCACTGTTTTATATATATATATATATATATATATATATATATATATACTGTATATATATATATATATATATAAAATAGGCAAAAAAACAGCGTCACTCCAGGTCTTTTATCGTGGTAAAATAGAAAAGTGTATTGAGCAAAATCACATGTCCAACGTTTTGGGGCCCATAGCCCCTTTGTCAAGGTGTGAAAAGGGGCTACGGGCCCCGAAACGTTGGACATGTGATTTTGCTCAATACACTTTTCTATTTTACCACAATAAAAGACCTGGAGTGATGCCGTTTTTTTGCCTATTATACCTGATTTAATACGGAGGGCACCCAGGCTATTTTACTTTGTAGGACCAGGAGTGCCGGCCATTACAGCACGCTCTCTCTCTCTCTCTCTCTATATATATATATATATATATATATATATATATTTATCGACAGGAAGTATGAGGTTCGGCACTCCAATAATCACAACGTTAACAAGGAAGCAGTTTGTGCAGTGTTACAATGCCTTTTAATTTCACAGCATTTGCATTGTGAAATGAAAAGGCATTGAAACGTTGCACAAACTGCTGCCTTGTTAACGTTGTGATTATTGGAGTACCGCACCTCATGTCAATTATCCACTTCATCTATGTGAGGGCACCCAACGTATGATTATTGCATGTGGTTGTGCCAGGTCCCACTGCTGTGTATACATATATATATATATATATATATACACTGGACGTGTGGTGCCCAGCACTCTCTACATTAGTAATGTAATACCCTGTGCCCCCCCTCCCCCCGCAGTAGATCATGCATACACAAATGAAAAAATATGTAAATAAGGTGCTAATTCCAAATCCTTCGTCTTTTAAATTGTTTGAAAAATCGCTCAGCGTGTACACTCAATTTTGTTTTGTCAGGGCTCTGGGAAATTCAAGGGAAATTGCGCATCTTCCATATTGTTCATCTTTCACATTGGTCATGTCTAGTGTATATGGGCCTTTAGGGAGCACCATCAGTCTTCTGTGTTGATTATGAATTGCTTATATTGGTTCATTAAAAAAATGGAATAACAATTCATACAATTTATGGGGGATGCGTTTAAAATACTGCCTGCTGGGATCCCGTCGGCCGCAATACTGACACCATAATCCCGGCAGGGGTACAATCCCACCGCCGGAATACCGACGAGGTAGGTGATTCTCCCTCTGTGGGTGTCCACGACACCCATAGAGGAAGAATAGAACCTGTTGCGAGCGAAGCGAGCCAACGTGCATGCAATGTGACGAGTGCAGTGAGCATGCAAGGGTCCTCTATGCTTTCGCCCCGTGCCGGCATTCAGGTGGATGGGATGCCGCTGTCGGTATAGTGACAGCCGGCATCCAGTACGCCGGGATCCCATACCGATCACATTTATAAGAAGATGTCAATCTAAGAAAATGCTGCTAGTCACTAAGGTAACTGCCAGTATGAAAGTGAAAGGAAGACCATATCTGGGCAAGATGTCCAGAGGAAAACCAGATCCTATAATTGCTCCAAAGGGTCTCTGGTTCCATTCAAGTTGTCCGCAAGGAGTCCAGACTTGTTCCAGCTGCCTGTCTTTGTTACTAACTGCACTCTTTGGCCTAGTGAGGAGAATCACTGGGGACATATCAAAGCCTTTGATACCTCCTTGAAGCTGACCCAAGCTCCAAAAACTGACCCAAGCTCCACAGCAAGTACAACAAGATGAATATTGTACTGCACCATATATGGGGCTAAGATCCATCACAGTGGCTCATCTGAATTACTGTAGAAATTACTTGAGCATCTTAAAAGAGCCTGGGCAATTTTATTTATCTTCTTCATATATTTGTAGTCATTATTATTGATGGGACTACTCCCCTCAACTTCTTCACTTATTTGTAGTCATTATTTTCTTTTTATCATATTTTCCTCAAGAACAAGATATACATTACCGCTGATACTCCTATTCAAGAAGGAACATAATGGAAGTCAAGGGCCAAATGTAATAGCCGCTTTATGCTTTAAATCAGAGGTTCTCAAACTCGGTCCTCGGGAGCCCACACAGTGCATGTTTTGCAGGTAACCCAGCAGGTGCACAGGTGTATTAATTACTCACAGACACATTTTAAAAGGTCCACAGGTGGAGCTAATTATTTCACTTGCGATTCTGTGAGGAGACCTGCAAAACATGCACTGTGTGGGCCCCCGAGGACCGAGTTTGAGAACCTCTGCTTTAAATCGATGAAAAATCACTTTCCAAAAAATCACAGGCTATTACATTTACCCCATAGTCTTTGCACTACCATTCACAAGTGGTATTTAATACTATCTACTGCTATTTCATCCTTTTATGAATCAAATGGGTATATGTATTATACCCGCACGATAACGCTTCCTGCTTCTCCTCTTTACCGAAGCAAATCAGGAAGCTACATTGATAAGATGTCATCTTGTCTACCAGAGTGGGAAAGTAAAATCTCCTCCCTTCGGCAATCGCTGCTTAAGCACACAGCGCATCAGCTTAGTGCTCATGCGCTGTGTCTCTCCTCCAACCGGCTCCAGTGCGCATGTGCAAGATCTCGCATGCTGCCCGATACCGGCAGCTGCCACAGACATGGACAGTATCGTCATATAGGTGTGCTATCTAAAAGATAGCAGAGCCGATAATGACAGCGCTCCTGTCACTGATCATATACCGCCGCTTCAATACATGGGGGGAAAGCGGTATCACCACTCCCCCCCCCCATATCGCCGTTTCATACATCTACCCCAATAGTGCGTTTTGTACAAATGATATGTTATCTGTGTCTTGTGCATTTGCATGCTGTTACTTGCTTTAGGGTGTGTGACTGTAGATCCAGATGTGACTACTGCTTCTTATAGGCCCACTCTTAGGTTTGAGTGGTTACATACTAGGGAGCATATTTATTAATTTTGTTTTACTGAAATAATGCCAAAATGGTTGTTTTCACATGCTTTTCACATTATTTTAGTATCACCTAAATGTATCAAAGGGCTTTTGGAGGATTTTTTGTAAATTACTCCTCCGAGCCCTTAAATTTGCATTATTTTAGTATTTCCCATATTTGTATTGGGAAATTAGATCTGTTTAAGATTTACTAAAGTAAATGTAAAATAGTACCAGGGTGGAGCCTTGCGATAATAGCCCCATCTTCATCCGGTCTTCCTTTTTCCTGAATGCTGATAGGCAGAGAGGTGCCCGGAGCAGGCTTCTATGATCAGTCTGTGTGTCTAACTAGACCAATGGCTGATCACAGTGGGAAAAAAAATAGGTATAATAAAAAATAAATAAAATAAAAATTACCTCCATTGAGGGATCAGTGATCGGTGGGTTACTTCTGTGACCCAGTCAGCTGGTGTGTGCAACCTCAGCTGAGACGCATGCCGGGACTTTCACAGCATCTCTGTTTACTGCACAGATCAACTCTCCGAGGGTCAAACCGATGGAGGCCTCCAATCACCGATCCTAGTGCGTTTTATTTACTTATGGGAATTAGAAAATAATGCTTATTTCAGTGTCCTGTCCGCTGATGCAAAAACGTTTATATACCATGTAATTGTCCTACATTGTCTCATACTGTAAGTCACTATTTTCTTGTTTTGCACATTTGTTTAGCCCTGCAGGACCATTGTGGCAACATATAAATAAAGTAAAATAATAAGAGTATTCAAAAATCTTTCTCACAATAAGTATGGATAAAATGTAGGGGGAAATGCAGTAATGTACCGCAAGTAAACTTTTCATGCATATCGGGCAAAAATGTGGCTTACGCCAGCAGGGCCGACAACAGACATCTTGGGGCTGCACCGATTTCTCTGGGGCCCCCGCAACGCCCCGTGACTTGGACAAGAGGGTTTTAAAAAAGTAGCATATATATATAGTAAAGTAGATGCCCGGCACTCTGGACTCAGTGAATAAGATAAGTAGTAGCCTATCCAGTGCTGTCAACGTTTCAATTTATTAAATTTTCCTCAGGACATACAGATAAACATAAAATAACTCACCTTATATCCCCACCATTGTGCTCGATGCGCAGGCCGGAACGGGGGACCGCCTCCCGGCGGGGTCCGTCGGGCCGGAAGTCTCCAGTCAGCTGTGGCGCGGTAAAAGGACGTCATCGCGTATAGCGCGATGCACGTCTGGTGCTTGGTTACCATGGAGATACTGAAAACAATAACAATGGCTCCATGAGCTTACAGATACACGCTATTGAAAAAACAGATTAACTGATACATATTGGGACTTATAATAAATCTGCAGGGTACAATCCACTAGTGCGTAGAGAAAATTGTTTGTGTGTGGCCATATAAGGACCCAGCTGAAAGATGGTGAGTATAAATAGACAGATTTCGTAGGTGAAAAGGAAGAAAAAGAGGGGTGTGGGGGTGCTAAAAGTAGGAGGAAAGAGAAGGAAGAGAAAAAGAGAGAGAGAGAGAGACAAAGAAAAAAAAGAGAGAGAAAGAGAGGGAGAGAGAGAGAGAGAAAGAAAGAGAGAGAGAAAAAGAAAAGAGGGGAAAAAAGAGAGAGAGAGAAAGAGAGAAAGGGAGTAAGAATGGGAAAAAGAAGAATGGGGAATGAACGGTCTATATAATGGTCAACATGTTAAAATTAGAGAAAGCAAGATAAAGGTACCATATCATTAAGACCCCTGGGGGTCACAGTGTCTAATTTGTGAATCCACCTGGATTCACATCTCAGAAGAGCACTGCCTCGAACTCCCCCACGAAGTGAGGGGGGTATGTGATCTATCATTCTATATCTGATGGTAGAGAGGGCATGTTTAGCTGATACAAAATGTTGTGCGACCGGCTGATCGCTACTGCCTTTTTGCAGAGCTAATCTGATGGAGGATCTGTGAGCAGTCATACGTTCTTTGAACTTTCGTGTAGTTTTGTCCACATATGACAAACCACAGGGACAGAGTATCTGGTATACTGTGTATGTGGTTTCACACGTCAAATGATACTTGATGTGAAACTTGGTGCCCAAATGGGGATGGCAGAATGTGTTCCCTGTAATCATATGATTACATGTAACACAGGTGCATTTGAAGCAACCTGTTTTCTGAGGAGGTAAAAAGCTGCTGTGGGGAGATTTAGTCAAGCTTGAAATGTCTGACTTGACCAGAAGGTCCCGTAGATTCCTAGATCTTTTGAAGCACGGCATGAGGTCAGTCTGATTCAAGGGTAAAAGCTGGTCAGATTTGATCAAGTGCCAATGTTTTTTGGCCACTTGCATAGTTCTTTCCGAAGAGGTATTGTATGTAGTGACCCAAGGTAATTTGGTGTTGGTTGTTATACTTTCTTTTGGATGAAGAGGGGTCTCCCTATCCATAAGAAGAACTTTTTGTTTAGTCATTTGCATATTCTTTAATCTGTAACCTCTGTGTACAAAGCGCTCTATTAATTCATCCATTTGTGCTGATGCCTTTGATCTGTCACTGTTGATTCTGCGTATTCTCAGCATCTGTGAATAAGGGAGGCCGGCCTTAAGGTTTCTCGGATGGCAACTGTTCCAATTCAGATACGAGTTCCGATCCGTGTCCTTGGTATATACCGTGGTAGTGATAAGCGAGTCTGCAATCGAGATCCTGACATCTAGAAAATCTATGCTATGTGCATCCATCTTGACAGTTAATTTGACTGGACTACCGGAGCTGTTATGTTCAGTAATAACTGATTCCAGCAATGCCTAGGGACCTTTCCAGAATATCTTATTCACTGAGTCCAGAGTGCCGGGCATCTACTTTACTACAAACACGTGACAACGCCAGCACGGGCACCGGACCAAGTTTTCTTCTCACCAGTGAGTGCCAGACCATCACATACCTACACAGGAACGGTGTCTTAGCCACACACCGAACCAGGTCACGGCACCCTGTAAATCTTTATCTGGATTGTTTATGACTCAGCTTCTCAGCCATTGATGTGACAACTGCACATATTTCGGGCAGCACATCTCTGTACCTTTTGATTTTATTCAGCGGTGACACAAGTGCTATTGTTTACCACGGTATTCATTTCACATGGACTGGCATTTAAGACTTATCAGTAGTGATATTATCTAACACTCCACATTATGGCAGAATCCAAACTGACAGGCCAAGAACCCTTCAATCCTCTACTGATACCTTTACATGAATATTTCAGCTATTCTAAAACAGAAACGGAGGCCATATTACACAAGGAACAACTCTTTGCACAGACGGAAGCATTGGCTCCTGACATCATTTTCAGGGATCTATTACGGCTAAAGAAAAAGGAGACCGACTTCAACTATCATGCGATCTCCCTGAGCGATTATTTTCGCTCCAAAAAAATCCCTCGAGGATTCAGAGTCCGGAACTGCCCCACCATAGGCAGATTCGATCCCGGATTCAGTCGCAAATGGATCTCCATTCTCAATAAGTGCTCACTTGATCTCATGGTACTAGTCATTGAACAATCCACCAAGGAGGTGGAAAACATTAAACTAAAAATAGACAAAATGGAAGAATCCCATCTACCAGTGCTGACGGTAGATGTGGAGAATGAATGGCTGGTCATACTGAGTACCCAATTATCAACATACAAAAGGGACCTCATCAAATTTAAAAAAGAAAAATTCCTTAAAGTGGAAAAAGACTATGAAAACCACCAAGTCTACCGTTGGTTGTCAGGTCACAACAACAATGAACATAGACAACCATTCTTCAGACGACGGAGATATCCACAAACCAGATTGGACACAGATACCTCTGCAGAAAACACCAGTACAGGTAGTGAACAAGAACGCACAGGCACACGTCGCAAAAATCCCAAAAATCCCTCTATCCCTTTAGGGGTGACAACTCGCACCAAGCTCCCAAAAAAGGTGGTCCTACCAGACGAGGAGGACAATACAAACGTCTCAGCACGTGGCAGAAAACCACCCGCGACAGGGAGAAAGAAATAATCTTTAATCTTTCAAGCTTTGAACTGACTGATAATGAAGCTAGTGTACTAGCAAAAGGTTTGTCCTTTGTGCCTTCTGCGAATTTTGACAAACTCAACTGGCAGGTAGAAACCCACCAGTTACAACGCAAATTAAAACTCAAAGAATTTTTTTCCAGCAAGCCCTCGGACCAAGTAGCCATAATCCCTGAGAAATTACGACAATTCAAGACACCGTCCACTTTTGACCCCCTTTCCAACAACTCCAGCATCAAAATATACATGAGAGTTATAGACCAGGAGGTTAAGGACCATATCAATCATGGTGAACCTATACACTCAAATCTTTCCAAACTTGAGCAGCAAGCTTTACGCTCATTAATTGAGAATGATCAATTAATAATCCGGCCTGCCGATAAAGGGGGCGCGATTGTACTGCAGGATCTCCCTGACTATATTGCAGAGATTAAGCGTCAACTAGAAGAACCGGGCACATACAGTCTATTGAGGAGTAATCCGACTGAGCAATATAAAAAAGAACTAAGATCAGCGCTTCTACAGGCTCAAGACGCCAAAATCATTACAGAGGAGACATATGAAGTACTATTACCCATGCACCCTTTGGTCCCTGTGTTATACACGGTACCAAAAATTCATAAAGGGATATCTCCCCCTCCTGGGAGGCCTATAATATCAGCAAGAGGATCTCTATTTCAACCGACAGCAGTACTACTAGATTCCATACTGCAACCGTATGTCTCATCGCATCCACGCAGCCTTTTAGACACCACAATGCTGCTAAACAAATTAAACAACATTGGTCTTCTCCCTAAAGATGTGTGGTTGGTGACAGCGGACGTCACTAGCCTATACACAATCATACCTCATAAAGCAGGTTTATCTGCAGTCCAGACAGTACTACAGAAAGAGAGTTCATTTGGGGCACAACAGATTCATATTCTGATACATCTGTTAGAACTTATTCTCACGAGAAATTTCTTCCTATTTAACAACAAATACTATCTCCAGGAAAGAGGTTGTGCCATGGGCTCGGCGGTAGCCCCTACCTATGCCAACCTATATATGCTTCAAATGGAGGAAGAGATTTTCTTCAAAAACCCTAAAGTGGCTGAGCACATCATATTTTATTCCAGATTCATTGATGATCTTCTGCTATTCTGGAAAGGTCCCAAGGCATTGCTGGAATCAGTTATTACTGAACATAACAGCTCCGGTAGTCCAGTCAAATTAACTGTCAAGATGGATGCACATAGCATAGATTTTATAGATGTCAGGATCTCGATTGCAGACTCGCTTATCACTACCACGGTATATACCAAGGACACGGATCGGAACTCGTATCTGCATTGGAACAGTTGCCATCCGAGAAACCTTAAGGCCGGCCGCCCTTATTCACAGATGCTGAGAATACGCAGAATCAACAGTGACAGATCAAAGGCATCAGCACAAATGGATGAATTAATAGAGCGCTTTGTACACAGAGGTTACAGCTTAAAGAATATGCAAATGACTAAACAAAAAGTTCTTCTTATGGATAGGGAGACCCTTCTTCATCCAAAAGAAAGTATAACAACCAACACCAAATTATCTTTGGTCACCACATACAATACCTCTTCGGAAAAAACTATGCAAGTGGCCAAAAAACATTGGCACTTGATCAAATCTGACCAGCTTTTACCCTTGAATCAGACTGACCTCATGCCGTGCTTCAAAAGATCTAGGAATCTACGGGACCTTTTGGTCAAGTCAGACATTTCAAGCTTGACTAAATCTCCCCACAGCAGCTTTTTACCTCCTCAGAAAACAGGTTGCTTCAAATGCACCTGTGTTACATGTAATCATATGATTACAGGGAACACATTCTGCCATCCCCATTTGGGCACCAAGTTTCACATCAAGTATCATTTGACGTGTGAAACCACATACACAGTATACCAGATACTCTGTCCCTGTGGTTTGTCATATGTGGGCAAAACTACACGAAAGTTCAAAGAACGTATGACTGCTCACAGATCCTCCATCAGATTAGCTCTGCAAAAAGGCAGTAGCGATCAGCCGGTCGCACAACATTTTGTATCAGCTAAACATGCCCTCTCTACCATCAGATATAGAATGATAGATCACATACCCCCCTCACTTCGTGGGGGAGATCGAGGTAGTGCTCTCCTGAGATGTGAATCCAGGTGGATTCACAAATTAGACACTGTGACCCCCAGGGGTCTTAATGATATGGTACCTTTATCTTGCTTTCTCTAATTTTAACATGTTGACCATTATATAGACAGTTCATTCCCCATTCTTCTTTTTCCCATTCTCACTCCCTTTCTCTCTTTCTCTCTCTCTCTTTTTTCCCTCTTTTCTTTTTCTCTCTCTGTCTCTTTCTCTCTCTCTCTCCCTCTCTTTCTCTCTCTTTTTTTTCTTTGTCTCTCTCTCTCTTTCTCTCTTTTTCTCTTCCTTCTCTTTCCTCCTACTTTTAGCACCCCCACACCCCTCTTTTTCTTCCTTTTCACCTACGAAATCTGTCTATATATACTCACCATCTTTCAGCTGGGTCCTTATATGGCCACACACAAACAATTTTCTCTACGCACTAGTGGATTGTACCCTGCAGATTTATTATAAGTCCCAATATGTATCAGTTAATCTGTTTTTTCAATAGCGTGTACCTGTAAGCTCATGGAGCCATTGTTATTGTTTTCAGTATCTCCATGGTAACCAAGCACCAGACGTGCATCGCGCTATACGCGATGATGTCCTTTTACCGCGCCACAGCTGACGGGAGACTTCCGGCCCGACGGACCCCGCCGGGAGGCGGTCCCCCATTCCGGCCTGCGCATCGAGCACAATGGTGGGGATATAAGGTGAGTTATTTTATGTTTATCTGTATGTCCTGAGGAAAATTTAATAATTTTGAAACGTTGACAGCACTGGAGAGGCTACTACTTATCTTATTCACTGAGTCCAGAGTGCCGGGCATCTACTTTACTACAAACACGTGACAACGCCAGCAAGGGTACTGGACCAAGTTATTCTTCTCACCAGTGAGTGCCGGACCATCACATACCTATATATATATATATATATACACAAGAGTATGTAAATAATAGGTTTGGATGATGTGTGACCACCTTCATACATCACGGCACTGCAGCTCAAATCACACAACAGTATATTCCTGCTTCAATGTTTTGAGGTCATCATCTCGTCATAACTTTTAGGGTTAATGCATTAGGGTTAATTTAGGGGTCTGTGTTAGGGGCAGGGCCAGCAACATAAATCTCTTATATCTCTGAAGCCTCCTCAACCCCCCTTAACTCGGCAGAGTGGGGCTTTAAAAAAATATAGTATATCTATCTATCTATCAATATATATGTTATCCTTAGGATCAGTTATATGGTGGGGGACAGGATTTGCTTCTGTTTGTGCACATATATTGTATGATTGCCAGCCACCAGCACTGTTTTTTTCTATAACATTGACTATAAATAATTTGAATTGGTCCTGGGCCACCAATCCAAGGCACCCCTGCAAGTGCCCTGATGCACCCCAGGGTGCCACAGCACACAGTTTGAGAACCACTGGTCTAGTGTGTACCCAGCATAATTATTGTAGCTGGTCTGTGGGTTAAAGCTCTCAGCTCCACTTCTGAAAAAAATGCAACAATGTAATTTGAGTGGCAAGCTGCAGAGATTAACCCTTGCTGTGACTTCCGCACAGGGATCACACAATCCCTATTCATAGGGCTGAATTCAATTAGGGGAGAGGTTCTCGCCCCACAAAGAAGTGCAAATATATACCACACTTACGGTATCATTGGATTCACAAATATTTTCTTGCAATACACTATATACTGTACACAGAAACATAGACTGCAGGCATTAGAGTTAGTTTAGGGGTCTGGGTTAGGGTCAGGGCCAGCAACAGAAATCTTGTGGCCGAGCACACTGATATCTCTGGGATCTCCTCAACCCCCCTTAACTTCCTTAACTTGGCAGAGGGGACCTTTAAAGATGGTTTTCCTGCTGGGCTACCCAGCTCTTCGGTGGCGGTGACAGGGACATACAGAAAAGCGTCAGAACAGTGACATGCATAATGATGGCAATACAGCATGGACCACAGGAAAGGGACAAAGTTATGGGGTAAAAGAAGGGGGGGGGGCTTAGGGGGCCTGTTAATTGTATTTCTACTTAAAATGAGCAGTTGGAGCATACACTTTAAAAAGCAATATTGTCACTGTGGCCCCGTTATTTGTGTCCCTGATCCTTGGGGCTCTGCACAAGTGTCCCCTTTGTCCCCCGTCACTGGGCCTTACTATGTGTATGTCGGGGGTGGGGTGGGGGGGGGGTAAGAGGTGCCAAGGATGTGGGATGATAACTGAAGCACTTTATTTGTCCTCTGTGTTCCCCATTTTCTGACACTATGGAACACTGTAAATATCAATGACAATAATAATTCTAATGATAAAATGTTGTACCCAATAATTAACAAATATAAGGATAGTGTAATCTGTTAAAATTAATTGTTACTCAATGAATCCAATTTAAAAGCAGCAAAAGAAAAGGACATTTATATGTGTAGGCCTCCATTAAGCAGTTTAGTTAGCTGTTTCAGTAAGAAAAATTCTAAAGACAGGTCCTGTTATTGGTATGATAAATGTTAAATATAATATATTTGATGTGCATTATGTATACTAGGCCTTAAAGTCTATGGGGTATATGCAATTGCGGTCGAATTCCCGAAATTGTCGAATTTCGGGTATTTTTCGCCAAAAAAAATAATTCGTCAATGCAATTCAGTGCTTTCCGTCAAAAAAACGGACTTTCAAAATTCGACTTTTTGAAATTCGACTTTTTGCAAATTCGACTTTTCTGCAATGATACAAGTGCTGCAATTCGACAAAAGCATATTCAATTCAAGTTTGGAAATTCGACAGCAGTGCTTTTAGACAGTAAATTCGTCATTTTCAATCCGCCACACTTTGGAGGGTGAAAACAATAAAAAAAAATTTAAACATGTTTTTTTTTTGGGAATTGCATATCTATTTATATTAGAAGGGATTAGGTACTTTTTTTTTTTTTTTTTGGAGGCACAAGTATTATTTATATATTTTTAAAAATATTTTTTTATTTTTATTTCTGGAATGGTAAAATAAAATAAAAAAATGGCGTGGGGTCCCTCCTCCAAAGCATAACCAGCCTCGGGCTCTTCGAGCTGGTCCTGGTTCTAAAAATGCGGGGAAAAATTGGGCAGGGATCCCCCGTATTTTTAAAACCAGCACCGGGCTCTGCGCCTGGTGCTGGTGCAAAAAATACGGGGGACAAAACGAGCAGGGGTCCCCCGTATTTTTCACACCAGCATCCGGCTCCACTAGCTGGACAGATAATGCCACAGCCGGGGGTCACTTTTATACAGTGCCCTGCGGCCGTGGCATTAAATATCCAACTAGTCACCCCTGGCCGGGGTACCCTGGGGGAGTGGGGACCCCTTCAATCAAGGGGTCCCCCCCCCAGCCACCCAAGGGCCAGGGGTGAAGCCCGAGGCTGTCCCCCCCATCCAAGGGCTGCGGATGGGAGGCTGATAGCCTGGAGTAAAATGACAGAATATTGTTTTTTCCAGTAGTACTACAAGTCCCAGCAAGCCTCCCCCGCAAGCTGGTACTTGGAGAACCACAAGTACCAGCATGCGGGAGAAAAACTGTCCCGCTGGTACCTGTAGTACTACTGGGAAAAAAATACCCAAATAAAAACAGGACACACACACCGTGAAAGTAAAACTTTATTTCATACGTCGACACACACATACTTACCTATGTTCACACGCCGACATCGGTCCTCTTCTCCAAGTAGAATCCACGGATACCTGAAAAGAAAAGATCAATATACTCACCTCAGCCAGGGTCCAGAGATAAATCCACGTACTTGGCAAAATAAAAAACCGGACACCCGACCAGCGAACTGAAAGGGGTCCCATGTTGACACATGAGACCCCTTTCCACGAATGCAGAGAGACCTCTCAGAGTGACAGCTGTCACAGAAAGGTCTCTAAAGCCTATCAGGAAGCGCTACTTCGCTGCGCTCACCTGATTGGCTGTGCGCTGTCTGAACTCAGACAGCGCATCGCACAGCTCCGTCCATTACTTTCAATGGTGGGAACTTAGCGGCTAGCGGTGAGGTCACCCGCCGGTCAGCGGCTGACCGCGGGTAACCCCACCGCTGACGGCAAAGTTCCCACCATTGAAAGTAATGGAGAGGCTTTGCGATGCGCTGTCTGACAGCTCAGACAGCGCACAGCCAATCAGGTGAGCGCCACGGAAGTAGCGCTTCCTGATTGGCTGAAGGGACTTCAGTGACAGGAGTCACGTGGTGTCCCGGCATTCGGGGAAAGGGGTCTGATGTGAAAGCATGGGACCCCTTTCAGTCCGGTGGTACGTTTTTTTTTTTTAACAAGTACGTGGATGTATCTCTGGACGTGGATGTACCTCTGGACGCTGGAAGGTGAGTATAATTTTTTTCACAGGTACCCTCGGATCGTCGGAGACCGTGGCAGTCGGCGTGTCAACATAGGTAAGTATGTGTGTGTCGGCAGTGTGTAATAAAGTTTTACTTGTCACCGTGTCTGTGTACTGTTTTTATTTGGGTATTTTTTTTTCAGTAGAACTACAGGTACCAGCGGGCCCGGTTTTCTCCCGCATGCTGGTACTTGTGGTTCTCCAAGTACCAGCTTGCAGGGGAGGCTTGCTGGGACTTGTAGTACTGCTGGAAAAAACAATATTCTTGTCATTTTTCTCAAGGCTATCAGCCTCCCATCCGCAGCCATTGGATGGGGGGGACAGCCTCGGGCTTCACCCCTGGCCCTTGGGTGGCTGGGGGGGGGACCCCTTGATTGAAGGGGTCCCCACTCCCCCAGGGTACCCCGGCCAGGGGTGACTAGTTGGATATTTAATGCCACGGCCGCAGGGCACTGTATAAAAGTGACCCCCGGCTGTGGCATTATCTGTCCAGCTAGTGGAGCCCGATGCTGGTGTGAAAAATACGGGGGACCCCTACTCTTTTTGTCCCCCATATTTTTTGCACCAGCACCAGGCGCAGAGCCCGGTGCTGGTTTTAAAAATACGGGGGATCCCTGCTCAATTTTTCCCCGGATTTTTAGAACCAGGACCAGCTCGAAGAGCCCGAGGCTGGTTATGCTTTGGAGGGGGGACCCCACGCCATTTTTTCCCGTTTTTTTAAATCGCGGCAAAATCCGGCAAATCGGCCGTTTTTCGCCCGCGGGAATGTCGAATCCGTTTTTCATTGAATATGGTGAATTCCGGCAGCCACCTGCCGGAATTCACCTGTCGAATTGTGTCGAATTAAAAAACGGCGATAATTTGCCGCGATTCGCCGTGAATTGCATATACCCCTATGCATCTATTATAGTACTACTTAACACTTGAGACAGCTGATTGGCTACTGTGACATCACCAAGTATATCACAGTCACCAAGATGGAACTGCGGTGACTCCAGAGTATACTTTGCTTTGCAAGTTACTGGACGTGCATTGTTTTGCTGCTAAATTTGCTGCTACATTTGCTGAATTTGAGATAATAAGTTACCATCAAGCCCCATTTTACATGGTCGGCACCCAATCATGTATGTGAGTATAGACTTGTCATATTCTTTCCTTATTATCAGGCTCAATAAGTGCAGCAATCTCTACCTTTTTAGGTTGGTCATTTCTCTCACTTGTTTTGGTGTTAGATTATATCACTGCATAAAGGTCTGTATCATGTATAGATACCGTACTGTACTTGTACCTGTAGAATTATACATATTTCTTTTCCAGGTAGAAAATTATTTTCTCATGGAGGGGACTTAAGTCTGCAGAGTAAATGGCAGTTATGCTGTCTAATGTTTAGTAAAAGAACCTGTGGCTGATGGCTCATTAGTAGAGTTACATAGTAAACATATAGGCCCTCATTCCGAGTTGTTCGCTCGGTATTTTTCATCGCATCGCAATGAAAATCCGCTTAGTACGCATGCGCAATGTTCGCACTGCGACTGCGCCAAGTAACTTTGCTATGTAGAAAGTATTTTTACTCACGGCTTTTTCATCGCTCCGGCGAACGTAATGTGATTGACAGGAAATGGGTGTTACTGGGCGGAAACACGGCGTTTCAGGGGCGTGTGGCTGAAAACGCTACCGTTTCCGGAAAAAACGCAGGAGTGGCTGGAGAAACGGTGGGAGTGCCTGGGCGAACGCTGGGTGTGTTTGTGACGTCAACCAGGAACGACAAGCACTGAACTGATCGCACAGGCAGAGTAAGTCTGGAGCTACTCTGAAACTGCTAAGTAGTTAGTAATCGCAATATTGCGAATACATCGGTCGCAATTTTAAGAAGCTAAGATTCACTCCCAGTAGGCGGCGGCTTAGCGTGTGTAACTCTGCTAAATTCGCCTTGCGACCGATCAACTCGGAATGAGGGCCATAGTACTGTATAAAGGCTTTTCCAATCTAGATAAATGGTATATTAGGCCTTTCGCTATCTACACCATTTATAACGCCACCCAACTTATCTCTCAGTTTCTTCCAGAGATATATTACAATGGGGAATGTGTGGTTAGGAATACATTTGTAGTACTAAGTGTGCCCACCATGGAACATAAATCATGGATTGTACTTCTCTGGCTAGAAAATCTGACCATATGCAATTTGGCAAACTTACTGTTATTTGATCATTTTGTTATGGGATGTAAAGCAGTTATTTTTGGCGATTTCAAGCTCAAAATTCCAAGTTCCGCCTTTTATGCAAAACACAGCTTTAATCTCATGACATAAATTGCCCTCTATTAAATAAAAAAAACAGACACCCTTTTCCATCGACAAATGTATGCAGCAAGATTCCGCCTATCATCTTACCCTTGTATAATTATTATTAGTTAATGTTTGTATGCCATGCTGATGTTCACACATCAGAGCGATCAGGGGTGTATCTAGGGTTCCGAGCGCCCCTGGCAAAGTAAAGGACAGGTGCCCCTCCATATTTGAAATTTAGAAGGCGAGTATGTCATAAAAAGGGGTGTGGCCACTCAATAGTACCCCAATTCAAATTACACCACACAGAAGTGTCCCTTACTCACATTACATGGCACAGTAATGTCCATTAATCAGGTTATGCTACACAGTAGTGCCCCTTATACACAGTATGCCACACAGTAGTGCTTATGTATATATATATATATATATATATATATATATATATTAGAGATGAGCGGGTTCGCTTCCTCGGGATCCAAACCCCCTTCCCCCCTCCGAACTTCACCCATTTTACACGGTTCCGAGGCAGCCTCAGATCTTCCCGCCTTGCTCGGTTAACCCAAGCGCGCCCGAACGTCATCATCCCGCTGTCGGATTCTCGCGAGATTCGTACTCTATATAAGGAGCCGCACGTCGCCGCCATTTTCACTCGTGCATTGGAGATGATAGCGAGAGGACGTGCAGCGTTCTCTCAGTTTCTGTGTTCAGTGTGCTGCAAATATCTGTGCTCAGTGTGCTGCAAATATCTGTGCTCAGTGTGCTTACAAATATCTGTGCTCAGTGTGCTGAAAATATCTACGTTCTCTGCCTGAAAAACGCTCCATATCTGTGCTGCATTGTAGTATATAGTAGGAGGACAGTGCAGAATTTTGCTGTGACCACCAGCATATATATATATAGCAGTACGGTACAGTAGTCCATTGCTCTACCTGTGTCGTCAAGTATACTATCCATCCATACCTGTGATGCATTTTAGTTGTGCGCAGTATATAGTAGGAGGACAGTGCAGAATTTTGCTGACCACCAGTATATATATATAGCAGTATTGTACAGTAGTCAACTGCTCTACCTCTGTGTCGTCAAGTATACTATGCATCCATACCTGTGCTGCATTTTAGTTGTGCGCAGTATATAGTAGGAGGACAGTGCAGAATTTTGCTGACCACCAGTATATATATATAGCAGTACGGTACAGTAGTCCACTGCTCTACCTCTGTGTCGTCAAGTATACTATGCATCCATATCTGTGCTGCATTGTAGTTGTGCGCAGTATATAGTAGGAGGACAGTGCAGAATTTTGCTGACCACCAGTATATATATAGCAGTACGGTACAGTAGTCCACTGCTCTACCTCTGTGTCGTCAAGTATACTATGCATCCATACCTGTGCTGCATTTTAGTTGTGCGCAGTATATAGTAGGAGGACAGTGCAGAATTTTGCTGTGACCACCAGCATATATATGTATATATATATAGCAGTACGGTACAGTAGTCCATTGCTCTACCTCTGTGTCATCAAGTATACTATGCATCCATATCTGTGCTGCATTGTAGTTGTGCGCAGTATATAGTAGGAGGACAGTGCAGAATTTTGCTGACCACCAGTATATATATAGCAGTACGGTACAGTAGTCCATTGCTCTACCTCTGTGTCATCAAGTATACTATGCATCCATACCTGTGCTGCATTTTAGTTGTGCGCAGAATATAGTAGGAGGACAGTGCAGAATTTTGCTGACCACCAGTATATATATAGCAGTACAGTACAGTAGTCCACTGCTCTACCTCTGTGTCAAGTATACTATGCATCCATATCTGTGCTGCATTGTAGTTGTGCGCAGTATATAGTAGGAGGACAGTGCAGAATTTTGTTGACCACCAGTATATATATATATAGCAGTACGGTACAGCAGTCCATTGGTCTACCTCTGTGTCGTCAAGTATACTATCCATATGTGTGCATCATGTGCTGTTTGGGGCCTATTTTTTAAAATCTGCCATCCTGTCTGACACTGCAGTGCCACTCCTAGATGGGCCAGGTGTTTATGTCGGCCACTTGGGTCGCTTAGCTTAGCCATCCAGCGACCTTGGTGCACCTCTTTTTTTCTTTGCATCATGTGCTGTTTGGGGCCTATTTTTTAAACCTGCCATCCTGTCTGACACTGCAGTGCCACTCCTAGATGGGCCAGGTGTTTGTGTCGGCCACTTGGGTCGCTTAGCTTAGCCATCCAGCGACCTTGGTGCACCTTTTTTTTTCTTTGCATCATGTGGTTTGGGGACTATTTTTTAAATCTGCCATCCTGTCTGACACTGCAGTGACACTCCTAGATGGGCCAGGTGTTTGTGTCGGCCACTTGGGTCGCTCAGCTTAGTCATCCAGCGACCTTGGTGCAAATTTTAGGACTAAAAATAATATTGTGCGGTGTGAGGTGTTCAGAATAGACTGGAAATGAGTGGAAATTATGGTTATTGAGGTTAATAATACTATGGGATCAAAATGACCCCCAAATTCTATGATTTAAGCTGTTTTTGAGAGTTTTTTGTAAAAAAACACCCGAATCCAAAACACACCCGAATCCGACAAAAAATTTACAGGGAGGTTTTGCCAAAACGCGTCTGAATCCAAAACACGGCCGCGGAACCGAATCCAAAACCAAAACCCGAAAAATTTCCGGTGCACATCACTAATATACACTGCTCCAAAAAATAAAGGGAACACTAAAATAACACATCCTAGATCTGAATGAATGAAATATTCTTATTAAATACTGTGTTCTTTACATAGTTGAATGTGCTGACAACAAAATCACACAAAAATTATCAATGGAAATCAAATTTATTAACCCATGGAGGTCTGGATTTGGAGTCACCCTCAAAATTAAAGTGGAAAAACACACTGCAGGCTGATCCAACTTTGATGTAATGTCCTTAAAACAAGTCAAAATGAGGCTCAATAGTGTGTGTGGCCTCCACGTGCCTGTATGAACTCCCTACAACCCACACAAGTGGCTCAGGTAGTGCAGCTCATCCAGGATGGCACATCAATGTGAGCTGTGGCAAGAAGGTTTGCTGTGTCTGTCAGCGTAGTGTCCAGAGCATGGAAGCGCTACCAGGAGACAGGCCAGTACATCAGGAGACGTGGAGGAGGCCGTAGGAGGGCAACAACCCAGCAGCAGGACCGCTACCTCCGCCTTTGTGCAAGGAGGAACAGGAGGAGCACTACCAGAGCCCTGCAAAATGACCTCCAGCAAGACACAAATGTGCATGTGTCTACTCAAACGATCAGAAACAGACTCCATGAGGGTGGTATGAGGGCCCGACGTCCACAGGTGGGGGTTGTGCTTACAGCCCAACACCATGCAAGACGTTTGGCATTTGTCAGAGAACGCCAAGATTGGCAAATTCGCCACTGGCGCCCTGTGCTCTTCACAGATGAAAGCAGGTTCTCACTGAACACATGTGGCAGACGTGACAGAGTCTGGAGATGCCAAGGAGAACGTTCTGCTGCCTGCAACATCCTCCAGCTTGACCGGTTTGGCAGTGGGTCAGTAATGGTGTGGGGTGGCATTTATTTTGGGGGGACGCACAGCCCTCCATGTGCTCGCCAGAGGTAGCCTGACTGCCATTAGGTACCGAGATGAGATCCTTAGACCCCTTGTGAGACCATATGCTGGTGCGGTTGGCCCTGGGTTCCTCCTAATGCAAGACAATGCTAGACCTCATGTGGCTGGAATGTGTCAGCAGTTCCTGCACGACGTAGGCATTGATGCTATGGACTGGCCCGCCCGTTCCCCAGACCTGAATTCAATTGAGCACATCTGGGACATCATGTCTCGCTCCATCCACCAATGCCACATTGCACCACAGACTGTCCAGGAGTTGGCGGATGCTTTAGTCCAGGTCTGGGAGGAGATCCCTCAGGAGACCATCCGCCACCTCATCAGGAGCATGCCCAGGCATTGTAGGGAGGTCATACAGGCACGAGGAGGCCACAGACACTACTGAGCCTCATTTTGACTTGTTTTAAGGACATTACATCAAAGTTGGATCAGCCTGCAGTGTGTTTTTCCACTTTAATTTTGAGGGTGACTCCAAATCCAGACCTCCATGGGTTAATAAATTTGATTTCCATTGATAATTTTTGTGTGATTTTGTTGTCAGCACATTCAACTATGTAAAGAACAAAGTATTTAATAAGAATATTTCATTCATTCAGATCTAGGATGTGTTATTTTAGTGTTCCCTTAATTTTTTTGAGCAGTGTATATATATATATATATATATATATATTTCTCTGACGTCCTAGTGGATGCTGGGAACTCCGTAAGGACCATGGGGGAATAGACGGGCTCCGCAGGAGACTGGGCACTCTAAAAGAAAGATTAGGTACTATCTGGTGTGCACTGGCTCCTCCCTCTATGCCCCTCCTCCAGACCTCAGTTAGATTTCTGTGCCCGGCCGAGCTGGATGCACACTAGGGGCTCTCCTGAGCTCCTAGAAAGAAAGTATATGTTAGGTTTTTTATTTTAGAGTGAGACCTGCTGGCAACAGGCTCACTGCAACGAGGGACTAAGGGGAGAAGAAGCGAACCTACCTGCTTGCAGCTAGCTTGGGCTTCTTAGGCTACTGGACACCATTAGCTCCAGAGGGATCGACCGCAGGACCTGTCCTTGGTGTTCGTTCCCGGAGCCGCGCCGCCGTCCCCCTTACAGAGCCAGAAGCATGAAGATGGTCCGGAAAATCGGCGGCAGAAGACTTCAGTCTTCACCAAGGTAGCGCACAGCACTGCAGCTGTGCGCCATTGCTCCTCATACACACTTCACACTCCGGTCACTGAGGGTGCAGGGCGCTGGGGGGGGGCGCCCTGAGCAGCAATAAAAACACCTTGGCTGGCAAAATAATCACAATATATAGCCCCAGAGGCTATATATGTGATAATTACCCCTGCCAGAATCCATAAAAAAGCGGGAGAAAAATCCGCGAAAAAGGGGCGGAGCTATCTCCCTCGGCACACTGGCGCCATTTTCTCTTCACAGTGTAGCTGGAAGACAGCTCCCCAGGCTCTCCCCTGTAGTTTTCAGGCTCAAAGGGTTAAAAAGAGAGGGGGGGCACTAAATTTAGGCGCAATATTGTTTATACAAGCAGCTATTGGGGAAAATTCACTCAGTGATAGTGTTTATCCCTACATTATATAGCGCTCTGGTGTGTGCTGGCATACTCTCTCTCTGTCTCCCCAAAGGGCTGTGTGGGGTCCTGTCCTCAGTCAGAGCATTCCCGGTGTGTGTGCGGTGTGTCGGTACGGCTGTGTCGACATGTTTGATGAGGAGGCTTATGTGGAGGCGGAGCAGATGCCGATAAATGGGATGTCGCCCCCTGTGGGCCGACACCAGAGTGGATGGATAGGTGGAAGGTATTAACCGACAGTGTCAACTCCTTACATAAAAGGCTGGATGACGTAACAGCTATGGGACAGCCGGCTTCTCAGCCCGCGCCTGCCCAGGCGTCTCAAAGGCCATCAGGGGCTCAAAAACGCCCGCTCCCTCAGATGGCAGACACAGATGTCGACACGGAGTCTGACTCCAGTGTCGACGAGGTTGAGACATATACACAATCCACTAGGAACATCCGTTACATGATCCCGGCAATAAAAAATGTGTTACACATTTCTGACATTAACCCAAGTACCACTAAAAAAGGGTTTTATGTTTGGGGAGAAAAAGCAGGCAGTGTTTTGTTCCCCCATCCAATGAGTGAATGAAGTGTGAAAAAGCGTGGGTTCCCCTGATAAGAAACTGATCATTTCTAAAAAGTTACTGATGGCGTACCTTTTCCCGCCAGAGGATAAGTTACGCTGGGAGATATCCCCTAGGGTGGATAATGCGCTCACACGTTTGTCAAAAAAGGTGGCACTGCCGTCTTAGGATACGGCCACTTGAAGGTACCTGCTGATAAAAAGCAGGAGGCTATCCTGAAGTCTGTATTTACACACTCAGGTACTAGACTGAGACCTGCAGATAGTGCTGCTGCAGCGTGGTCTGTAACCCTGTCAAACAGGGATACTATTTTGCGAACATAAGACGTCGTCTTATATATGAGGGATGCACAGAGGGATATTTTGCCGGCTGGCATCCAGAATTAATGCAATGTCCATTCTGTTAGGAGGGTATTAGAGACCCGACACTGGACATGTGATGCTGACTTTAAAAGGCACATAGAGCCTTATAAGGGTGAGGAATTGTTTGGGGATGGTCTCTGGGACCTCGTATCCACAGCAACAGCTGGGAAGAAAAATTTTTACCTCAGGTTTCCTCACAGCCTAAGAAAGCACTGTATTATCAGGTACAGTCCTTTCGGCTTCAGAAAAGCAAGCGGGTCAAAGGCGCTTCCTTTCTGCACAGAGACGAGGGAAGAGGGAAAAAGCTGCACCAGTCAGCCAGTTCCCAGAATCAAAATTCTTCCCCCGCTTCCTCTGAGTCCACCGCATGACGTGGGGGCTCCACAGGCGTAGCCAGGTACGGTGGGGGGCCGCCTCAAAAATTTCAGCGATCGGTGGGCTCGCTCACAGGTGGATCCCTGGATCCTTCAAGTAGTATCTCAGGGGTACAGGCTGGAATTCGAGGCATCTCCCCCCCGCCGTTTCCTCAAATCTGCCTTGCCGACAACTCCCTCAGGCAGGGAGGCTGTGCTAGAGGCATTTCACAAGCTGTATTCCCAGCAGGTGATAGTCAAGGTGCCCCTACTTCAACAAGGATGGGGTTACTATTCCACACTGTTTGTGGTACCGAAACCGGACGGTTCGGTGAGACCCATTTTAAATTTGAAGTCCTTGAACACATACATAAAAAAAAAATTCAAGTTCAAGATGGAATCGCTCAGGGCGGTTATTGCAAGCCTGGAGGAGGGGGATTACATGGTATCCATGGACATCAAGGATGCTTACCTACATGTCCCCATTTACCATCCTCACCAGGAGTACCTCAGATTTGTGGTACAGGATTGCCATTACCAATTCCAAACACTGCCGTTTGGACTGTCCACGGCACCGAGGGTCTTTACCAAGGTAATGGCAGAAATGATGATACTCCTTCGAAAAAAGGGAGTTTTTAATTATCCCGTACTTGGACGATCTCCTTATAAAGGCGAGGTCCATGAAGCAGTTGTTGGTCGGAGTAGCACTATCTCGGGAAGTGCTACAACAGCACGGATGGATTCTATACATTCCAAAGTCACAGCTGGTTCCTACCACACGCCTGCTGTTCCTGGGGATGGTTCTGGACACAGAACAGAAAAAAGTGTTTCTCCCGCAGGAGAAAGCCAAGGAGCTGTCATCTCTAGTCAGAGACCTCCTGAAACCAAAACAGGTATCGGTGCATCACTGCACACGAGTCCTGGGAAAAATGGTAGCTTCTTACGAAGCAAAATTCCATTCGGCAGGTTCCATGCAAGAACTTTTCAGTGGGACCTCTTGGACAAGTGGTCGGAATCGCATCTTCAGATGCATCGGCTGATACCCTGGTCCTTGGAGACAGGGTTATCTCTACTGTGGTGGCTGCAGAGTGCTCATCTTCAACCACGGATGCCAGCCTTCGAGGCTGGGGGGCAGTCACACAGGGAAGAAATTTCCAAGGACTTTGGTCAAGTCAGGAGTCGTCCCTACACATAAATATTCTGGAACTGAGGGCCATTTACAATGCCCTAAGTCTGGCAAGGCCTCGGCTTCAAAACCAGCCGGTACTGATCCAATCAGACAACATCACGGCAGTCGCCCATGTAAACCGACAGGGCGGCACAAGAAGCAGGATGGCGATGGCAGAAGCCACAAGGATTCTCCGATGGGCGGAAAATCACGTCTTAGCACTGTCAGCAGTGTTCATTCCAGGAGTGGACAACTGGGAAGCAGACTTCCTCAGCAGACACGACCGACACCCGGGAGAGTGGGGACTTCATCCAGAAGTCTTCCAACTGTTGGTAAACCGTTGGGAAAGGCCACAGGTGGACATGATGGCGTCCCGCCTAAACAAAAAACTAGATATTGCGCCAGGTCAAGGGACCCTCAGGCAATAGCTGTGGATGCTCTAGTGACACCGTGGGTGTACCAGTCGGTTTATGTATTCCCTCCTCTGCCTCTCATACCAAAGGTACTGAGAATAATAAGAAAACGAGGAGTAAGAACGATACTCGTGGTTCCGGATGGGCCAAGAAGAGCTTGGTACCCAGAACTTCAAGAAATAATATCAGAGGACGCATGGCCTCTACCGCTCAGACAGGATCTGCTACAGCAGGGGCCCTGTCTGTTCCAAGACTTACCGCGGTTGCGTTGGACGGCATGGCGGTTGAATTCCGGATCCTAAAGCAAAAGGGCATTCCGGAGGAAGTCTTTCCTACGCTGATAAAAGCCAGGAAAGAAGTAACCGCAAACCATTATCACCGTATTTGGCGAAAATATGTTGCGTGGTGTGAGGCCAGGAAGGCCCCAACAGAGGAATTTCAGCTGGGTCGTTTTCTGCACTTCCTACAGTCAGGAGTGACTATGGGCCTAAATTTGGGTTCCTTAAGGTCCAGATTTCGGCTCTGTCGTTTTTCTTCCAGAAAGAACTGGCTTCACTGCCTGGAGTTCAGACATTTGTAAAGGGAGTGCTACATATTCAGCCCCTTTTTTGTGCCTTCTGTGGCACCTTGGGATCTCAACGTGGTGTTGAGTTTCTTAAAACCACATTGGTTTGAGCCACTTAAAACTGTGGATTTGAAATATCTCACGTGGAAAGTGGTCATGTTATTGGCCTTGGCTTCGGCCAGGCGTGTGTCAGAATTGGCGGCTTTGTCATGTAAAAGCCCTTATCTGATTTTCCATATGGATAGGGCAGAATTGAGGACTCGTCCCCAGTTTCTCCCTAAGGTGGTATCAGCTTTTCACTTGAACCAACCTATTGTAGTGCCTGCGGCTACTAGGGACTTGGAAGATTCCAAGTTACTGGACATAGTCAGGGCCTTAAAAATTTATATTTCCAGGACGGCTGGAGTCAGGAAAACCGACTCGTTTTTTTATCCTGTAGGCACCCAACAAAATAGGTGCTCCTGCTTCTAAGCAGACTATTGCTCGCTGAATTTGTAGCACAATTCAGCTGGAGCATTCTGCGGCTGGATTGCCGCATCCTAAATCAGTAACAGCCCATTCCACGAGGAAAGTGGGCTCATCTTGGGCGGCTGCCCGAGGGGTCTCGGCTTTACAACTTTGCCGAGCTGCAACTTGGTCAGGGGCAAACACGTTTGCTAAATTCTACAAATTTGATACCCTGGCTGAGGAGGACCTTGAGTTCTCTCATTCGGTGCTGCAGAGTCATCCGCACTCTCCCGCCCGTTTGGGAGCTTTGGTATAATCCCCATGGTCCTTACGGAGTTCCCAGAATCCACTAGGACGTCAGAGAAAATAAGATTTTACTCACCGGTAAATCTATTTCTCGTAGTCCGTAGTGGATGCTGGGTGCCCATCCCAAGTGCGGATTGTCTGCAATACTTGTATATAGTTATTGCCTAACTAAAGGGTTATTGTTGAGCCATCTGTTGAGAGGCTCAGTTATATTTCATACTGTTAACTGGGTATAGTATCACGAGTTATACGGTGTGATTGGTGTGGCTGGTATGAGTCTTACCCGGGATTCAAAATCCTTCCTTATTGTGTCAGCTCTTCCGGGCACAGTATCCTAACTGAGGTCTGGAGGAGGGGCATAGAGGGAGGAGCCAGTGCACACCAGATAGTACCTAATCTTTCTTTTAGAGTGCCCAGTCTCCTGCGGAGCCCGTCTATTCCCCCATGGTCCTTACGGAGTTCCCAGCATCCACTACGGACTACGAGAAATAGATTTACCGGTGAGTAAAATCTTATTATATATATATAGTCCCAGTGCAGTCCACTCCACACTCTAGCGTCGATGATAATTGCTGGGGTGATCTTGACAAAGGTCTCATATGGGACCGAACAGTTGACATTACAATTCCTGTGCTGATGATTTGACTGAATAAAAGGCTTATGAAGACTAGTGAGGGCTCCTATCAATATTGTTTATTTCTTCACTAAGTCTCTGGAGTGCTGCTTCTGTCTCCCGCAGCAACGAGGGAATCATCATTGTACACACCTCACACTGAGGGCACCAGACTATCTATTTTGTTGAGTGTAGTGCCAGTCTGAATGTTTTTTGATATATATATATATATATAAATATCACACACACACACACACACACACACACACACACACACACACACACATATATATATATTTATTTTTAGATATATATATATATATATATATATATATACATATATACACAAATAATAAGATTTTAAACCTACTGGTAAATCTTTTTTTCGTAGTCCGTAGCGGATGCTGGGGACTCCGTAAGGACCATGGGGATAGACGGGCTCCGCAGGAGACATGGGCACTTTAAGAAAGACTTTAGGTATGGGTGTGCACTGGCTCCTCCCTCTATGCCCCTCCTCCAGACCTCAGTTAGAGAAACTGTGCCAAGAGGAGACGGACAGTACGAGGAAAGGATTTTGTTAATCCAAGGGCAAGATTCATACCAGCCACACCAATCACACCGTATAACTTGTGATATACTAACCAGTTAACAATATGAAAACAACATAGCATCAGTCCAAGACCGATGAAAACTATAACATAACCCTTATGTAAGCAAAACTATATACAAGTCTTGCAGAAGTAGTCCGCACTTGGGACGGGCACCCAGCATCCTCTACGCACTACGAGAAAAAGATTTACCGGTAGGTTTAAAATCTTATTTTCTCTTACGTCCTAGAGGATGCTGGGGACTCCATAAGGACCATGGGGACTATACCAAAGCTCCCAAACGGGCGGGAGAGTGCGGATGACTCTGCAGCACCGATTGAGCAAACAGGAGGTCCTCCTCAGCCAGGGTATCAAACTTGTAGAACTTTGCAAAGGTGTTTGAACCCGACCAAGTAGCAGCTCGGCACAGCTGTAGTGCCGAGACCCCTCGGGCAGCCGCCCAAGAAGAGCCCACCTTCCTTGTGGAATGGGCCTTGACCGATTTTGGTAACGGCAATCCAGCCGTGGAATAAGCCTGCTGAATCGTGTTACAGATCCAGCGAGCAATAGTCTGCTTTGAAGCAGGGGCGCCAACCTTGTTGGCCGCATATAGTACAAACAGTGCTTCTGTTTTCCTGACTCTAGCCGTTCTGGCCACGTAAATTTTTAAAGCCCTGACTACATCAAGGGACTCGGAATCCTCCAAGTCGAGCGTAGCCACAGGCACCACAATAGGTTGGTTTATATGAAAAGATGACACCACCTTAGGCAAGAATTGAGGGCGGGTCCGCAATTCCCCTCTATCCATATGGAAAACTAGATAGGGGCTTTCATGAGACAAAGCCGCCAATTCCGATACTCGCCTAGCCGAAGCCAAGGCTAACAACATGACCACTTTCCAAGTGAGATATTTCAACTCCACCGTTTTAAGTGGTTCAAACCAGTGTGACTTAAGGAAACTCAACACCACGTTAAGGTCCCAAGGTGCCACCGGAGGTACAAAAGGAGGCTGAATATGCAGCACTCCCTTTACAAAAGTCTGTACTTCTGGGAGAGAAGCCAATTCCTTTTGAAAGAAAATGGATAAGGCCGAAATCTGAACCTTAATGGAGCCTAATTTTAGGCTCAAATTCACTCCATTTTGTAGGAAGTGAAGGAAACGGCCCAGATGAAATTCTTCCGGAGGAGTATTCCTGGCCTCACACCAAGCAACATATTTTCGCCATATACGGTGATAATGTTTTGCTGTCACGTCCTTCCTAGCCTTTATCAGCGTAGGAATGACCTCATCCGGAATGCCTTTTTCCGCTAGGATCCTGCGTTCAACGGCCATGCCGTCAAACGCAGCCGCGGTAAGTCTTGAAACAGACAGGGCCCCTGTTGCAACAGGTCCTGTCGTAGAGGAAGAGGCCATGGATCTTCTGTGAGCATTTCCAGCAGATCCGGATACCAGGTCCTTCGTGGCCAATCTGGAACAATGAGAATTGTTCTCACTCCTCTTTTTCTAATTATTCTCAACACCTTGGTTATGAGAGGAAGAGGAGGAAACACATAGACCGACTGGAACACCCACGGTGTCACTAGGGCGTCTACAGCTACCGCCTGAGGGTATTTTGATCTGGCGCAATACCTCTGTAGCTTTTTGTTGAGGCGGGACGCCATCATGTCTATCTGGGGTAGTCCCCACTGACTTGAAATCTGTGCGAAGACTTCCTGATTAAGTCCCCACTCTCCTGGATGCAGGTCGTGTCTGCTGAGGAAGTCTGCTTCCTAGTTGTCCACTCCCGGAATGAACACTGCTGACAGTGCGCTTACATGATTTTCCGCCCAGCAAAGAATCCTGGCGGCTTCCGCCATTGCCACTCTGCTCCTTGTGCCGCCCTAGCGGTTTACATGAGCCACTGCGTTGATGTTGTCTGACTGGATCAGAACTGGTCGGTCGCGCAGTAAGGTCTCCGCTTGACGTAGGGCGTTGTATATGGCCCTCAGTTCCAGGATGTTGATGTGAAGACAAGTCTCTTGACTTGACCACAGACCTTGGAAGTTTCTTCCCTGCGTGACTGCTCCTAAACCTCGGAGGCTAGCGTCCGTGGTCACCAGGATCCAGTCCTGAATGCCGAACCTCTGTCCCTCTAGTAGGTGAGCACTCTGCAGCCACCACAGGAGAGATACCCTGGCTCTGGGGGAAAGGGTGATCAGCCGATGCATTTGTAGATGTGACCCGGACCACTTGTCCAATAGGTCCCATTGGAAAGTCCTCGCATGGAACCTGCCGAAGGGAATGGGTTCGTATGATGCCACCATCTTTCCCAGGACTCGAGTGCAGTGGTGCACTGACACCTGTTTTGGCTTCAATAAGTTCCTGACTAGAGTCATGAGTTCCTGAGCTTTTTCTATCGGAAGATAAACCATTTTCTGGTCTGTATCCAGAATCAAGCCCAAGGAAGTCAGACGAGTCGTAGGAACCAACTGCGATCGGGATATTGAGAATCCAGCCGTGTTGCTGTAACACCTTCAGTGAAAGTGACACACTGTTCAGTAACTGCTCTCTTGATCTCGCTTTTATGAGGAGATCGTCCAAGTACGGGATAATTGTGACACCTTGCTTGCGCAGGAGCACCATCATTTCCGCCATTATCTTGGTAAAAAATTCTCGGGGCCGTGTAAAGCCCAAACGGCAACGTCTGAAATTGGTAATGACAATCCTGTACCGCAAATCTCAGGTACGCCTGATGAGGTGGATAAATGGGAACATGAAGGTATGCATCCTTTATGCCCAGAGATACCATAAAATCCCCCCCTTCTAGGCAGGCGATGACCGCTCTGAGCGATTCCATCTTGAACTTGAACCTCTTCAAGTATAGGTTCAGGGATTTTAAATTTAAAATGGGTCTGACCGAACCGTCCGGTTTCGGGACCACAAATAGGGTTGAGTAATATCCCCTCCCTTGTTGAAGCAGGGGAACCTTGACCACCACCTGTTGAAGATACAATTTGTGAATTGCATTTAACACTATCTCCCTTTCCGGGGGAGAAGCTGGCAAGGCCGATTTGAAAAACCGGCGAGGAGGCACCTCTTCGAATTCCAGCTTGTAACCCTGGGAAACAATTTCTATTGCCCAGGGATCCACCTGTGAGTGAACCCAGATGTGGCTGAAAACTCGAAGACATGCCCCCACTGGGGTGGACTCCTGTAGCGGAGCCCCAGTGTCATGCGGTGGATTTTGTAGAGGCCGGGGAGGACTTCTGTTCCTGGGAACTAGCTGTGTTATGCAGCTTTTTTCCTCTGCCTTTACCTCTGGCAAGAAAGGACGCACCTCGCACTTTCTCGTTACTTTGTGATCGAAAGGACTGCATTTGATAATGTGGCGCTTTCTTAGGCTGTGAGGGAATATAAGGTAGAAAATTTGATTTACCTGCTGTAGCTGTGGAGACCAGGTCCGAGAGACCTTCCCCAAACAATTCCTCACCCTTGTAAGGTAAAACCTCCATATGCCTCTTTGAGTCGGCATCACCTGTCCATTGCCGGGTCCATAGGACTCGTCTAGCAGAAATGGACATCGCGTTGATTCTAGAACCTAGTAGACTAATGTCTCTTTGAGCATCTCTCATATATAAGACCACATCTTTTATATGTCCCAGGGTCAATAAAATGGTATCCTTATCTAGGGTCTCAATATCCGCTGATAAGGTATCTGTCCATGCTGCTACCGCGCTACAAACCCAGGCCGACGCAATCGCCGGTCTGAGTAGGGTACCAGAATGTGTGTAAATGGACTTCAAGATAACCTCCTGCTTGCGGTCAGCAGGGTCCCTGAGGGTAGCCGTATCTTGGGATGGCAGCGCTACCTTTTTGGATAAGCGTGTTAATGCCTTATCCACCTTAGGGGAGGATTCCCACCGTATCCTGTCCGTTGGCGGGAAAGGATACGCCATAAGAATCCTTTTGGGAATCTGCAGTTTTTTGTCTGGAGATTCCCAAGCTTTTTCACATAATTCATTCAACTCATGTGAGGGGGGAATGGTTACCTCAGGTTTCTTCCCCTTATACATGTGTACCCTTGTGTCAGGGACCGGGGGTTCCTCTGTGATATGCAAAACATCTTTTATTGCAATGATCATATATCGAATACATTTAGTCACTTTTGGCTGTAATTTTGCATCATCGTAGTCGACACTGGAGTCAGAATCCGTGTCGGTATCTGTGTCCACTATTTGGGATAGTGGGCGCTTTTGAGACCCCGAAGGTCCCTGCGACATAGGGACAGACATGGGTTGACTCCCTGGCTGTTCCCTAGCTTCAGCTTTGTCTAATCTTTTGTGCAATAAATTTACATTAGCACTTAAAACCTTCCACATATCCATCCAGTCAGGTGTCGGCGTTGTCGACGGAGACACCACACTCATTCTCTCCTCCTCCTCCCCCTGAAAGCCTTCTACCTCAGACATGTTGACACACGCGTACCGACACACCACACACTCAGGGAATCCTCTTATCTGAAGACAGTTCCCCCACAAGGCCCTTTTGAGAGACAGAGAGAGAGTATGCCAGCACACACCCAGCGCTATATGACCCAGGAAAAAACACTATATAAATATGTTTACCCAGTAGCGCTGTTTGTACATGTATAAATGCGCCAAATTATGTGCCCCCCCCCTTCTTCAAAACCCTATTTCACCGTGGTTAAGCATGGGAGAGTCCGGGGAGCTTCCTCTCAGCGCTGTGCTGTGGAGAAAATGGCGCTGGTGAGTGCTGAGGGAGAAGCCCCGCCCCTTCGGCAGCGGGCTTCTGTCCCGCTCAAATAAACAAACTGGAGGGGGCTCATTATATATACAGTGCCCAACTGTATATATGTCTATTTTTGCAGAAAAGAGGTTTATATGCTGCACAGGGCCCCCCCCTTTGCGCCCTTACAGTGACTGCCGTGTGTGAGGTGTATGGGAGCCAATGGCGCACAGCTTCACCGCTGTGCGTTACCTCAGTGAGGATCATGAAGTCTTCTGCCGCCTTTGATGTCTTCTTTTCTTCTCATACTCACCCGGCTTCTATCTTCCGGCTCTGTAAGGAGGACGGCGGCGCGGCTCTGGGACGGACGGTGAGACCTGCGTACCGATCCCTCTGGAGCTAATGGTGTCCAGTAGCCTAAGAAGCAGAGCCTTGAAACTCACAGAAGTAGGTCTGCTTCTAACCCTCAGTCCCTCGATGCAGGGAGTCTGTTGCCAGCAGTGCTCCCTGAAAATAAAAAACCTAACAAAATACTTTCTGACTCAGGAGAGCTCCCTGTAATGCACCCAGTCTCCTCTGGGCACAGTAGTAAACTGAGGTCTGGAGGAGGGGCATAGAGGGAGAAGCCAGTGCACACCCATATCTAAAGTCTTTCTTAAAGTGCCCATGTCTCCTGCGGATCCCGTCTATCCCCATGGTCCTTACAGAGTCCCCAGCATCCTCTAGGACGTAAGAGAAATATATATATACATATATATACACATATCATATATGTGTATATATATATATATATATTATTATTATTATTATTTGTTCTTGCACTTTTAGAAGCAGTAGCTGAGCCCCTCTCCCCCCTCCACCTCCTAGGTAATTCCTCACCTGCTGTGACAGCCAGCAATGAACACAGCAAGCAGCAACAGCAGCCGCTGTAACTGGTGCCGGGGTCCGGCACTACACCGCTCTACTAACAAGAAACTACCAAAACTACACCTTCCAGCAGCCCTTTCTGCTGGAAGATCCTGGTTGCAAGGGCTGCTGGGAGGTGTAGTTTATGTAGAGTTTCTTATTTGTAGTGCGGTGCACTGCTGGACCCCAGCGCCCGCTTCTGCATGCTGTGTTCATTGCTGGCCCTTACAGCAGGTGAGGAACTACCCGTCGTGGGAGAAGAACGGATTCAGCTGCTACCTACTGGCCATGGGTGGCACCGCTGGGCGGAACCCCTGCTCTGCTGGCACCCCTGGTGAGTGCCATCCTGGCCAATAGGTAGATACACCCCTGAGAGCGATTATCAGCGGACTGCACATGTGTGCCATGATTGCACTGCGTATGTTCCAAGGCTTTGTTGCGATTGTGCTCACACTGACATTTTTATCACAGATTCAAAGGAAGGGACAGTATGTGGGAGATAACGAGGAGTGGCAGACGTTACATGGCAGTTTCTGTCGTGTGTACCTGCCTTCAGCTGCGATCATGTACATATTGATACATGGCGCCAGTGTCGCTACTGCCACGGCCAGTCTGTGTAGCCATAGGGCAACCCTTACAATTGATATTCTTGTTCTTGCCCATAGGCTGCGAATGTGTTGCATTTGCGAATGACTTTGTTATGGCTCCGGTGGGTATCTATCATCTTTTCTGTCCGGCAGCTTTACTTGATAACATTAGTCATTCCATAGCCTAGAAAATCACACTCACTAAAGCATGTGGGTGCAAACATGATTTAGTCCACATCCGTCTGAGCTTGTGTAATCTCAGGCAGGTGAGCATCCTGTAAAGTTTCCAGTCTGTTTGGGTGTAAGCTTCTGGCATCATTTTGTATATTAAACATGAAGTTTGAAGATCAGGGGTATTTATATAACTCTAATTCGTAGGTTGGGCTTTTCTTTACGGTCTGGACATTGCAGACAGTGATTTACTAGTTTTAAGGACTGTCTTGTTATTCTCTATTCAGTTATGCTATGCCAGAATAAGACACCATCTGTCTGTTCTGGTCATGAATTTAGGTCATATCCTCGTCTAAGCAGCACAACTATAGAGGTGCCTGAGTCCAGATTCTTACCCCACCTTCCAGACCCAACATATTTTACTTAAGTCCACTCTAACCCATGCAGCTCACCAATCAGACAGTGCTTAAGGAATCTGGACTATAGGAGGCAGCACTGTGATTGGGTCTAGGGATGCAGAGTAGGTATAGCCTCACTTCTTACTATACAATGCAAAACAATTCATACTATTACAAAATTATTATTTTTAATCTATTATAATTATCTGTCTTAATGAGATTATTAATCTGATCTTGTATAAAGACCATATTTTCATTTTAAGGTGAACAAGAACTGAGGCCATCCCAGCACCTCATCACCCTCTAGTGGTAAGTATGCTGTTTATCACAGTATGTTTGTTTAGATATATAAAGAAAATGACTATCCATAGTTGTATTTTCTAGGTCACGTCTATGCTAGAGGTGCATGGATGTTTTATTAATGTAGTGTAACTCATACTTGCCTACTCTCCCGGAATGGGCGGGAGGCTCCCGAAAATCGGGTGACCCTCCCGCCCCCATGGAAGAGCAGGCAAGTCTCACGATTTTTTAGGGGCCCCCCTGCCCGGCCGCCCACTTAGTGAGTAAAGTGGGCGGTCCGGGCAGTCGATGACGCGATTCTTGCTGAATCGCGTCATCATAGCAACGCCCCCTGCTGTATAATGCCGGTAATCGCGGCATTACATAACAGGGGGCGTGGCTTAAATGAAGTGCCGCGATAACCCCTCCCCTGTTCCGCCTCCACCCGCCCCTGTTTTGCCTCCGCCCCGCCCCCTATCCGTGTCATAACCCCGCTCCACCCCCCTGCTGAGCCGACCTGGCTGCTCTCTCCCGGAGAGAGCAGCCAGGATGTCGGCATGTATGGTGTAACTGTGTATGAGAAGTTCTTGGGCCTCAGCACCATCATATGTGACAAGGTGAGAATGGTGTGCCATATGCCCTCCCCACTCACCCCATGTCACATATGCTCCCCCACCATTCTATCATTATCACCTGTAACCCAAGGCACTCCCCACACCCCAGGTTCCCACCAGCTGCATGATTGGTAGAGGGAAGCTGTGGCCTTCACAGCAGCTACAACCCCTGCTGCTCCACGTGGAAAGGAATAGAGTCAGTACCACTGACTCTGCCCACTAATGACAGCTCCAACGCTATACACAGGACTCCCACATAATGGAGGAGTAGTGTGACGCTGCTGTGTAATGCAGTGTTATTCTTTCACCAGATGGTACAGCATGTTATTTGCTGCTGGGAGGAGTGGACTGACAGAGCAGGGTAAAGTGGGATATTACTCATAGTAGACCCTACAGTCAGGATACAGCTTCCCTTAAGCAGGAATGTTTTCCAGATTCAGGACAGGTGTCAGTCTCTGCTGCGTTCTACCTACTTTTAGCACAAAAACACACAATGGGGGAAATTCCAAGTTGATCGCAGCAGGAAATATTTTAGCAGTTGGGCAAAACCATGTGCACTGCAGGGGGGGCAGATATAACATGTGCAGAGAAAGATATATTTGGGTGTGGTGAGATCAATCTGCAATCTAAATTGCAGTGTAAAAAGTAAAGCAGCCAGTATTTACCCTGCACAGAAACAAAATAACCCACCCAAATCTAACTCTCTCTGCAAATGTTATATCTGCCCCCCCTGCAGTGCACATGGTTTTGCCCAACTGCTAAAATATTGCTGCGATCAACTTGGAATTACCCCCAATATTTTTAATACCAACAGCGATCTAGTACACATCTCTCCCCCCGCTCAGCAAACATCTCTGCCCCCACTCAGCACACATCTCTCCACCCGCTCAGCACACATCTATCTCCCCGCTCAGCAAACATCTCTCCCCCGCCCAGCACACATCTCTCCCCCCGCTCAGCACATATCTCTCTCCCCGCTCAGCACACACCTCTTCCCCCGCTCAGCACACATCTCTCACCCCGCTCAGCACACATCTCTGCCCCCACTCAGCACACATCTCTCCCCCCGCTCAGCACACATCTATCTCCCCGCTCAGCACACATCTCTCCCCCCGCTCAGCACACATCTCTCCCCCCGCTCAGCACATATCTCTCTCCCTGCTCAGCACACATCTATCTCCCCGCTCAGCACACATCTCTCCCCCCGCTCAGCACATATCTCTCTCCCTGCTCAGCACACATCTCTCCCCCCGCTCAGCACACCTCTTCCCCCCGCTCAGCACACATCTCTCCCCCCGCTCCTCACACATCTCTCCCCCAGCTCAGCACACATCTCTCTCCCCGCTCCTCACACATCTATCCCCACTCAGCACACATCTCTCTCCCCGCTAAGCACACATCTCTACCCCAGCTCAGCACACATCTCTCCCCCAGCTCAGCACACGTCTCTCCCCCGCTCAGCGCACGTCTCTCCCCCCGCTCAGCACACATCTCTCCCCCCGCTCAGCACACATCTCTCCCGGGGTCGCGCATTGCTGTGGGGCATACAAATGGAGAGATCCTTGCTTAATTTCTAAGGAATCTAGTCAGGTTGCTCAGAAATTAAGCACAGATCTCTCGCGTGTATGCCCCACAGCGATAGCGATGGCCCCCTTCCTCCCCTCGCTAAGCACACATCGCGCTTTGCTGAGCGGTTACTGATAGTTCGCTCAGCACACATCTCTGGAAAATTAGAACATGTGTACTGGCCTTTAGAAAGAAAAATATTTGCTTTTACGGTCCATTGCCCTTTTCAGAGGACTATCTCAAAAGCAATCAGTGTTCAGTCTCCTGACTCACGTTATATAAATTTCTTCACCGCTGCCCGGAGAACCACACTCACCTCTGAGACCTGTGTGAAATCTCCTCACTGCTTCCCTGGGACCCCACTCACATCTGAGACCCATGTGCCATCTTTTCACCCATACCCCGGGACCCCACTCGCCTCTGGGGCTTGTATGCCATCTCTGCTGCCCCAGGACCCAAATCACCTCTGGCACCTGTGTGCCATCTGCTCACCGCTGCCCAGGGCATCTCACTCACCTCTTGGACGTGTGTGCCATCTCCTTACTGCTGTCCCAGGGACCCCACTCACTTCTGGGTTCTTCATGCCATCTCCTCACTGCTGCCTCAGGGACCCCACTCACATCTGGGACCTGTGTGCCATCTCCTCGCTGTGGCCTCAGTGACCCACTCACCTCTGTTGGTCTCATTTCCAAGGTCAGCACTGAGTAGGAAGATGAAGCTAGAGGTCACATAGCAATCAGGCTGGGAGGAGATGGACTGCCTTCCCTCATCTATGGAGGATTTGCCAATAATTCATGGCTTAGCCTACAACACTGAACCAACAGTGCCAATATACATTTATTTACCGTGTTCATACAAAAAAATCTCTAAATGTTCATAATAAGAATACTATGCTATTATATAATTATATATCTGTACTAAGAATAAAATGAAATAAATCCACCTTGTAATATACAATGTCCATTCTGCAATGACAGGTGAGAAGAGGAAGCGATGCCAGGGGCCTGTTCTGGCCAATGATAAGGAGCTTCCCTGTAAGTATTATTTTCCTGTTTTAACAAATTCGGCATGTGTATATAAGTACAATTCGGTGAAACTTAATGTCTTCTTGCCGCAAATAGCGACAATAAGAAATTATAATTATTGGGCCTACAACCTGATAATTGATTAATATGCCCCTTATGAACAAGCTGCAGGCAACATCAGCATTTATTAAAGTGAATGCTTGTCATAAAACATGCATATAGGTCCATTCATTCACATTATCTGATGATCAGCATCAGAGCACCATTATTAGATGTAAAGAACTTGTACTAAGGGGGTAATTCACACCTGATCGCTCGCTAGCATTCATTTGCAGCGCTGCGATCAGATAGTCGCCGCCTACAGGGAAGTGTATTTTAGCAGTGCAAGTGTGCGATCGCATGTGCAGCCGGGCGGTACAACAAATATTTGTGCAGTTTCTGAGTTGCCCAGAACTTACTCAGCCACTGCGATTACTTCAGCCTATCCGGGCTTGGAATTGATGTCAGACTCTCGCCCTGCAAACGCTTGGACATGCCTTTATTTTTCCAACCACTCCCTGAAAACGGTCAGTTGCCACCCACAAATGCCTTCTTCCTGTCAATCTCCTTGCGATCGGCTGTGCGAATGGATTCTTCGTAAAACCCATTGCACAGCAACGACCCACTTTGTACCTGTGCGACGCACCTGCGCATTGCAGTGCATACGTAGTTCTGACCTGATCGCAGCACTGCAAAAAATGCTAGTAAGCGATCAGGTCTGAATTACCCCCTAAATCCATAATGAATGCATGTGCACCCTTGTCATATCAGCTCCACTACTTGGCTCAGATGCTGCAGATGTCTCACAGGTCAGAAGCTCCCCATGCTCCATAAGTGCACTTACCAGTAACAAGTGACAGGGTCACAGCAGTATGGTGACTATAGGCTGGATCACTGATACCAGTAATCTCTCATATGCAGAGTTATACACATATCTGTGACCACACTTCCCCTATCCATACACTTGGTACCACAACCAGGGGCACCGACAGGTACAAGAAGTTGGAATGGTCAAAGGAGGAGGCATAGCCAGACCCTCTCCTTAAAAAAAAAAATATATGATCTCCATGCAGCCACAAAGCGGATTGACTGCTGCTGCAGCGCCTCTCTCCCCAGCTCAGCACACAGCTCTGCTGCAGCAGCCGTCAGCTCTCTCTTTTCCTGGACATCTCTCTGCAATGGGGGAGGGGGGTCAGCTGGGCCAGGGAGCCCTTTAGGGCCCCTCCAAAAGGCCTGGGTAAATAGTACCTGCCCCCGCCCTCTCTGCGCTACTGTCCACAATTGGCATCATTATCAGACTGCACATGAGCCAGCCCTATACCTGGCACACCAGCATCATCATCAGTCTGCATGTGACCTAGCCCTATACCTGGCACACCAGCATCATCATCAGTCTGCATGTGACCTAGCCCTATATCTGGTACACCAGCATCATCATCAGTGCATGTGACCTAGCGCTATACCTGGCACACCAGCATCAGTCTGCATGTGACCTAGAACTATACCTAGTACGCCAGCATCATCATCAGTGCATGTGACCTAGCCCTATACCTGGCACACCAGCATCATCATCAGTGCATGTGACCTAGCCCTATACCTGGCACACCAGCATCATCATCAGTCTGCATGTGACCTAGCCCTATACCTGGCACACCAGCACCATCATCAGTCTGCATGTGACCTAGCCCTATATCTGGTACACCAGCATCATCAGTCTGCATGTGACCTAGCCCTATACCTGGCACACCAGCATCATCATCAGTCTGCATGTGACCTAGCCCTATACCTGGCACACCAGCATCATCATCAGTCTGCATGTGACCTAGCCCTATACCTGGTACACCAGCATCATCATCAGTCTGCATGTGACCTAGCCCTATACCTGGCACACCAGCATCATCATCAGTCTGCATGTGACCTAGCCCTATACCTGGCACACCAGTATCATCATCAGTCTGCATGTGACCTAGCCCTATACCTGGCACACCAGCATCATCATCAGTCTGCATGTGACCTAGCGCTATACTTGGCACACCAGCATCATCATCATCATCAGGCTGCATGTGACCTAGCCCTATATCTGGTACACCAGCATCATCATCAGTCTGCATGTGACCTAGCCCTATACCTGGCACACCAGCATCATAATCAGTCTGCATGTGACCTAGCCCTATACCTGGCACACCAGCATCATCATCAGTCTGCATGTGACCTAGCCCTATATCTGGTACACCAGCATCATCATCAGTCTGCATGTGACCAGCCCTATACCTGGCACACCAGCATCATCATCAGTCTGCATGAGACCTAGCCCTATACCTGGCACACCAGCAACATCATCAGTCTGCATGTGACCTAGCCCTATACCTGGCACACCAGCATCATCATCCGTCTGCATGTGACCTAGCCCTATACCTGGCACACCAGCATCATCATCAGTCTGCATGTGACCTAGCCCTATACCTGGCACACCAGCTTCATCATCAGTCTGCATGTGACCTAGCCCTATACCTGGCACACCAGCATCATCATCATCATCATCAGTCTGCATGTGACCTAGCCCTATACCTGGTACACCAGCATCATCATCAGTCTGCATGTGACCTAGCCCTATACCTGGCACACCAGCATCATCATCAGTCTGCATGTGACCTAGCCCTATACCTGGCACACCAGCATCATCTTCAGTCTGCATGTGACCTAGCCCTATACCTGGCACACCAGCATCATCATCAGTCTGCATGTGACCTAGCCCTATACCTGGCACACCAGCATCATCATCAGTCTGCATGTGACCTAGCCCTATACCTGGCACACCAGCATCATCATCAGTAGGCATTTAAGCAAGTCCTATACCTGGTATATAAGATCCGTCAGACAACTGGTGTACTAATAGAAGAATAGAATAGAAGAATAATCTTCCCCTTTTTTAGAGAGGGGGAGGGGATATATCAATCAACGGTAACCAGACGTTCACAAGGAACAAGGGGAGGCATCAGGAGAAAGTGCAGAAAGAAAAGGAAACCAAAATCTAAACCCCATGTAGATACTCAAATAGAAATACAAAAAGAAAAGGTTAAAATCTTTAACCTAAAGGCCCATACACACTTGACGATAAAATGAGCGACGTCGTTCATTTCAGCCCTCATCAACGACGTCGCTCATTATTTCGTCAAGTGTGTATGCATCCGACGACCACCGATGCGCGGCCCCGCGGGAACGTTAACGACCCTCGCTTATCTGCGGAGCATGTATGCTCAATTTCCACTATGGTCGTTACCAACCAGAGACGTCGTTGAATGTGTATGGTGTGAACGACCAACGACCAAGCCACTGTTCACCAGCCCTGTTCCCAGCTCATTATTTTAATAAACTGTTCAGCTTGGATGCTTCAACGATCAAGGGAAGTCGTTAACGACGGTCGTTAACGACGTGTGCATCGTCAAGTGTGTATGGGCCTTTAGTTCACACATCCTTTTAAAGAATGAGAGGTCTCTTCTGGAAAAAGGGCTCAAATACGCTCCATCAACTAAGGTGAACCAGTTTGACATTTTTGTGGATATAGAAAAATTCACAAGGAAGTTAACTCTAAAAAAAAAAATTTCAAATAAGGAAGAAGAAACTTTAATGGTAGAGGCCCAAAACACGTCAGCTTTTAAACCTAGATCCACATTTTATCCATCCCATTTAAAAGGATGTTTCGTAGAGACGTTCGCCAATTTAGTCAAAGAGGATTGCGAGAAGTTAGAATTAGATAAAATTAGATTCAATTTATCTTTACAAGAGAGACAGGCTATCAAAAACCTTACTGCCGATAAGGAACTCATCATTAACCCCGCAGATAAGGGTGGTGGCATTGCCCTCTTAGATAAAAAGAACTATGAGGCAGAAATATACCGTCAATTAGAAGATAAGGTCACATATAAAAAAAATGCGGGGGGATCCGACTAAAAAAATACAAATACAGTTAAAAGAACTGATAGATAAATACAATAAAAAAGGGATTATATCAGAAGCCAAAGGAAAATTCCTATTTGTAGAACATCCAATTACACCAACTATTTATGTTTTGCCCAAGCTACATAAGAGCCTCATTAATCCCCCAGTAAGACCCATAATATCCGGGGTAGAATCGTTGACTGCAAATCTGTCGCAGATGATTGATTTCCACTTACAACCATTTGTGACACTTAATCGGTCTCATTTAAAAGACACGGCTGATGTTTTACGAATCCTCAAAGATATTACCTGGAAAGAAAATTATTTCTTAGTGACAGCTGACGTCAATGCGCTATACACCATCATAGACCATCAGCAGAGCTTAAAAGCAGTAAAATAAACTATGTTGAAGTCAGATTTGTCGAGCAATCTACAGGATTTCATATTAGAAAGTATTTATTTCATTCTTTCTAATAATTATTTTCTTTTTAAGAATGAATTTTTTCTACAGAAATGTGGCACTGCCATGGGCACTAGGTTCGCCCCTAGTTACGCAAATATCTTTATGGGCGCATGGGAAGATAGTTACATCTGGACTGAGAATGCACATGGGGCGAGCCTAGTGTCCTGGCACAGGTACATTGATGACATTCTGTTCATATGGGAGGGAGAGAGGGAGCCCTTGGACCGTTTTTGTACTTACCTTAATAATAATGGAAATCATATTAGACTAGCGTTCGATGTAAACCAGAAAGAGGTGAACTTTTTGGACCTTACTATTTATGTTGAGGATGGTTTAATTAAAACCAAAACTTTTGTTAAACCCACTGATTCAAGATAGTATATCAATAAATCAAGCTGTCACCATGACAACTGGTTAAATAGTGTTCCAGTTGGCCAGTTTAAAAGACTGAGGCGTAATTGTTCGGAGCAATCAGTTTTTAAACCGCAAGCATCCTCAATGGAGAAATGTTTTATTGATTGCGGCTATGATAAAGAATCTTTAGAAAAATCATTAGAGGAAGCTTCTAAATTAGATACAGTAGAACAGATTTGCTGACAATTAAAAATACCAATCACAATGATACAGATAATAGATATAAGTGGACTTTTATTTCAGATTACTCTTCCCAACATAAGAAAGTCCAAAGCATCTTGAAGAAACATTGGCCAATCCTTAAAAAAGATACTGTCATTGGAACGGATTTACCAGATAGACCTGTTTGTATATACAGGAAAGCCCCCAATTTCAATCTAAATTGGTCCATTGTTTCCATCAAGCTGCTTCAATTGGACCAACAATAACATCTGAAGGTTTCTACAGATGTGGTTCTTGTATCGCCTGTAAAAGTGTTCCCAATACATTTGGGAACAAAAAAATAGAAATGATCATTAATGAGAGGAAATGCAACATAAAATAGTTTATTACCTGTCATTCCGCTAATGTAGTGTATTGTGTGGAATGCAGCTGCAATAAATTCTATATTGGACGCACTAGTAGGGCTTTAAAAGTTAGACTGGGGCAACACCTCCGAAACATTAAAAGAGGGCTAGAAACTCATGCTCTGTCGGCACACTTTAAGAAAGTACATAGCTGTGACCCCAAAGAGATAAAGAATTTTTATGCGTTGAAACGGGTTAAATTGGATACTAGAGGAGGTGATCCACAAAAGAAACTAGCAAGGGCAGAAATGCAAACTATTTTTAGATATAAGACTCTTGAACCAGGAGGTCTCAATAAAGATTTCGAGACCAAATGGTTTTTGTAAATCATGACAAGTTACATTTTCATACCGTAAATTTTTTTGTCTGCTATTATTGCTCATATACGCTGCCATTGATATTCCGTATTGTTTTTATTAAGATACTAATCTCTTGTTTTATTTCATTTGTATTTTATGTATTATTACTATATAATGGAGATGGCTACAACAAAATGGCATCGAACATTTATATACGAGACATTAATTAGAAGCTATATAACATGAGCCCTTGAAGCACGCTACTTCCGGTCACGGTCGTTATGGAAACGGAGTTCGAGAGTACATTCTCCGTATCACGGGACCTCCGCTTTCCGGTCATGTGATCGCTGCGACCGACGTCACTTCCTGTGACAGGATGGCGCGAGGAGGAGGCTGATGACGGTGACACGTCTGGATGTAGGGGATCGCGTCACTTCCTGTGACGAATCTCCATGAGGAGGAAGTTGTGCGATGAATAGCCGGACACAGGACTTCCGTTTCGGAAAAGGGCAGCTTTGACCTGTACGGATAATTCGTTTTGGCGGGAAACGGACTTATTTGTGGTGATTAGAAATGTGTGAAATGGATTTTATTCTGTGCATCATTAAATGTAATCAACATAGGTTTTTAGAGGCTAGATGATCCATGTCTGGTATTAGGCCTTAGGATAATTAGATATGTGGAAGGATAAATACCACAGACCATCTGCTACCGTCTACACCTTGAAAAAAAAAAACTCCTTGTTATCGAAACGCGTTGGTAAAGGTAGCAGGACACACATGGAGCTCTCGCCTGGCTGTCTATGATTACTCCTGGGGACGCCTGGTTGTTTATCAGTAACAAATGCTTTTGTCTACTCTTCTGTGTAAACCATTCAGTCTGGTGAGAACCCATCTTTTAGAGTTTTAAATGCTGTATGTGGAAATACATTTTTTTATGGTAATACACTATTTGAGAACTATTTATTCACATGCACTTCCGGTTGGAGTGAGAAGGAGATACTCCCTAGGAAATATAGAAGGGCCAGGACATTCCCAAGTCGGTGATCCGCTCCATATAAAGTGAATATCGTCTACTAAAAGTAGACCACCACTTGCGGTACGAGTCTGGACCCTCATTTATTTTTCTTATTCCTTGTTATTACAATATTACACTATGTTTGTGTTATGTTCTATCTCAAAGGGCATATGTTCCTGCATTCTAAGAGATTGAACTTCTGTTTGGTGACTGGTTGAAAAGCGCCTGAAATAAAGGGTGGTAACTATTTTTTCGTTGTATGTTCACTGGAAGTATTGGTGATACTTCAAACCACTAATTTCTTCCGGCTGCTTTGGCGCACTGATTGTGATCTATTTCTTGTTTAGAACTACAGGGAATATGCAGACAATTGGTCACTACGGGGAATATGTAGACAAGGAGCTACTACGGGGGATATGCACACATTGCAGGCCACAATGGGGAATATGTACACATGGGAGGTCACTACGGAGGATATGACACATGGGAGGTCGCTATGTGGAATATTTACACATGGGAGGTCACTATGGGGAATATGCAGACAAGGGGTCACTACGGGAAATATGCGCACATGAGAGGTCATTATGGGGAATATGCACACATGGGAGGTCACTACCGGGAATATGTAAACAAGGGGTCACTACGGGGGATATGGACACATGGGAGGTCACTACGGGGAATATGCACACATGGGAGGTCACTACGGGGAATATGCACACATGGGAGGTCACTATGGGGAATATGCAGACAATTGGTCACTATGGGGAATATGCAGACAAGGGGTCACTACGGGGAATATGCACACATGGGAGGTCACTATGAGGAATATGCAGACAATTGGTCACTACGCGGAATATGCAGACAAGGGGTCACTACGGCGAATATGCAGACAAGGAGTCACTATGGGGAATATGCACACGTGGGAGGTCGCTATGTGGAATATTTACACATGGGAGGTCACTATGGGGAATAAGCAGGCAATTGGTTGCTACGGGGAATATGCACACATGGGAGGTCACTATGGGGAATTTGCACACATGGGAGGACACTATGGGCAATATGCAGACAAGGGGTCACTACAAGCACTACAAGGGATATGGACACATGGGAGGTCATTATGGGAATATGCAGACAATTCGTCACTACGGGGAATATCCAGACAAGGGGTCACTACGGGGAATATGCAGACAAGGAGTCGCTATGGGGAATATGCACACATGGGAGGTCGCTATGTGGAATATTTACACATGGGAGAATATGCAGAATATGGGGAATATGCAGACAATTGGTCACTACGGGAAATATGCAGACAAGGGGTAACTACGGGGAATATGCACACATGGGAGGTCACTATGGGGAATATGCACACATGGCAGGTCACTATGGGGAATATGCAGAGAAGGGGTCATTACGGGGAACATACAGACAAGCGGTCACTACAGGGAATATGCAGACAAGGGGGGTGTCACTATGGGAAATATGCAGACAAGAGATGTCACTACAGGGAATATGTAGACAAGGGGGTCACTATGGGTAATATGCACACAAGGGGGGTCACTACATGGAATATGCGGACAAGAGGGTCACTACAGGGAATATGCGGAAAAGGGGGTCACTACAGGGAATATGCGGACAAAGGTGGTCACTATACAGAAAATACAGGCATGGGGGTATTATACAGAAAATACAAGAGGGGCCACAACACAAGACACCTTTTTAAGGGGCAAATTTTTTTTTATTTGCCCTTGGCACCATTGACCGTTGTTAGGCTTCTGGGTAGCAGAATTCTTAATTTGCATCCTCTCTGAGATGAATCTCGTCATACCACACATTTGTTTGTATGAACAGCAATCATTAGGGCACTGTTATGTGAATACAGGATTGATACTTGCTGCTTTATATGAATGGCACCTCTGGCGTATTTATGTAGTTCAAATATTCTGATACTTAGGAGTTTATGTTTTCTGCAGCATATTAACAGAAAACACAAAGGATATACCTGTATGTGAATGCATTGTATGGCCTGCTATACAAAGTTTTGTGACAGCTTTATTGCTCTGGACATATCTCATCATTGTGTTTGTATGTAAAGGTGGAGCGAGACACGCCCTTTGGGTGGAACATGACACGCCCCCTCAACGGCACGTGGTGCATTCTGCTAACACCTACAATCTCCCTGAAATTATTTTTCAAAAGTAGGCAAGTATGCACCAAAAAGAGCTGCATCCCCATCCCATCCACGTCCGCAGCGGCACCCACACTCATTCCCGGCATCAAGCCCCCGCACCCCGCCGACTTCATAAGCCTGATTCAAAGTAAATCAGACAACCGCCTGGCCTGCCTGTGTACAACACCATGGGGTCCGTACTGCCACAATCTCTATAGATGCCGAGTGCTGTACGTCACTCCCCGTGATGTCATCGCACACACAAAGGCACCGCAGGCCATTCTGGGAGGGAGAAAGGGAGGACCTCGAGTCAAGTGCTGTGCAATGTGCACTGCAGTGTGCAGCGTTACCAGAGAGGGAGGACCTGGCTGTACTGCAGTGAGTAAAGTGACTGTGCGGACCTCATTTTCTCTACTTCCCTGACTGGCTGTGAGCTGTTTCAGCTGCCAGAAGGTGTGTTTGTGATCTAATGTTAGTATTTACAGTTTACTATTACAGTATAATCCAGTGTTATTTTTTTTTACCAAGTTAATAAAATGTGCTTTTATATACAGGTTGAGTATCCCTTATCCAAAATGCTTGGGACCAGAGGTATTTTGGATATGGGATTTTTCCGTATTTTGGAATAATTGCATACCATAATGAGATATCATGGTGATGGGACCTAAGTCTAAACACAGAATGCATTTATGTTTCATATACACCTTATACACACAGCCTGAAGGTAATTTTAGCCAATATTTTTTATAACTTTGTGCATTAAACAAAGTGTGTCTACATTCACACAATTCATTTATGTTTCATATACACCTTATACACACAGCCTGAAGGTTATTTAATACAATATGTTTAATAACTTTGTGCATTAAACAAAGTTTGTGTACATTGAGCCATCAAAAAACAAAGGTTTCACTATCTCACTCTCACTCAAAAAAGTCCGTATTTCGGAATATTCCGTATTTCGGAATATTTGGATATGGGATACTCAACCTGTATATATATATATTAGAGATTAGCGGGTTCGAATGTAACGCCAGAATTAACGCCAGTTCGGTTTTATCCGGATGTTTCTTATTGGCTATCCAAAACACGTGAAGTCCGTGAGCCAATAAGATGCTGTTTTGAGAACCGAGTAAATCCGAGTAAAACTGAACCCGCTCATCTCTAATATATATATATATATATATATATATATATATATACACACACACAGTATATATATATATATATATATATATATATATATATATAGTGCTCAAAGTGAGGTATGGCATACTGCCACTTTGAGCACTGACTAAGACCCCCACCGCCGCAGTATTTCAATTCAGTGCTACTGAACCAGTAGCCAGTCAGGAGCGGCTGCGCAGCCGCTCCTGATTGGCTGCTGGTCTGTGGCAAATTTGACATAGTGGCAGTCATGGGCAGACCAGAGCTGCGCCAAAGGCCACCGCTGCCGCCCTCTGTCTTCTTTGTACCCACGCCCAAAGCCTCCTGCTCCGCACTGCCACCTCCCACAGCACAGCCTCCTTCGCACCGCCGCCCACAGCCTCCACATCACCGGCCACAGCCTCCTCATCCACCGCCGCCGCCAACCACAGCCAGCTCTGCACCACTGCTGACCACAACTTCCTCATCCTCCGCGCTGCCAATCACAGCCCCTCCACACCGCCGCTGCTGATTAGGTAATTTTACACTGTTGCCTTTCTCTCTCCCTTCTGAATGTCGTTGCTGTCCCTCTCTCTGTCACTCTCTCTGTCCCTGCAGTCACTCTCCCTGTCACTTTCCTTATCCCTATGTCCCTGCTGTCACTCTCCCTGTCCCTATGTCCATGCTGTTACTCTCCCTGTCCCTATGTCTCTGCTGTCACTCTCCCTATCCCTATGTCCCAGCTGTCACTCTCCCTGTCCCTGCTGTCAATCTCCCTGTCCCTATGTCCCTGCTGTCCCTCTCCCTGTCCCTATGTCCCTCTCACACTCCCTGTCCCTATGTCCCTGCTGTTACTCTCTCTGTCCCTGCTGTCACTCTAAGACAAAGAAAAACCAACACTAGAGAGTTGGGAAGTAGACTCTTGTGTGGGAGCACTCTAATTCAGAGGATAGATATTAGTTCAATACTGATAAAATTTAGCTTCATTAATTCGTTGTTAAAAAATAATTATAGGAATAATTCATACATGAGCCATCTAGCTAGGCGAAAATATAATACTAATTTAATTATAATTCTTGTGGTTTTAGATACCACAATAATAGCCGGAAATCCAAGGGTATGAGAAGTTAGGCTTATTATCACATGATCACAGTATCATCTTAATGTAGTGTATGACCACCATTTGTTCTGCAGAATATCCATTCTGGATTATTATAACGCAGGAAATTAAATCATAGGCCATACAGAACCGAATGCCAAATTATATTTTTTAGGATGACTCTAGACCGAGCAGAAAAGTTTTTTTGCAGTACCAAGGTGTTCCAAGGTGGTCTCCCATCCGAGTACTGACCGGGCCCTCCACTGCTGTCACTCTCCCTGTCCCTATGTCCATGTTGTCACTCTCCCTGCCTCAATGTCCCCCTGTCACTCTCCCTGTCACTGAATTGCGGCTCAAACTGTGTGGCATAATATGAATTTTGGCTCATTCCATGTGGCAAAATGAAAATTTTGGCTCATTCTGTGTTGCATAATGTGAATTTGGCTCATGCCATGTGGCATAATGTGAATTTGGTTCATTCCATGTGAATTTTGGTTCATACTGTGTAAAAATGTGAACTTCGTCTCATACTGTATAGCATAATGTGAATTGTGTCTCATTCCGTGTGAATTTTGGCTTATTCCATGTGGCATAATGTGAATTTTGTCCCATTCCGTGTGAATTTTGGCTCATTCCATGTGGCATAATGTGTAAAGAGAACCAGTACTAGATAGTATAAGGGGTCCTACTATTGTGGTGCATAATGTGTATAAGGGGTATATGGTCTGGTACACTACACTTAAGCACATCCTTCAGGCAGGCTAAGCAAAATCCCTGAAAACAGCCCAGATTTTGTCCAAAAACAGGGCTGTTGAAAGCACACAGGTTTTACTGAACCTGTGTGTTTTTGGGAGAAAATTTACTTTTTGTACTTCAGGTGACCTAATTGGATAGCCCCAAAAAAATATATCAAAGAAGCATCAGAGTTTCTCGCTCCCAATGTTTCTCCGCATGTAATTGTATACTGGCCTAGGTGCCTTATTAAGCTTCAGTTGCAGTTTTACCAAAATAACTAAACTGCAACTGCTATCTCTTGCATTCTTGGGGATGCCCAGCACAGGGCAAAGCCTCCCAGCATGCTATTGGTGGCCAGTGATAGACTTGTCAAGAATACAATTGTGATAGCATCGCTGATTTAGGGTAACACGCCGCCATGTTTCCAATCGCAGCGTCCATGTGTGATTCATACAGCCGCCCCAAACCCATCTCCATTTATGATGCCATTCCCCTGCAATGTCGAGTCGATAACCCTTGTCAGTTTTCTTTGCCACTGTAGTGGAATCCTCCTCATCAGTGATTTGGAGAATATGCTTAATAGCAATTATCAGGGCAGGTACATCTACCATTAAGGGAGCGTCCTCATGTGCAACATAGGAGTCAGTGTCAGATAGAACTGTATGCTCCCAGAGGAGACCTCAGAGAGGTTTGCAGATTGAGAGGAGGAAGCAGCCCACTTAGCTGAACCAGGGACATGTGTGTGATCCAAGGTAGGTTTCTGCCTAACTGGAGACTGATTTAGTTGTTGCAGTTGATTAGACAAATTTTCCACCCAAGGCGGGTTTACCATGGGGACAATTTGTGGAGGTAATGCTACAGGTGGCCCCATAGGGGACGCAAGGCGTTCCACCAGAGTACCCAGCAGGGCAGTGACTAGGTACAGGGGCTGCGGACTGACTGGGAGGTTCATGACAAGCAGTACAGAGACCATCATGTAATACTTTCTCCTCTGATAAATCTGCGGAGCGTGTTCTGTACGTTACAGGAGCTTCCGCTGGTTTGCTGCCCTTTTTGTTAGACATTACACAATGTAAACAATTAGACTTACACAGTACGCTATATTGCCAGGCAAATAACAATAATCTGTGGAATAAACAGATAAGGTATAGCGTGACTGTGACACAGATGTAATATACTTATACAGTAGTGGCCAAAATTGCGGACACTTTTTGAAATTTGAATGTTTTTTAACTTTGAATGCTTATAAAAACTGTTTCACTTCACGCAGTGCAATGATTCATATATCAAATGAAAGGAAATGTAATGCTGAATTCAACACAATAAACGTAGGTCAAATATTTGCATTACAAGGTAAGTTATGCTACTTTTAGTCAGACAAAGAAGCACAGATGCGTGAGATTCAAGAAGTGGATTGTAGTAACAGCTACTACCAGCCAATCGGAAACGTCGTTCTGAGGACCAATCAGCTGTCATTTATGAGCAGGTGAAGGTCATGTTCAAAGGTGGGAAAGGTCAGTTTGGCTGTTTCATTTTGCAGAATAAAGTTGGTTACTGAAGTGCAATTACGGTTGGATGTTTGTGTGTATTGTTTAGTGCTATTGACGGGGTAAAAAATAAATACAACAATGTCGTCCAGGCAATGTGGTGACTGGTCACCCAGTAAGAGATCCAGGATTGTGGTGTTATGTGAAAATGGTATTTCGTATGCAGCAATTGCAAGAGAAGTTGGTGAGAATGTGACATCAGGAGTACGAAAGTTTTGTTTACGCTATCAGGAAACACAATCTATACAAAACAAAGAAGGAAAAGGCTGGAAAAAGTGCACAACAGCTGTTAATGATAGGAGAATAAAACACATTTGCGTCAGGGACAGATGGATGCGGGCATTAGCAGTGAACTTAGAAGTTAGAGTGCAACTGGTGTTTATGTCAGTACAAGAACGGTATGGAGAAGACTAACGGAGGTTGGCCTAAAAGGTAGGATTCCCCCAAAAAAGCCATTCCTGAATAAAAAGCAGCGTCAGAAACGAATACAGTGGTCAAAAGAAACTAAGATATCGATATTTGGTAATGATGGGAGAAAATATGTGAGACGTAGCATCGGGTCAGAGGTACATCCAGATTACATTCAAGCGACAACAAAGAATCCTACAAGTGTTATGATCTGGGCATGTATGACAGCAGATGCTGTAGGCCGCCTTCATGTCATAGATGGCACACTGAACAGCAGAAAGAACATTGACACCATCCTACAACAAAAACTTCTACCTTCTATCAGTGATCTTTTTCCAGATAATGGCCCATTTCTTTCCCCCAGCAGGATTCAGCTCCCTGCCACACTGCACGGATATGCAAATAGTGGTTCACGGAGAATGACATACAGGTCCAGGGTTGGCCAGTAAACAGCCCAGACCTGAACCCCATAGAACATTTGTGGTTCCGTTTGAAAAACTTGTACATCTGAGGCATCGATCCAATAAAAGAGAATTAATTGAGGCTATAATTGTCTCATGGCACCACATAATAAAGAAGGAAGAGCTCCAAACATTGGTTGGCTCAATGCCACATCGCTGTGTTGCTGTCTTGAAAAATAAAGGATACCCAACAAAATACTGATAGGACAGTGACATCATAAGTACACAGGGATTTTCACCCTAAAGGCCCATACACACTGGGCAATTTTGAGCTGAAAGCAGCTCACTTTTGGTGTTTTGAGCTGCTTTCAGCAGAAAACCGCCCAATGTGTATGCCCCGGCGATAAGCGATGAGCGCTGATGCTCTCTCCTGCTACATCGCCGGCGGCCGCCGTTCATCTGCTGGTAGCGTCCTGCTATGGAAAGCCGTTCACCCCCGCTGACATCGCTGGGCAGGGGGGAAAAGCGCTCAGTGTGTATGCACTGAGTGCTTTTCAGCCAAGCGATGTCAGCGATCATTGCTGTGCATACACGCTGGGCAAAAACGCCCAGTGTGTATGCACCTTAAGTGTTGTTTTCACTGCATAACTTCCCTTGTAATGCAAATATTTGACCTCTGTTTATTGTGTTGAATTCAGCATTACATTTCCTTTCATTTGATATATGAATCATTGCACTGCATGAAGTGTAACAAAAACATTAAAATTTAAAAAAGTGTCCACAATTTTGGCCACCACTGTATATGGATAAACACTGTGTATAACTATATTACTTGATCCAGCGCACCTAGCCCAGGGTATAGAATATAGTGGTAGCTGTAGCTGGGAAACACTGAAAGTGAAACCACACAGCAGTACAGGCACACACAGTCACATGCAATGCAGAATTGATATCACAATAAAGCTGCACTTGTATATGAAAGCACGGTCCAAAGACCGGAGGATATAGCAGACTACTCGTACAATATAATCTGCAAAATGTACACAATTTCTCAACTGACGCTGTCTCAAAGATAGGCAGGATAGTTTAGTGTAATGTAAATGCACGGTGCTGTTGAGAATGCTGATTTATATACAGGAATGAAAGCTATACCTTAAACACACCTTAAATACACTTTACCATGGAGCCGCTGCGGCCGCTATACTTAATACACTTTCTACGTACTTTTTACGCTATTAGCGTAGAGTCCCGTACTGCGTATGGACTTTGCGTACAAACGCTGCGCTGATGGTACAAAGTACACACAGCGCGTACACACCCAATGAATACACTTTAAACCTTATACAGCAATGCAATGCGATTCTAATACACTTTAAACCTTAGCAGGGAAAGAAAGACACGACACCAGTCTGTAGTTAAACCACTGGGTTCCGACACCACAGCGTATTATTGCTGAAAGGGGGTTACAATGCAAACAATACAATACAACAGAGTAATGGCTACATTCAATGGTACATACGTGATTGGATTCGCCGCGCTACCCGGTCCGGTCCTCGGTCATCTAATAGATAACTTTGTGAGTCTTGTGTCTGACCAGGCCTGCAGCAGGCTCTCTTTATGCAATTCATCCAAAACTTAACACAATGGATACTGTAATCTCTTTGTCCATTGGACACAGGGATGGTCATTTACAGTACAGGAGAGGTCATAGGTCGGTTTGAATAGGTGGGCGATGTCTGTTCCAACTGCTCTTGTGGGTGGTCTCCTCTGGATTCCCGCCGCATACATAATGTACAGTAAATACAGTTTATATCTATATTCTGCTCCTGCACATAACTATCCGCAGGAACATGCGATCTTTCTCAAACCAACACCGGAATGTTACCCTTAAAATACCATACAGCTGGATACCAAACACCACCTTATAACCTTGTTCTGTCCCCTCCTATCCTGTAAAGGTAAATCCCTTTGTTCTGTTACCATTTAAACTGCTGTAACTTGCTGCTGTAGTGCAGGGAGGCTATGTGTAAAATGTGCACTATTTGGATTAAATATGTAATGTGTTTTGATGGCTTTTCCATGCGTTCACAAACTCTACCGTAAATACTCATACCATGCGCTAATAAGCAGGTCCGCGGGAGCGACCATACGCAAATTGCGAATATGCGCACGCACGGCAGAGCAAGTACACGCACGGAGGCCATCTGTGTGTAGTTTGTACGTAATGTATGTACTGCAATATTTTCGACTTTGACACTGTGTACAGGCAGCTTTACATGGGAGACATTGCCCAGCAATCCCAGAGACCTGCTGCTGCTATGCTTGTAAGATGGCGCCCAGCATCTCTGTGAGGGAATGAGGTATAGTGGCGCAGCTCCAGGGTGGGAAATCTGCGGTAGATGGCTTCCTGGGCCAGGGGAGGGGCTACAGGTAAGCACCGCCTCCCCTATGCTGGTCTTCCACCCCAGGTACTATGGAGCCTTATTAAATTAGGTGTTAGTACACCTGACCTGTGCTCCCTATTAGCCTGGTGGTCTAGCGGGATCCCTGCCCAGTGACAGTGTCTAAGTCAGCACCGCGGCCCGTCTCCCAAGGCCGCGGACAGAATGCGATTTAATCACGGGTCCAGCTAAGAGATCTTCTTACCTGTCTCACGGTAGCAGCCACGCGATCCTGGAGAACGGTCCAGGACTGTGCCTACATCCACGGGTGTCTCCGACGCAAGTACCGGGAACCAAGCCAGAGGGAGTATGCGGCGCCGCTGGGGAGGTGATAGAGCTGCAGCACAAAAGTAAATCTGATTTACAGTGCTGTCAGCTCAGAGAAAAAAGTCAGATTTCTGTCAAAAAGTAAAAGCTTTCAGGGCTACCAGCGCAGCCCTCCTGTTTAGTGACCTGCTGCTGCAGGCACCAACTTCAAAACTGAGCTCACAGTGCCTGGAGGCAAGGTTATAGAGGAGGCCCCTATGCATCCTGGGACAGCTAAAACTTTGCCTGTTGGTGCCTCTGGATCTAGATCCACTCTACACCCCGATGTTTCCCTGTGGAAACCTGTGTCCCTGCTGCAGAAATGTAGCTTGTCAAACATAAATGTTGATGTGGGCAGACAACTGAGGGAGCAATTCAGACCCTGTCACTGATGTGCTAAAATCGCTATGAAGAGATTTCTGCACATCTACGCATATACACCGGTAAGCGCAGTGCAAGGTCCTAAGACCTGGAAGGGGGTGGAAACGGGGCATCAACGCTCCGTTTTAGGGGCGTGGTCTGGACAACAGAGGCGTGTCCAGACCCTTGGAGAGATTGGCCATAGCAGCTGCATGAAGTCACAAACAGCCGCTGCGACCCTTAACATGGGAGGTAGCCGTCTGCCTTCACAGCTAGGCTGCGCAGACAGAGGGTTACTCAGAACATGTAAAAGCATCGTCGCCGTGCGATGCTCTCGCATGTCTGGGGGGGGTCCTGAATCCATCCTGTGTCGCGTACTTGCCCTGTGCTGGGCGTCCCCCCCATGTCAAAGAAATGAATCGTAGACGTGCGTTTTCTCACACATCTACGATCAGGTTTGAATTAGACTCTTAACCTGTAGTGTCTTTTGGTAATAGTGATAATGTCAATTATTATCTTAAAACATAAAGCTATACCACTAGACTCGCTATTACCGTGGAGCTGCTATGGCCGCTAGACTAATTACACACACTACGTACTAAGTACGCTATTTGCGTACTGAGTACCGTATTGATACGCTCTTAGCGTATCAGACGCCGTGCCGTGGGTACAACGTACACGCGGCGCGGACGCACACAGAGTGATATACTGTAAACCTTATTAATGAAACAATGTAAGGATATGCTTATACTTTAAACCTTAGCAGCCAAGTACTGCAACGATGTAATACCTTAAAACCTTAAGTAGCGCTGGCGGTATGAAGTACCCGCAGTGCGTACACCTTAACAATGCTTATACACCTTATACCGATTAATACGCTATAAAAGCCCTTTGCAGGAAAGTGAAAACACAACACCGGTTTGTGGTAAACCACTGGGCTCTAACACTGCAGTGGATTATTCAGAGAAAAGGGGTAAACAGATACAAGTTATACACTACAGACTAACAAGGAAATCTAAACAGAATAATTGAGAATAATGGCTACAGAGAATGTACATACGTGTGAATTCGTTCGCAAGCGCGTCCTGGACCAGTCCTCCGCTATCAGGTAGAAAGCGTTCAGAGTCTTGTGTGACCAAGCCTGCTGCAAGCTCTATTTATTCACTTCATCCAAAACAATACAATAGTCACTGTAATCCCTTTGTCTATTGGACACAGAGATGTTCATTTACATTACAGGAGAGGTCATAGGTTGATTGGAAAAGGTGGGCGATGTCATTCTCAACTGCTCTTGGGGGTGGTATCCTCTGGATTCCCGCCGCATACATAATACATAGTAAATACAGTTTTATATCTATATTCTACTTCTGCACATAACTATACGCTGCAACATGCGATCTTCCTCTAACCAACACCGGAATGTTTCCCTTAAAATACCCTACAGCTGAATACCAAACACCACCTTGTAACCTTGTTCTGTCCTCTCCTATCCTGTAAAGGTGAATCCCTTTGTTCAGTAACTATTTTAAACAGCTATTTCTTTCTGATGTGGTGCAGGGGGCTATGTGTACAATGTGCACTATTTGGGTTAAATATGGAATGTTTTGATAACCCTCTATGCGCTCACAAACACTACCGTAAATGCACACACCACCCGCAGGAACGCGGGAGCGATCATACGCAAATTGCGAGTATGTGCACGCACGGCAGAATGGGCGCGCGCACAGCGGGCATGCGCCTGGTGTTAGTACAAGGCATATGTATAACAATATTTTTCGACTTTGACAGTCCACCCTTTGGCAGTCAACAATAACTGCCACAATCTAAACAATTAAGCAGAAAAAATAAGATTTTACTCACCGGTAAATCTATTTCTCGTAGTCCGTAGTGGATGCTGGGAACTCCGTAAGGACCATGGGGAATAGACGGGCTCCGCAGGAGACTGGGCACTCTAAAAGAAAGATTAGGTACTATCTGGTGTGCACTGGCTCCTCCCACTATGACCCTCCTCCAGACCTCAGTTAGGATACTGTGCCCGGAAGAGCTGACACAATAAGGAAGGATTTTGAATCCCCGGTAAGACTCATACCAGCCACACCAATCACACCGTATAACTTGTGATACTATACCCAGTTAACAGTATGAAATATAACTGAGCCTCTCAACAGATGGCTCAACAATAACCCTTAGTTAGGCAATAACTACATACAAGTATTGCAGACAATCCGCACTTGGGATGGGCGCCCAGCATCCACTACGGACTACGAGAAATAGATTTACCGGTGAGTAAAATCTTATTTTCTCTGACGTCCTAGTGGATGCTGGGAACTCCGTAAGGACCATGGGGATTATACCAAAGCTCCCAAACGGGCGGGAGAGTGCGGATGACTCTGCAGCACCGAATGAGAGAACTCAAGGTCCTCCTCAGCCAGGATATCAATTTTGTAGAATTTAGCAAACGTGTTTGCCCCTGACCAAGTTGCAGCTCAGCAAAATAGTAAAGCCGAGACCCCTCGGGCAGCCGCCCAAGATGAGCCCACTTTCCTCGTGGAATGGGCTTTTACTGATTTAGGATGCGGCAATCCAGCCGCAGAATGCTCCAGCTGAATTGTGCTACAAATTCAGCGAGCAATATTCTGCTTAGAAGCAGGAGCACCTATTTTGTTGGGTGCCTACAGGATAAAAAGCGAGTCAGTTTTCCTGACTCCAGCCGTCCTGGAAATTTAAATTTTTAAGGCCCTGACTACGTCCAGTAACTTGGAATCTTCCAAGTCCCTAGTAGCCGCAGGCACTACAATAGGTTGGTTCAAGTGAAAAGCTGATACCACCTTAGGGAGAAACTGGGGACGAGTCCTCAATTCTGCCCTATCCATATGGAAAATCAGATAAGGGCTTTTACATGACAAAGCCGCCAATTCTGACACACGCCTGGCCGAAGCCAAGGCCAATAACATGACCACTTTCCACGTGAGATATTTCAAATCCACAGTTTTAAGTGGCTCAAACCAATGTGATTTTAAGAAACTCAACACCACGTTGAGATCCCAAGGTGCCACAGGAGGCACAAAAGGGGGCTGAATATGCAGCACTCCCTTTACAAATGTCTGAACTCCAGGCAGTGAAGCCAGTTCTTTCTGGAAGAAAATTGACAGCCGAAATCTGGACCTTAATGGAACCCAATTTTAGGCCCATAGTCACCCCTGACTGTAGGAAGTGCAGAAAACGACCGAGCTGAAATTCCTCTGTTGGGGCCTTCCTGGCCTCACACCACGCAACATATTTTCGCCAAATACGGTGATAATGGTTTGCGGTTACTTCTTTCCTAGCTTTTATCAGCGTAGGAATGACTTCTTCTGGAATGCCCTTTTCCTTTAGGATCCGGAATTCAACCGCCATGCCGTCAAACGCAGCCACGGTAAGTCTTGGAACAGACAGGGCCCCTGCTGTAGCAGATCCTGTCTGAGTGGTAGAGGCCATGGGTCCTCTGATATCATTTCTTGAAGTTCTGGGTACCAAGCTCTTCTTGGCCCATCCGGAACCACGAGTATCGTTCTTACTCCTCGTTTTCTTATTATTCTCAGTACCTTTGGTATGAGAGGCAGAGGAGGGAATACATAAACCGACTGGTACACCCACGGTGTCACTAGAGCGTCCACAGCTATTGCCTGAGGGTCCCTTGACCTGGCGCAATATCTAGTTTTTTGTTTAGGCGGGACGCCATTATGTCCACCTGTGGCCTTTCCCAACGGTTTACCAACAGTTGGAAGACTTCTGGATGAAGTCCCCACTCTCCCGGGTGTAGGTCGTGTCTGCTGAGGAAGTCTGCTTCCCAGTTGTCCACTCCCGGAATGAACACTGCTGACAGTGCTAAGACGTGATTTTCCGCCCATCGAAGAATCCTTGTGGCTTCTGCCATCGCCATCTTGCTTCTTGTGCCGCCCTGTCGGTTTACATGGGCGACTGCCGTGATGTTGTCTGATTGGATCAGTACCGGCTGGTTTTGAAGCAGAGGCCTTGCCAGACTTAGGGCATTGTAAATGGCCCTCAGTTCCAAAATATTTATGTGTAGGGACGACTCCTGACTTGACCAAAGTCCTTGGAAATTTCTTCCCTGTGTGACTGCCCCCCAGCCTCGAAGGCTGGCATCCGTGGTTACCAGGACCCAGTCCTGTATGCCGAATCTGCGGCCCTCTTGAAGATGAGCACTCTGCAGCCACCACAGTAGAGATACCCTGGTCCTTGGAGACAGGGTTATCAGCCGATGCATCTGAAGATGCGATCCCGACCACTTGTCCAAGAGGTCCCACTGAAAGGTTTGTCAAAGTCAGAAAAATATCTCTATACACACTGCCATATTTGCACCTCATACACGTCCGCGCTGCGCATGCGTACGCTCTCCCGTGCGTGCGCATACTCACAGTCGCGGGCACCCGCAGGCGCACGGTATGCGTATTTACGGTAGAGTTTATGTGATCGTAGCGTGCGACTCAATCGTTACATATTTTCACCATATAGTGTATTTTGTAGATCATGGTCCCTTTGATAGATTCTGAAAGTTTAGTTAATATAGCATGTTCCTGGACAAGGAGATCCCTCTTTGTATTGTACGAAGGGTCTAACAGGAGTCATACAGTGGTGTTTAGTATCCATCGGAAGAACATTTAAAGAGCAATATTCCGGTGTTGGTTTGGAGCGGATTAATCGCTCGTGCGAATAGTTATGGACATAAGAAGTTTATGTCCATTTACTATTATTTACTCTTACTTAGCCATGCGGCGGGAAACCCAGTATCCCACCCACCTGAACAGTTGGAAGTAGCCACAGCCCACCTGTATGAATCAACCTATGACCTTTTGTTATAATGCGAAGCCGAATTCCTGTGTCCAATGAACAATGAGATTGTAGGGACCATTGAATTGTATTGTGTGTGGGGCATAAATAGACAAGCCGATCACATCCAGCTCACTCTTCAACGGTTATCATTGCTGAAAATCGGGAGCTGGATGTCCAGAGGCGCTTGCGATCGTTCCCCTTGTGCGTAAGTTTTCTCCGCAATCATATTGTTCTTACGGTTATTGTGAGCCATTTCTCTCTCTCTCTCTCTTCTCCTCTTTCTCTCTTATTTTCCCTTAAAACGTAATTGTATTGTATTGTATTTCCTGTGTAGTTATCTGGTTAGGTAGTCTATGTTATATTGTAGTGTATGACTTGTATTGTGTTAATTCTTTTGCAAGTATATCATTCATAATATATATATATTAGGCGTTGGACCCTAAGCCCAGGTATCTGTGTATTTCTTGTAGTGTTAAGTATTCACAGAGCGTCGGTGACGCTCAAACAGCTTTTAAGTTAATAAGGTTACACTAGGTTGCATCTACACCCTATCTCTACACTAAGGCTTTACAGCATATTACATTGTTTATGGTTTAGATATAAAGGGTTAACAGTGTGAGCGTCAGCGCTGCTGGTGATCTCCTCGTGGTCCCGAGCGTCCGCTACGCTGATAGCGTAGCATTACGGTAGTCGCTCACCTATAAGTGTGCCCGATACCAACAGCGTATTCTCGCGAGCGTCTGTATCGCTCGAGCAGCCCGCTCCCGATACAGCGTCCGTTACGCTATAGTGAACCATTACATTAGACGGCAGCCAATAGCGTGCCTGCCTGTGATCTCTTGGCCGTGAGCGAACGTGACGCTTGAGAGTCTCGACTACGGCTAAGCGATTGCTACGCAACGAGCGTACCCTTACGGTACTCCATACGTGAATAGCGTACAGTGTTCTTAGACCTCATAAAGGGTTTTATATACGATAAATATTTAGCTTTATCAATTGGCGGCTCGCCCGTCCTTCACATATCTGCACTAGGTAATTTCAGCAGACATTATCCAGCAGCAAAGGGCGGGAGGTCATATTCCTCGTAGTGCTGTTTGGATAAGCGTCTGCTTCGCTTAGTAAAGGGTGCTGAAGGAATCCGGGACCGGAGGTAAGAACAAAACGATAGTGTCTTTTTAAAACTGTTTATTTCTGTCTTGCGTACACACGCACGCATATCTGCATTTCTTTTCATTCGTGTATTTTCATATATCACTCTCCTGTTTGCCATTGTATAATTGATAAACGTACTAAGAGAGATTTGCCGCTATTTCATAGTTAAAGAGTAAAGGTAGTACAGTTAAGGTATAGAAATACACACAGCTCTACCTAAAGGTAAAAGGAGAGATTGGTGTGGTGTGCGGTAGATGATCGAGGATCATCTACATTGATAAAACGTGTTAGTTGTGTTACGGTGGACAAAGACTGGTGTACACGTGTCTCTAACAGAGGGAGAGACTCGCGTGCGCAAAGGCCGACGCACGCAGCGTAAATTACGCAACGGAGCGTCTGAGTACGCCCACGTAACTCAAGTCACACGATAGTGTTGATTTTTAAGTAACGCAACAGGCGATAAGTAGCGCAAATCTATTTTAAATTCGAAATTTAAATTAATAGATCCTTCTCCTAATTTGTAACACATCTGGTCTAAAGAGAAATTTCTGCGCAGAAATAGAAATAGAAACAAAAGTGTATATGTGGTGAGTGAGTGTTTGTTTTTACAATTTTGAGGATTGAACCAAAAGAAATCATCGAGTTCTCGTGAAGGTACATACGTGTAAGTGACATGCACGGTGGCTAGGGAGGCATCCTTGGTTAAACATAAAATTTGAGCATTAGAGTGTAGCAGACCAGGAGGTCATACTGTAACAGACCAGGAGGTCAGACCAGGAGGTCGCATAACAGACCAGGAGGTCTAGGTACAGCAGACAAGGAAGTCCGCTATAGAGTCCACAGGCACAACACCAAAAAAGGGTTGGTGCAACACCCATATAGGCCATACAAGCTCTTGCTGAAGGAATTCGCAGCCGCAATTTTCGATTCCGCTGGTCGCTCCGTACATAAGATTAGTTGCTTATGTGCTGAACGATTGTACCGCACGTAATTGTGTGCATTAGTAAACCTGACCGGTACTATTTGTGTACGAAGGTCATAAACGCTATTTGTACATTCTAACGTGATTTGTGTAATTTTTTATTTTTTCAAAAAGGGAAGTTCGCTGGTCACTCAGGAACTATCTGACAACCACACCTTTACTGGAAAGGGTTAATGCTCTGCGGATCACACTCACATGTTCCAGTAAACAAAGGTTAATAGGGGCCCTGGGTCGAGTACGCCAGCACTATATCAGTGTGATCAGGTCGTATTGGTCGGCGTGGGCGAGTGAGTGAGGTGCTCGGTAAACTTCACCGCCAACCTATCGTGAATATTTTGGTTTTTTGTAAGGTTCCGTAACACCTGCAAATTATGGGGGCCAGTTGTTCAGGAAGGGGGCGATCAACCTCGGTTCGGGTTGATTCTATAAACCGACCAGTCGGGTCGGCAAGGTACGTAATGTGTGAAAAGTACGGAAGTCACACAGAAGCTTTATGTGATGAATGGGAGAGAATGACAGTACATGACGGGGAGAAATTCCCAAGAGTAGGTAGCTTCAGCACAGAAGTGTTAACGAATTTAAGGAGAAGGATATGTCTCATTAAATCAGCAAAGAGACGAATCAAGCATTATGATTATTTGCAGTTGTGGCAACAGGAGGGTGACATACAGAGAGGATTGGCTCAGGCGGCGGGATCTGGCTCGATCAGGAAACTGATAGCCACGGCCCCACCGCCACCATACATATCAGGAGAGAAATTGGTTGCGGAGAATGACGCACTAAGGTGTAACAAACAAACATTTAGCAACTGTGTAAATGTTAAAGATAATGTTAACCAATTAACCAATGCAAGTATTAACCCGTGCAAGTTGTACCCTGTTTTGAACTTTCCCCAGGAGTGTGATCAAGAGGACGAATCGGCAACAATATCAGCGCTCTCTCTAGCAGCCACCATATCTGAAACAACAGTAGGCACGGCCCAACCCATAAGATTAGTAACAAAGCCCCCTAGCGGAGGGACAGGTGAGGTCGTATCAACGGGTAAGTACGGCACCATACACTATGCTGAAACTATTTCACCACAAACTGCAGAATCTACACAGAATGATGTTGTTAGAATTAATCCTGTTAAGGTAATAGTAGTGCCAAATGGGAAAACGGACACTTCAGGAGTCACTCCTGTTAGGAACATCGCCATGTATAGCCCGTTTACCCGAATGGAATTAAGGACCATAGTGTCTGAATTCCCTGACCCTAGAAAAGATTTAGTTGCTAGCCAAAAATACATCAGAGACCTAGGAAACACTTTAGAGCCCAATAATAAAGATTGGCAAGTACTGCTAAGAACTTGCTTACCCTCCAATGTCGACGCAACACAATTTTTAGCTGACTGTGGATTAGATCAGGATGTACCTCTTACAGATGTGTACAATAAAGATAATGTAAAAAGAATAAGCTTACAGTTAAAGGAGTATTTCCCAGCGGTAGTTAAATGGAACAAGATATTCTCCATTAAACAAAAGGAGTCAGAAACAGCTGCAGAGTATTTTCACAGAGCATTATCAGAGATGGCAAAATACACAGGCATAGAGGACATTAAAACAAACATAAACCATCGAGAAGTAGCAGTATCGGTACTGATGGATGGTTTAAAAGAGTCATTAAAGACTAGGGTACAGACCACACAACCATGTTGGCGAGGTCTGTCTGTGGCTACTTTGAGAGAGGCTGCTATTGATCACGACCGGAATATCACCAGACACAGGGAGTCACAAGGTGATAAGTTAATGTCAGTAAGTATACAGGCCCTGACCACAAAACAGCCAGTGTTAACATCACCAAACCCTGTGGGTAAGTCAAATGTGGTAACATGTTATTTTTGTCACAAACAGGGACACTTTGCACGAGACTGTAGATCGAGAAATGTACAAAAATCTTATCAACCCCCTAGACAACAACACGACACACGACATTGGGATCAGGGTCCACAGAGACGGAGTTATGAGCCACATACAGGGGAAACAAAAAGATACCCCCCGAACAGAGACTGGCACGCCTCTGGTAGTTCCCAGCTAACTCCCTCACAAGTAGTTGCTGCCAGCGGGATTCAGGGAGGTCACCATACCCAATAGGGGTGTGGCCATACCTGTAATCTGCAGCCAGTAAAATTGATTGCAAGCCTTGGAAGTGAACCCGAAGTTGCAATTAATGTAGCTGGTAAATCATTAAACTTTCTTGTAGATACGGGGGCGGCCAAATCAGTGATAAATTCGACAGTGGGCATGAGAACCACTGGTAGGACAATTCCAGCCATGGGAGTAACAGGAGTAGTCCAGCATTACCCTGTTAGCAAACCAGCCGAGATTACAATAGGGCCTTTACATACCAAGCATTCCTTTTTGCTGGCTGCATCGGCACCGACTAATCTCCTGGGAAGAGACTTACTGTGTAAAATGGGGTGCGTCATTTATTGTACTCCTGAAGGTGTATTCTTGGACATACCTGAGAATCACGCTCAGGAAGTGCGAGACATGTTAGACTCCCCGTCAAAATTAATGTCACATACCATTATGACAAACAGGACTCCATCCCAAGTAGAGGGAATGACATCTCAGATACCAGAGTCACTTTGGACTAAAGATGGACAGGACACTGGATTAATGGCAAACGTAGCTCCGGTAGTTGTACAAGTAAAAGATGGTAGGATAGCTCCAAAAATCCCACAGTACCCTCTGAAGCCAGAGATGGAGTTAGGAGTTTACCCAGTAATAGAGCGCTTGCTACAACAGGGCATTCTGGTAAGAACGTCCAGCACTGCCAATAGTCCCATCTTCCCTGTGAAAAAGAGTGGGGGGAGGGGTTACAGGCTAGTGCAGGATCTAAGGGGGATTAACAAAATAGTTGAGAGTCAGTTCCCCGTAGTGCCAAATCCAGCTGTCATCCTAATGCAAATCCCTCCCACTGCGAAATTTTTCACTGTTATTGACCTCTGCTCCGCTTTCTTTTCGGTACCTCTGCACCCTGACAGCCAATATTTGTTCGCATTTACATACAGAGGAGTCCAATACACATGGACTCGATTACCACAAGGATTCATAGATAGTCCAAGTATATTTTCTCAGGCTTTGCATGATTGTTTACAGTCTTTCCAACCAGTGAGTGGATCAGTATTAATACAGTACGTGGATGATCTACTACTGTGTTCTGATTCATTGGAAGCATCCCTGAAGGATATACGAAACAGCTCCTGTTTCATCTTTCAGACACAGGACACAAGGTTTCCGAAGACAAGTTGCAATTATGCCAAACTAAGGTAAAATATTTGGGACACTGTCTAACACAAGGACTGAGACACCTGACCGCTGATAGAATTCAAGCAATTAGAGACATGACTCTGCCACAAACCCAGCAACAGATCAGAACATTTTTAGGAATGTGTGGGTATTGCCGTAATTGGATCCCAGGGTTTTCCATTCTAGCGTTACCCTTGCAGGAGATGGTCTCCTCAAACAAACCTGATCGGATTTCGCATACAGACGAGTCTGAGACGGCATTTGAGAGACTTAAACAGTGCCTAACGCAGGCACCAGCATTAGGTATGCCAGACTATGGGAAACCCTTTGAGCTATACGGAACAGAAAGTGCTGGTTGCGCGGCAGGCGTACTAACCCAAAAGCACGGTGATGCCAGCAGGCCAGTAGCATATTACAGCGCTCAGCTAGATACGGTAGCGCGATCCCTCCCCACATGCTTGCGAAGCGTTGCTGCGATAGCATTGCTAGTAACGAAAAGCGAAGATGTAGTGCTAGGTCACAACCTCACAATTCATACACCACATGCAGTGTCAGCCTTGTTAAATTCTGCCCAAGCCAGGCACGTCTCATCAGCGCGGTTTACAAGATGGGAATTGGCACTAATGGCCCCCGTAAACATCACCATAAGGAGATGCAGTGCATTAAATCCTGCAACATATCTCCCAGGTGTGCCTGGACAGGCACAAAGGGTGGAGGATGAGAGTGGTGGGGAAGGAGGATTTAATACAAAGGAAGACACACATGATTGTATGGAATATTTGACCCAAAATTTTACCGCAAGGCCTGACATCAGTGACAACCCACTGGAAGATGTAGAACTTACGTTCTACACGGACGGTAGTTGTCATAGACAGTCAGACCCGGGAGACTTGTGTACTGGATACGCAGTCGTAGATGACCAAGGCACCATAGAAGCGGAACCGCTAGGCCCACCTCACTCAGCCCAGGTTGCTGAACTGGTCGCCCTAACCAGAGCATGTGAATTGGCTAAGGGCAAATCAGCCAATATCTACACCGATTCTAGATACGCATTCGGGGTAGTCCATGATTTCGGAGCCCTAGGGCGCCTCAGAAATTTCATGACGGCAGCTGGTACACCGATAGCGCATGCAGCTCACATAAAAAGGCTTCTAACAGCGATACAGGAACCCGACAGAGTGGCTGTTATCAAATGTAAAGCACACACATATAGCCAGGACCCAGTATCACTTGGTAACAGCCGAGCAGACGAAGCTGCTAAGTTAGCAGCCGGTAACCCCAGACAGACAGACACCACACAACTGATGGTATTTAATACCATCAACACACAGAAGTTGTGTGAGATGCAAAATTTGTGTTCCACACAGGAAAAGGCAGTCTGGAAGGCAAAAGGATATGGCCAGGAGTCCTCAGGACTCTGGACGGATGGACACGGTAAACCAGTGGCCCCCAGAGCATACCTTCCATGTTTAGCTGAGGCAGCTCACGGGCTGACTCATCTGGGCAAGGAAGGGATGTGCAAGTTGGTAAGAGCATATTGGTGTGCCCCAGGATTTTCATCTCATGCGAGTAAAAGAGCAATGTCATGCCTTACCTGTTTGAGAAAGAACATCGGAAAGGCAATACCAACAGAACCATCTCATATCCCACCTGCAGGCGGCCCTTTCCAGGTAATACAGATTGACTTTATACAATTACCCCCTTGTCGGAATTTGAAATATGTACTTGTTTGTATAGATGTTTTCTCAAATTGGGTCGAAGCATTTCCGGCGGCCACAAATACCGCTATGTTTACTGCTAAGAAAATTGTGCAGGAATTTGTATGTAGATATGGTATCCCTAGAATAATCGAAAGTGATAGGGGTACCCATTTTACAGGTGATGTCTTTCAAGGAATGTGTAAATTGATGGGAATTGATAGCAAGCTGCACACTCCATACCGTCCACAGGCGAGTGCGAAAGTGGAAAGAGTGAACAGCACTATTAAAAATAAACTGAGTAAAGTGATGGCAGAGACAGGATTGACATGGCCAGAAGCTTTACCCATTGTACTGTACAGCATCAGAACCACTCCCAGGTCCCCTCTTAATCTGTCTCCCTTTGAAATCTTGTTTGGTCGACAACCGCATGTTATGATTAACCCTCAGGATGATTTGAAGTGTAACAATGAAGTGACTGTAAAATACTTGATTAACATGAGTAAACAGTTAAGGAATCAAAATGATAATCTGAAGTTAGTGATTCCTGATTTACCAGATAGTAATTGTCATGACATTGAACCTGGGGATTATGTAATGATACGGAATTTTCTACGCTCAGGTTGCCTTATTGACAGATGGGAAGGACCATACCAGGTCTTATTGACTAGCACTACAGCATTGAAGGTTGCTGAGAGAGAGACTTGGGTTCATTCGTCCCACTGTAAGAAGGTTGCTGATCCAGAGAGGTCCCGTGATAAGGAACAGACGGTAGAGGTTGTATCACTGGAGTGTCTGTTCCAGGAGGATTGAGGCGGCACCTGAGCATTGAAAATCACAAGACCAACAGCAGTTGTCGATCCCCTGTTCCCTTTTATTGTTTTTCTCCAACTTCCCATCCCCTCTCCCTCAAATTATTTTTTTCCCCCCTTCTCATTCTTCTCCGTTTCCTCCTACAAGATGGACTTGCCCCAAGAGACTGTGATCCGGATTTTCCTGTTGACCATGATGTTGATCAGAGCAGTCTGTTCCGGCGAGAGTACCATGGAGGTCGAGAGAGGTTCTGGAATGGGTTCTGATGATAAAGATGGAGGCGTAGTTTTCCAAGAACAACTTAACCAACAAGTAAAGGCGAGTATCAGAAAACGATCCGATAGCATTGACAATAGAAGGAATTGTGAAGGATTGTTAGCTGAAGAAAACTGTATCTGTAGGCTCTGTGACAACGTAGTGGAGGATGGGTGCATTAAGAAATGCCAATCCAGTTTTAATATCCACATGGACCGGCATCCCTTGAGTGACTATCACTCCTTAGTGGGTAGTGTGTTAAATCAAACAGATTGTTGGGTATGCTCTCAAGTACCTCAAGGTCATAGCAAATCAGGACTAGTACCATTTCCTTTAACGATAGGGGAGGTACTTGAGCTAAGTGGTGGGAGGCCGGTGGACAGGAGGTTTAATATCTCCAGTCCTCCTAGTTTGAAGCTCCACCAATATCATGTGGATAGATCCCTCATATGTTTTAACATCTCCAATCCCCGAAAGCCGGGAAATTGGGAAGTGTCATGGAGTAACCAAACCATGACCTTTTCGCATAGAGCAGATAGAATGCCTACAGATACAGAACTTATACGCCACATAGCCAGTAGAGGAAAATCTTTCCGGTATAGGTATACCTTAGGAAATAGGATTACGAGAGTTGGAGAGGTATCACCAGGATACTGTGCACATATCGTACAACCTGATACGTGTACTAAGCAGATGGAAGAATTAGGGTTAGGAGATTTCACATGGAAGGTGTGTAATATGATTATGTCCTACTCCGTCCCATATGTTCTCCCCGATGATGCATATTTCATATGCGGGAGAAAGGCGTATAAGTGGCTTGCCCCAAACTCTGAAGGATTGTGTTATATTGGAAAAGTACTGCCTGAAGTAATGACTGTATCACATGACAAAATGAAAGACATACACCGTGTTGCCCAAACTCCTTATACTCACACCCATTACGAGCACGTAGTTAAACGGCACCTGATAGAAAGAACAGAGCATCCGGCCTCTGACATGATCCATGAATCCACCGGGATTCAGTTTCTAATCGCGTTAGACATCACTCGCACCGCCAGAGGAGTGTTGAATTATAAATACATATCTGCGCTTGCAAATTTGTTAGATAATATCACTGAAATGTATGATGACACGTTTAGGTATACTGGAAGAGAACTTCAAGCTTATAAAACAGAACTGGTACAGCATAGAATGGTTCTTAATTACCTCACAGCAGTGACAGGCGGATATTGTGTCACACTGGCAACACAATACGGCGTGAAATGTTGCACATATATTACGAATAGCACCGAGGACCCGGTCGAGGTCATAGACCAGAAGATGGACGATATTCTCCAACTGAAGTGGGAATTTCGCAGGAGACACAATCTCACTCTTGCTGCTGTAGGTAATGAGCTGACTGGTTGGGTGTCATGGTTGAACCCGCGAAATTGGTTTTCTGGTTTAGGAGAATGGGCTCAAGGAGTCATAATGGATGTTGGGAAGTTTCTCCTATGTATCTTAGGTGTTGTCATATCAATTGGTTTGATATTTAGATGCGGTCAGGCTTTAATAAAGTGCAATCGTCGTACTAGGGTAATGAGTCTGAGGAGTGAGGAAACTGTAATTCCAATGGATTTGATTTATGACCCAAATGTAGAAACAATGATGTGATGAAAATGCGATTTCTACGGTCCGTTTCTTTCACCTGTTTTTCCGTTTCCTCCAAGGTAAAAAGACCCACTTGGACGAGGAATTTGATGAGCCGATATACAGACAACAGATGGATTAAAGAAGAAGTTTTGACAACCTGATACACAGATTTTTGATGAACTTTGCCATAGATCCCCAGTTTCCCTAGAAATTTTAAAATTACGCTAGCCCAACACTTTTGTAAATCTATGGACATTGACAAAGCTTTTGCTCGCACCTTATGGGCAAAAGCACAAAGAAGACTGCATTCAACAGACACCGAATGAGACTTCAACCGACAAATGTTCATTTACCTGACATAGAATACCACTGCATTTACCGTAATTATGTCTTTTCTTCATCTCTACAACCTTCAGGTAATTACACACATAGTATAGGGAATACAGGCACAGATATCAGCAATCACATATTCCCCCATTCATGTATCATCAACTAAAATGTGCTCCCCATTTTGTTACAACCAAAATCCGAAAAGAGCTCGGTAAAGTTTGACAGCCCATCCACAGACCCGTACCACGGGATAAGAAGGAATTCAAATGTATACTTCGCAATACCTCGAAGCTTGATTTAAAACACGTACGGCACGATGATACATGACCCCCCCAAACATGGATTCATACACACATGCTTCTGCTATCTCACTAGGTCATACCCTCTTCACACCTTCTCCTCTCTCCTCCCTTACCCAACCATGGAAATGTATTAACCCCTGACATATATTTTTCTCTTTTTGAAATGTTTTAGAAGGTGGCAGTTATTATTGACTGCCAAAGGGTGGACTGTCAAAGTCAGAAAAATATCTCTATACACACTGCCATATTTGCACCTCATACACGTCCGTGCTGCGCATGCGTACGCTCTCCCGTGCGTGCGCATACTCACAGTCGCGGGCACCCGCAGGCGCACGGTATGCGTATTTACGGTAGAGTTTATGTGATCGTAGCGTGCGACTCAATCGTTACATATTTTCACCATATAGTGTATTTTGTAGATCATGGTCCCTTTGATAGATTCTGAAAGTTTAGTTAATATAGCATGTTCCTGGACAAGGAGATCCCTCTTTGTATTGTACGAAGGGTCTAACAGGAGTCATACAGTGGTGTTTAGTATCCATCGGAAGAACATTTAAAGAGCAATATTCCGGTGTTGGTTTGGAGCGGATTAATCGCTCGTGCGAATAGTTATGGACATAAGAAGTTTATGTCCATTTACTATTATTTACTCTTACTTAGCCATGCGGCGGGAAACCCAGTATCCCACCCACCTGAACAGTTGGAAGTAGCCACAGCCCACCTGTATGAATCAACCTATGACCTTTTGTTTTAATGCGAAGCCGAATTCCTGTGTCCAATGAACAATGAGATTGTAGGGACCATTGAATTGTATTGTGTGTGGGGCATAAATAGACAAGCCGATCACATCCAGCTCACTCTTCAACGTTTATCATTGCTGAAAATCGGGAGCTGGATGTCCAGAGGCGCTTGCGATCGTTCCCCTTGTGCGTAAGTTTTCTCCGCAATCATATTGTTCTTACGGTTATTGTGAGCCATTTCTCTCTCTCTCTCTCTTCTCCTCTTTCTCTCTTATTTTCCCTTAAAACGTAATTGTATTGTATTGTATTTCCTGTGTAGTTATCTGGTTAGGTAGTCTATGTTATATTGTAGTGTATGACTTGTATTGTGTTAATTCTTTTGCAAGTATATCATTCATAATATATATATATTAGGCGTTGGACCCTAAGCCCAGGTATCTGTGTATTTCTTGTAGTGTTAAGTATTCACAGAGCGTCGGTGACGCTCAAACAGCTTTTAAGTTAATAAGGTTACACTAGGTTGCATCTACACCCTATCTCTACACTAAGGCTTTACAGCATATTACATTGTTTATGGTTTAGATATAAAGGGTTAACAGTGTGAGCGTCAGCGCTGCTGGTGATCTCCTCGTGGTCCCGAGCGTCCGCTACGCTGATAGCGTAGCATTACGGTAGTCGCTCACCTATAAGTGTGCCCGATACCAACAGCGTATTCTCGCGAGCGTCTGTATCGCTCGAGCAGCCCGCTCCCGATACAGCGTCCGTTACGCTATAGTGAACCATTACATTAGACGGCAGCCAATAGCGTGCCTGCCTGTGATCTCTTGGCCGTGAGCGAACGTGACGCTTGAGCGTCTCGACTACGGCTAAGCGATTGCTACGCAACGAGCGTACCCTTACGGTACTCCATACGTGAATAGCGTACAGTGTTCTTAGACCTCATAAAGGGTTTTATATACGATAAATATTTAGCTTTATCAGGTTCTTGCATGGAACCTGCCGAATGGAATTTTGCTTCGTAAGAAGCTACCATTTTTCCCAGGACTCGTGTGCAGTGATGCACCGATACCTGTTTTGGTTTCAGGAGGTCTCTGACTAGAGATGACAGCTCCTTGGCTTTCTCCTGCGGGAGAAACACTTTTTTTTCTGTTCTGTGTCCAGAACCATCCCCAGGAACAGTAGGCGTGTGGTAGGAACCAGCTGTGACTTTGGAATGTATAGAATCCATCCGTGCTGTTGTAGCACCTCCCGAGATAGTGCTACTCCGACCAACAACTGCTCCTTGGACCTCGCCTTTATAAGGAGATCGTCCAAGTACGGGATAATTAAAACTCCCTTTTTTCGAAGGAGTATCATCATTTCTGCCATTACCTTGGTAAAGACCCTCGGTGCCGTAAATGGGGACATGTAGGTAAGCATCCTTGATGTCCAGGGATACCATGTAATCCCCCTCCTCCAGGCTTGCAATAACCGCCCTGAGCGATTCCATCTTGAACTTGAATTTTTTGATGTATGTGTTCAAGGATTTCAAATTTAAAATGGGTCTCACCGAACCGTCCGGTTTCGGTACCACAAACAGTGTGGAATAGTAACACCGTCCTTGTTGAAGTAGGGGCACCTTGACTATCACCTGCTGGGAATACAGCTTGTGAATTGCCTCTAGCACAGCCTCCCTGCCTGAGGGAGTTGTCGGCAAGGCAGATTTGAGGAAACGGCGGGGGGGAGACACCTTGAATTCCAGCTTGTACCCCTGAGATACTACTTGAAGGATCCAGGGATCCACCTGTGAGCGAGCCCACTGATCGCTGAAATTTTTGAGGCGGCCCCCCACCGTACCTGGCTACGCCTGTGGAGCCCCCGCGTCATGCGGTGGACTCAGAGGAAGCGGGGGAAGAATTTTGATTCTGGGAACTGGCTGACTGGTGCAGCTTTTTCCCTCTTCCCTCGTCTCTGTGCAGAAAGGAAGCGCCTTTGACCCGCTTGCTTTTCTGAAGCCGAAAGGACTGTACCTGATAATACAGTGCTTACTTAGGCTGTGAGGAAACCTGAGGTAAAAATTTTTCTTCCCAGCTGTTGCTGTGGATACGAGATCCCAGAGACCATCCCCAAACAATTCCTCACCCTTATAAGGCTCTATGTGCCTTTTAAAGTCAGCATCACCTGTCCAGTGTCGGGTCTCTAATACCCTCCTGACAGAATGGACATTGCATTAATTCTGGATGCCAGCCGGCAAAATATCCCTCTGTGCATCCCTCATATATAAGACGACGTCTTATGTTCGCAAAATAGTATCCCTGTTTGACAGGGTTACAGACCACGCTGCAGCAGCACTATCTGCAGGTCTCAGTCTAGTACCTGAGTATGTAAATACAGACTTCAGGATAGCCTCCTGCTTTTTATCAGCAGGTACCTTCAAAGTGGCCGTATCCTAAGACGGCAGTGCCACCTTTTTTGACAAACGTGTGAGCGCCTTATCCACCCTAGGGGATATCTCCCAGCGTAACTTATCCTCTGGCGGGAAAGGGTACGCCATCAGTAACTTTTTAGAAATTACCAGTTTCTTATCGGGGGAACCCACGCTTTTTCACACTTCATTCACTCATTTGATGGGGGAACAAAACACTGCCTGCTTTTTCTCCCCAAACATAAAACCCTTTTTTAGTGGTACTTGGGTTAATGTCAGAAATGTGTAACACATTTTTTATTGCCGGGATCATGTAACGGATGTTCCTAGTGGATTGTGTATATGTCTCAACCTCGTCGACACTGGAGTCAGACTCCGTGTCGACATCTGTGTCTGCCATCTGAGGGAGCGGGCGTTTTTGAGCCCCTGATAGCCTTTGAGACGCCTGGGCAGGCGCGGGCTGAGAAGCCGGCTGTCCCACAGCTGTTACGTCATCCAGCCTTTTATGTAAGGAGTTGACACTGTCGGTTTATACCTTCCACCTATCCATCCACTCTGGTGTCGGCCCCACAGGGGGCGACATCACATTTATCGGCATCTGCTCTGCCATCACATAAGCCTCCTCATCAAACGTGTCGACACAGCCGTACCGACACACCGCACACACACACAGGGAATGCTCTGACTGAGGACAGGACCCCACACAGCCCTTTGGGGAGACAGAGAGAGAGTATGCCAGCACACACCAGAGCGCTATATAATTTTGGGATTAACACTATATTGAGTGAATTTTTCCCAATAGCTGCTTGTATATACAATATTGCGCCTAAATTTTGTGCCCCCCCTCTCTTTTTAACCCTTTGAGCCTGAAAACTACAGGGGAGAGCCTGGGGAGCTGTCTTCCAGCTGCACTGTGAAGAGAAAATGGCGCCAGTGTGCTGAGGGAGAAGCCCCGCCCCCTTTTCAACTGACTTTCTCCCGCTTTTTCTGGAATACTGGCAGGGGTAATTTTACATCTATATAGCCTCTAGGACTATATATGATGTAGATTTGCCAGCCAAGGTGTCATATATTGCCCTCAGGGCGCCCCCCCCAGCGCCCTGCACCCTCAGTGACCGGAGTGTGAAGTGTGCATGAGGAGCAATGGCGCACAGCTGCAGTGCTGTGCGCTACCTTGGTGAAGACCGAAGTCTTCTGCCGCCGATTTTCCGGACATCTTCTTGCTTCTGGCTCTGTAAGGGGGACGGCGGCGCGGCTCCGGGAACGAACACCAAGGCCAGTTCCATGCGGTCGATCCCTCTGGAGCTAATGGTGTCCAGTAGCCTAAGAAGCCCAAGCTAGCTGCAAGCAGGTAGGTTCGCTTCTTCTCCCCTTAGTCCCTCGATGCAGTGAGCCTGTTGCCAGCAGGTCTCACTGTAAAATAAAAAACCTAAAATAAACTTTCTTTCTAGGAGCTCAGGAGAGCCCCTAGTGTGCATCCAGCTCGACCGGGCACAGAAATCTTACTGAGGTCTGGAGGAGGGTCATAGTGGGAGGAGCCAGTGCACACCAGATAGTACCTAATATTTCTTTTAGAGTGCCCAGTCTCCTGCGGAGCCCGTCTATTCCCCATGGTCCTTACGGAGTTCCCAGCATCCACTAGGACGTCAGAGAAATATACAATACAATGAAATACCTATAAATGATTGGGTGGTAGGAGGAGAGGAGTAGGCGGGAAATGTATGGCCTAGTGGGATAGTAAAAGCATGTATGTATGAACTTCATGTCTGGGGGGCATGTATCATCGTGCCGTACATGTTCTAGATAAGCTTTGAGGTATTGCGAAGTATACATTAAATCCTTCTTATCCCGTATTAAGGGTCTGTAAGTGGGCCAACAAACACTACCGAGCTCTTTTCGGCTTCTTGTTCCAACAAATGGGGTGCACATTTAGTTGATGATACATGGAGGGGGAGAAACATGTGAATGCTAATATATGTATCTGTATCACCTGTCGACTATGTGTGTCACTACCTGAAGGTTGTAGAGATGAAGATAAGAAACATATCACAAATACATTCATATGATAATGTGTGCAATTGTCCTTGGGTGTCTGTTGAAGTCTTGTCCGGATGGGTGTATCCTTGCTATGGGTGATAATCAAAGTCTTTCAAGTGTCCATAAAAAGTCTTTAAAAGTCTTTAGGATGTCCATCAAAGTCTGTAGAAATGTCCATCAAAGTCTGTAGAAATGTCCATCAAAGTCTGTAGTCTTCTTCCGAATGGATGTATTTTTGCTTTGGAGAAAAACAAAGGAGAAACGGGTGAAAGAAACGGACCGTGGAATCACGTCTTATCACAACATTGTCTCAATTGATGGGTCATAAATTAAACCAGTTTTTGTAACAATGCCCTCGCTCCTCAAACTCATCACTTTGGTACTGCGCTTGCGCCGCGTTAAAAATGGAACACATCTAAATATCAAACCAATCATTATGACAACTCCCAGGATACAAAGGAGAAACTTTCCTACATTTACGATAACATTTTGAGCCCATTCTCCTAAACCTGAGAACCAATTGCGTGGGTTCAACCAGGAAACCCAGCCGGTCAGTTCATTACTCACAGCAGTCAGGGTAAGGTTGTGTCTCCTTGGGAACTCCCACTTCAACTGCAAGATATCGTCCATCTTTTGATCTATGACCTCGGTTGGGTCATCAGTGCTGTTTGTAATATACGTGCAGCACTTCACACCATACTGAGTTGCTAGGGTTACACAGTACCCGCCTGTCACCGCTGTGATGTAATTGAGAACCATCCTGTGCTGGATCAGTTCCGTTTTGTAAGCTTGCAATTCCCTCCCAGTATACCTGAAGGTGTCATCATACATCTCGGTGATATTGTCTATCAGGTTCGCTAGCGCATGAATATACCTAAAATTTATAATTCCTCTGGCGGTATGGGTGATATCTAACGCGAGTAGGAATTGAATCCCGGTGGATTCGTGGATCAAATCAGAGGCTGCGTGCTCTGTCCTATCTATAAGGTGTCTCTTAACGATGTGTTCGTAGTGAGTGTGAGGAGCTTGAGCATTGCGGTGAACGTCTTTCATCTTATTATGGGTAATGGTCATTACTTCTGGCAACACTCTTCCAATGTAACACAATCCCTCTGAGTTTGGGGCAAGCCACTTATACGCCTTCCTCCCGCATATGAAATATGCATCATCGGGGAGAACATATGGGACAGAATATGACATTACCATATTGCAAACCTTCCAGGTGAAAAATCCTATCCCTAACTCTCTCATTTGTTCAGTACACGTATCAGGCTGTATGATATGCGCACAGTACCCTGGAGATACTTCTCCAACCCGCATGGTCCTACTTCCTAGAGTGTACCTATACCGAAAATATCTCCCACCGTCGGCTATTTGGCGTATAAGTTCTGGGTCTACGGGCATTCTATCGGCTCTGTGTGAAAATGCCATGGTTTGGTTTTTCCATGTCACTTCCCAATTTCCCGGCTTTCGGGGATTGGAAATGTTGAAACATATTAAGGACCTATCCACATGATATTGGTGGAGCTTCAAACTAGGAGGCCTAGAAATATTAAATTTCTTGTCCACTGGTCTCCCACCCCTTAATTCAAGTACCTCATCTAGTGTTAAAGGGTACGGTACTAATCCTGACTTGCTCTGACCTTGAGGTACTTGTGAGCACACCCAGCATTCTGTTTGGTTTAAAACCTTACCCACTAATGAGTGATAGTCACTCAATGGATGACGGTCCATGTTGATATTAAGGCTGGACTGACATCTCTGGATGCACCTGTCCTCAACTATGTTTTCACAGTTCCTACAAATACAATTTTCCTCAGCTAATAACCCTTCACAGTGCCTCTTAGTTTCATGACTACCAGATCGTTTTCTGATACTCGCCTTTGCTCGATGGTTGTGTTCCTCTTGGAATTCTACTAATCCGTCCTTGCCATCAGAACCCATTCCAGATCCTTTCTCGACCTCTCTGGTACTCTCACCGAAACAGACTGCTCTGGTCAACAACAGGGTCAACAGGAAAACCCGGAACGCAGTCTCTTGGGGTAAGTCCATCTTGTTAAAGGAAGAGGAAAATAATGAGAAGGGGGAGGAAAGGAGGGTGACGGGAGGTGGAGAAAATAATAAAAGGGAAAAAGAAAAACTGGTGCGACAGCCGCCTCTGGTCTTATTATTCTCAGTGCTCAGGTGCCGTCTCAACAGTACTGCCTCTCAGCCTTCCCGGAACAGACACTCCAGTGATACGATTCTTTCCGAGTCAGCGACTTTTCTGTTGGGAACATAAATCCTGCATTACAATGTGTTTAACTGTTGTGTGAAGTAAACCATCCGTGGAAAATGAAAAAGAGAGAGAGACTAAAAAAAGAAAATTTGTCTGATTTCCGTTCACCATCAGGCTGTCACACCAACATGTCTATCGGTATCTCCGCACAGTCTCCCTCCACCAGTATTTCCACTCTCCACCCTCTGTGCATGCCAGGCACAATGATGCTGGTGAGATATACTGGGGTTGGGTAGACCTCTGAAAAGACCGAGTAGACATATGATGTTTGAGCTGTAGTTCTGTCGGTGAACGTCAGAGATGAAGAGGAAACTTTTAAAGATAAATCACAGAGTTTACTTGGCCGCCCCAGTATCTACAAGAAATTATCTACCAACTACATCAACTGTGACCTCAGGTTCACTTCCAAGGCTAGCAATCAACTTCACTGGCTGCAGACTACAGGTGCGGCCCAAAATTTTTCCTATGTGATCCCTGATCCCAATTACGTGTATCATAACTTTGCTCATTTTCTTGTCTAGGGGGTCGGTATATCTTATGTGTGCTTTTATAATTACAGTTCCGTGCGTAATGTCCTTCCTTCTGGCAGTTATATCATTTAACTACATACGACTTACCATCAGGGTCTGGGGTTTCGGCTGATGTGGCTTCGTTGTCAGGGCTTTTATACTTACTGTCATCAACTTATCCCCCTGTGACTCCCTGTGTTTAATGATGTTCAGATCGTGCTCGATAGCGGACTCTCTTAATGCAGCCACCGAGATACCTCTCTAATTAGGTTGAGTGGTTTGTACCCTTGTTCTCAATGTTTCTTTTAACCCGTTCATTTATACGGACACCGCTACCTCCCTATGATGTACATTTTAGTTGCCTCTACAATGTGAGGTGCTATTGTCTCTGCATAATGTACAGTACCGTACTTACATGTGGACACGACCTCACCTGTCCCTCCGCTAGGGGCCTTTGCTACTGCTCTTACTGGTTGGGCCGTGCCCACTTGAGTATCTTGTATGGTGGCTGCTAGAGAGAGTGCCGATATCGTGCTGGGCTCATCTTTTTGGTCGCAGTCCTGAGGGAAGTTTAAGATGGGATACAACTTGCACGGGTTAGCATTAGCATTAATACATTTATCTACTTTACTCTTATCATATACCAGTATGCCATTCTCTGTAGCCACTTTCTCCCCTGTAATGTACGGTGGTGGTGGTGCAGTTGCAATCAGTTTCCTGCTAGGGTTGGAACCAGCTGTTTGAGCTAATCCCCTCTGCGTATCACTCTCTTGTTGCCATAAATGTAAACAGTTTGCATGTCTGATCCTTTCTTTTCGGGATTTTAACAGACATATCCTAATCCTTAAATTCTGCAACACCTCTGGATTAAAACTGCCCACCCTAGGGAATGGTTCCCTATCTCCCTCAGTCATACGTTCCCATTCATTGCATAAAACCTCTGTGTGAGATCCATATTTCTCACTCATTATGTACCTCGCTGACCCTTTAGGCCACGGAATTTCAACCTGAACCCTGGTTGATCGTCCCTTACTTGAGCAACTGGCCCCCATATTTGCAGGTATTACTCTCTTGGCTATTCCTGCAAAAACCAAAGGCAACTGTGAAAGTTCAACGAGTGCTCTCACTCACTCTCGCCCACGTTGGCCAGTACACCTACACACTGTCCGCAGCGCTGGTCGTACCCAACCTAGGGCCCTGCGTTACCTCTATTTACTGGAAATATCTGGGAGTGTCTTACCCTAACCAGTAAATATTAGTCGTTGGAGATTTCCTGAGTGACCAGCGAAACTCCCTTAAAATAAAAAAACTGTTACACAAATCACATCTGCGTGTACAATTAGCGTCTATGATCCCGCGATTGTACGCAAATGGCGTAATGGGTATCAAGTTGAACTAACTATTGCACACACTAATGCGCGGTACAGTCGCACTGCGTATAAGTAACTGTTACTTATTCGCCGTACGACCAACGGAATCGATTGTTTAGGCTGCGAAACCTCAGCCGGAGCGTATCCTCAAAACGGGCCTATATGGGTATCTCGCCAACCCCCAGGGCTGCGATATCTCTCTGCTGACCTCTCAGGCCGCAGTATTCAGAGCTTCACTGACCTGCTGGTCTGTGGTAAACTTGCTACCTTGCTCCTTTGTACTCTTATCAATGTTAACGTGAGCAAGCCAATCTCATGCCACCAAGTGTCCACTCCACTGGTGTACTCTCCTACGGTATCCCGAATTCCCTTGGGTCCAAAACCTTTATTGTTTGCACACTCACACTCGTTCAATCATATATACCTTTTGTTTTTTTTCTGTACAGAAAATTAACTTTCATTCAGGAAAACAGAATTACTCCAGAGGTGATACAGTAAGTAAGGTGTTTAAACTAAATATTGGACACTGATCAATTTGTGCTATTATCGCGTGGCTACCGTATTGCCTAACCTGAAACAATGCTATTGTGTGATTTGTATTTAGTGGGCGTACCTGTACGCACGTTGCGTAAAATACGCCACGTGTGTAGGCCTTTACGTTGCGTACTCAGTCTCGAACGTTTTTACCGAAACACGTGTACAAAGGCCGTATACGTCCGCAGTAATACAAATACCACACTTCTAAAAATGTAAACGATATTTAACTATAATCGCTTACCAAACACCACACAGTATCTCCTGTATAAACCTTTATAACTAGGCCAGGCTGCGTGTGTGTTTTACACGTACTCCCTTAAATATTACTCTATATTTTTAACTAAATAGCAACAAATTTTTCAGCAAGGGTCAAAATAGATCTAATAATCAATGCTAATGGCAACAAGCGAGTAGATATGCAGAATACAAAATACAGGTCTAAATGAATCTACTAATCAATAATTCCAATGGTATGATTCATATTGGATAGCTATCTTGCAGAACATACATTGATATAAACACACACATAATTATAATATTATATCTATGTACCATTCACTGGTCTCCTGAGACCCATTTACCCATTAAGTGCTTCTAATTTGCATATGAATGCTGTGTGCTTTTGACTGTCTGTGAAGGTGGTTTTTCACTGCTAGGAAAAAGCAGTTACACAGGTTAATTTGCATTTCAATGGCTATCTTGCAACAAGCAGAGTTAACTGAATCCTAGAGGTAAAGAAAAACAAAAAAAAAAAATATATAAGATTTTACTCACCGGTAAATCAATTTCTCGTAGTCCGTAGTGGATGCTAGGACTCCATAAGGACCATGCGGAATAGCGGCTCCGCAGGAGACTGGGCACAACTAAAAGAAAGCTTTTGGTCTACCTGGTGTGCACTGGCTCCTCCCTCTATGACCCTCCTCCAGACCTCAGTTAGGATACTGTGCCCGGAAGAGCTGACACAATAAGGAAGGATTTTGAATCCCGGGTAAGACTCATACCAGCCACACCAATCACACCGTATAACTCGTGATACTATACCCAGTTAACAGTATGAACAATAACTGAGCCTCTCAACAGATGGCTCAACAATAACCCTTTAGTTAAACAATAACTATATACAAGTATTGCAGACAATCCGCACTTGGGATGGGCGCCCAGCATCCACTACGGACTACGAGAAATAGATTTACCGGTGAGTAAAATCTTATTTTCTCTGACGTCCTAAGTGGATGCTGGGACTCCGTAAGGACCATGGGGATTATACTAAAGCTCCCAAACGGGCGGGAGAGTGCGGATGACTCTGCAGCACCGAATGGGCAAACTCTAGGCCCTCCTCAGCCAGGGTGTCAAACTTGTAGAATTTAGCAAATGTGTTTGACCCCGACCAAGTAGCTGCTCGGCAAAGTTGTAGAGCCGAGACCCCTCGGGCAGCCGCCCAAGAAGAGCCCACCTTCCTCGTGGAATGAGCTTTCACTGATTTAGGATGCGGCAGTCCAGCCGCAGAATGTGCAAGCTGAATCGTACTACAGATCCAGCGAACAATAGTCTGCTTAGAAGCAGGAGCACCCAGCTTGTTGGGTGCATACAGGATAAACAACGAGTCAGTTTTCCTGACACTAGCTGTCCTGGAAACATACATTTTCAGGGCCCTGACTACGTCCAACAACTTGGAAGCCTCCAAGTCTTTAGTAGCCGCAGGCACCACGATAGGTTGGTTCAAATGAAAGGCTGATACCACCTTAGGGAGAAATTGGGGACGAGTCCTCAATTCTGCCCTATCCATATGGAAAATCAGATAAGGGCTTTTACATGACAAAGCTGCCAATTCTGACACACGCCTGGCCGAAGCCAAGGCCAACAGCATGACCACTTTCCACGTGAGATATTTTAATTCCACGGTTTTAAGTGGCTCAAACCAATGTGACTTTAGGAAATCCAACACCACGTTGAGATCCCAAGGTGCCACTGGAGGCACAAAAGGGGGCTGAATATGCAGCACTCCCTTAACAAAAGTCTGAACTTCAGGTAGTGAAGACAGTTCTCTCTGGAAGAAAATCGATAGAGCCGAAATCTGGACCTTAATGGAACCCAATTTTAGGCCCATAGTCACCCCTGACTGTAGGAAGTGCAGAAAACGGCCCAGCTGAAATTCCTCCGTTGGGGCCTTCCTGGCCTCACACCACGCAACATATTTTCGCCAAATGCGGTGATAATGGTTTGCGGTCACTTCTTTCCTAGCTTTAATCAGCGTAGGAATTACTTCCTCCGGAATGCCCTTTTCCTTCAGGATCCGGTGTTCAACAGCCATGCCGTCAAACGCAGCCACGGTAAGTCTTGGAACAGACAGGGCCCCTGCTGCAGCAGGTCCTGTCTGAGCGGCAGAGGCCATGGGTCCTCTGAGATCATTTCTTGAAGTTCCGGGTACCAAGCTCTTCTTGGCCAATCCGGAACAATGAGTATAGTTCTTACTCTTCTCCTTATTATCCTCAGTACCTTGGGTATGAGAGGAAGAGGAGGGAACACATAAACCGACCGGTACACCCACGGTGTCACTAGAGCGTCCACAGCTATCGCCTGAGGGTCTCTTGACCTGGTGCAATACCTTTCTAGCTTTTTGTTTAGGCGGGACGCCAGCATGTCCACCTGTGGCCTTTCCCAACGGTTTACAATCAGTTGGAAGACTTCTGGATGAAGTCCCCACTCTCCCGGGTGGAGGTCGTGCCTGCTGAGGAAGTCTGCTTCCCAGTTGTCCACTCCCGGAATGAACACTGCTGACAGTGCTAACACGTGATTTTCCGCCCATCGGAGTATCCTTGTGGCTTCTGCCATTGCCGTCCTGCTTCTTGTGCCGCCCTGTCGGTTTACATGGGCCACTGCCGTGATGTTGTCTGACTGGATCAGTACCGGCTGGTTTTGAAGCAGGGGTTTTGCCTGACTTAGGGCATTGAAAATGGCCCTCAGTTCCAGAATATTTATGTGTAGGGAAGTCTCCTGACTTGACCATAGTCCTTGGAAGTTTCTTCCCTGTGTGACTGCCCCCCAGCCTCGAAGGCTGGCATCCGTGGTCACCAGGACCCAGTCCTGTATGCCGAATCTGCGGCCCTCTTGAAGATGAGCACTTTGCAGCCACCACAGCAGAGACACCCTGGTCCTTGGAGACAGAGTTATCAGCCGATGCATCTGAAGATGCGATCCGGACCACTTGTCCAACAGGTCCCACTGAAAAGTTCTTGCATGGAACCTGCCGAATGGAATTGCTTCGTAGGAAGCTACCATTTTTCCCAGGACTCGCGTGCAGTGATGCACCGACACCTGTTTTGGTTTTAGGAGGCCTCTGACTAGAGATGACAGCTCCTTGGCCTTCTCCTCCGGGAGAAACACTTTTTTCTGTTCTGTGTCCAGAACCATCCCCAGGAACAGTAGACGTGTCGTAGGGACCAGCTGTGACTTTGGAATATTTAGAATCCAACCGTGCTGTTGTAGCACCTCCCGAGATAGTGCTACCCCGACCAACAACTGCTCCCTGGACCTCGCCTTTATCAGGAGATCGTCCAAGTACGGGATAATTAAAACTCCCTTTTTTCGAAGGAGTATCATCATTTCGGCCATTACCTTGGTAAATACCCTCGGTGCCGTGGATAGACCAAACGGCAACGTCTGGAATTGGTAATGACAATCCTGTACCACAAATCTGAGGTACTCCTGGTGAGGATGGTAAATGGGGACATGCAGGTAAGCATCCTTGATGTCCAGTGATACCATGTAATCCCCCTCGTCCAGGCTTGCAATAACCGCCCTGAGCGATTCCATCTTGAACTTGAATTTTTTTATATATGTGTTCAAGGATTTCAAATTTAAAATGGGTCTCACCGAACCGTCCGGTTTCGGTACCACAAACATTGTGGAATAGTAACCCCGTCCTTGTTGAAGGAGGGGCACCTTGACTATCACCTGCCGGGAATACAGCTTGTGAATTGCCTCTAGCACTGCCTCCCTGCCTGAGGGAGTTGTTGGCAAGGCAGATTTGAGGAAACGGCGGGGGGGGGAGACGTGTCGAATTCCAGCTTGTACCCCTGAGATACTATTTGAAGGATCCAGGGATCCACCCGTGAGCGAGCCCACTGATTGCTGAAGTTTTTGAGACGGGCCCCCACCGTACCTGGCTCCGCCTGTGGAGCCCCAGCGTCATGCGGTGGACTTGGAGGAAGCGGGAGAGGACTTTTGCTCCTGGGAACTGGCTGTATGCTGCAGCTTTTTCCCTCTACCTCTGCCTCTGGGCAGAAAGGACGCGCCTTTAACCCGCTTGCCCTTATGGGGCCGAAAGGACTGTACCTGATAATACGGTGCTTTCTTTGGCTGTGAGGGAACATGGGGTAAAAATGCTGACTTCCCAGCTGTTGCTGTGGAAACGAGGTCCGAGAGACCATCCCCGAACAACTCCTCACCCTTATAAGGCAAAACTTCCATGTGCCTTTTAGAATCTGCATCACCTGTCCACTGCCGAGTCCATAACCCTCTCCTGGCAGAAATGGACATTGCACTTATTTTAGATGCCAGCCGGCAAATATCCCTCTGTGCATCTCTCATGTATAAGACTGCGTCTTTAATATGCTCTACGGTTAGCAATATAGTGTCCCTGTCTAGGGTATCAATATTTTCCGACAGGGAATCTGACCACGCAGCTGCAGCACTGCACATTCATGCTGAAGCAATAGCTGGTCTCAGTATAATACCTGTGTGTGTATATAAAGACTTCAGGATAGCCTCCTGCTTACTATCAGCAGGCTCCTTTAGGGCGGCCGTATCCGGAGACGGTAGTGCCACCTTCTTTGACAAGCGTGTGAGCGCTTTATCCACCCTAGGGGATGTTTCCCAACGTGACCTATCCTCTGGCGGGAAAGGGTACGTCATTAGTAACCTTTTAGAAATTACCAGTTTCTTATCGGGGGAAGCCCACGCTTCTTCACACACTTCATTTAATTCCTCAGATGGAGGAAAAACTACTGGTAGTTTTTTCTCTCCAAACATAATACCCTTTTTTGTGGTTCCTGGGGTAACATCAGAAATGTGCAACACATTTTTCATTGCCTCAATCATGTAACGTGTGGCCCTATTGGAAGTTACATTAGTCTCATCGTCGTCGACACTGGAGTCAGTATCCGTGTCGACATCTGTGTCTGCCATCTGAGGTAGCGGGCGTTTTAGAGCCCCTGATGGCTTTTGAGACACCTGGGCAGGCACAGGCTGAGAAGCCGGCTGTCCCATATTTGGTATGTCGTCAAACCTTTTATGTAAGGAGTCGACACTGTCGCGTAATTCCTTCCATATAACCATGCACTCAGGTGTCGACCCCGCAGGGGGTGACATCACATTTATCGGCATCTGCTCCGCCTCCACATAAGCCTCCTCATCAAACATGTCGACACAGCCGTACCGACACACCGCACACACACAGGGAATGCTCTGACAGAGGACAGGACCCCACAAAGCCCTTTGGGGAGACAGAGAGAGAGTATGCCAGCACACACCAGAGCGCTATATAACACAGGGATGAACACTATAACTGAGTGATTTTCCCTTATAGCTGCTTATATATATACTGCTGCGCCTAAATTTAGTGCCCCCCCTCTCTTTTTTACCCTTTGTAGTCTTGAAACTGCAGGGGAGAGCCTGGGAGCGATCCTTCCAGCGGAGCTGTGAGGGAAAAATGGCGCCAGTGTGCTGAGGGAGATAGCCCCGCCCCTTTTTCGGCGGGCTTCTCCCGCTTGTTTATGGATCCGGCAGAGGTATTTTTCACATATATAGCCTCTAGGACTATATATTGTGATTATTTTGCCAGCCAAGGTGTTAATATTGCTGCTCAGGGCGCCCCCCCCCCCCCCCCAGCGCCCTGCACCCATCAGTGACCGGAGTGTGAGGTGTGCATGAGGAGCAATGGCGCACAGCTGCAGTGCTGTGCGCTACCTTGTTGAAGACCGAAGTCTTCTGCTGCCGATTTTCAGGACCATCTTCTTGCTTCTGGCTCTGTAAGGGGGACGGCGGCGCGGCTCCGGGACCGGACGATCGAGGTCGGGCCCTGTGTTCGATCCCTCTGGAGCTAATGGTGTCCAGTAGCCTAAGAAGCCCAAGCTAGCTGCAAGCAGGTAGGTTCGCTTCTTCTCCCCTTAGTCCCTCGTAGCAGTGAGTCTGTTGCCAGCAGATCTTACTGAAAATAAAAAACCTAAAATATACTTTCTTTTCTAGGAGCTCAGGAGAGCCCCTAGTGTGCATCCAGCTCATCCGGGCACAAGATTCTAACTGAGGTCTGGAGGAGGGTCATAGAGGGAGGAGCCAGTGCACACCAGGTAGACCAAAAGCTTTCTTTTAGTTGTGCCCAGTCTCCTGCGGAGCCGCTATTCCCCATGGTCCTTACGGAGTCCCAGCATCCACTTAGGACGTCAGAGAAACTTTGTTTATATCTGTGTGTGGTTCTTATATCAGGTATTCATCTTACTATTAACTTTTCACTAGCCCCATCTGAAACTATTTGTAATTGACTATGGCATGGGTTAAATAAATGCATTGGTAACTCATAAATGGTGATTTCTTTTTGACCAAGGACGGCTGATTATTCCGGGCAGTAAAAATCAGCCATTTAGAAAAAATGACCTTCCCAACATGGACGCTGCTCCTCCCCCTTCCACATCCATGAGGGTTACACAAAATGGTGGACAGGCCATGTGGTTAGTCCAAAATGGAGGACAGACCATTTTATCACAAAGAAATCACACACCATGCAAGCCCCTGAAGTTATTTTAGGCCTGAGTTAAAAATAAAAAAGCTATGCAAACTTTTAAATATACTTTTAAACCTACTTAAACAGATAAACAATCCAATCTGAATCAAACACAATATGACCTTTGAATCTTGTTTTGTAACAATAAAAATAAATTTTAGCATCTTAAATATTATAAGAAACGCCTTGTCCCTTAAAATTTCCTATCAGCGTCTTACTGATACCACAACAATACATTAACGTGGATGGTTTTTTTTTCAGCATTTTGCGATGCGTCCATCATTAGCCGGGCAATTACAGCCGCGTTTGTAATGTACAGTGCATCATTAAGAACGTGATATCCCGGACGAGCCCCCAATTGATAATGTCAATTATTATCTTAAAACATAAAGCTATACCACTAGACTCGCTATTACCGTGGAGCCGCTATGGCCGCTAGACTAATTACACACACTACGTACTAAGTACGCTATTTGCGTACTGAGTACCGTATTGATACGTTTTTAGCGTATCAGACGCCGTGCCGTGGGTACAACGTACACGCGGCGCGGACGCACACAGAGTGATATACTGTAAACCTTATTAATGAAACAATGTAAGGATATGCTTATACTTTAAACCTTAGCAGCCAAGTACTGCAACGATGTAATACCTTAAAACCTTAAGTAGCGCTGGCGGTATGAAGTACCCGCAGTGCGTACACCTTAACAATGCTTATACACCTTATACCGATTAATACGCTATAAAAGCCCTTTGCAGGAAAGTGAAAACACAACACCGGTTTGTGGTAAACCACTGGGCTCTAACACTGCAGTGGATTATTCAGAGAAAAGGGGTAAACAGATACAAGTTATACACTACAGACTAACAAGGAAATCTAAACAGAATAATTGAGAATAATGGCTACAGAGAATGTACATACGTGTGAATTCGTTCGCAAGCGCGTCCTGGACCAGTCCTCCGCTATCAGGTAGAAAGCGTTCAGAGTCTTGTGTGACCAAGCCTGCTGCAAGCTCTATTTATTCACTTCATCCAAAACAATACAATAGTCACTGTAATCCCTTTGTCTATTGGACACAGAGATGTTCATTTACATTACAGGAGAGGTCATAGGTTGATTGAAAAAGGTGGGCGATGTCATTCTCAACTGCTCTTGGGGGTGGTATCCTCTGGATTCCCGCCGCATACATAATACATAGTAAATACAGTTTTATATCTATATTCTACTTCTGCACATAACTATACGCTGCAACATGCGATCTTCCTCTAACCAACACCGGAATGTTTTCCTTAAAATACCCTACAGCTGAATACCAAACACCACCTTGTAACCTTGTTCTGTCCTCTCCTATCCTGTAAAGGTGAATCCCTTTGTTCAGTAACTATTTTAAACAGCTATTTCTTTCTGATGTGGTGCAGGGGGCTATGTGTACAATGTGCACTATTTGGGTTAAAATAAGAATTTACTTACCGATAATTCTATTTCTCGTAGTCCGTAGTGGATGCTGGGGACTCCGTCAGGACCATGGGGAATAGCGGCTCCGCAGGAGACAGGGCACAAAAGTAAAAGCTTTAGGATCAGGTGGTGTGCACTGGCTCCTCCCCCTATGACCCTCCTCCAAGCCTCAGTTAGGATACTGTGCCCGGACGAGCGTACACAATAAGGAAGGATTTTGAATCCCGGGTAAGACTCATACCAGCCACACCAATCACACCGTACAACTTGTGATCTGAACCCAGTTAACAGCATGATAACAGCGGAGCCTCTGAAAAGATGGCTCACAACAATAATAACCCGATTTTTGTAACAATAACTATGTACAAGTATTGCAGACAATCCGCACTTGGGATGGGCGCCCAGCATCCACTACGGACTACGAGAAATAGAATTATCGGTAAGTAAATTCTTATTTTCTCTGACGTCCTAAGTGGATGCTGGGGACTCCGTCAGGACCATGGGGATTATACCAAAGCTCCCAAACGGGCGGGAGAGTGCGGATGACTCTGCAGCACCGAATGAGAGAACTCCAGGTCCTCCTCCGCCAGGGTGTGCCCCTGACCAAGTAGCAGCTCGGCAAAGTTGTAAAGCCGAGACCCCTCGGGCAGCCGCCCAAGATGAGCCCACCTTCCTTGTGGAATGGGCATTTACATATTTTGGCTGTGGCAGTGCTGCCACAGAATGTGCAAGCTGAATTGTACTACACATCCAACTAGCAATCGTCTGCTTAGAAGCAAGAGCACCCAGATTTTTGGGTGCCTACAGGATAACAGCAAGTCAGTTTTCCTGACTCCAGCCGTCCTGGAAACCTATATTTTCAGGGCCCTGACAACATCTAGCAACTTGGAGTCCTCCAAGTCCCTAGTAGCCGCAGGTACCACAATAAACTGGTGCAGGTGAAACGCTGACACCACCTTAGGGAGAAACTGGGGACGAGTCCGCAACTCTGCCCCGTCCGAATGGACAATCAGATATGGGCTTTTTGAGACAAAGCCGCCAATTCTGACACTCGCCTGGCCGAGGCCAGGGCCAACAGCATGGTCACTTTTCATGTGAGATATTTCAAATCCACAGATTTGAGCGGTTTAAACCAATGTGATTTGAGGAATCCCAGAACTACGTTGAGATCCCACAGTGCCACTGGAGGCACAAAAGGGGGTTGTATATGCAGTACTCCCTTGACAAACTTCTGGACTTCAGGAACTGAAGCCAATTCTTTCTGGAAGAGAATTGACAGGGCCGAAATTTGAACCTTAATGGACCCCAATTTGAGGCCCATAGACACTCCTGTTTTCAGGAAATGCAGGAATCGACCGAGTTGAAATTTCTTCGTGGGGCCTTCCTGGCCTCACACCACGCAACATATTTTCGCCACATGTGGTGATAACGTTGTGCGGTCACCTCCTTCCTGGCTTTGACCAGGGTAGGAATGACCTCTTCCGGAATGCCTTTTTCCCTTAGGATCCGGCGTTCCACCGCCATGCCGTCAAACGCAGCCGCGGTAAGTCTTGGAAACAGACATGGTACTTGCTGAAGCAAGTCCCTTCTTAGCGGCAGAGGCCATGAGTCCTCTGTGAGCATTTCTTGAAGTTCCGGGTACCAAGTCCTTCTTGGCCAATCCGGAGCCACGAGTATAGTTCTTACTCCTCTACGTCTTATAATTCTCAGTACCTTGGGTATGAGAAGCAGAGGAGGGAACACATACACCGACTGGTACACCCACGGTGTTACCAGAACGTCCACAGCTATTGCCTGAGGGTCTCTTGACCTGGCGCAATACCTGTCCAGTTTTTTGTTCAGGCGGGACGCCATCATGTCCACCTTTGGTCTTTCCCAACGGTTCACAATCATGTGGAAGACTTCCCGATGAAGTCCCCACTCTCCCGGGTGGAGGTCGTGCCTGCTGAGGAAGTTTGCTTCCCAGTTGTCCACTCCCGGAATGAACACTGCTGACAGTGCTATCACATGATTTTCCGCCCAGCGAAGAATCCTTGCAGTTTCTGCCATTGCCCTCCTGCTTCTTGTGCCGCCCTGTCTGTTTACGTGGGCGACTGCCGTGATGTTGTCCCACTGGATCAATACCGGCTGACCTTGAAGCAGAGGTCTTGCTAAGCTTAGAGCATTGTAAATTGTCCTTAGCTCCAGTATATTTATGTGGAGAGAAGTCTCCAGACTTGATCACACTCCCTGGAAATTTTTTCCCTGTGTGACTGCTCCCCAGCCTCTCAGGCTGGCATTTGTGGTTACCAGGACCCAGTCCTGAATGCCGAATCTGCGGCCCTTTAGTAGATGAGCACTCTGCAGCCACCGCAGAAGAAACACCCTTGTCCTTGGAGACAAGGTTATCCGCTGATGCATCTGAAGATGCGATCCGGACCATTTTTCCAGCAGATCCCACTGAAAAGTTCTTGCGTGAAATCTGCCGAATGGAATCGCTTCGTAAGAAGCCACCATTTTTCCCAGGACCCTTGTGCAATGATGCACTGACACTTTTCCTGGTTTTAGGAGGTTCCTGACTAGCTCGGATAACTCCCTGGCTTTCTTCTCCGGGAGAAACACCCTTTTCTGGACTGTGTCCAGAATCATCCCTAGGAACAGTAGACGTGTCGTCGGAAACAGCTGCGATTTTGGAATATTTAGAATCCACCCGTGCTGTAGTAGAACTACTTGAGATAGTGCTACTCCGACCTCCAACTGTTCTCTGGACCTTGCCCTTATCAGGCGATCGTCCATTTTCTTTGAAGAAGAATCATCATTTCGGCCATTACCTTGGTAAAGACCCGGGGTGCCGTGGACAATCCAAACGGCAGCGTCTGAAACTGATAGTGACAGTTCTGTACCACGAACCTGAGGTACCCTTGGTGAGAAGGGCAAATTGGGACATGGAGGTAAGCATCCCTGATGTCCAGGGACACCATATAGTCCCCTTCTTCCTGGTTCGCTATCACTGCTCTGAGTGACTCCATCTTGATTTGAACCTTTGTATGTAAGTGTTCAAATATTTCAGATTTAGAATAGGTCTCACCGAGCCATCTGGCTTCAGTACCACAATATAGTGTGGAATAATACCCCTTTCCTTGTTGTAGGAGGGGCACTTTGATTATCACCTGCTGGGAATACAGCTTGTGAATTGTTTCCAATACTGCCTCCCTGTCGGAGGGAGACGTTGGTAAAGCAAACTTCAGGAACCTGCGAGGGGGAGACGTCTCGAATTTCCAATCTGTACCCCTGGGATACTACTTGTAGGATCCAGGGGTCCACTTGCGAGTGAGCCCACTGCGTGCTGAAACTCTTGAGACGACCCCCCACCGCACCTGTTTGTACGGCCCCAGCGTCATGCTGAGGACTTGGCAGAAGCGGTGGAGGGCTTCTGTTCCTGGGAATGGGCTGCCTGCTGCAGTCTTCTTCCCTTTCCTCTATCCCTGGGCAGATATGACTGGCCTTTTGCCCGCTTGCCCTTATGGGGACGAAAGGACTGAGGCTGAAAAGACGATGTCTTTTTCTGCTGAGATGTGACTTGGGGTAAAAAAGGTGGATTTTCCAGCTGTTGCCGTGGCCACCAGGTCCGATGGACCGACCCCAAATAACTCCTCCCCTTTATACGGCAATACTTCCATGTGCCGTTTGGAATCTGCATCACCTGACCACTGTCGTGTCCATAAACATCTTCTGGCAGATATGGACATCGCACTTACTCTTGATGCCAGAGTGCAAATATCCCTCTGTGCATCTCGCATATATAGAAATGCATCCTTTAAATGCTCTATAGTCAATAAAATACTGTCCCTGTCAAGGGTATCAATATTTTCAGTCAGGGAATCCGACCAAGCCACCCCAGCGCTGCCCATCCAGGCTGAGGCGATCGCTGGTCGCAGTATAACACCAGTATGTGTGTATATACTGTTTAGGATATTTTCCAGCCTCCTATCAGTTGGCTCCTTGAGGGCGGCCGTATCTGGAGACGGTAACGCCACTTGTTTTGATAAGCGTGTGAGCGCCTTATCCACCCTAAGGGGTGTTTCCCAACGCGCCATAACTTCTGGCGGGAAAGGGTATACCGCCAATAATTTTCTATCGGGGGAAACCCACGCATCATCACACACTTCATTTAATTTATCTGATTCAGGAAAAACACACCCCACATAATACCCTTTTTTGTGGTACTTGTAGTATCAGAAATATGTAACACCTCCTTCATTGCCCTTAACATGTAACGTGTGGCCCTAAAGGAAAATACGTTTGTTTCTTCACCGTCGACACTGGAGTCAGTGTCCCTGTCTGTGTCTGTGTCGACCGACTGAGGTAAATGGGCGTTTTAAAGCCCCTGACGGTGTTTGAGACGCCTGGACAGGTACCAATTTGTTTGCCGGCCATCTCATGTCGTCAACCGACCTTGCAGCGTGTTGACATTATCACGTAATTCCCTAAATACGCCATCCATTCCGGTGTCGACTCCCTAGAGAGTGACATCACCATTACAGGCAATTGCTCCGCCTCCTCACCAACATCGTCCTCATACATGTCGACACACACGTACCGACACCTAGCACACACACAGGGAATGCTCTGATAGAGGACAGGACCCCACTAGCCCTTTGGGGAGACAGAGGGAGAGTTTGCCAGCACACACCAAAACGCTATAATTATACAGGGACAACCTTTATATAAGTGTTTTCCCCTTATAGCATCTTAATATATAATCATATCGCCAAATAAGTGCCCCCCCTCTCTGTTTTAACCCTGTTTCTGTAGTGCAGTGCAGGGGAGAGCCTGGGAGCCTTCCCACCAGCAGTTCTGTGAGGGAAAATGGCGCTGTGTGCTGAGGAGAATAGGCCCCGCCCCCTTTTCGGCGGGCTTCTTCTCCCGTTTTTCTGACAACCTGGCAGGGGTTAAATACATCCATATAGCCCCAGAGGCTATATGTGATGTATTTTTAGCCAGTATAGGTATTTTCATTGCTGCCCAGGGCGCCCCCCCCAGCGCCCTGCACCCTCAGTGACCGTTGGTGTGAAGTGTGCTGAGAGCAATGGCGCACAGCTGCAGTGCTGTGCGCTACCTCATGAAGACTGAGAAGTCTTCAGCCGCCGATTTCTGGACCTCTTCTCTCTTCAGCATCTGCAAGGGGGTCGGCGGCGCGGCTCCGGTGACCCATCCAGGCTGTACCTGTGATCGTCCCTCTGGAGCTAGTGTCCAGTAGCCTAAGAAGCCAATCCATCCTGCACGCAGGTGAGTTCACTTCTTCTCCCCTAAGTCCCTCGTTGCAGTGAGCCTGTTGCCAGCAGGACTCACTGAAAATAAAAAACCTAATAAAACTTTTACTCTAAGCAGCTCTTTAGGAGAGCCACCTAGATTGCACCCTTCTCGGCCGGGCACAAAAACCTAACTGAGGCTTGGAGGAGGGTCATAGGGGGAGGAGCCAGTGCACACCACCTGATCCTAAAGCTTTTACTTTTGTGCCCTGTCTCCTGCGGAGCCGCTATTCCCCATGGTCCTGACGGAGTCCCCAGCATCCACTTAGGACGTCAGAGAAATATGGAATGTTTTGATAACCCTCTATGCGCTCACAAACACTACCATAAATGCGCACACCACCCGCAGGAACGCGGGAGCGATCATACGCAAATTGCGAGTATGTGCACGCACGGCAGAATGGGCGCGCGCACAGCGGGCATGCGCCTGGTGTTAGTACAAGGCATATGTATAACAATATTTTTCGACTTTGACAGTGGTAAACAAGCCCAATTTAATACATGACATTTAATTAAATACAGATAGCTTAATAAAATAATTGAGATAGGTACAGTATATTGACTATTACTCCAGTAAGAAAACCCTTCAATATAAATCCAGTTTGCATCAGCATAGAACAGTGGTAGGGATCTGAATACTGTATGTTGAGTGTCTATCTCTTATGTATATGCAACATTCAAGGGTAAATGTGTGTACACAAAACACTTCAATTAAGCAATACGGTTGTAATCTAGCTTTATATAGAATTTGCCTGCATCATCATAGAAAACAAATGATTCTCTAGGGGAACTGAAGAAATAAAACAATGTTAACAAAGGCAGTAATTACAGAATTCAGATTTACTAGCTTTACTATAATATAAAACACTTGTAAAAATAAAAATGTTAGTCTAAATGTATCAAAGACACTGGCTGCTGCACGTCATTGCTGCCACAAGACCCATCGTCTTTTTTCTTTTTTCATAGAACAAATATAAATTTCATTGACAGAGCTTCCTCTAAGCCTGTAACTCTGGGTGCATACTTCAAACTATGACGGTAGACAACAGGTTGTCATGGTAACCCTCATTCATGGCAGAAGAGGAGATTTTAATTGCTATTACATTTATCTGTCCAGAGACAGAATTACCACAAAATCATATGTTGCCTTTGCCGTAATATTTGTTTATGTACATTATAAGATTATATTAAAGCTTAATTTTATTTATATATGGTAATCCAAGGGAAAAGCTCATATAATTCATTTGTGTACATTTTAAAACATGGCTTTTGCTAAATAGATTTAACTGATTTATCATCATCACATAAGCTTTGTGTAGCAAATCATTCTGTATGTGATAATTTGAGATCTGGTCACCAAAGTGAAAAAAAAAAGAAAATAATTATGTTTTTATTGCTACTGTTTTCATGGCGATTATTTCATTTTGTTTCTTATTTTTCTTCTGTTCTGATGTGAATGATTGCATATCCACTGTACTGTACTGCATTATAAGGCTGGTGCTACATTAATAGATGATGATAATAATAATAATAATAATAATGAGATTTATGGTAAGAACTTATCTCTTTCTGCGAGGTACACTGGGTTCCACAGGGAATAACATAGGGGTGTAGAGTAGGATCTTGATCCGAGGCACCAACAGGATAAAAACTTTGACTGTTCCAAAGATGCACAGCGCCGCCTCCTCTATAACCCCGCCTCCGTGCACAGGAGCTCAGTTTTGTTCACCAGTCCAATGCAGTAGCATGTAAAGAGAGGAACCCTGTGGAACCCAGTGTACCTCGAAGAAAGAGATTTAGCAAAGGTAAGTTCTTACCATAAATCTCCTTTTCTGCAGCGGGGTACACTGGGGTTCCACAGGGAATAACATCGGGGATGTCCTAAAGCAGTATGGGAGAGGACGCACTGTAGCGGGCACAAGAACTCGGCGTCCAAAGTAAGCATCCTGGGAGGTGGAAGTATCAAAGGCATAGAACCTTATGAACGTGTTCACTGAGGAACACGTAGCCATCTTGCACAATTGTTCAAGGGTCGCACCATGGCGGGCCGCCCAAGAAGGTCCAACAGACCAAGTAGAATGGGCTTTGATGGTAGCAGGAGCTGGAAGGCCAGCCTGTACATAAGCATGTGCAATCACCATTCTAATCCATCTGGCTAAGGTCTGCTTGTTAACAGGCCAGCCATGTTTGTGAAAACCAAACAGTACAAAGAGAGACTAAGACTTCCTAACGAAGTCTGACCTCTATACATAGATACGGAGAGCCCGTACCACATCCAAAGACCTCTCTATGGAAGACAATTCAGGAGAGACAAAGGCCGGAACCACAATCTCCTGGTTAAGGTGGAAAGAAGACACCACCTTAGGTAGATAACCAGGGCGTGGTCTAAGAACCGACCGGTCACGGTGAAAAATCAGATAGGGGGACCTACAAGACAAGGCACCCAAATCTGATACCCATCTAGCAGAGGCAATAGCCAGCAGAAACAAGACCTTAAGAGAAAGCCACTTAAGGTCCGCAGATTCAAGAGGTTTAAACGGAGACTCTTGCAAGGCCTCCAGAACCAGACAAATATCAAGGAGCCCCAGGTGGGACATAGGGAGGTTGAATCCGTAAAACACCCTGAGTGAATGTATGAAATCAGGCAGAGTCGCAATTTTTCTCTGAAACCATACCGACAATGCAGAAATATGAACCTTGAGGGAGGCCAGCCGAAAGCCCAAGCCCAGGCCCTGTTGTAGGAAGGCCAAAAATTAGGCCGTACTAAACTTGTAAACGACATGATTGTTAGATGCACACCAAGCAAAGTAAGAATTCCAGACCCTATGGTAAATTCGAGCAGAAGCCGGCTTACGGGCCTTCAACATAGTTTGAATGACCGCCTCAGAAAATTCTTTGGCCCACAGTACGGAAGTTTCAAGAGCCACGCCGTGAAAGCCAGCGAGGCCAGATCCTGGTAGACACAAGGGCCCTGAACGAGGAGGTCTGGTCGTTGTGAAAGCAGAAGAGGACGCTCCAGTGGGAGACCCTGTAGGTCTGAGAACCAATGCCGTCTGGGCTACGCCTGAGCTATCAGAAGTAGGATTCCTCCTTCTTGCTTGAACTTCCTCACTACTCTGGGCAGGAGTGACACCGGAGGGAACACGTACGGCAGCGGAAAGTTCCATGGAATTGCCAGTGCATCCACGAACGCTGCTTGAGTATCCCTTGTTCTTGCTCTGAAGACCGGAACCTTGTGATTGTGTTGAGACGCCATCAGGTCTACATCTGGTAGACCCCACTTGTCCACTAGGAGTTGAAATATTTCGGGATGAAGGCTCCACTCTCCGGCGTGTACGTCCTGACTACTGAGGAAGTTTGCTTCCCAGTTGAGGACCCCCAGAATGAACACTGCCGAGATGGCTGGCAGATGGCGTTCCGCCCATTGAAGAATCTTTGACACTTCCATCATTTCCATGCAGCTTCGAGTGCCGCCTTGATGATTTATGTACGCTACCGTGGTGGCGTTGTCCGACTGTACATGAACAGGCCTGTTCTGTACCAGATGCTGGGTCAGTTTCAGAGCAAGGAACACTGCCCGTAATTCCAGAATGTTTATCGGGAGGAGAGACATCTCCCTGGTCCACCGACCCTGAAGAGAGTGTTGCTCCAACACCGTGCTCCAACCCCTCAGACTGGCATCCGTTGTCAGGAAGACCCAGTTGGAGATCCAGAAGGGACGACCCCTGCACAATTGTTGGACCTGTAACCACCAGCTCAGTGACAGACGAACCTCCGGAGACAAGGAGATCATGTGAAACCTGATCCGGTGAGGCAGGCCTTCCCACTTGGTAAGAATCAGCTTCTGCAGAGGGCAGAAATTAAATTGAGCATACTCTACCATGTCAAAAACCGACACCATGAGGCCTAGTACTAGCATCGCCGAGTGTATCAACACTCGCGGGCGAGAGAGGAAGCATCGCATCCTGACCTAAAGTTTCAAGACTTTCTCCTGAGACAAGAACAACCGCTGGTTGTGTGTGTCCAACAACGCCTCCAGGTGCACCATGCTCTGAGCAGGGACCAGGGATGATTTCTTTCAGTTGATGAGCCACCCATGGGCTTGCAGAAACTGGACCGTCAGATCCAGATGACGATGATAATGTCTGGGGAATTCGCCAGGATCAGCAAGACGTCAGATACGGTAGGATCCTGATACCCTGACGGTGGAGCAGGGCCGTTATCACTGCCATTACCTTGGTGAAGATTTGCGGAGCCGTAGTCAGTCAAAAGGGTAAGGCCTGGAATTGATAATGGAGGCTTCCAATAGCAAACCACAGGTATAGCTGATGTGACACGGCAATAGGTATATGTAGGTAAGCATCCTGTATGTCCAGGGATACCATATAGTCCCCTGGCCCCAAAGCCAGGACAATAGAGCGAAAGGTTTCCCTACAAAACTTGGAGACCCTCACAAACTTGTTCAAAGACTTGAGGTTGAGAATGGGCCCGAGAGGAACCATTCGGTTTCGGGACTAGGTACAACGTTGAATAGTACCTCCTGCCTCTCTTAGCCAGAGGCACCAGCACTACCACTCCTGTGTACAGGAGGGACTGAACCACCGAACTAAGAGTCTTTGCCTTTACCTGATCCGAAGGGATGTCTGTAAGGCAAAAGTGATAAGGTGGACGTTTCTTGAAAGATATGGCATATCCGTCAGTGACGACTTCATGTACCCAGGCGTCTGAAGTTGTCTTCAACTCTGTTTTGGAAGCAGGCTGACGGGCAGCCCAGGCATGTTTAGGTTTGGGCTTAGTGGATTTAGAAGTGCAAGCCTGCATCCAGTACGCCTGACCCTTTGCCTAACCTGGAGGTCGAAAGGAACGAAAGGAAGTACTCTAAGCCTTCGGAGCCAAATGAGTAGTACTAGGCAGACATGCAGTCTTAGCAGATGCTAAGTCAGCAATGATCTTGTTGAGATCTTCCCCAAAAAGTATGTTTCCCCTTAAAAAGGGATCACCTCCAAGGCTTTTCTAGAGTCCAGATCTACAGACCAGGACCGCAACCAGAGGATCCGTCAAGCCAGAATAGATGTAGTAGATGCTTTGGCTGCCAGGATACCTGCATCAGGTGCCGCCTCCTAAATATAATGGGAGGCCATAGTAATATATGAAGGACACTGCCTAGCATTATCAGGAAAATTAGACGGTAGTTCCGCCTCAACTTTCTGAACCCAGGCCTCTATAGCTATAGCAGCCCAAGAGGCCGCAATAGTAAGCTTATGCATAGCTCAGGCAAGAGTGTAAATAGACTTCGAGCAACCCTCCACACGCTTATCCATCGGTTCCCTCAGGGAGGTGACGGTAGTGACAGGCAGAGCAGACGCGCAACCTGTGAATCCACCGGCGGCTGTTTCCTAATTGTTACTTAACTCTGCAGTGAGGGGATAACGAGCTAGCATCTTTGTAGACAAGGAAAACTTCTTACCCGGTTTTCCCAGGATTCCTGACTAATATCAACCAAGTAGTCAGAATGAGCTAAAACCAACTTAGTAACCTTCTGATGTTTAAACTTATCAAACTTATCTGATTTACGCAGAGGTAGCTGGAAGCCCTTCATCATCATTGATTTGTAGTATCAGCCTGATAGCCTCCAAGCGGTCAGGAACATCCGCCTGTGTCAGAAATTCCCCATCAGAAGCATCTGCATCAGAGTCTGAAGGGTCAGTGAAAGCGCCATCTACATCGGATGAAGTATCCGAAACATGTGTGGATTGTGAGGAAGCAATGGTCCATTTAGATGACCCCCTGGTCTTAGGCGGGCGAGAGTCAGGATTTTGCTTAGCTAGTGACTGAAGTAATTGCTGTAACCGAGACAACAGAGTACCTGCCCACGGCGGATTAACTGCAGGGACAATATGTGACTGTAATGGCACAGGAGGTCCCACAGGGGGCGCAAGTCTAATTACTAGCGTAGTCAGTAAATTAGAGAAAACAGCCTAAGGTGGGTCTTGATTTGCCCCCTTTACTGCAGACTGACCATGGGGTATAGAACCCCCAGTACCTGAACCCTCAGCTGCTACGTTTTCCTCAGAGAAATCCGTGGCATCAACACTGCATGGTGCAGGATCAGCCATGGATTTACCACCCTGTGTAGCAGACATGATATGTAAGCGTAACCCTAGGGTGTAACAGTACAAGATAAGCAGACAAACTACCTGACAAAAATCCCCTGTATGGTGTGACTGCAAGGCAGAGCACAAACAGAGGATTTCTGGAGTAAAATGTGAGGTAAAATGTTACTGAAAAACACAAAGAAATATCTATATTATTTAATAACCCTGACGCATGGAGCTCCCTCAGGGTACAGAATATAGGGATAGCCATATGTGTGCGATACACGAAATAGAGACCACACAGCAGCCATTGGCACACACTCAGTCACATATACAATGCAGAGATTATTACCAACAACAAACCTGCACTGGACCAGCAATACTAAGTAATTATACCACTGAGTAAAGCTATGTAGATATATATACGTGTGTGTGTGTGTGTGTGTGTGTGTGTGTGTGTGTGTGTGTGTGTGTGTGTGTGTGTGTGTGTGTGTGTGTGTGTGTGTGTGTGTGCGTGTGTGTGTGTGTGTAACAATGCACAGTAAAGACTGGATGTATATCACAGGGTACTTGCACTAAATGACCCTGAATGTATGCACTTGTTCTTAACTAACACTGTCTAGACGACATGTAGAATACTTAAGTGTCCTGTAAATGCACAGCACTGATGAAGCAGGCGGCATTACAGAGGTGGCATTGCCCACCAGTCCCAGAGTCAGCGTAGCATGTGTGTAATGGCGCCCAAACGCTGACAGGGAGTGAGGGAGACAGAGAGATGCAGCTCCAGGGCGGGAACATTTACTCTAAATGGCGCCCAGGGGCTGGGGGAGGGGCTACAGATCAGAGCCTTATCCCCTTGCTGGACTTCACCACCGGGTACTGTGGGCCATAATAAAACGGTTATATATATAACCGACCTGTGCCCCTGCCCTGGTGGTCTAGTGGGGTCCCTGTACCAACACAGTGTCCACACCAGCGCTCGCGGCCCGCCTCCTAATGGCCAGGCCGGATACGCGATTTTCGGCGGGTCCAACCTGGGGGATCCTGTTACCTCCTCCCTTGATGCAGCCACGTGATCCTGGAGAGCTACGGCAAGTGTGTGTGCCCTAGGTGAAGAACCGGAGCCTCCGCTGTAAGTACCCGGCAACCAGGGACGCGGGAGTATACAGCGCCGCCGGGGGAGGTGATGGAGCTACAGCAGGAGATGTCAGAACTACATCTAGCACTAAGAGTGCCTCTGCTGCAGCCCTTGAAGTCTTCTATCTTCTTTTAAAAAAGCTCTTTTCAGGGCTGCTGGAGCAGCCCTGCCTGTTAGTGTCCTTCCTGCAGGGCACCAACTTACATACTGAGCTCCTGTGCACGGAGGCGGGGTTATAGAGGAGGCGGCGCTGAGCATCTTGGGAACAGTCAAAGCTTTTAGCCTGTTGGAGCCTCGGATTAAGATTCTACTCTACACCCCAATGTTATTCCTTGTGTAACCCCAGTGTATCCCGCTACAGAAATTATTATTTGAATTCCTTTCACAAGTTTGATTTGGGCTTTAAATGTTCCCACAGATATCTGCTTTCCCAAAGGTGCCCAATAATCTAAGGGCAGTATCCAATTACCTGCGGTTATTGATTGCAGGTAATTGCTTTGCTGGGGGCTATCGAACTAGCCCTGATAAACCGACATGAGCCGTGCTTTAGCTGGGATTTTGTTTCACCTGCGAAAACAGGTCTGTGCTCGGTGAAAATACACAGGTTTCACTGAACCAGTGTGTTTTCTTGAGAATTTTATTTTATTTTATGGACGATCCTAATTGGATAGCCTGTAAAAAAGAAAATATCAGTGAAACATCGTCATAACTCACAAAAGTTTTCACGCCTAATGTTTTACTGTGGATAATTGGATACCCCCCTAAGTCTTTTTCCTGATTATGGAAAGCAATAATAATTAAAAAAAAAATTTCTAGTTATGGGAATCCCATATAAAGATATCCTATTTGTAAAGACAGGGATTAGGGAGCATGCTCAATACAACGAGATTTATGGTAAGAATTTACCTTTGTTAAATCTCTTTCTGCGAGGTACACTGGGCTCCACAAGGATTGTACAATGGGGTGAAGTGTAGGATCTTGATCCGAGGCACCAACAGGCTCAAAGCTTTGACTGTTCCCAGAATGCACAGCGCCGCCTCCTCTATAATCCCGCCTCCCTGCACAGGAGCTCAGTTTTTAGTTAACCAGCCCAATGCAGTAGCAGGAAAAAAGACGACAACGGTTAGTAGCCACATACACCACACTCTCACGACAAGAGAAGTGTCAGCGGCTAATGCCATACCAACCCGAAGAAGCTAAGTGCGTCAGGGTAGGCGCCTTGTGGAGCCCAGTGTACCTCGCAGAAAGAATTTTAACAATGGTAAGTTCTTACCATAAAACTCGTTTTCTGCTGCGGGGTACACCGGGCTCCACAAGGAGGGACAATGGGGATGTCCTAAAGCAGTTCCTTATGGGAGGGGACGCACTGTAGCGGGCACAAATACCTGGCATCCAAAGGAAGCATCCTGGAAAGCGGCAGTATCGAAGGCATAGAACCTTATGAACGTGTTCCCGGAGGACCACGTATCCGCCTTGCACAATTGGTCAAGGGTCGCACCACGTTGGGCCGCCCTAGAAGGTCCAACAGACCGAGTAGAGTGGGCCATAATGTGAGCAGGAGCTGACAGACCAGCCTTCACATAAGCATGTTCAATCACCATTCTAATCCACCTGGCCAGGGTCTGCTTGTGAGCAGGCCAGCCACGTTTGTGAAATCCAAACAAACAAAGAGTAAATCAGATTTTCGAATAGAAGCAGTTCTCTTCACATAGATACGGAGAGCCCGTACCACATCCAAAGACCGCTCTTTGATAGACAAATCAGGAGAGACAAAGGCCGGAAACAACAATCTCCTGTTTAAGGTGGAACGAAGAAACCACCTTAGGTAAATATCCGGGACAAGTCCTAAGAACCGCCCAGTCACGGTGAAAAATCAGATATGGGGAACTACAAGGCAAGGCACCCAAATCCGACACTCTTCTAGCAGAGGCAATAGCCAGCAAGAACACCACCTTAAGGGAAAGCCACTTCAGGTCAACTGAACCAAGGGGTTCAAACGGAAGGCTCCTGCAACGCCTCCAAAACCACCGAGAAGTCCCGAAGAGCCACAGGCGGGACATAGGGAGGTTGGATATGCAACACACCCTGAGTGAATGTATGAACATCAGGTAAAGTCGCAATTTTTCTCTGAAACCACACCGACAAGGCAGAAATATGAACCTTGAGGGAGGCCAGACGCAGGCCTAAATCCAGGCCCTTCTGCAGAAAAGCCAAAAGTTTGGCTGTACTAAACTTGGAAGCGTCATAATTGTTAGATGCGCACCAAACAAAGTAGGAATGCCAGACCCTATGGTAAATCCGAGCAGAAGCCGGTTTCCGGGCCTGCAACATAGTTTTAATGACCTCTTCAGAAAAACCCTTAGCCCTCAAGACGGAAGCTTCAAGAGCCACGCCGTCAAAGACAGCGGGGCTAGGTCCCGGTAGACACATGGGCCCTGAACGAGGAGGTCTGGGCGTTGTGGAAGCAGAATTGGACGCTCTGACGATAGGCCCTGCAGGTCTGAGAACCAGTGCCGTCTGGGCCACGCTGGAGCTATGAGAAGCAGAATTCCTTTTCTTGCTTGAACTTCCGAATTATCCTGGGCAGGAGCGACACCGGAAGGAACACGTACGGCAGCTGAAACCTCCACGGCACTGCCAGCGCATCCACGAATGCTGCTTGAGGATCCCTTGTCCTTGCTCCGAAGACCGGAACCTTGTGATTGTGTCGAGACGCCATCAGATCTACGTCTGGAAAACCCCACTTTTCCACTAGGAGTTGAAACACTTCTGGATGGAGGCCCCACTCGCCGGCATGCACGTCCTGACGACTGAGAAAGTCTGCTTCCCAATTCAGGACTCCCGGAATGAAGATTGCCGATATGGCCAGTAGATGGCGTTCCGCCCAATGTAGAATCCGTGAGACTTCCTTCATTGCCAAACGGCTTCAAGTGCCGCCTTGATGATTTATGTAAGCCACTGTGGTGGCGTTGCCCGACTGTACTTGAACAGGACGGTTCTGAATTAAATGCTGGGCCAGGATCAATGCATTGAAGACCGCCCGCAATTCCAGAATGTTGATCGAGAGCAGAGATTCCTCCTTGGTCCACCGACCCTGAAGGGAGTGTCGCTCCAGCACTGCGCCCCAACCTCTTAGACTGGCATCTGTCGTCAACAGGACCCAGTTGGACATCCAGAAGGGATGGCCCCTGCACAATTGTTGGTCCTGGAGCCACCAGAGCAGCGATAGACGGACCTCCGGAGTCAATGAGATCATTTGAGACCTGATCCGGTGAGGCAGGTCATCCCACTTGGCTAGAATCAGCCTCTGGAGGGGGTGAGAATGGAATTGAGCATACTCCACCATGTCGAATGCTCATACCATGAGGCCCAGCACCTGCATCGCCGAATGTATCGACACTTGCGGACGAGAAAGGAAGCAACAAATCCTGTCCTGAAGCTTCAGGACCTTCTCCTGGCACAAGAACAACCTCTGGTCATGAGTATCCAATAGCGCTCCCAGATGCACCATGCTCTGAGCAGGGATCAGGGAGGATTTCTTCCAGTTGATGAGCCACCCGTGGGCTTGTAGAAACCGGACTGTCATATCCAGATGACGAAGGAGAATTTCTGGGGAATTTGCCAGGATTAACAAGTCGTCCAGATACGGCAGTATCCTGAACCCTTGATGGCGGAGTACCACCGTCAGCACTGCCATTACTTTGGTGAAGACTCGCGGAGCCGTTGTTAAACCAAAAGGTAACGCCCGAAACTGGTAATGGAGGTTGCCAATAGCAAACCTCAGGTATTGCTGATGTGACGCTGCTATAGGAATATGCAGGTAAGCATCCTGTATGTCCAGGGAGACCATGTAGTCCCCATGTTAACAGGCCAGAACTATAGAGCGAAGGGTTTCCATACGGAACTTGGAAACCTTCACAAACCTGTTCAATGCCTTGAGGTTGAGAATGGGCCGGGAGGACCCATTCGGTTTCGGGACTAGAAACAGCGGAGAATAGTACCCCCGGCCCCTCTGCGCAAGAGGCACCTGTACTACGACTCCTGTATCCAGGATGGTCTGTAGCACCGAATGCAGAGTGTTTGACTTTGTCTGATCCGACGGGACGTCTGTCTGGCAAAATCGATGAGGGGGTCGGTTTTTGAAGGCTAAGGCGTAACCTCGAGTGACGACTTCCCGTACCCAGGCATCTGAAGTGGTTTTCAACCATTCCTGGGTATACCCTAGAAGCCGGCCCCCCACCCTGAGATCCCCCAGGGGGAGGCCCGCCCCGTCAGGCGGCAGGCTTATCAGCCTTGGAAGCTGGCTGACGGGCCGCCAGGCTCTTTTTGGCTTCGGCTTACCAGGTTTCGAAGTGCGGGCCTGCTTGTTGTACGCCTGACCTTATGCTTTACCTGAAGGACGAAAGGTCGTACCTTTAGCCTTCGACATAGAAGGAGCGGTACTTGGCAGACAGGCAGTTTTGGCAGTAGCCAAGTCAGCCACTATCTTATTTAAGTCCTCCCCAAACAGAATATCTCCCTTGAAAGGGAGTACCTCCAGGGTTTTTCTAGAGTCCAGATCCACAGACCAGGATCTCAGCCACAATATCCGGCGAGCCAGGACTGACGTAGTAAAGGCCTTGGCTGCTAGGATACCGGCATCAGAAGCCGCCTCTTTAATATAGCGAGAAGCTGTGACAATATATGACAAGCATTGTCTAGCATTGTCAGAGAAGATTTCAGCTTCTAACTCCAAGGCCCATGCTTCAATAGCCTTTGCAGCCCATGTAGCTGCAATAGTGGGCCTTTGTGCAGCACCCGTGAGGGTGTAAATCACTTTCAGACAACCCTCCACATGTTTATCCGTAGGCTCTTTTAGAGACGTGATGGTAGTGACAAACAGAGCTGAGGAAACCACCATCCTAGCCACATGTGAGTCCACTGGAGGAGGCGTTTCCCAATTCTTAGACAGCTCTGGAGCGAGGGGATAGCGAGCCAGCATCTTCTTTTGAGGCACAAACTTCGTACCCGGGTTTTCCCAGGATTCCTGACGTATATCCACTAGGTGATCAGAGTGAGGTAAAACTTGTTTAACCACCTTCTGACGCTTGAACCTATTAGGTTTCTTAGGAGGGACGGATGGCTCGGGATCATCCGTAATCTATAGAATTAACTTAATAGCCTCCAAAAGATCAGGAACATTCACATGTGAACTACCCTCCCCATCAGCCGTATCTGAGTCAGAACCTGTGGGGTCAGTGTAAGTGCCGTCTTCATCAGACGAGGTGTCAGTGACAGCAGTGGATTGTGAGGAGACAAGTGCTCGCTTAGAGGACCCCTTGGATTTAGGCGAGCGATGGTCAGACTTTTTAGTAGTCAGGGACTGGTTCAACTTCTTCAATTGAGCAGATAAATCGTCCGCCCACGGCGGGTTAGCTGCAGGGACCACATACGGTTGTACCAGCAATGGGGGTCCCATAGGGGGTGTTAGTTTATGAACTAGCGTATGCAGAAGCGTGGAAAAAGCGGCCCATGGTGGGTCATTATGTGCCTCCGTTGCCACAGTCCCACTGGGGGGCAAGGAGCCCCCAGAACCAGTGCCCACAGCTGCTATATTTCCCTCATAGGGATCTGTGGCTTCAGCAACACCGGCAGTGTGTTCAGCCCCAGAACCGTTACCCTCAGAAGCAGACATGATATAACTTGCAGTATCAGGTAACACAGTACAATTGGCAGCAGCACAATACCTCTTACCCAAACCCCTGCGCAGTGTAGTCAGCACTAGCAGAGATAAAGGAGAGATATGGTGACTAAATCACAGAGAAAAATACGTAATAAAGTATATCTTTGTGAAAAATCCTATATCAATATAAAACCTGACGCACCAAGCCCCCTCAGGTTATAGAATATAGGGATAGCAAGTTGAGTGAAAGACACGAAATGGACACCACTCAGCTATCAAATGCACACACAGATAGTCACAGTTTGTACAATGCAGAGGTTATTACTAACAATAATACTGCACTGGACTAGCTTATATATATAACTATATAGTCAATAGATATAACACTACACAGTAAGAACTGGATGTTTATCACAGGGTAATTGTACTAGAAAACCCTGACTAAATGCACTCTTTCTTAACTATCACTGTCTAAAAAGGGAGGTAGAATACTTAAGTGTCATGTAAAATCACAGCACTGACAACCAGGCGGCTTTACACAGGAGGATTTGCCCAAGCAGTCCCAGGAACAGTGAAGCTGGGGGATAATGGCGCCCAGACACTGACAGGGAGGGAGGGAGAGACAGATATGCAGCTCCAGGGCGGGAACATTTGCGGGAAATGGCGCCCTGGGGCTGGGGGAGGGGCTTCAGGTCTAAGCCTTAACCCCCTGCTGGCAAAACCACCGGGTACTGTGGGCTTTATTAAACTGGTTTAGAGAGAAAACCCGACCTGCGCCCATGCCCTGGTGATCTAGTGAGATCGCCTGTACTGCCACAGTGTCCACCACCAGCGCGCGCGGCCTGCCTCCCACTGACCGCGCCAGATCGTGATAAAGACCGGGTCCCGCAAGCGGGACCCACTTACCACCTCCCGAAGCACGGCCACGCGATCCCAGAGAGCCCCCGTCGTGTGTACCTGACGTGAAGAAAACCGGAGCCTCCTGCTGTAGTTACCCGGCAACCAGGGCTCGTGAGTGTACAGCGTCGCTGGGGAGAGATGGAGCTGCAGCAGTGAATGTCTTCTGACATTTACCACCGCTGCTGCCCTTGAAGTCTTCACTTTTTCTTCATAAAAAAGCTCTTCTTAGGGCTGCCTGGAGCAGCCCCTCTGTTAAGTGCCTGCTTACTGCAGCACCAACTACAAAACTGAGCTCCTGTGCAGGGAGGTGGGGTTATAGAGGAGGCGGCGCTGTGCATTCTGGGAACAGTCAAAGCTTTGAGCCTGTTGGTGCCTCGGATCAAGATCCTACTCTACACCCCATTGTCCATCCTTGTGGAGCCCAGTGTACCCGCAGCAGAAATTTGTATGAATAATTATACCAGTTATCACAACATTTAATTGCACACTTGCATACTTTTTTGCATCATTTAGCCCCACCTTTACATATTGCGCTACAATTACCGTGATAATCCCCCTATCCTGCCTACTTCACTAGAAAGCAGGCTGGATGAGGGAGATCTACCTACTCTTGCAAGGGTGGGGGACGACTACTCGAAAAAGTGTCCATGACTCTCCGGCAATTTCTGGGAGAATAGGAAAGTATGTATAATTGGTGAATTGCATTATCAGTCGGTCCGCAATAGGAGAGTCCAAGAAGGCTACAACTTATGACTAACGTACAAATGGTGGTGTAAATACTAGAGTGTCATTATTGCCTAGAGATTCAGTACTGGATTAAGGCCTTGGATGCACTTAACGTGGGGGGCCACAATAGTCCAAACTCGGAGAAAAGTGTTATCATTCACGAGAGATACTTACTCATACCTCCCAACTTGGTGATGTGTGAAATATGGACCATTGCGCAGAGCAAAGCAGCGGGTGATCAAAGGCTTCCCTCGTGGGACAGTGTCCGATTATCGGGACAGTTGGGAGGTATCACTCACTAATGGTTAGAGGTAGTCAAATTACACAAAAATAAAAATTATAATAACTAAAAAAGCAATAATTACATTATAAATCAATTCTGAATCAATTTGAATAGTTTCAGCTTACCAACAGCTTGATGGGTCACTGGCACTGGGTGCCTGCTTCAGATATAATCTTTCCTTGCAGTTGACTCTCTGTCTGCTTACTTAAGAGTAAGGTCGGCAACCTTCAAAAGGATAGAACACTATACTTAGTTTAGTTAAAAATGCCCCTCCAAAATTCCCCCACATGGCACTCTTGGCTAGTTACAATATTCCCCCACATGGCAGTCTTAGGTAGATACAATATTCCCCCACATGGCAGTCTTAGGTAGATACAATATTCCCCCACATGGCAGTCTTGGGTAGATACAATATTCCCCCACATGGCAGTCTTGGGTAGATACAATATTCCCCCACATGGCACTCTTGGCTAGTTACAATAATCCCTCACATGGCACCCTTGGCTAGTTACAATATTCCCTCACATGGCACTCTTGGCTAGTTACAATATTCCCTCACATGGCACTCTTGGCTAGTTACAATATTCCCCCACATGGCACTCTTGGCTAGTTACAATATTTCATCACATGGCACTCTTGGCTAGTTACAATATTCCCCCAAATGGAACTCTTCACTAGTTACAATAGTCCCTCACATGCCACTCTTGGCTAGTTACAATATTCCCCCACATGGCACTCTTGGCTAGTTACAATATTCTCCCACATGCCACTCTTGGCTAGTTACAATATTCTCCCACATGCCTCTCTTGGCTAGTTACAATATTTCCTCACATGGCAGTCTTAGGTAGATACAATATTCCCCCACATGGCAGTCTTAGGTAGATACAATATTCCCCCACATGGCAGTCTTGGGTAGATACAATATTCCCCCACATGGCAGTCTTGGGTAGATACAATATTCCCCCACATGGCACTCTTGGCTAGTTACAATATTCCCTCACATGGCACCCTTGTCTAGTTACAATATTCCCTCACATGGCACTCTTGGCTAGTTACAATATTCCCTTACATGGCACTCTTGGCTAGTTACAATATTACCCCTCATGGCACTCTTGGCTAGTTACAATATTTCCTCACATGGCACTCTTGGCTAGTTACAATATTCCCCCAAATGGAATTCTTCACTAGTTACAATAGTCCCTCACATGCCACTCTTGGCTAGTTACAATATTCCCCCACATGGCACTCTTGGATAGTTACAATATTCTCCCACATGCCACTCTTGGCTAGTTACAATATTCTCCCACATGCCACTCTTGGCTAGTCACAATATTTCCCCACATGGCACTCTTAACTAGTTACAATATTCCTCCACATGGAACTCTTCGCTAGTTACAATATTCCCCCACATGGCAGTCTTGGCTACTTACAATATTCCCCCACATGGAACTCTTGGCTAGTTACAATATTTCCCCACATGCCACTCTTTGCTAGTTACAATATTACCCCACATGCCACTCTTTGCTAGTTACAATATTCCCTCACATGGCACTCTTGGCTAGTTACAATATTCCCTCACATGGCACTCTTGGCTAGTTACAATATTACCCCACATGACACTCTTGGCTAGTTACAATTTTCCCTCACATGGCACTCTTGGCTTGTTACAATATTCCCTTACATGGCACTCTTGGCTATTTACAATATTCCCCCACATGGCACTCTTGGCTAGTTACAATATTCCCCCACATGGCACTCTTGGCTAGTTACAAAATTCCCTCACATGGCACTCTTGGCTAGTTACAATATTCCCCCAAATGGAACTCTTCACTAGTTACAATAGTCCCTCACATGCCACTCTTGGCTAGTTACAATATTCCCCCACATGGCACTCTTGGCTAGTTACAATATTCTCCCACATGCCACTCTTGGCTAGTTACAATATTCTCCCACATGCCACTCTTGGCTAGTTACAATATTCCTCCACATGGAACTCTTCGCTAGTTACAATATTCCCCCACATGCCACTCTTGGCTAGTTATAATATTCCCCCACATGCCACTCTTGGCTAGTTATAATATTCCCCCACATGGAACTCTTGGCTAGTTACAATATTCCCCCACATGGCACTCTTGGCTAGTTACAATATTCCTCCACATGGCACTCTCGGCTAGTTACAATATTTCCCCACATGGCACTCTTGGCTAGTTACAATATTCCCCCACATGGCACTCTTGGCTAGTTACAATATTCCCCCACATGCCACGCTTGGTTAGTTACAATATTTCCCCCCCACATGCCACGCTTGGTTAGTTACAATATTTCCCCCCCACATGCCACGCTTGGTTAGTTACAATATTTCCCCCCCACATGGCACTCTTCGCTAGTTACTATATTGCCCCACATGGCACTCTTGGCTAGTTACAATATTCCCCCACATGGCACTCTTGGCTAGTTACAATATTCCCCCACATGCCACACTTGGTTTGTCACAAAATTCTCCCACAAGCTCTCAGACCCCACTTACCATAAAATGCTCTCAGATTTCACATATGCTCTGCACATCTCCCAAACGCAATTTAGACCTCCGCACACGCCCTACACATGCCAGTTATACCTCTACACATGCCCCCCACATACCACTCAGACCTTTAAACATTCTTCCCTCATGACACCCAAACCTCCTCACATACCACCCACATACCAAAAAGACCCACCTCCTCATATGCTACTCAGACTTCTACACATAGGGGGTCATTCCGAGTTGTTCGCTCTGTATTTTTTTCTCGCAACAGAGCGATTAGTCGCTAATGCGCATGCACAATGTTCGCAGTGCGACTGCGCCAAGTAAATTTGCTATGCAGTTAGAAATTTTACTCACGGCATTACGAGGTTATTTCTTCGTTCTGGTGATCGGAGTGTGATTGACAGGAAGTGGGTGTTTCTGGGCGGAAACAGGCCGTTTTATGGGAGTGTGCGAAAAAACGCTACAGTTTCCGGGAAAAACGCGGGAGTGGCTGGAGAAATGGGGGAGTGTCTGGGCGAACGCTGGGTGTGTTTGTGACGTCAAACCAGGAACGACAAGCACTGAACTGATCGCAGATGCCGAGTAAGTTTGAAGCTACTCAGAAACTGCTAAGAAGTGTCTATTCGCAATTCTGCTAATCTTTCGTTCGCAATTTTGATATGCTAAGATTCACTCCCAGTAGGCGGCGGCTTAGCGTGTGCAAAGCTGCTAAAAGCAGCTTGCGAGCGAACAACTCGGAATGACCCCCATAGCCCGCACATACCAGTCAGACCTTCCCACATGCCATTCAAACTTATCCACCTACAGATGTATCCTCATACACGGAGCACACATTTCCAGCACACTAACAGCGTTGTGACATTATTCCCTGATATCAGTGGCGCTTAAAGGTACAGTAAACCGGGTGTCTCTGAAGACTGACTCACTGTTCAGTGATCCAGTGACAGTTGCATTTGGGACCATAGCTATAGGAGAAAATAGGATTTGAATTACCTACTAGTAAATCCTTTTCTCGTAGTCCGTAGGGGATACTGGGAATCCATTTAGTACCATGGGGTATAGACGGGTCCGCTAGGAGCCATGGGCACTATAGAAGTTTGGATGTGTGTGTTGGCTCCTCCCTCTACGCCCCTCCTACCAGACTCAGTCTAGGAAACTGTGCCCGAGGAGACGGACATACTTTGAGAGAAGGATATAGAATAGGAAAGTGATGAGAATTCGAACCAGCACAACCAGAACAAGAGGAAAGCCATGCTAACCAAACTTGCAAACAGGGACACACATCAGAGCAGGAAAAACGAAGCACCGGGCGGGCGCCCAGTATCCCCTACGGACTACGGGAAAGAGATTTACTGGTAGGTAATTAAAATCCTGTTTTCTCTTACGTCCTAGGGGATACTGGGAATCCATTTAGTACCATGGGGAAGTACCAAAGCTCCCAAACAGGGTGGGAGAGTGCTGAGGTTCCTGCAGAACTGATTGACCAAACTGAAGGTCCGCAGAGGCCAAAGTATCGAGCTTGTAAAACTTAGCAAACGTTTTCGAACATGACCAAGTAGCTGCTCAGTAGAGCTGTAAAGGCGAGACACCCCGGGCAGCCGCCCAAGAGGAACGCACCGACCTAGTAGAGTGGGCTTGAACAGATTTCGGAATCAGCAAACCTGCCGTGGAATAAGCATGCTGGATAGTGAGCCTGATCCAGCGTGCAATGGACTGCTTTGAAGCAGGACACCCAATTTTATTGGGATTATTATTATTATTATTACATTTTATTTATAAGGCGCCACACGTGTTTCGCAGCGCCGTACAGAGGACAGTACAGGGAGACAAACTTAGCATTACAGTAAATAAATAACAAAAATAGAGTACAGGTAACAAGGAGCACCACACATTCTAAAGACATAATACAGCTAAGATGTAAGTAGTGAGGGAGTGATCATCGTACTACTAGGGGCTGGTGGCCATAGATGGAGATGAGCCTTTACCAGCAGGAGAAAAAGCGGTAAAGATGGTCGCTGAGTAGGGGAGAGCTGTGAGTGAAATGTGTTGAGAAGATGGCTTAGATAACAAGAGGAAAGAGGGCCCTGCTCTGAAGAGCTAACAATCTAGTGGGAAGGGTCGACAGACAGATGACATGACATGCAAGCGGGAGGTAGCCTGATGCAAGCAAAGCGGCGATGTTCAAGGCATGAGGCAGGGGGATGGAGGAGCGGCCTCAGGACTAGGTTATGCATCGAGAGGGTATGCTTTGATGAATAGGTGGGTTTTTAGTGCCCATTTGAAGCTTTGCAAGGTAGGGGAGAGTCTAATGGAGCTGGGGAGTGCGTTCCACTGAAGGGGTGCAGCACAGGCATAGTCTTGAACTCGAGCATGGGAAGTAGTGACCAGGGCGGTGGAGAGGCGATGGTCATTGGTCGAGTGTAGAGGGCGGGAGGGAGTATGAAGGGAGAGGAGGTTGGAGATGTAGGGAGCAGTGGAATTAGAGATAGCCTTGTATGTGAGGGTGAGGAGTTTGAAGAAGATTCTGTAGGGGTATGAGAGCCAGTGTAGATTTTGTTGAAGGGGAGTGGCAGATGTGAACGGCGGGAGAGGAAGATAAGCCTAGCTGCGGAGTTCAGGACAGATTGGAGGGGAGCAAGATGGGAGCAAGCGAGGCCAGTGAGGAGAACATTGCAATAGTCGAGTCGTGAGATGACCAGTGAGTGGATGATAAGTTCTGGGAGAGAAATGGCCTGATATGAGCAATGTTGCGTAGCTGGAACAGACAGGATTGTACCAGAGCTTAGATAACGAACAGCGACTCCGATTTTCTGTGACGAGCTGTTCTCTTCACATAGACCTTCTAAGCCCTTACGACATCCAAAGACTTTGAAGTAGCAGAGGTGTCCTTAACAGCTGGAACCACAATAGGTTGGTTGATGTGAAACACGGACACCACCTTAGGAAGAAATTGCTGATGAGTCCTAAGTTCAACTCTGTTCTCATGGAAAATTAAGAAGGAGCTCTTATAAGACAACGCCCCCAGCTGCGATACACGTCTTGCTGAAGCCAAGGCCAACAGTGTGATGGTCGTCCACGTAAGCTACTTTACGTCAACCTCTTGCAACGGTTCAAACCAGTCCGATTGAAGGAACTACAGCACCAAATTGAGATCCCAAGGTGCCTTTTAAGCACGTCTGGACCTCAGGGAGAGAAGCCAATTGTTTCTGAAAGAAAATAGACAAGGCGGAAATATGAACTTTAATGGAGCATAGGCGTAGGCCCACGTCAACTCCCGATTGCAGAAAAAGCAGGAAACGTCTCAGATGAAATTCCACCACAGAATATTGTCTGCTCTCACACCAATAGACATATTTTTTCCAAATACGATGGTAATGTTTAAACGTTACCCCCTTTCTGGCTTGGATCATAGTTGGGATCACCTTGTCAAGAATCCCTCTCCTGGCTAGAATCAACTGTTCAACGTCTATGCCGTTAAACGTAGCCATGGTAAGTCTTGATAGATGAGTGGACCCTGCTGCAGAAAATTCTATTGAAGAGGCAGAGGCCACAGATCTTCGATCAAGATCTCGAGAAGATCCGCATACCAGGCCCTTCGTGACCAGTCCGGAGCAATGAGGATTGCTTGAACCTTTTCCCTTTTTATTCTTTTTAGAATTCTTGGGATCAGAGGAATGGGAGGAACAAGTACATCAGCTGGTAAACCCACGGAGATATCACCGCTTGAGCTTATTGTTGAGTTGAGAGGTCATCATGTCGATCTGTGGATACCCCCACTGACGTGTTAACCACTGGAACATCTCCAGGTGGAGGCCCCATTCCCCTGGGTGCAGTTCGTGTCTTCTGAGAAAGTGTGCTTCCCAGTTGTCTACTCCCGGAATGAAGATCGCCGACAACGCCACAGCATGTTTTTCCGCCCAGAGGAGAATTCTTGACATCTCTGGCATTGCGGCTCTACTTTTCGTTCCGCCCTGTCAGTTTATGTACGTCACCGCCGTCACATTGTCCGACTGGACCTGAATGTCCTGATTCTGAAGAAGAGATGAGGCCTGCAGAAAGGAGTTGTAGATAACCCTGAGTTCCAGGATGTTTATTGGAAGTACAACTTCCTGACTTGACCATCTTCCCTGAAACTGCACCCCCTGGGTGACTGCTCCACAACCTCTAAGGCTTGCGTCTGCAGTTAGCAGAATCCAATTCTGAATCCTGAACCTCCGACCCTCGACTAGGTGAGAAGTCTATAGCCACCATAGGAGGGAGATCCTGGCTTTTAGTGACAAAATCCTCTGGTGCATGTAAAGATGCGATCCAGACCATTTGTCCAACAAATCTAGCTGGAAGAGCCTCGCATGAAACCTTCTGTACTGAATTGCTTCATAAGAAGCCACCATTTTCCCCAGAAGGCGTATGCAGAGATGCACTGAGATTTGGGTCGGATCAAGACGTCCCGAACCATTGACTGGATTACCATTGCCTTTTCCAAAGGAAGGAATACTTTCTGAGACTCTGTGACCAGTAGCATTCCCAGGAACTGAAGCCTCTGCGTTGGTTCTAGGTGAGATTTTGGCAGGTTCAGAATCCACCCATGATCCAGGAGTAATCTGGCTGAGAGAGCAATGTTCTCCAACAGCTGTTCCCGGGACGGTGCCTTTATCTGAAGATCGTCCAAGTACAGAACTATGTTCACTCCCTGTCTGCGGAGCAACATCATCATCTCTACTATCACCTTGGTGAACACCATCGGTGCCGTGGAGAGACCAAATGGCAGGGCCTGAAACTGGTAGCGGCAGTCCTGCTGAGCAAACCGTAGATAAGCCTGTTGAGGCGGCCAGATCGGAATGTGAAGGTACGCATCCTTGACATCCAGAGACACTAAGAATTCCCCCTCCTCCAGACCTGAGATAACCGCTCTCAACGACTCCATCTTGAATTTGAACACACGTTAGTACGGGTTCAATGACTTGAGGTTCAGAATCGGTCTTACCGAACCGTCCAGTTTCGGTACTACAAACAAGCTGTAATAGTAACCCTTGTTGTGTAGATGAGGTGGAACTGGAATAATGACCTTGGTCTGTAATAGTTTTTGAATGGCGTCGTGTAGTTTACTCTCGCCTCTTGTGAAACTGGTAAGCCTGATTTGAAGAATCTGTGAGGTGGGAGCTCCTGGAACTCCAGTCTGTAACCTTGGGATATAATGTCTATGACCCAGGGATCCTGGCTCGACCCTGTCCAGATGTGACTGAAGTATTTTAGCCAGGCTCCCACACTCATATCTTCCAGGCATCGCAATCCACCATCATGAGGAAGGTTTTGAGGAAGTAGAGCCTAAGCCCTGCTCCTGTGAATCAGCAGTCGCTGGTTTGCGTGATTTACCTCTAGCACCTCTTGTTGCGGTAGAAGAACCTCTGGCCTTGCCTCTAAACTTGGCAGTCCGAAAGGACTGTAGATTAGGTCCTGAGCAGGCCTTCTTAGCTGGCAAAGATGCAGAAGGTAGGTATGTGGACTTACCCGCAGTAGCTCGGGAGATCCATTTGTCGAGTTCATCTCCAAATAGGGCCTCTCCTGTGAATGGTAGGCCTTCCACTCCTTTCCTGGAGTCCGTTTCAGCAGTCCACTGATGTAGCCATAATCCTCTGCGTGCCGACACTGCCATAGCTGTAGTGCGTGCATTAAGCAAACCTATTTCTTTTATGGTTTCCACCATAAAGTTCAGAGTCTTGTATACTGTATATTGCAGGAGCAAAATAATTTCCTCTTGAGGTAAGGTGTCTAACCCATCAATTAAATTATCTGACCATTTAGCAATGGCTCTTGTAATCCACCCACATGCTACAGTGGGTCTCTGGGCCACCCCGGCAGCAGTATACAAGGATTTGAGTGTAGTCTCAATCTTGCGATCAGCCGTATCTTTTAGGGAGACAGCACCAGGCACAGGTAGTACCATTTTACGTGAAAGTCTGGAGACTGAGGCATCCACTACTGGTGGATTTTCCCATTTTTTCCTATCCTCAGGAGGAAAAGGAAAAGATGGTAACAACCGCCTGGGAATCTGAAATTTCTTATCTGGATTAACCCACTGTTCTTCAAACAGGGTATTTAGTTCCTTTGACACAGGAACATTGGCTGAGGATTTTTTAATATTAACGTAAGATTGCTCACTCTTATCTGTAAACTTATCAGGGATATTTAGAACTTCTCTGATAGCATCTATGAGAGCCTCTACACCCTGTGAAAGAGTACCCTCCCCTACCTCTATGTGCACCTCCCCTTTCTCCATTTCTGACCCTTCATCATCAAAGTCAGAATGCAGTATATGGGCCAAAGTACGTTTTTGAGGACTGAGACGCTGGTCTGGGTACTGAGTCCTTTTTCATAAACTCATCCACAGGCTGCCTTAAGTATTGTGTCTCCTTCTCATTATGATATATTTTTGTAGAAATGGTGGAAATCATTCCCCTAATGGAGTCCAGCCATGCTGGCTCTGCCCCACTAGCCTAGGAAGGGATACTACACTGAGTACACACTAGTGAACCCCCTGGAGAAGAGGAACACTGTGCCTTACATGAAACACACTCTTTGCCTGACATACTGCAGCAGTGACAGCACACACACAGGAAAAGGTTAAGAGCACAATTAACCCACAATGAGTCCTTCCAGAGACACACAGAGAGTATGGAACGAGTACATGGCACCCTTATTGCTAATACCAAGCTTAGCTGGGTCGCAGACTAAGTATCTAGATTAGGGACTAAGTACACTAGAAATCGCTCTCCCCCCCCCCCCCTCTATAACCCCCTGGTACCGCTGAGGTAAACTGGAGGCTTTCCGGAGGATCTGCGCATCCCTGTCAGTCAGTGTCCGTGTCAGCTGCAGTATGGAAAATGGCGCTTGTGAGCTGCTGGATCCGCTCATAGTGAAGCGCCATCCCTTCAATGGCGCGCGGTCTTCCCGCTCTTCTTTATACTGGCTTTATGTGTCTGTGTGCATAAAATGGAGTCAGTCCCCTTTTATGGCTGTGGTGCCAGTCTGGGAACTGTATACACTATAGTGTACTTAGTCAGGAGACTCAGTCTGCCCCATTTAGAAGCCATGCGTCCCCATACTCTCATGTCGCCATAATGGCTTGTGACCTGCTAACAGGGACGCCGGCTTAGTACTCACCACTCTTCATTCTTCTGCCTCTGTTAGGGGTGGCGGTGTGCTGCGGGAATGTACGCTTGCTGTGGTGGGGCTTGCGAATAGTTCCCTCAGGAGCTAGCGTCCTGTCAGCGGGGGAACGGGACCATTAACTCTTAGTGGGGCTGGGCCATCGCCCCCCCTAAGTCCCACAAAGCAGGCAGGCTATTGCCATCCAGTCCTGCCTGAAAATAACAAACTTTTTAAAATAAATGCAGAAAACTCTTCAGGAACTTTCAGAGACGTGACCGGCTCTTCCGGGCACATTTTCTAAACTGAGTCTGGTAGGAGGGGCATAGAGGGAGGAGCCAGCACACACATTCAAACTTCTATAGTGCCCATGGCTCCTAGTGAACCCTTCTATGCCGCATGGTACTAAATGGATTCCCAGTACCCCCTAGGACGTAAGAGAAAGGTGAAATAACTGATGCCGAATGTGGAGAATAGTTAATGTAAGTCGTACTAATGTATGGCTAGGAATAGGATAAAGAAAAAATTACCAGTACTGCAAGAGACCAGCTTGCAGGTAAGTGATCGCTACACAATGGGACTATTTTATCAACATTCTAATCATATCGACATAGTCAATGTTAACATGCTAAGCATATTCTCATGTCAACAAAATATATTGAACTCGTAAGCATATGGTTCACTGAATTCTGGATTGGGTGTATTTTACACAAGTTACATTTGTAAGTACACTTGTGTGCATGTACTGTACGTAGTGTTCCCCCTAAGATGTGGGCAGGGCACAGAGGTGCCAGAGCAATACGTGCGTGCGTGCCTTCGTCTGAGGAGAGGGATGAGGCCCTGCTATTGTCACTATTGGGGGTGGGGCGGTCCCCTCAACATCACTAGGGGTGTGCCCAGCAATTACGAAAGTGCTGAGCTTCTCCCAAGCTATCACTTAAATGTGAATAGATGGCATCTATTCACGCAGCAGCTTGGCACCAGGAAGGCAGTTTTAGCAGGACATCACTAAAGGGGCAGGGTACATCTGGCCCTTAAAAAATCGGGCAGGGCGTGGCGCCCTGCTAAAACCAGTACCTAGTGTTCACGCTAGGCTGTTTTGAGGGTAATGCAGTCATGAGGTCAATAGTTGTCATACAGTATGTACTGTATCCAGTTCCAACTGCAATGGATAATACAAACTGCCCTGATAGAAGTAGAACCTATTTCTATCTATAGATACTGAGTGAGGGGTCCATTTAGCAAAAAATATTTGCGGCTTGTTCCCTGAAAATACATATTTCGCGGGTTACCCGCAGGTATTTAATATCACCTAATGTATGTATGAGGGATCGCAGCAGGTATCAGAGATACCTTGTGCAATCCCTTCGTTCCCACTAGCAGCCGTATCCTCCATAGGTTTCTATGGGGCATGCAATGCTGCTAGATTTACCAATTTCCGGAGGGCAAAGCAAAGATGGCGGTAGCCCATTGTAGTCTATGAGCTATGCTTCCCAAAGCTAGCCAGCAGAGGGTTCCCCCAGAACCATCCCCGGAAATGGCTGCTGTGCATGTGTGGCCGGGCAGCACGGTGCACACGAAGTAATCCCGTTTTCCACACTTAGAACACCTTTCGGAGTTGCTGTCCTTGCTGGTGCTCTATAACACATTGGCCCAGTACAATCATATATTGCGATGCAATCCTGGGAGCTAGTATCGCGCCCAGATTGCTTTAAATATGCGATTAATGATAAATAGACCTCTAAGGGGTCTGTCATCACTTAATTTATACAAAAGCAGGTGGAATTTAAAGTTTTTCACCTAGTTTTGTATAAAAGAAGTCTCTGTGCCATTCATTAAAAAGGTAAAGTAGGCGATATCACAGATATTTCCTGCTTACCTTTGACTCCCAATCTGGCCCACTAGTATGGGGACCTAAATTCACTGAGCTTCGAAAATGCAGTATTTTCTGAGCTTGATTGTGGGAGCATTCGCCATCTCCAGATGGCGTTTGTTCCTGGACACCGCCTCTTCCTGACGGGAAGAAGTCCCAGTTGCGAAGAGGAATCCGTTTGGATCTATTTGCCACTTCCCAGCACCTTCCGCCTGAGCCAGTGCCACACGCGCAAGCAGGGGGGGGGGGTTCCGAGTACCTAGAAACCCCCCCTGGCCGCTGATCCATCGCCGCTGGAGGACGTTTTTTTTTTTTTTTTTTAGAAGGAGAGGCTCCTCTTCGGCTCCTTACATTGTCCGTGTGACAGTGAGAAGCTAGCTGCTGGCTGCCTGTAGGTGGAGCTGCAGCAAAGCGAGCAGCTCCTCTCAAGCACTGGCAATACATGGGGCTTGTTTGAAACAGTCGGGTGAGGCCGCGGCGGTGTTCAGCACTCACAGTGAATCTGCAGGTATGTCTCTTACATACTGTACAGTATGTCAGGACAGGGCCGGCTCCAGGCCTACTAGCACCCTGAGCGAGAAAATGTAAAAGCGCCCCCCAACCCCTAAGCGCGCGCCGAAGGCGCGTGCGCTTTGGGGAAAGTGGGCGTGGTCTCCTGGGAAAGTGGGTGTGGCCTCGTAACTTCATATTATTAAACTATAAATAAATATATTTTTTCACACCCCCTCTATGCACACAATTAGCAGCCTTATGCAGAACAGCCACAGTAGTGTTCCTTACACAAAATGTCTCCAGTGTAGTGCCAGCTACACATGACATGCCCCGCAGCAGTGCCAGCAACACATGACATGCCCCGCAGCAGTGCCAGCTACACATGACATGCCCCGTAGCAGTGCCAGCTACACATGACATGCCCCGCAGCAGTGCCAGCTACACATGACATGCCCCACAACAGTGCCAGCTACACACAATAGGCCCCCCAGCAGTGCCAGCTACACATGATAGTGTTCACGTTTTAGGGCAGGGTGCTGATCACAAGGAGGGCACATTTTTAAGTAAGGAGGGAAAAATGATGTACATACTGTAATGCTTGGTGCTCCTCCACCCACATGCTGAAGCAGGGACAGTGCGCGCCGAAGGCGCGCAGCAAAAATTTAGGGGCGTTGCTTCGTGGGGAAGGTGCATGACCACAGAATAGTGGCAATTCGCATTACACCACATAGTAGTGCAGCTAATACACATTGCACCAGGTAGAACCTCCTATACACTTTGCGCCAGGCAGAGCACGTTAGACACTTTGCGCCAGGCAGAGCACGATAGACACTTTGCGCCAGGCAGAGCACATTAGACACTTTGCGCCAGGCAGAGCACATTAGACACTTTGCGCCAGGCAGCGCACGTTAGACACATTGCCTAGCCACAGACGCCTAGTAGATACACTACATGATATGCCCCCCAGCAGTGCCAGCTACACGTGACATGCCCCCCAGCAGTGCCAGCTACACGTGACATGCCCCCCAGCAGTGCCAGCTACACGTGACATACCCCCCAGCAGTGCCAGCTACACGTGACATGCCCCCCAGCAGTGCCAGATACATAAATGGCCACACAGTGCAGATATGTCCCCAGTGCCAGATACATAAATGCCCCCACAATGCCAGATACATAAGTGCCCCCACAGTGCCAGATGCATCAATGACCCCACAGTGCCAGATAAATCAGTGACCCCACAGTGCCAGATACATAAGTGCCAGATACATAAATGCCCCCAGTGCCACAAAACATAAATGCCCCCACAGTGCCAGATAAATAAATGCCCGCCGTGCCACAAAACATAAAAGCCCCCACAGTGCAGATATGCCCCCACAGTGCCAGATACATAAATGCCCCCACAGTGCAGATATGCCCCCACAGTGCCAGAAACATAAATGCCCCCACAGTGCAGATATGCCCCCACAGTGCCAGAAACATAAATGCCCCCACAGTGCAGATATGCCCCCACAGTGCCAGAAACATAAATGCCCCCACAGTGCAGATATGCCCCCACAGTGCCAGAAACATAAATGCCCCCACAGTGCAGATATGCCCCCACAGTGCCAGAAACATAATGCCCCCACAGTGCAGATATGCCCCCACAGTGCCAGAAACATAATGCCCCCACAGTGCAGATATGCCCCCACAGTGCCAGAAACATAATGCCCCCACAGTGCAGATATGCCCCCACAGTGCCAGAAACATAATGCCCCCACAGTGCAGATATGCCCCCACAGTGCCAGATACATAATGCCCCCCACAGTGCAGATATGCCCCCACAGTGCCAGAAACATAAATGCCCCCACAGTGCAGATATGCCCCCACAGTGCCAGAAACATAAATGCCCCCACAGTGCAGATATGCCCCCACAGTGCCAGAAACATAATGCCCCCACAGTGCAGATATGCCCCCACAGTGCCAGAAACATAATGCCCCCACAGTGCAGATATGCCCCCACAGTGCCAGAAACATAATGCCCCCACAGTGCAGATATGCCCCCACAGTGCCAGAAACATAATGCCCCCACAGTGCAGATATGCCCCCACAGTGCCAGAAACATAAACGACCCCACAGTGCCAGATTTTAACGTACATGTCACTGACACTGCGGTGCTGGGAGCGGTATAGTCCTTTTAGATCGTTTAGACTATATCAAGGAAATTGACCGCCAATTGAGTGACTCTAATGTCTATATGTTACTTGATAAGGATCCATCAGCTTATTATGTTAAGGAACTTAAAGAGTTGCTCACCATGGGTGTGGACGCAAGATTATTGGAGGATTCATGGATAAAAATTTTATTACCAGATAACCCCATTGTTCCTATATTATACATCTTACCTAAGGTGCATAAAGAGGGTATCCCTCCACCGGGTCGTCCAATAATCTCCGCCCGTGGCTCATTACTTCAACCTCTTTCTATCTTCCTAGATTCTGTGCTGCAACCACTGGTTCAACAACATAAAAATTATTTAAGTGATACTACATCATTACTTAATAAGTTAGCACTGCTGGTCAATATTCCTGATCAAGCTTGGTTGGTTTCGCTTGACGTCTCTAGCTTATATACCATCATACCGCATTCTGTTGGCCTAATGGCCATTAGACAATTATTGTTATCTGGAGGTAAATTTGACCTGGCACATATTGAAATTTTTTTGTTAATGTTGGAGTTTATACTTACCAAGAATTTTTTTATGTTTAACAACAGGTATTTTCTTCAAAAACAAGGTTGCGCCATGGGTGCTTCAGTGGCACCGACATATGCTAATGCATATATGTTTTTGATTGAAGATCAATTATTTTTTGCAAATTCCTCCATTTCATCTAAAATATTTTTCTATACTAGATATATTGACGATATTTTGTTAATCTGGACAGGGACCCAGCGTGAATTTGTTGATTTAATTGAAGCAAACAATATATCTTCAACGCCGGTCAAACTTTCCTCCACCATGAGCCAAGATACCATACATTTCTTAGATGTCCAAATTGGTATAGTTGAGGGAAAAATCACTACCACTCTTTATTCCAAAGATACTGACAGGAATACCATCTTACAATATCAAAGTAATCATCCTGCCAGTCTTAAACGCGGCCTCCCCTATTCACAAATGATACGCATATTACGTATCAATAGCTGTCGTGAGACAGCCATTACTCAAATTGATGAATTAATCACCAAATTTTTGAGGAGGGGGTATTCATTTAAACTGTTACAGAATGCTAAAGTGTCAGCGCTGAGTCAAGATAGATTATTACTGTTAAAAAAGAAAGATCCTGTATCTAAAGCAAGTTCAAAGAAATTTCCATGGGTTAATAGATATACACATAGGTCACCCATCATTAATCGTATCTCCAAGAAGCATTGGCATGTAGTCACTACTGATCCTGACTTACAGCTGTCAGATACATCTTTGATGCCTTGCTATTCCAGAGCCAAAAATCTACATGATCATTTGGTTAAATCTGACATTACCTCTACACCTATACAGTCCTCAGTCAAGAATTTTTTAAAGAAAAAAACAGGGTGCTTTAAGTGCTCTTGCACCACTTGTAAATTCTTGATTCAAGGTGATTCTTTTAATCACCCACAGTCTGGAAAGTAATACTGCATTCAACGTCATCTCACCTGTGACAGTACTTTTGTAATTTATCAGAATATATGTCCCTGTGGTCTCACCTATATAGGGAAAACTAAACGCAAATTTAAAGAAAGGATGGCTGCTCATAGGTCATCGATTAAGGCAGCCATCGAAAATGGCTATAGCGAACAACCTGTTGCTCGCCATTTCCAAGAAGCCAGACATACGCTTCCAAGTTTGCGTTACCGCATGATCGACCACATTCCACCTCTAAAAAGAGGAGGTGATCGTGATGCGATGTTAATTAAACGTGAAAATGCATGGATCCATCGCCTCGATGTTATCCACCCCAGGGGTCTCAATGAGATCTTTACACTATCATGTTATTAGGTATTTTTTTCCCTACAACTTGTATGCAGTTTAAATTAATTTTAATTTAATTTTGTTGTGGACACAAAATATCGTGCTGTCTTAAGCACAGATATACAAGCTGTAGATGTACTGTGTTATAATCGCTATTTAATCTGTGATATAGAACTTGCTGGATCTAGTTGATGTGGATTGCTATATCCTGTATCTTTGATCATTCTTTCTGTTACAGTATTATGTTTTGCCGGGTTGCCATAGTTACGATACACACGCACTAGCTGGGTGGACGTGCGTCGCGTCTATACGCGATGACGTCATCTAAATGGGACACAGCCAGAGCCGCAGCGTGGTGAACGGCGTGATCCCGTTTTGAACACGGTGAAGGGTATAAAGTTCGGGTAAGTCACGATTTATTTGTTATGCCTGTATCCTGAAGACAATCTAATAAGATTGAAACGTTGATACGAAATTTGCCTATGCTGTATTTTTTCCTGAGTGCCGCATTCTACAATTTGTCTACATTCACCTTTATGAGGGCACCGGGACCAGTTATCCATTGGAATAGGAGTGCCGGTCACATGATTGTATATATATATATATATATATATATATATATATATATATATATGTATGTGTATCTCACATCAAACAAGCAGCGGCACTCGGAGACTTTATCATGGTGAAAAATCAAATGTGAAATTTAATCCATATCACAGCAAGGCCAACGTTTCGGGGCTTGTTAACCCCTTTGTCAAGGTGAGTCAAAAGTGAAATACAAATAAAAACACATTACCTTACAGGGTGAAGAAGACCCGCCCGCGGGAACTGAAGTGTGGGTTCGGGAACGCGCCATGCTTCCATCCCGTGTGCAGGGTGCAGAGTGATGACGTCAGCCCGCAGTGGCGTGGTGCATCCCCCTTCCATTGGTTGCCTGCATCACCATGGCAACCTGGTCGTGGTCGCGCTAAGCTCTCTCGGCGTCCTCGTTTCCTAGGACGCCGGGAGAGCTTAGCGCGACCACGACCAGGTTGCCATGGTGATGCAGGCAACCAATGGAAGGGGGATGCACCACGCCACTGCGGGCTGACGACATCACTCTGCACACGGAACGGAGGCATGGCGCGTTCCCGAACCCACACTTCAGTTCCCGCGGGCGGGTCTTCATCACCCTATAAGGTAATGTGTTTTTATTTGTATTTCACTTTTGACTCACCTTGACAAAGGGGTTAACAAGCCCCGAAACGTTGGCCTTGCTGTGATATGGATTAAATTTCACATTTGATTTTTCACTATGATAAAGTCTCCGAGTGCCGCTGCTTGTTTGATGTGAGATACATATACAATATTTCCAGAGGGCACCGGAGCTAAGCAAACGCTGAAGGGTGAGTGCCGGTCCAACAAACAGTATATGTATGTATATATATATATATATATATATAACACATGTACGGAACCCTCCCTCCCCCCCATGAAAATCCTGCGTTTGCCACTGAGTACATGTGTGAACGGTGTCAGAAGATTTCTCAGGGACAGCCGATTTTCGGATCAGCTGTCTCTGCACCAGAAAAATTATGAACTGCTCCAGCAACCAGCAGCAAATTGAAAACTTAATTATTACTTGCAGTCTGGCCCCTGATCATTATGACCCATTCTGGTTCTTTTATTAGATTTGAGTCATGTTTTGTGAAACTTACTGTGCAACGTGTAAAATAACAAAGTACCAAAATGTCAAATAATTCAGGATGCTGCTGCTGCTGCAGCTTAGTACACATGGTACACATGGCAGTAACCTCACCTCATACATGTAACATAGTACAGCTGCGGCAGTGACGTACTATGACTAATGTATGCCTTTTTACAGTCAGCACGGCGCTACCCCTGTAGTAACACACGGCAAACACCTTCTCCTCCTGTCTCGGGCAGCAGTGGTGTGGCTATTGGCGGGCAGCAGGCACCCCCTTCTGTACACGCTGAACTGATTATTGCTCTGGCAGCCAGTCGCACAGTGGAGGACACCGCCCGGTTACCATGGAGACGCGTCCTGGTACTTTGAACACGTGCGGGCGGAGAGCGGGCTGCAATGAGCCGCTGCTCCCTGCTATATAATACATGGGTGCATATGGGAGATAACGCAGACAAGTTAACATCGTGAAAACGCGCAAGCTGTTACTATATACATCAGTGTCTGTGAAAATCTTCTATGGCTTCAAGAAAGTGTTCAGTGACCCCGTGCACTTGGCTGCAGCTGTGATACTGCAATAATAGGATAGATAACTATGGAATATGCTGGGGGGCGTCGTCGGGGCAAAGCAAAGCTGATGGGGGCTAATGGCAAACAGGGTGCTAGAGCCACAGTTCAGTCTGCAGAAAGGACCTTGAAGAAGACCAAGAAGAAAGAGAAAACGGACCATAAACCCAGCAATAGCAAGAAGAGAGAGCACACCTCCAGCACATCGTCTGCTACTGAGGAGACAGGTGAGGGAGACCTGTATCCTAAATGATAAAATAAGCCATTATCTGACTGTGACATAAATTCGTTTTCACTAAGTAAATAATTATACACGTTTCTAAGTTTATCTGTATGACAAACTTTCAATCATACATGATTACATGTAGATATATATACAGGTGCGTTTGTGTGTGTGTATATATATATATATATATATATATATATATATATATATATATATATATATATATATATCACACACACACACACACACTGCTCAAAAAAATAAAGGGAACACCTAAACAACACAATGTAACTCCAAGTCAATCACACTTCTGTGAAATAAAGCTGTCCACTTAGGAAGCAACACTGATTGACAATCAATTTCACATGCTGTTGTGCAAATGGAATAGACAACAGGTGGAAATTATAGGCAATTAGCAAGACACCCCCAATAAAGGAGTTGTTCTGCAGGTGGTGACCACAGACCACTTCTCAGCTCTTATGCTTTCTGGCTGATGTTTTGGTCACTTTTGAAAGCTGGCGGTGCTTTCACTCTAGTGGTAACATGAGATGGCATCTACAACCCACACAAGTGGCTCGGGTAGTGCAGCTCATCCAGGATGGCACATCAATGCGAGCTGTGGCAAGAAGGTTTGCTGTGTCTGTCAGCATAGGGGTATATGCAATAGCGGGCGAATTGGCAAAATAGGCGAATTCCGGGCCGTTTTCGCCTCCAAAAATCAATTCGCCTATGCAGTGCAGTCATTTTTCGCAAAAAAACGGCCCGTCAAAATTCGCCTTTTCTCAATTCGCCTTTTTCCGAATTCGCCTTTTCTGCAATGGTACAGATGCTGCAATTCGCCTCCAGCATATTCAATTCAAGTTTGGAAATTCGCCTGCAGTGCTTTTAGACAGCAAATTCGCGATTTTCACTCCGCCACACTTTGGAGGGTGAAAACAAATAAAAAATTTTTAAACATGTTTTTTTTTGTGTTTTTTTTTTTAGGAATAGCAGATCTATTTATATTAGAAGGGATTAGGTTTTTTTTTTTTTTTGGGGGAGGCACAAATATTATTTATATATTTTTTAAAATAATATTTTTTTTTTTTTTTTTTTTTTTTTATTGCTGGAACGGTAAAATCCGGGAAAAAAATGGCGTGGGGTCCCCCCTCCAAAGCATAACCAGCCTTGGGCTCATTGAGCTGGTCCTGGTTCTAAAAATGCGGGGAAAAAATTGACAGGGGATCCCCCGTATTTTTAAAACCAGCACCGGGCTCTGCGCCTGATGCTGGTGCCAAAAATACGGGGGACAAAACGAGTAGGGGTCCCCCGTATTTTTAACACCAGCATCGGGCTCCACTAGCTGGACAGATAATGCCACAGCCGGGGGTCACTTTTATACAGTGCCCTGCGGCCGTGGCATCAAATATCCAACTAGTCACCCCTGGCCGGGGAACCCTGGGGGAATGGGGACCCCTTCAATCAAGGGGTCCCCCGTATTTTTAACACCAGCATCGGGCTCCACTAGCTGGACAGATAATGCCACAGCCGGGGGTCACTTTTATACAGTGCCCTGCGGCCGTGGCATCAAATATCCAACTAGTCACCCCTGGCCGGGGAACCCTGGGGGAATGGGGACCCCTTCAATCAAGGGGTCCCCCCCCCCCAGCCACCCAAGGGCCAGGGGTGAAGCCCGAGGCTGTCCCCCCCCATCCAATGGGCTGCGGATGGGGGGGCTGATAGCCTTTGTGTTCAAAAAAAAAGATATTGTTTTTTCCATTAGTACTACAAGTCCCAGCAAGCCTCCCCTGCAAGCTGGTACTTGGAGAACCACAAGTACCAGCATGCGGGAGAAAAACGGGCCCGCTGGTACCTGTAGTTCTAATGGAAAAAAAATACCCAAATAAAAACAGGACACAGACACCGTCGACAGTAAAACTTTATTACACACTGCCGACACACACATACTTACCTATGTTCACACGCCGACATCGGTCCTCTTCTCCATGTAGAATCCCGGGGTACCTGAAAATAAAAGATCAATTATACTCACCTCAACAGGCTCCAGAGATAAATCCACGGACTTGGCAAAAAAAGAAAGCGCTTTTACCCGCACCAAAAACGGACTGAAAGGTGTCCCATGCTGACACATGGGACACCTATCCACGATTAAGATCTGTCAGTGACAGTTGTCACTGACAGGTCTCTAAGCCAATCAGGAAGCGCAACTTCGTTGCGCTAACCTGATTGGCTGATCGCTGTGACAGCGCATCGCACAGCTCCCTCCATTATATTCAATGGTGGGAACTTAGCGGCTAGCGGTGAGGTCACCCGCCGGTCAGCGGTGACCGGCGGGTGACCCCACCGCTAGCCGCTAAGTTCCCACCATTGAAAGTAATGGAGGGAGCTGTGCGAGGCGCTGTCAGAGTACAGACGGCGTCCAGCCAATCAGATGAGCGCCACGGCAGTAGCGCTTCCTGATTGGCTGAAGGGACATCAGTGACAGGAGTCACGTGATGTCCCGGCATTCGGGGAGAGGGGTCCCATGTGTCAGCATGGGACCCCTTTCGGTCCGCAGGTCCGGTTGTTCGTTTTCTTTTTTTGCCAAGTCCGTGGATTTATCTCTGGAGCCTGTTGAGGTGAGTATAATTGATCTTTTATTTTCAGGTACCCCGGGATTCTACATGGAGAAGAGGACCGATGTCGGCGTGTGAACATAGGTAAGTATGTGTGTGTCGGCAGTGTGTAATAAAGTTTTACTGTCGACGGTGTCTGTGTCCTGTTTTTATTTGGGTATTTTTTTCCATTAGAACTACAGGTACCAGCGGGCCCGTTTTTCTCCCGCATGCTGGTACTTGTGGTTCTCCAAGTACCAGCTTGCAGGGGAGGCTTGCTGGGACTTGTAGTACTAATGGAAAAAACAATATCTTTTTTTTTGAACACAAAGGCTATCAGCCCCCCCATCCGCAGCCCATTGGATGGGGGGGGGACAGCCTCGGGCTTCACCCCTGGCCCTTGGGTGGCTGGGGGGGGGGGGACCCCTTGATTGAAGGGGTCCCCATTCCCCCAGGGTACCCCGGCCAGGGGTGACTAGTTGGATATTTGATGCCACGGCCGCAGGGCACTGTATAAAAGTGACCCCCGGCTGTGGCATTATCTGTCCAGCTAGTGGAGCCCGATGCTGGTGTTAAAAATACGGGGGACCCCTACTCGTTTTGTCCCCCGTATTTTTGGCACCAGCATCAGGCGCAGAGCCCGGTGCTGGTTTTAAAAATACGGGGGATCCCCTGTCAATTTTTTCCCCGCATTTTTAGAACCAGGACCAGCTCAATGAGCCCGAGGCTGGTTATGCTTTGGAGGGGGGACCCCACGCCATTTTTTTTTCGGGTTTTTCCCCGTTTTTTCAAATCGCGGTAAAATCCGCAAAATCGGCCGATTTTCGCCCGCGACTCTGGCGAATCCGTTTTTCATTGCATATGGTGAATTCCGGAAGCCACCTTCCGGAATTCACCTGGCGAATTTGGTCGAATTGAAAAAACGGCGATAATTGCCGCGATTTCGCCCGCTATTGCATATACCCCATAGTGTCCAGAGCATGGAGGCGCTACCAGGAGACAGGCCAGTATATCAGGAGACGTGGAGGAGGCCGTAGGAGGGCAACAACCCAGCAGCAGGACCTCTACCTCTGCCTTTGTGCAAGGAGGAACAGGAGGAGCACTGCCAGAGCCCTGCAAAATGACCTCCAGCAAGCCATAAATGTGCATGTGTCTACTCAAACGATCAGAAACAAACTCCATGAGGGTGGTATGAGGGCCCGACGTCCACAGGTGGGGGTTGTGCTTACAGCCCAACACCGTGCAGGACGTTTGGCATTTGCCAGAGAACACCAAGATTGGCAAATTCGCCACTGGCGCCCTGTGCTCTTCACAGATGAAAGCAGGTTCTCACTGAGCACATGTGACAGACGTGACAGAGTCTGGAGACGCCAAGGAGAACGTTCTGCTGCCTGCAACATCCTCCAGCATGACCGGTTTGGCAGTGGGTCAGTAATGGTGTGGGGTGGCATTTCTTTGGGGGGCCGCACAGCCCTCCATGTGCTCGCCAGAGGTAGCCTGACTGCCATTAGGTACCGAGATGATATCCTCAGACCCCTTGTGAGACCATATGCTGGTGCGGTTGGCCCTGGGTTCTGCCTAATGCAAGACAATGCTAGACCTCATGTGGCTGGAGTGTGTCAGCAGTTCCTGCAAGATGAAGGCATTGATGCTATGGACTGGCCCGCCCGTTCCCCAGACCTGAATCCAATTGAGCACATCTGGGACATTATGTCTCGCTCCATCCACCAACGCCACGTTGCACCACAGACTGTCCAGGAGTTGGCGGATGCTTTAGTCCAGGTCTGGGAGGAGATCCCTCAGGAGGCCATCCGCCACCTCATCAGGAGCATGCCCAGGCATTGTAGGGAGGTCATACAGGCACGTGGACGGCACACACACTACTGAGCCTCATTTTGACTTGTTTTAAGGACATTACATCAAAGTTGGATCAGCCTGTAGAGTGTTTTTCCACTTTAATTTTGAGTGTGACTCCAAATCCAGACCTCCATGGGTTAATAAATTTGATTTCCATTGATAATTTTTGTGTGATTTTGTTGTCAGCACATTCAACTATGTAAAGAACAAAGTACAGGTTGAATATCCCATATCCAAATATTCCGAAATATGGAATATTCCGAAATACAGACTTTTTTGAGTGAGAGTGAGATAGTGAAACCTTTGTTTTTTGATGGTTCAATGTACACAAACTTTGTTTAATACACAAAGTTATTAAAAATATTGTATTAAATGACCTTCAGGCTGTGTGTATAAGGTGTATATGAAACATAAATGAATTGTGTGACTGTAGACACACTTTGTTTAATGCACAAAGTTTAAAAAAAAATATTGGCTAAAATTGCCTTCAGGCTGTGTGTATAAGGTGTATATGTAACATAAATGCATTCTGTGCTAAGACTTAGGTCCCATCACCATGATATTTCATTATGGTATGCAATTATTCCAAAATACGGAAAAATCCGATATCCAAAATACCTCTGGTCCCAAGCATTTTGGATAAGGGATACTCAACCCGTATTTAATAAGAATATTTCATTCATTCAGATCTAGGATGTGTTGTTTAAGTGTTCCCTTTATTTCTTTGAGCAGTGTGTGTATGTATGTATGTATGTGTGTATATATATATATATATATATATATATATATATATTATTATAAAACAACCTACTGTTTTGTTACTTGGATTTTGTACCCAGGTCTTTACTGTCCCAATGACCCAATGTTAATATATCTACCATGTTTTCTTGAATTAATTTTCTATGACTGTTCCATGGAAACCTTTTTGTGAGAACATTGGGGTAGATGTATTAACCTGGAGAAGGCATAAGGAAGTGATAAACCAGTGATATGTGCAAGGTGATAAAGGCACCAGCCAATCAGCTCCAGTATGTAAATTAATAGTTAGGATCTGATTGGCTGGTGCCTTTATCACCTTGCACATATCACTGGTTTATCACTTCCTTATGCCTTCTCCAGGTTAATACATCTGCCCCATTCTTCCTTATGTTCTCATGCTGTCTGCCTCTTCCAATTATAAAATGTGTCCCCCTGATTTACAGTTTCTATTATTTAAAACTATGCTTCCCTTCAGAGTATGCTCTGTATTTGAATGTTTGTCATCATGTGAGCGCTGTTCTGTTCTTCCTCTAAGTTGCACATGTTCAGAATAACAGATATGCTGTGTACTGTGCTAATGAGTACAGATCCCCTTTAGATAAAAGTCATGGCACGCTAAACCTAATATTGGTCCTCCTGGTAGATTCCATGGGGTAAATTTACTAAAGTGGGAGGTTTTTTAGAACTGGTGATGTTGCCGATTAGCAACCAATCCGATTTTACATAACATTTATCTAGCTGCTTCTAGAAGATAATAGATATAATCGGATTGGTTTCTATGCGCAATATCACCAGGTCTAAAAATCTCCCATCTTAGAAAATGTACCCCTATGTGTTGGCATATAGCTGAATAAAGCAATACCCAGCTACATCACTTTAATCTGGAGGATTCATTTCAGATGTTGCCAAATGTTGGTTTTATAATTTAATTGAGTTCTGTCAGCGAGGATCAACATGAATATACAAAAGACAACTATTTAATGGCAAAACCAGACAAGCACGAGTGCAGGGATCATCTGTAGCTGTTTCCTAGTCTCCATTACAAGGCCTATAATTCTTTTCTTCACAATGGCAAATTTGCCAACTGTTTGCCAACTGTTTCTTAGCATTCATACAATAACTGCCTGATTGATTGATGGATTATATATGAATAAAAAGTTATACATGTTTGAAGGACTGCCAGTTACTAAATGAAAGTGATGTGATTTCCGAAAGTGCAAATAAGTGAAAATCTACTTAATTATCTGCCTTGCTCATACTTCGTGTTACAAGTGGCACTTACACAGACTTGGCAGCCATGTCATTTGCAATGCGGAACTGTGGGCCCCATTCAGACCTGACTGCAGCTGTGCATTTTTGCCCAGCGGGCAATTATCAAACTACTGTGCATGCGTATGCACTGCAATGCGCAAGCATGTCGAAAACAACGACATGATAGTGCGAAAATTTCGATCGCAGGGCCGTTCTCAAGGTGATTGACAGGAAGAGGACATTTGTGGGTGGTAACTGGCCGTGATCAGCCTGATTTCTTCGCGCTGGAGAAGTATTGAGCTACACACAGAATGGGTAAAACATTAGATGGTGAGTGTGATGCGAACGGTTTTGCAGCTGTCCGCTGATTGAGGGGAATTTTTGCACAGCGTACACATACAATTGCACACTTGCACTGGTCGAATTTTCACTCCCCCTGGGCAGTAACTATCTGATCGCAGGACAGTGTAATTTGCAGCACAGCGATCAGATCTGAATCGGGCCCTGTGTTAGGTGATCTTCATGGACTTTTTCTGGCAGTGTTGCTCCTACATGGTGCATGTGTCTTGGGTTCAGAGGCTTAGCTGCTGGTATGTATCAGGACTGTTCACCATTTACCCGTCAGTGCAGATGGAGGCTCTGCCTGCAAATTAGTTCCTTGGTTTCACATTGCATACACACTGACACACTGCTCTGACTTTTTAACACTTCGTCTGGATGACCTCAATAGCCTCCAGCCTGTTTAAGGGAATCTGCCCTGCACTCAATGCTTGATTATTACAAGTGCTCCTTGTCTGTCTGGCTTGTATTATTAGAGTCTATCAGGTACTAATACCTGCACCTTATGACAGAGTAATAAAGCCAATACGAATGGATTCTGCTGGAGCAAATCTACAGACTACCAAGGCTGCCTTCATCCTCACAGTACAGTCTTTGTAAGCACAGATCATTGGGGGGTCATTCTGACCCGTTCGCACGCAGCGGTTCTTCGCTGCGAACGGGTCGGAACTGCGGCTGCGCGGCACCCGCATTGCCGCCAGGACCAATGAAAGCAATCGCAGGCGCGATCGCAAGAAGATTTACAGCGGGAAGGAGGATCGGGGCGTCTACTCACCATTTCCCGGGTGTGGTAAGGCGAATGGAGGCGTGTCCAGGCGTTTGGAGGGCAGATGTCTGACGTCACAGCCGGGACCTTCATCGCTGGATCTGTCGCACTGAGTAAGTAGCTGCAGCCCTGGTCTTGTTTTACTTGAAACTCTTTTAGCATATCAGGGCTGCACAAGCGATCGCAGCCCTGCTATGCTAAAATACACTCCCCCATAGGCGGCGCCAAGTTGATCGCAGCAGCAAAAAGTTGCTACGTGCGATCAACTTGGAATGACCCCCATTGTTGGGCAGGGAGGTTAGATTGGATTCAAGCTGCACAGGATACACCTCCTCATGCACAGACTTTGCGACCAGCTAATGTTCCTGTGGCTTCCAATCTGCATCGTGAGCCTTCGATAAAGTTAAAGGAGAGGTTTGATGGAGGCCACTCTCAGTATAAGCAATAGGTGTTGCTAATGTGGCCCAACCAGAACCTATTCTAAAACTCTTCTTAAAGGTGAAGTCCTGTGTTGGACTCATTAACATTGAAAACCACCTGGTCAAGTTATGTATAAGGTCCTGTTTAATGTTAGATTATTCCATTGAGTTCCGCAATTGGTTTGGGGTCAGGGAATACACCTGTTATATATCCAGTGTCGGAGTGGGGCATGAAGGGCTCACCGGGGAATGCAGTGGTAGGTGCCCATGTTTAGGGGTGTGGTCAGTCTCCAGAGGGGGTGTGAGCAGCTGCTACATTGGTTTGCCTAACCATTAGTGAGTGCATGGGCTGGGCCCCTTGACAAATATATAAATACTGGTAGTAATAATAATAATAATAATAATAATTTTATTTATATAGCGCTCTTTCTCCAATAGGACTCAAGGCGCTTAACAGATACATAGCATAATATAGTACAGAAAATAATGAAGTACAGAACAGATTTTCATAAAATACAGAAGCATGGAGATACTAAAGGGACAATTATGGGAATGCTTGAGTAAAAAGGAAAGTCTTGAGTCTACTTTTGAAGGATTCTATAGTTGTAGCCTCTCGCACTGTGCGGGGAAGTGAGTTCCATAGAGTCGGAGCCGCATGACTAAAAGCTCGACCCCCAGATGAATTACGGGAGATTCTAGGTACTGCTAAAAGTCCTTCATCTACAGATCGCAGTAATCGAGTGGGGAAGTATGGGGTCAGTAGCTGCTTCAGGTACCTTTGGCCCTGGTCATGTAGTGCTTTGAAACTCAGTAAGCCAATGTTGAAGATGATTCGCCATCTTACAGGCAGCCAGTGAAGGGAGTAGAGTATGGGTGTTATGTGGCTAGAACGGGGCTGGTTGGTTAACAGCCTGGCAGCTGTGTTTTGCACCAGCTGTAAGCTGTGCAATTCTTTTGCTGGGAGACCAAGGTAGAGGGCATTACAGTAGTCTAATCGAGATGATACAAATGCGTGGATGACTTATGGCAGATCATCTGAGGGAATTAAGTGCTTGATTCTGGCTATGTTCCTCAGGTGAAAGAATGAGGATTTGATTGTGGCTGATATCTGATGTTTAAGTGTCAAGCCACCATCCAGGACAACGCCAAGATTCCGCACACGATCAGTGGCTTGTAATTCCGAATCCCCGAGTGTAAATCCAGTTGGTTGGCTATGCTGCAGTCTTGTCCTTTGATGTTGCGGTCCTATCATAAGGACCTCTGTTTTACCCGGGTTCAGTCGCAGCCAACTAGCACTCATCCACTCCTGGAGTTCAGCTAGACAGCCATTTAGGGTTGCTATTGGGTTATCGGTGCCCGGAGCAAAGGACAAGTACAGTTGTGTATCATCTGCATAGCAGTGGTAGACTAGCCCATGGTGCCTGATTATTTCACCCAGCGGGAGCATGTATACTGCAAAAAGCATGGGGGATAGTATAGAACCTTGTGGGACACCACATGACAATAGCACTGGTGGTGATGAGTATAATCCAGACGATACTCTCTGTGACCTGCCTGTGAGAAATGATTTGAACCAATTTAGGACTGTGCCATCCAGTCCACAAAAATGTATCAGACGCTCAATCAGAAGCCCATGGTTAACGGTATCAAATGCTGCAGAGAGATCCAGAAGGATTAATATTGAACAGTCGCCTCTGTCTCTTGCCGTCAGAAGATCATTTAACACACACACCAGGGCTGTTTCAGTGCTATGTCTTCTCCTGAATCCTGATTGGAATGAATCATAGATATCATGGGTTGTCAGGCGGTTTTCCAGTTGATTTGCAACCACTTTCTCAATAACCTTTCCTAGAAAAGGAAGGTTTGATACCAGTCTATAGTTGGTCATGCAGTCGGGATCTAAATTAGATTTTTTAAGAAGAGGTCTAACAATTGCTTCCTTTAGGGGTCCAGGAAATATGCCTGTCTGCAAAGAGCATTGAACATTTTTTGCAAAGACAGGACCAATTATTTCCATACAACCTATTAGAAGCCTGGTTGAGGCAGGGTCCAGATCACAGGTGGTGGGACGCAAAATCCGATCAATTTCAGCAATGTCCTTTACATCCACTGGGTGAAAGCTGGTCCATGAAGGCAGGTGGCTTATATTGGCAGGTTTTGTAGTTTGACACTCCTTTGATGGCACTGTGGAGATTCCAGCCCGAATGGTGGATATTTTATCTGCAAAGAAGTTTGCAAACTCGTTGCATCTTGCCTGGGAGAGGGTTTCATCAGTCTGCAGGCATGCTGGCTTGCAAAGCATCACCACCATGCGGAAAAGCTGAGCTGGCCTATTGTTTGCTGCCGTGATCTCATTTGACAGAAACTGTGATTTCTTATGGGTGATTGTCGATTGATATTCTTCATTATGCTTTCTTAGTTTTATTTTGTCATCCACTTGCTTAATCTTCTTTCATCGTCTTTCCAGTCTACGCCCCCTTTTCTTGAGCTCACTAACACTGTTGTCGAACCAGGGAGCTCGACGTTGTGGTTTACAAGGTCTTATACGCACAGGGGCGATAATATCAATTGCAGCCATAACATCCCTATTATAATAACGGACTAGGGAACAGGGATCTTCACAGGCACCCAGTATAGCAGAGAGATCCAGATTTGCTGTTAGAGCCTGGTGAGTCATACCCCTCCTTGGACGATACCTGGTCAACTCCACGGGCAGAGATTTTATTTGAAGGGTTGCAACTGAGAACCAAAGGGCGTAGTGGTCTGACCAGATGACTGGGTTTATTTTTAGGTCAGTGACTTCTAATAAAATCTGAAAGACAAGATCAAGAGTGTGACCACTTTTATGTGTGGCAGAAGGAATGACCTGTGTAAAGCCCAGACCATTCATTGTGCACAGGAGGTCTTGGCCAAGGCAAGAGAGCTCATCATACACCCATGCATTGAAATCCCTGAGGATGAGCCATCTTTGATGTTCCAGAACCAGGCTAGCAACAGTGTCTGCAATTTCTTGTAGAAATATCTTTCCATCTCCAGGGTGCCGGTAAATGAGAAGTACTCTGAAACCTAATCCTGTCGTACTCCGGGCAGCAATGCACTCGAATGAGCGAGTAATTTCAATAGGGTGGACCCTAAGTTTAAGGTCTTTTTTGAAGCAGATAGCCACCCCGCCACCCCTGCGGTCCAGTCTTGGGTTGTGGATGACAGAGTAGTTTGTTGGGACTGCAGCCTCCAATATAGGTGCTGCATTTTCATCTAGCCAGGTCTCTGTAATACAGGCTAGATCTGCAGATTCAATAAGGTCAGCAATTGTTGCAGTCTTGTTTCTTATAGATCTGGCATTACAAAGGACTGACCTGATTGGGCATACCAGTGTGCCTTCAGTTTTCTTTATGTTAGGTGCAGGAGCTCTGGGTATGGGAGTTACCAAGCGAGAATTGACAGTTCTGTTCTTCCAAGCACAGGGCCGTCTTTTGGGTATCACTTCTATTTGATTGTTCTTTGAGTATGGGGGTGAGCAGGTGGGAAAAGAGTTAAGTGGTTACCGGGGAAAAGAAGTTTCTGGCCTGCTCGCTTCCCACGAATGCGCCTGTGTTTTCTTTTTAAAATGCCAAGGGATTGGAGGATAGAAGCCTGTGATGGTGTAATAGGAACTGCGGAACGTGGTGGGCGGAGTGAAAGAATGAAGCTGGAGGAATACGTATACATTGGGTCATCAATGACAGATTACTATAAGTATGAGCTGCATATGATGATGAGAGGGAGAGAAAACTATATATATATATATATATATATATATATATATATATATATATATATATATATATAGTAATCCAAAAAGAACGGCACTCAGGGACTGTCATAGATGCAAGAGTATATTGTGGTTTAAATCGAACGTAAACGTTTTCGGGGACACAGCCCCTTCGTCAGGATCAACAGACAATAACATTTAAAACAAGCACAAACATACATTTAAATACCTGCTGGTGACTCACCTGTTCCCGTCCACTCATCAGTCCCTCCGGCGCCGGCAAACCGCTATGACGGACTTCCTGTGGAGACAGGGACCGTGACCATGGCAACGCTGGTTTGCGTTCCACCTGCTGGGCTTCCTGTTCAACACAGCCGTCGTTAGTGCGCATGCTCAGACGCCGATGTTCCTGTGAGTGGAGAGACAGGGAAACACACAGCATGACAGACATTGTGAAAAGTGACATGCATATGAATAATAACATACACAGTAGATGATACTAATAAAAACAGTTAATAACGAACTACTGCACATATACAGAACAGTGCCAAAAAACGAGAACCACCTGTATAAACATTACAATATGCGGTGCTATCAATAATACTAAATAGTAATGTTAGATAATAGAATATCATCAAAACCTACAGGGTGTTCCAATTTATTTTCTCATTAAGACCCATAGGGTAAATAGTACCCAATCGTAGGATCCATTGGGATTCCCTAATTAATAAATTTTTGGGTCTATTCCCCCCACGTAGTGATGCAGGAACGTGATCAATAATAAAATATTTCAAAGAGGACAGGGGGTGGCCCATTTCCTTAAAATGCTTGGCAACAGGTTGATCAATAAATCTCCCCTCTAACGTGAGACGTATGGCAGAGCGATGTGCCGCCATGCGCTCACTGAATTTACGTATAGTCTGGCCCACATAGTAAAGCCCACATGGGCAAACTATTACGTAAACTACGAATGAAGTACTACAAGTGAGAATGTGTCTGATCTCATATGTCTTATCAGTGTGAGGGTGCTTGAAGGATTTACAGGCAATTAAATGAGTACATGTAGCACAGTTAACGCACCTATAGCAGCCCGGCTTTTTGGTATATACATTATGAGGTCTAGTGGCCCCACGACCTGTGATGTCTGAGTATACCAGACGATCACGTAGATTACTCCCTCTCCTAAAGGCCGCTATAGGTCTACTATTCCTAAAGACTGGTAGGTCTGGATCGGATTTCACCAAAGGCCACAACGCTTGTGTGGCTCTTCTGATAATGGGGCTAGCTACTGTATAATCCGATACCATAGGTAATATGTCCTGTTCAGCTTTATGTTGCGGATAAAGTAAATCTGTACGTGACATGCCTAGTACTCTAATTTTCTGTTCCAACAGAACATGCCTGTCATAGCCTCTATCAAGAAATTTGGCTATGAGGCTGTCTATATGTCCTTCTATTTTAGTAGAATCACTTGTGATTCTAGCAATCCTCATCATCTGAGAGAGTGGGAGGCCCTTTTTCAAGGAATCGGGATGATGGCTAGAGGCTTGAAGCAAAGTATTCCGGTCCGTGATTTTATGATGCACTTCTGTCTCAAACTTACAATTATTCAGTAAAATCCTGACGTCTAAAAAAACCGCTTCTGTAAGGCTATACGAATACGTCAACCGGATAGGAGACTGTGCATTATTAATCACTGCCAGCAGATGTTCTAACTTCTCTGCACCGCCAGTCCATAACATGAACATGTCATCAATGTATCTGGTGTACCATAATACATTGTGACAAATTTCAGGATCCTCAAGGAAAATGACATCTTCGAAACTAAACATAAAAACATTAGCGTACGAGGGGGCCACAGGCGATCCCATGGCACACCCCCGCAGCTGAAGGTAAAAGTTACCATCAAACAAAAAGTAGTTTCTTCGTAATGTCAGTTCCAAGAGGGTCAAAAACAAATCATGATTAAATTCTTCAGCATCTAAAAACGTATTGAGAAATTGGCGCATGGCCCTTAAACCCCCATCATGGGGTATGGAGGTGTACAAGCTGGAGACATCCATACACACCATCAGTGTTCCTGGAGCTACTGTATCAAATTTAGAGAGCTCTAACAGAAACATTGTGGTGTCTTTAAGAAATGATTGTTTTTTGGACAAAAGTGGTTGTAAAATACAATCAAGTAATTGAGCCACTGGTTGATATAGTGACTCACGTGCTGACACGATAGGGCGACCTGGTGGGTGCGCCCTATCCTTGTGCACTTTAGGCAAGGTATATAGGACAGGGACCCTAGGGTATTGTACCACCAATTTATTGTACACCTTACTGGAAATCAACCGGTCATCACATGCTTTTTTAAGGATGCTATTTAATTCTGATTGATACTGCTCAGTGGGATCTCTAGGTAATTTTAAGTAAACCAATTTGTCAGATAATTGTGACATAATTCCTGCTTGTTTTTATTAGTATCATCTACTGTGTATGTTATTATTCATATGCATGTCACTTTTCACAATGTCTGTCATGCTGTGTGTTTCCCTGTCTCTCCACTCACAGGAACATCGGCGTCTGAGCATGCGCACTAACGACGGCTGTGTTGAACAGGAAGCCCAGCAGGTGGAACGCAAACCAGCGTTGCCATGGTCACGGTCCCTGTCTCCACAGGAAGTCCGTCATAGCGGTTTGCCGGCGCCGGAGGGACTGATGAGTGGACGGGAACAGGTGAGTCACCAGCAGGTATTTAAATGTATGTTTGTGCTTGTTTTAAATGTTATTGTCTGTTGATCCTGACGAAGGGGCTGTGTCCCCGAAAACGTTTACGTTCGATTTAAACCACAATATACTCTTGCATCTATGACAGTCCCTGAGTGCCGTTCTTTTTGGATTACTATGGACTTTTTGTGAGCTGGACACCGGGGCAATTGCTCATTATCTGTGAGTGCCGACTGATTTGGAATTGTGTATATATATATATATATATATATATATATATATATATATATATATATATATATATATATATATATATTTTATTTTGTTATTTTTTTCCCCCAATTCGATATGTGATCCAAAAATTATAATGGGTACATGAACAGAGTTATTGCTATAACCTATTGCTGCTCCAATAATCAAATGTGTATATTTGAAACAAGTGATAAATAAAATAACTTTACTTTTCTGTTGCTGTTTTAGTAAATTATTCTGGAACAGAGCAGGCTTGTGGAAGGTGTTAGAATCCAATTCCTACTGTGTAGGTGTGAAAAGTCTCAGTGTGAGGGGCCTTTGAAGTAGATTTCTTGTGGGGGTGGTGATATCCTTTGTCCTGGGGAATTGCTGGGATCCTGCTATTTAAAATTGTGACCCTTAAGCCATTCAGAGCCTGAATATACTGATATTAGTTGAAAAATGCAAGAAGTCAGAGTTATTTGTTGCTCAGAGAACAGAGGTGGATGATGACTAAATGAGGGGCTGGATGGAGCCAAATATAGGTTGTAGTCCACAGTACCTTGTCTGGGATGTCCAATGCAGAGTACAGCAGATTCCAAACTGAAGGACTTCTCAGTGGAGAGTTGCAGAGGATTCAATCTAGTCTGTATCTCAGCGCAGGAATGCAATCCGTTATGATGAGATGTCCGCGTAGAGTAGTACAAGTTAAAAGTAAGTCCTTGGATATTTATGATGATTCATAGGTCTTTTGTGGAGAATTTAAGTTGTTTTATGGAGATGATCAGGAGCATGCAAAAGATGAAGGCAGCCACTTTGGGCGCCACTTTAAAATTGGTTAGTTAGTGCGTGCATGATAATGTACAAGTCCTGTGCAGTATAAGGTAACATATGTATAATGTATAATTCAAGAACACAGTCTGGAACCTGATCACTAGGGTAGAAGGAGGGGGCCCCGGCAGTGGGGCCCACCGGTGGTTTCCCCTGTACCCCTGTGGGCCAGTCCGACCCTGTATATATCACCAGTTCAAATGTGGTCTAAATGAAAATATATACTGCTTAATTCTTGGAAGCATGCTGGGCCCTGTTTCATTGTAACCTTTCGACTTAGTTTCCAAAATGCTAAGTAGATGCATAATACCATTTGAGAATTCTCCAGATGAATCAGTCACAAGTCTTCTTTGTGCATCCAAACAAGATCCTACTTAGCATCTGCAAGTTTATAATCTTTTAAGTCTTGTCTAGCTAAAGCTACTTATGGGCCCTACACATTGGCCAAGGTGCCCGACGGCCGATAATGCCAACAAACGAGGCAGCGGAGGGGGGTTGCTGATAGGGGAGAGTGAAGTTTCTTCACTCCTCCTGTCACCCGACCCCATAGCCCTGCATGCTAATATGGATGAGATTGTCCATATTGGCTTGCATGCATAAACGAGCCGGCACCAACAATGAACGAGTGCAGGGCCGCGCATCGTTTATCGTTGGTGCATACACACTGAAAGATATGATCGATATCTCGTTCATTATTGAACGAGATCGTTCATATTTTTCAGTGTAATCGGCCAGTGTTTAGGGCCCATAAGGATCTTGCAACATAATTTTTCCAGTACACAGGAATCCAAATGTTGCATGATAACTGTAGTTTTTATTATTATTATTATTATTATCCTTTATATCACGCCACAAGGGATCCACAGCACTCAATTACAGAGTACATTGATTATGTCGGTATTATCTTAGACCGCAAAGCTATACCCCTTTGTACACTATTACCGTTGAGCCGCTATGGCCGCTAGACTACGTGCACGTGCTATGCACTTTGTACGCTATTTGCGTACAGAGTCCTGCACGTGGTACGCACTTGGCGTACGCACGCTGCGCTGAGTGTACGGAGTACACACAGCGAGCGCACACACAATTGATAACCTTTAAACCTTGTTAAGGATACAATGTAATGATATGCTTATACTTTAAACCTTTGGCAGCAAAGTACTGCAACGATGTTATACCTTTAAACCATAAGTAGTGCTGGCGATACAAAGTATCCGCAGTGCGTACACCTTAACAATGCTTATACACCTGAAACAGGTTAAACTACTTTAATGCCCATGCAGGAAAGTGAAAACACAACACCGTTTGTAGTTGAAACCACAGGGTTCTAAGGCCTCCGTGGATTGATTCCAAAAAGGTAAAACAATACAATTTATACACTACAGGCTAACAAGTAAATCTAAACAGAATAATGGCTACAGAGAATGTACGTACGTGAGAATATTCGCAAGCGCAACCCGAATCCGGTTCTCCGCTTATCAGGTAGATAGCGTTCAGAGTCTTTGATAGTGACCTGGCCTGCAGCTCGCTCTTTATTCAGTAGGTCAAGGCATAATACAATAGACACTGTGTGCTCTTCTTCCATTGGTTAGGGGGTGGGACATGTCCTGCACCGGGGACCATTGGTTAGTTCAAGAAGTGGGCGATGGCTAGGACTTGGGATGTGGTTTCTGTTTACATCTGAGTTCCCGCCCCATGATCAGTTAAACCCATCACATTAAACATAAATCTGGTATTATTAATATCTTAATGAGGTAAGTTTTAACAATGTTCTTATTCCCACCAGATTAATGTTCACGTGACTCTGAACAATATGATCCCACACATGATATTACTATCTATTTCAATCTTCAAGATATTCATATATCCACATATTCATATATATATATATATATATATATATATACATACACACATACTCCTGCTATTACAATTTGTTAGGAATTATATATTTATTCATTTATATATATATATATATATATATATATAAATGAATACCTCTATCTCCATGGATTTTGGACTAGGAATGTTAGTATCCTAAATTCCTATCTGTCTGGTTTTGTTGTGGTTAGCTATTGTTTCTGATCTTCCAAACATACTCGGCTCCTGGGCATTGTTCACCCTTGTTTGTCCCTTACTTTCAGGTGAGACAATGACAACTCAGCTCTCATTATTCTGAAGAGAAACCTGGCCATCTTGGTAAACAAAGGTGTATGCCCTCTTCATAGAATCTCAAAGCTTAGTGTAAATAATGCCATTGTATCTCAGTCTGTGGGAGATTTAATTTATGTGTGACTGGGTTCCATTCTCGTTCCCTCCACATTCATAATATATTTTTAAATACAATTTATATCTATATTATACTTCTGCACATAACTATACGCAGGAACATGCGATTTTTCTCTAACCAACGCCAGTATGTTTCCCTTAAAATACCCTACAGCTGGATACTAGACATCACCTTCTAACCTTAGTCTGACCCTTCCTATCATGTAAAGAGGAATCTCTCTGTCCAGGAACTGTTTGAACTAATAATACTCGCTGACATGGTCTAGGGGAACTATATCTACAATATACGCTATTTGGGTTAAATATGCTATGTTCTAATAACACGCTACATGCTCACAAACTCCGCCGTAAATACCCATATCGTGCGCATGATCTCCAGAGCGATCCTACGCAAATTGCGGATATGTGCACGCACGGCGGACTGAGTGCACGAGCAGCGGGCATGTGCATGGGGTTAGTACAAGGCATATGTATTATGATATTTTTTGACTTTGACAACATAAATAAAAAATCTAAACAGGACAATAGGGACTTACAGTTTAAGACAATATAGGACAAGTAAATAAACACTGACATACAGTAAGTATCAAGGTGGCAGAAAACCGCAGGATTAGGTGCCATCGAGGATGGTTTAAATAGGATTTTAATTACCTATCATTAAATCCTTTTCTCGTAGTCCGTAGAGGATGCTAGGGTCCACATTAGTACCATGGGGTATAGACAGGTCCACTAGGAGCCACTAGCACTTTAAGAGTTTAATAGTGTGGGCTAGCTCCTCCCTCTATGCCCCTCCTACCAGACCCAGTCTGGAAACTGTGCCCGAGGAGACGGACAACTTAGAGAAGGATTTTACACAGATAGTGGCGTGATTCACACCAGCTCACACAAACAAGGAAAACCAAGCTAACTAGCTTGAAAACTCCGCAATAGCTGAATAACATTACTGAACCAAGTAACAACGCAGTACTTAACTAAGAACAAAGCAGTACTGAACGAAGTAACCACTGCAGGATAACGAAGCGCTGGGCGGGCACCCAGCATCCTCTACGGACTACGAGAAAAGGATTTACTGGTAGGTAATTAAAATGCTATTTTCTCGTATGTCCTAGAGGATGCTGGGGTAGACATTAGTACCATGGGGTTGTACCAAAGCTCCCAGAACAGGAGGGAGAGGGCGGAGGCTCCTGCAGAACAGATTGATCAAACTTTAGGTCCTCCGAGGCCAAAGTATCGAACTTGTAGAACTTAGCAAACGTGTTCGACCCTGACCAAGTAGCCGCTCGGCAAAGTTGTAAAGCCGAGACTCCCCGGGCAGCCGCACAGGAAGAACCCACCTTACGAGTAGAGTGGGCCTTAACAGATTTTGGACACGGCAATCCTGCCGTAGAATATGCATGCTGAATAGTGAACCTGATCCAGCGAGAAATCATCTGCTTAGTAGCAGGTCACCCAATTGTCTTGGGATCATAAAGGACAAACAGAGAGTCCGATTTTCTCTTCACAGAGATCTTCATAGCCCTCACAACATCCAAGGTCTTCGATGTAATTGAGGAGTCAGTAGCTACTGGCACCACAATAGGTTGGTTGATATGAAAAGCCGACACAACCTTTGGAAGGAACTGCTTACGTGTCCTGAGCTCAGCTCTATCTTCATGGAAGAGTAAATAGGGGCTTTTACATGACAAAACCCCCAATTCCGACATACGTCGAGCAGAAGATAAGGCCAACAATGTGACAGCCTTCCACGTGAGAAACTTTGCCTCCTGTAAAGGCTCAAACCAGTCTGATTGCAGAAAATGCAACACCACGTTAAAATTCCAGGGTGCCGTCGGCGCCACAAAGGGAGGCTGGATGTGCAGAACCCCTTTCAAAAAAGTCTGAGCCTCAGAGAGAGCAGCAAATTGTTTCTGGAAGAAAATGAATAAAGCCGAAATCTGGACCTTTATGGATTACAAATGCATGCCCATATCCACACCTGCTTGCAGGAAGAGGAGAAACCATCCAAGTTGAAACTCCACCATAGGAAACTTCTTGGATTCACACCAAGACACATATTTTTTCCAGATGCGATGATAATGTTTAGACGTTACTCCTATCCTATCCTGTATCAGAGATCTGGCGTTCAACCTCCATGCCGTCAAACGTAGCCACGGTAAGTCTTGATAAGCGAACTGCCCCTGTTGCAGAAGATCCTCGCGAAGAGGAAGAGGCCTCGGATCTTCCAGCAGTAAGTCCAGAAGATCCGCGTACCAAGCTCTCCTTGGCCAGTCTGGAGCAATGAGAATTGCCTGAACCCTTGTTCTCTTTATGAGTTTTAGAATTCTTGGAATGAGAGGAAGTGGAGGGAACACATACACTGACTTGAACACCCGCGGTGTTACCAGAGCATCCACCGCCACTGCTTGTGGGTCTCTCGTCCTGGAACAGTACCTCCAAAGCTTCTTGTTGAGATGTGAGGCCATCGTGTCTATTTGAGGCACGCCCCAAAGACTGGTCACCTCTGTGAACACCTCCGGATGGAGGCCCCATTCTCCTGGATGGAGATCGTGCCTGCTGAGGAAGTCTGTTCCCATTTGTCCACTCCTGGAAGGAAGATTGCTGACAGCGCCACTGCATGCTTTTCTGCCCAGAGGAGCTGACATAGCAGCTCTGCTCTTTGTTCCTCCCTGTCTGTTTATGTAGGCCACCATCGTCACATTGTTCGACTGTACTTGAATGGCCTGATTTTGCAGAAGATGTGTCCCTTGGGGAAGACACAGCTCTCAGTTCCAGAATGTTTATTGGGAGAATGGATTCCAGACTTGACCACCTTCCTTGGAAGGTTTCCCCTTGAGTGACTGCGCCCAACCCCTGAGACTTGCATCCGTGGTTCGAAGGATCTAGTTCTGAACCACGAACCTGCGGCCCTCCAGAAGGTGAGTCATTTGCAGCCACCAGAGGAGTGAAATCCTTGCTTTCTGCTGCGGGGTACACTGGGCTCCACAAGGATAGACATAGGGGTGTAGAGTAGGATCTAGATCTGAGGCACCAACAGGCTCAAAAGCTTTGACTGTTCCCAAGATGCATAGCGCCGCCTCCTCTATAACCCTGCCTCCCTGCACAGGAGCTCAGTTTTGTAGTTGGTGCTGCAGATAGCAGGCACATAACAGAGGGGCTGCTCCAGGCAGCCCTAAGAAGAGCTTTTTTAGAAGAAAAGTGAAGACTTCAAGGGCTGCAGCAGTGTGTACATGTCTGGAGACATTCACCGCTGCAGCTCCATCTCTCCCCAGCGGCGCTGTACACTCCCGCGCCCTGGTTGCCGGGTAACTACAGCAGGAGGCTCCGGTTTTCTTCTGGTCAGGCACACACGACTGGGGCTCTCCGGGATCGCATGGCCGCGCTTCGGGAGGTGGTGAGTGGGTCCCGCGTGCGCTGGCGGTGGACACTGTGGCAGTACAGGCGATCCCACTAGATCACCATAGCATGGGTGCAAGTCAGGTTTTCTCTTAAAACCTTTTTATGTGTAGCCCGCAGTACCAGGTGGTTTTGCCAGCAGAGGGGATAAGGCTTAGACCTGGAGCCCCTCCCCCAGCCCCAGGGCGCCATTTCCAGTAAATGTTCCCACCCTGGAGCTGCATATCTGTCTCTCCCTCACTCCCTGTCAGTGTTTGGGCGCCATTTCTCTCAGCTACACTGTTCCTGGGACTGCTTGGGCAAATCCTCCTTTGTAAAGCCACCTGGTTGTCAGCGCTGTGACTTTGCAAGACACTTAAGTATTCTACATGTCATTTAGATAGTGATAGTTAAGAAAGTGTGCATTTAGTCAGGGTGCTCTGGTACAAGTACCCTGTGATATACATCCAGTTCTTACGGTGCAGTGTTATATCTATTGATTACAGAGATATATATATATATATATATATATATATATATATATATATATATATATATATATATATATATATATATATATATATACATATAAGCTGGTCCAGTGCAGTATTATTGTTGGTAATAACCTCTGCATTGTATAACTGTGACTATATGTGTGTGCATTAGCTTGCTGGGTGATTTCCATTTCGTGTCTCTCACTCAACTTGCTATCCCTATATTCTATAACCTGAGGGGGCTTGGTGCGTCGGGTTTTATAATAATATAGGATATTCACAAGATATACTCTAATTTGTATTTTTCTCTGTGATTTTAGTCACCAGGGCCCTCATTCCGAGTTGATCGGTCGCAAGGCGAATTTATCAGAGTTACACACGCTAAGCCTACGCCTACTGGGAGTGTATCTTAGCATCTTAAAAATGCGACCGAAGTATTCGCAATATTGCGATCACAAACTACTTAGCAGTTTTAGAGTAGCTCCACACTTACTCTGCCTGTGCGATCAGTTCAGTGCTTGTCGTTCCTGGTTTGACGTCATAAACACACCCAGCGTTCGCACAGACACTCCCCCGTTTCTCCGGCCACTCCTGCGTTTTTTCCGGAAACGGTAGCGTTTTTTTCCACACGCCCCTAAAACGCTGTGTTTCCGCCCAGTAACACCCATTTCCTGTCAATCACACTACGATCGCCGGAGCGATGAAAAAGCCGTGAGTACAAATACTATCTTCATTGTTAAGTTACTTGGCGCAGTCGCAGTGCGAATATTGCGCATGCGTACTAAGCGGATTTTCATTGCGATGCGATGAAAAAGAACGAGCGAACGACTCGGAATGAGGGCCCATATCTCTCCTGTATCCCTGCTTGTGCTTACTAAACTGTGCAGGGGTTTGGGCAAGAGATATTGTGCTGCTGACAATTGTACTGTGTTACCTGATATTGCAAGTATATCATGTCTGCTTCTGAAGGTAACGGTTCTGGGGCTGAACACACTACCGGTGTTGCTGACGCCACAGATACCTATGAGGAGACTATAGCTGCTGCGGGCTCTGGTTCTGGGGACTCTTTGCCCCCCAGTGGGACTGTGGCAACGGGGGTCCATAATGACCCACCGTGGGCTACTTTCTCCACACTTCTGAATACGCTAGTTACTAAACTAACACCCCCTATGGGACCTCCTATACCGGTTCAACCGTATGTGGTCCCCGCGGCTAACCCACCGTAGGCAGATAACTTGTCTGCTCAATTGAAGAAATTGAACCAGTCCTTGACTACTAAAAAGTCTGACCCTCGCTCGCCTAAGACCATGGGGTCCTCTAAGCGAGCTCTTACCTCCTCACAATCCACTGCTGTCACTGACACCTCGTCTGATGAAGTTAGCGCTTACACTGACCCCACAGATTCTGACACAGATACTGCTGATGGGGAGGGTAGTTCACATGTGGATGTTCCTGATCTTTTGGAGGCTGATTCTACAGATTACGGATGATCCCGAGCCATCCGTCCCTCCTAAGAAACCAGATAGGTTCAAGCATCAGAAGGTGGTTAAACAAGTTTTACCTCATTCTGACCACCTAGTGGATATACGTCAGGAATCCTGGGGAAACCCAGGGAAGAAGTTTGTGCCTCAAAAGAAGATGCTGGCTCGCTATCCCCTCGCGCCAGAGCTGTCTAAAAATTGGGAAACGCCTCCTCCAGTAGACTCGCATGTGGCTAGGATGGTGGTTTCCTCAGCTCTACCTGTCCCTACCATCACGTCTCTGAAAGAGCCTACGGATAAACGTGTGGAGGGTTGTCTGAAAGCGATTTACACCATCACGGGAGCTGCACAAAGGCCCACTATTGCAGCGACTTGGGCTGCAGAGGCTATTGAAGCATGGGACCTAGAGTTGGAAGCTGAAATCTCTTCTGACCATGCTAGACAATGCTTGTCATATATTGTCACAGCTTCTCACTATATTAAAGAGGCGGCTTCTGATGCCGGTATTCTAGCAGCCAAGGCCTCTACTGCATCAGTCCTGGCTCGCCGGATATTGTGGCTGAGATCCTTGACTGTGGATCTAGACTCTAGAAAAACCCATGAGGTACTCCCTTTCAAGGGAGATATTCTGTTTGGGGAGGACTTAAATAAGATAGTGGCTGACTTGGCTACTGCCAAAACTGCCTGTCTGCCAAGTAACCGCTCCTTCGGTGTCGAAGGCTAAAGGTACTTCCTTTCGCCCCTTTCGTCCTTCAGGTAAAGCTAAAGGTCAGGCGTACCACAAGCAGGCCCGCACTTCCAAACCTGGTAAGCCGAAGCCCAAAAGAGCCTGGGCTGCCCGTCAGCTAGCTTCCAAGACAGATAAGCCTGCCGCATGACGGGATGGGCCTCCCCCTGGGGGATCCCAGGATGGGGTCCGACTTCTAGGGTATACCCAGGAATGGTTGAAGACCACTTCAGATGCCTGGGTACGGGAAGTCGTCGGTCGAGGTTACGCCATAGCCTTCAAAAACCGTCCCCCTCATCGATTTTGCCTGACAGACATCCCTTTGGACCAGACAAAGGCAAAAACTCTACATTCGGTGTTACAGACACTCCTGGATACAGGAGTGGTAGTACAGGTGCCTCTTGCTCAGAGGGGCCGGGGGTACTATTCTCCGCTGTCTCTAGTCCCTGGTACACCTGGGAGCGCTATTGGACACTCACAACGGAGCAAGGACAAGGGATCCTCAAGCAGCATTCGTGGATGCGCTGACGGTGCCGTGGAGGTTTCGGCTGCCGTACGTGTTCCCTCCGGTGTCCCTCCTGCCCAGGGTAATTCGGAAGTTCAAGCAAGAAAAAAAAAGGAATTCTGCTTCTCATACCTCCAGCGTGGCCCAGACGGCACTGGTTCACAGACCTGCAGGGCCTATCGTCAGAGCGTCCAATCCTACTTCCACAACACCCAGACCTCCTCGTTCAGGGCCCCTGTGTCTACCAGGACCTAGCCCGGCTGTCTTTGACGGCGTGGCTCTTGAAGCTTCCGTCTTGAGGGCTAAGGGGTTTTCTGAGGCGGTCTTTCAAATTATGTTGCGGGCCCGGAAACCGGCTTATGCTCGGATTTACCATAGGGTCTGGCATTCTTACTTTGTTTGGTGTGCATTGACTAATATACAAGAAGAAAAGACAACTCCTTTTTATGGGGCACTCATGTTAGTAATCTAAAACGTAACTTTTATTGAAATTGGACTCACATTAACATACAACATAAAACATATTTTACATAAAAATATTATTTGGTATAACTGGCTAAGCCTCTAAACTTATCTCCATATGTCGTGTTACTTATTATATAATTATAAATATAACCATCCCCAGTAGATGATATAATACTCCTTTAGTATGATTATAAAAATCAAAAACACAAAACACTAAACATTACCAACTCCACAGTGTACCTGTTTAGAGTACACACTGTGATCGAAATTTTTAGTAGTATATGTCCAATATATACTTAAATTTCATTAGAAATTTTAAGCAAAAATCATACATTTGGGAGAGGGGAAGTAAGAGAGAGGAAAGAAGGTTAGAAGAAAGATGGGGAGGATTAGGTGACTAGATGCCTGGTTTCTGCTTTTGGAGATCTGCTTGAAAAGCATCGAATCTCCAATGAGAGAACCAACTGGAGCATATGCACCACTCCCAAGGCCTGTATCTGCTGTTAACTTTATCTGCCCAGTCTAGGGCAAAGTTAATGAGAGTGCAGGGGAGAGGTCCCTAGCCAGTATATAATACCTGTATTGCTGACTACTTAAAAGCCCTACGTTAGTATCAAATACAACGTTTATTTGAAATATCAATTTGTCGTGTACATTCACAATAAATTGTGTGGCATTTGTGAAAAGACACTCAGAGGAAAAAGATGCAGAATTGTTTTATTGCCTAGATATAACATAACTGTCGAATGCAATAATTACTATGAAATACAGCTTTCATATGCAATAACAACCAGGATGTCTACTGTCCCCAATCCTGTCTGTTGACATCGAATTGGGGATGAGAGAGTCCTTTTAGGTGTTTTTGCAATATGAAAATAGTGTGCTTCTGCTGTCGTTATCTCAATAAATGAGTTAAACCGATGAGAGAGCACCGAAATAGTAAGAAAAAAGAAAAGAGAAAAAGGAGAAGAAAAGAAGAGAAGAAGAAAAGAGAGGAAAGAAAAATTGGTTTTGAATAATACAAATAATAAATTCTTATGAGTGTATTCACTGGAAATCCCGATGTATATAGAATAACCCAATATTTGTTTCACCTTCACATATAATTTTCATTTCAAAGTAATTGAATAGAGGGCAAATGTTCCCAGAAGGATATGGGTTAATCAAATAGGAACACAATTTTATGTGATATATTCAGTACAAACATAGTGATAATCTCAAAGATACGTCCAATATAAATAGTTTTGCATTGTATTTGCACTAATAACAAAATTGCATAATGTTTGCAAGAACGGCGTCATATATATGGATGTCACACAACCAGCGCATATACAATAGGAAATTATAACCACCTCATTTGTCTAATTGATTCACATTGGGAAATAGAATACCTAGATTAATATGCCATTTATTGCTGATGGACAAAAAGTAAACAATGTTACTTGTCTGCTGTATATTTTGCTCAATCTTTCCCTGCTGCTGATAGTATGTGGCTCAACATAAATCACAACTCATATGTCATAAATTCCATATTTACTCAGCAGTATAGGGAACTATTAGTTAATAGCGTGCCGCCCACCTTTAATTAGATGTATTTAGAACGGGTAATAGTATATATTGTCCCGGTGTGCGGCTCACTGTAGTTTATAACAACAAATATGCAACTCACCTCAGAGTATTTTCAACAAAGGACATTCTATTCGGGTGATAGTGCATAATAGACACTGATTCCGGCGCACGGATCACCGCAACTTATACTGGTATATATACAGCTCACCTCAAAGTACCAAGTCCCAGTCAGATGTTTTGCCGTCTGGGACTGATGCGGGCGGCGGACGGCGTGCGGCTCGTCGCTATTGCCGTCTGGAACCGCTGCGGGCGGCGGGCGGCTCGTCGCTATTGTCAGGTCGTTGTGAAGAAACAGCAGAGGCAGTTGGATGACATCCACATGCGCCGCTTTGTTTGGTGCGCATCAAACAATTATGACGCTTCCATGTTTAGTACTGCCAAGTTGTTGGCTTTTCTTCAGCAGGGCCTGGACTTAGGCCTGCGTCTGGCCTCCCTCAAGGTTCAAATATCTGCCTTGTTGGTGTGGTTTCAGAGAAAGATTGCGACCTTACCTGATGTGCATACCTTTACTCAGGGTGTGTTGCGTATCCAACCTCCCTATGTCCCGCCTGTGGCTCCTTGGGACTTGTCGGTGGTTTTGGAGGCGTTACAAGTGTCTCCGTTTGAACCTCTTGGTTCAGCTGATCTTAAGTGGCTTTCCCTTAAGGTGGTGTTTCTGCTGGCTATTGCCTCAGATAGAAGAGTATCGGATTTGGGTGCCTTGTCTTGCAGTTCCCCATGTCTGATATTTCACCGTGACCGGGCGGTTCGTAGGACTCGTCCCGGATATTTATTTAAGGTGGTATCTTCGTTCCACCTTAACCAGGAGATATTGGTTCCGGCCCTGGTCTCTCCTGACTTGTCTCCCAAAGAGCGGTCTTTGGATGTAGTACGGGCTCTCCGTATATATGTAAAGAGAACTGCTTCTATGAGGAAATCTGATTCTCTCTTTGTTCTGTTTGGTTTTCACAAACCGGGCTGGCCTGCTCACAAGCAGACTTTGGCCAGATGTCTTAGAATGGTGATTGCACATGCTTTTGTGAGGGCTGGTCTGTCAGCTCCTGCTCACATTACGGCCCATTCTACTCTGTCCGTTGGACGTTCTTGGGCGGCCCGCCGTGGTGCGACCCTTGAACAATTGTGCAAGGCGGCTACGTGGTCCTCCGTGAACACGTTCATTAGGTTCTATGCCTTCGATACTGCCGCTTCCCAGAATGCTTCCTTTGGACGCTAGGTTCTTGTGCCCACTACAGTGCATCCCCTCCCATAAGGAACTGCTTTAGGACATCTCCTATGTCTATCCTTGTGGAGCCCAGTGTACCCCGCAGCAGAAAACGAGTTTTATGGTAAGAACTTACCTTTGTTAAAACTCTTTCTGCGAGGTACACTGGGCTCCACAAGGCGCCCACCCTGACGCACTTAGCTTCTTTTGGTTGGTATGGCATTAGCCGCTGACACTTCTCCTGTCGTGAGAGTGTGGTGTATGTGGCTACGAACTGTTGTCGTCTCTTTTCATGCTACTGCATTGGGCTGGTTAACTAAAAAATGAGCTCCTGTGCAGGGAGGCGGGGTTATAGAGGAGGCAGCGCTATGCATCTTGGGAACAGTCAAAGCTTTTGAGCCTGTTGGTGCCTCGAATCAAGATCCTACTCTACACCCCTATGTCTATCCTTGTGGAGCCCAGTCTACCTCGCAGAAAGAGTTTTAACAAAGGTAAGTTCTTACCATAAAACTCGTTTTTGGCGACAAACGTACCCTCTGGTGGATGTGTAGATGAAATCCCGACCATTTGTCTAGGAGATCCAGTTGGAAGTACCGAGCATGAAATCTTCCATACTGTAGAGCTTCGTAGGAGTCAACCATCTTCCCCAGAAGGCAAATGCACTGATGAACCGATACCCGGGTAGGCTTCAAGACATCCCGGACCATTGATTGTATCACCAACGCTTTCTCCACCAGTAGAAACACCCTCTGCATTTCCGTGTCGAGGATCATCCGCAGGAAAGACAATCTCTTTGTTGGCTCCAAATGTGACTTTGGAAGGTTCAGGATCCAACCATGTTCCCTTAGCAGATAAGTCGTGAGAGCAATGGACTGCAACAACTTCTCCCTGGACGATGCCATTATCAGCAGATCGTCCAGATATGGAATTATGTTCACTCCCTGTCTGCGGAGGAGAACCATCATCTCTGCCATTACCTTGGTGAACACCTTCGGTGCCGTAGAGAGGCCGAATGGCAGTGCCTGGAACTGATACTGACTGTCCAACAGTGCAAATCTGAAATACGGCATAGTGATGTCAAAAATACGTTGCTAAGGAACTGGTAATCAATTACAGTTACAAATCATCTGTGTGTGTGCTATCACATCAAAACCATTATTATTAATGAGGCAATTCGGAACACCGCTGCTAATTACTTGCAACAACAGGGACACAGCTGACTGAACGTTTCGTTGGGTTAATAAGGAACGATAAATATACACCACCTTATCACTGGATATATTGGATTCCCTTTATCATAATTAATAGGGGACCATTTATACATATGTCTATCCAATACTGTTTGGTATAATCAATTGTTCCTGTTTAATTATCATTTGGCTCTGCAGTAGTCATTTTATGGTCAAATATATGCTGTTTTATTAATAAATTGTTTTTAAGATATTATATGTTTGCGCTCCCTATTATAGTATCTATAGTCTTTTTAGTGTTTATCAGGTACAACAGAATACCTTGTGAGAGCTGCAATTACTTATTACTGTTAAAGTGGTCTTTAATTTTAATTCTATTTCTAAAGCGCCTGTATTTAATTCCTGATAGGAATAATTTTTTTTCTTTTTACAAATCTGAGATAAGCCTGATGTGGCGGCCAAATCAGAATGTGGAGGTTACGCATCCTTGAGATCTAGGGATACCAGAAACTCTCCCTCCTCCAGACCTGAGATCACCGCTCTCAGAGACTCCAATTTGAATTTGAACTCCTTCAGATAAGGGTTTAACGATTTCAAGTTCAAAATCGGTCTGACCGAACCATCTGGTTTCGGTACCACAAAGATGTTGGAATAGTAACCCATGTGTTGCATATGAGGTGGAACTCGAACAATGACCTCTTACTTTTCCAATTTTTGGATGGCTTCCTGTAGGGTAGCCCTTTCTGTCAGTAAAGCTGGCAAGCCTGATTTGAAGAATCGGTGAGGAGGGAGTTCTTGAAACTCCAGTCTGTACCCCTGGGACACAATATCCTGTATCCAGGGATCTAGGCCGGATGACACCCAGACGTGGCTGAAACGTCTGAGTCTCGCACCCACCAGCCCATTCTCCAGGCTGTGCCGTCCATCGTCATGCTGAGGATTTTGAGGAACCAGAAGCAGGTTTCTGCTCCTGGGAACCTGCAGATGCAGGCTTTTTGGATTTTGCCCGACCACCTCTAAAAAAGGTGGTAGGAGGCTTGGACTTTTTTGTCTTTGTGGTCCGAAAGGACTGTGATGTTGATGAAGAAAAGGGTTTCTTCATAGAAGGAGCAGCTGAGGGAAGAAAGGACGACTTACCCGCGGTTGCCGTGGAAATCCACGCATGCAACGCTTCCCCAAATAGAGCCTGACCTGTGAAGGGTAGGTTCTCCACACTTCTCCTGGATTCCACGTCTGCAGACCATTGGCGCAGCCAGAGTCCCCTGCGTGCTGAGACAGCCATGGAAGATATCCTTGCATTCAGAGTACACAGGTCCTTCATGGACTCCACCATGAAACCCGCAGAATCCTGTATGTTACGTAAAAACAGTTCAATGTCACTTCTATCCATCGTATCGAGTGCCTGACCACTTTACTATGGCTTTAGAAATCCATGCACAGGCAATAGTGGGCCTTAATGCCACTCCTGAAGCAGTGTATATGGATTTGAGCATAGGGTCAATCTTATGATCAGCTGGTTCTTTTAACGCGGTAGATCCAGGGACAGGTAAAACCACCTTTTTAGACAGTCTGGAGAGAGATGCGTCAACTATGGGTGGGTTTTCCTATTTTTTCCTATCCTCCTCAGGGAAGGGAAAAGCAACCAGAACCCTTTTTGGCATCTGGAATTTTTTGTCTGGGGTTTCCCAGGACTTTTCAAATAATGCGTTTCATTTTTAGACGCAGGGAAGGTTAGCAAGGCTTTCTTATTGTCTGTGAAGTAAGCCTCCTCAACCTGCTCAGGTGGTGTGTCAATAATGTGCAACACATCCCTAATGCCCTTAATAATGAGCTGCACCCCCTTTGCAAGGGATGCCGCCCCCCTCAGCATATCCCCATCACCGTTTGCCATGTCAGAGTCGGTATCCGTGTCGGCTTGCATAATCTGGGCAAGTGCACGTTTATTTGGGTATATGCTAGGGGATTTAGAAGTAATGGGAACAGAACCCGACCAAACTTCCATAGACTTCCTTAAAACCTGAGTTTCAGTCTCAGTATGGGCAACCCTAGTAGAAATCTGAAATAACATTCCCTGGAAGCCAGCCATTGTGGCTCAGATTCAGAAGTCTGAGACATTATATTACATTCCTGGGTACATGGAATGGATTCCTCTGGGGAAGATACTTCCTCTGTAGCATAAGACACAGAGTCCCTGGACATGGTTATTACAGCCTCCCCCCCTTCTACAAACCCCTGTTACCGCACAGGATAGCTGGAGTCGTGTGGAGGGACATTGCTCCCTGTCAGCGTCGCTGGAAGTGGATCTGCAGGGAGAAAATGGCGCTGGTGAGCTGCTGTGTCCGCTCTGAGGAGAAGCTCCGCCCCCAAACATGGCGCGTCTTCCCGCACTATTTGAAATTTATACTGTACTGAGGATTTATGCTAGCAGCGTGTATCAGAGTCCCTGATAGCCTGAGTGACCAGTGTAAGGGTATTTGCGCTGGCCCAGGGCGCCCCACATAGCGTTGCACCTGCTGTACCGCTGAGCCTTCCGGAGTGCAGTATCAGTACTGCGCTCCCACCCTGTTGCCGCCATTCACACCGGCTCCCCGCCTGTCGGGTCGCCGGTGACACACTCAACACCGGAATCTTCTGGCTCTGTTAGGGGGTGGCGGCATGCTGCTGGAGTGAGCGGTCACCTCGGGCGGCTAACGATCATCACCCTCAGGAGCTCCGTGTCCTGTCAGCGGAGATAGTGGCCATTAACCTCTCAGGGTTGGACAATACCCCCCCCCCAAAGCCAGCCCTAGGCATAGGCAAACTAGGCAATTGCCTAGGGCATCTGGAATGCCTAGGGGCACAAGCAGCCTCTGCTTATTAAAATGATATGCGGCATGCCTATATTCTGTGTGTAGCATTTTGTATGCAGATATAGTCACAGTCGCACACAGTATATAGGCATACAGCATATCATTTTAATCAGCAGAAGCTTCTTGTGCATCCTAGCCAAATAGCAATGCAAATAAGATGCATTTTCATAAAAAATAGGCACCCGACGTTAGCAGAGCTGCCAGATGACTCACGCCAGGAACTATAAGTGTCATTATGTGTATAAGGGAATTAATAATGTGTAACATATGTGTAAGGGGCACTATGTGTGTCATTATGTGTATAAGGGCACTAATAATGTGCGGCATATGTGTAAGGGACATTATGTGTGTAAGGGCATTAACAATGTGTAGCATATGTGTAAGGGAAATTATGTGTATAAGGGCATTAATAAGGGTTGGCATAATGTGTAAGGTGCATTATGTTTATAAGGACATTAATAATGTGTGTCATATGTGTAAGGGGCATTATTGTGTGGTATTATGTGTATAAATGCATTACCAATGTGTGACATTATGTGTATAAGGTGCTCTACTGTGTGGCGTAACATATAGAAAGGGCACTACGGTGTGGTCTAATGTGAATAAGGAGCAATATGGTGTGGTATAATGAGAATAAAGAGCAATATGGTATGGTGTAATGTGAATAAGAAGCAATTCAATGTGATGTTATGTGAATAAGGGGCACTACTGTGAGGAGTAATGTATATAAGGTAAAGTGGTTCTACTGTGTGATGTAATGTGAATAAGGGACACTATCACATTATAAATTGTGAATAAAGTTGCACTACTGTGAGGCATAAGTTGAATTGGGGGTACTATTGTGTGGCCATGCCCCTTGCCAACAAAAACACATATCTTTTTGGGCTGTGCGCCAAATGTGCACACTGTTCTTATTTAAATTACAAGGGGTAGGAAAAAAAAACCTGACTGCTATGGGTGGGGGGTGATGGTGCTGGGAAAGGGGTGCAGGGTCAGAGGCGGAACTAGCAGTGGTGCTAGGGGGCACCAGCCAAAATCTTGCCTAGGGCATCATGTTGGTTAAGGCCAGCTCTGCCCCCCCCTTCCCCCCAGCATAAGTCCCACAAAGCAGGGAGGCTGTTGCCAGCAGCCTCCCTTTGCCTAAATTACTCTTAGAAAAAAATAAAACTAAAGAAGCTCTAGGAGCTCCCCTAGCTGTGACCAGCTCCTCCGGGCACATTTTCTAAACTGGGTCTGGTAGGAGGGGCATAGAGGGAGGACCCAGCACACACTATTAAACTCTTAAAGTGCCAGTGGCTCCTAGTGGACCAGTCTATACCCCATGGTACTAATGTGGACCCCAGCATCCTCTAGGACGTAAGAGAATGTAAGAGAAGGATAAGCACATGAGGGTTTAGGGCCCTGCTCGTGAGCGCTTAGTTCCTTTAATGTCTCGACTGTTCCTAGCTCCTCCATCAAATAAGAGGTTTGTAAGAGATCCCACATTGCATCAATAGCTCGACATGCCAAAAAAGAAAACATACATTTAGTTTCCCAATATTTCTGGTGGCATCATCACTGAAGAGAAGTACATGCTTGCATAAGAACCTGTTCAGCCTGTGCCAGACACAAGTCTTTAAACTCTTTACCCTCTGGATTTTTAAAATCTTTGGGCCTAATTCAGGTTGGATCGCAGTACGCGATCCAACCGCAAAAACTAAGAGGATGCGGGCGCTCCGCAAAAAAAGTGATCGCCTCTGCCTGTCAATCAGGGTGTGATCAGGGCGGCTGCGTGACGTCAAACAGAGCCGCTTTGATCAGAAAGATGGCGGCGGGCTGCGCCGACAGGAGGCTACCTCATTTTTTGAATCATGCTGAATTGCGGTGTGGCAGCAATTTCACTGTGGTCAAGGAAGGAAGGGGGGGGGGGGGGGGGGCGGCTGAAAGCATGCTGGACGGCCTTGCCCTGCAATGGGTGGCCCCCAGCATGCGGTCCAAAGGATTTCAAATTCTGCTACTGTGCTTGGCAGAATTTGCAATCCTCACTGAATCAGGTCCTTTGTCAATACACTCAGAACCCCTGTAACTTTTGTTATAGACTTTGGAGGTCATTCCGAGTTGTTCGCTCGCAAGGCGATTTTAGCAGAGTTGCTCACGCTAAGCCGCCGCCTACTGGGAGTGAATCTTAGCATCTTAAAATTGCGAACGAAGTATTCGCAATATTGCGATTACACACCTCGTAGCAGTTTCTGAGTAGCTTCAGACTTACTCGGCATCTGCGATCAGTTCAGTGCTTGTCGTTCCTGGTTTGACGTCACAAACACTCCCAGCGTTCGCCCAGACACTCCTCCGTTTCTCCGGCCACTCCTGCGTTTTTTCCGGAAACTGTAGCGTTTTTTCCCACACGCCCATAAAACGGCCTGTTTCCGCCCAGAAACACCCATTTCCTGTCAATCACACTACGATCGCCTGAGCGAAGAAAAAGCCGTGAGTAAAAATCCTAACTTCATAGCAAATTTACTTGGCGCAGTCGCAGTGCGGACATTGCGCATGCGCACTAAGCGGAAAATCGCTGCGGTGCAATGAAATTTACCGAGCGAACAACTCGGAATGAGGGCCTTTATTTCAGACTTGCCTCTATCCTATGAGTTCATTGGAATATTAGTGGTTGTAGATAAGTTTACTAAAATGGCCTATTTTGTTCCACACCCAGTCCCCAGCAATCTGCTGAAGTATTCATACAGTTCATACAGTAAAATTAGATCTGTCATCTAGCTTTCACCCACATTGATAGTAACTGCAAATATATTCTAATTATCAGCACGATAACTGGACAAACTTCTTCCCCGATAACAGAATTCACACTTGTATTGAAATAAACTATTTTCCAATTCTGAATATTGGGCCTAATTCAGTAAGGATTGCAAGTTCTGCTAATTAGCATAATTTGCAATCCTTCTGTTCGCATGCTGGGGGCCGCCCATCGCAGGGCAAGGTCACCCAGCGTGCTGACCGACACCCCCCCCCCTTGTTAGCAGAAATGAAGGATGCCCGCCTCCATGTTTCCGATAGCTGCGGCTGCGTGTGACGTCACTCAGCCGCCACAATCGCTTCACCGTCCCCCGTTTGCCAGCCTCCGCAGCACTCCGTCTCCGCCCTGGAAATGGAGCGTTGCCGCTATGCCGCCTCTGCCTAATTGACAGGCATAGGCGATCAAATTTTCTGTGCCCCCCCCCCCAGGGCGGGCGCATGCCCAGGACGGGCCGCCACATCTTCTATTTTGTAATTTTTGCAGTTGGATCGCCAACCTGAGTTAGCCCCGTTATCTGCAATCTATTTCTATTCCTGAAGCTAAAACATGTTTTCTTGAGGTCGAAGATTTACATAAAAATTCCCGAGACGTTAAGAAGCACATAATAATTTCAAAGAATCTTAAAAAGACATAAATCCAAGTGGATAAATATTGTCAAGCTGCTCTAAATTCTGCCAGAGAGAGAGAGAATATGGCTAGCTACAAAATTTATGAATCTCCTAAAGCCATCACAAAAATTTGCCAAGCAGTTCATATGACCATTCCTTGTATCCTCCATTTCCATGTCTCTTACAGTAAATTGGCATTTATCAAGTAATATACAAGAAGCACATACGGTGTTCCACGTTTCACAAATAAATGTGAAGCTCATGCCACCTCTGTAAAAAGAAAATGGGCGGGGTGGGGTGCTTGCTTCTTGCAAGGCTGGGAGTTCAGTGAGTCATTGAACTCACAGTGATCTGATGTGGGCAATCCTTCAGAAGCGGGATTAGGATTTGAGGAGTTTAGGATTAGGATCTGAGAAGGCATAAGGAAGTGATAAACCAGTGATATATGCAAGGTGATAAAGGCACCAGTCAATCAGATCCTAACTGTTGATTTACATATTGGAACTGATTGGCTGGTGTGTTTATCAGCTTGCACATATCACTGGTTTATCACTTCCTTATGCCTTCTACAGGTTAATACATTTGCCCCATTATCAGCTTTAACTCCTGAGTTAAATTAGCAGTCTTTTTATTATTTATCCAGGGCTGCAATTTGCCATGGGGTGTATGGTCATTCCTTCTTCTTAACCAGGACCATTAGAAGAGACTGGAGATCTTTATCTATCTGCCCTTTCTGGAAGTGTAATATATGTTGACAGTATTTGACAGTATTTTTCATACATCTATAGGGGATACAGGGGTGCAGATTACAGTGGGGTATAGATGGGGTCCATGGAGCCGGAGCACAATAATTTTTTTAGTCTGTGTGTGTGTGTGTGCTGGCTTCTCCCGTCTATGCCCCTCCCCATCAGACCAGTTTAGAAAATTGTGCCCTCAACTGCTCACACTCTGGAGGGCTCCAGAGTTTTATTAATTAACTCATCATTGTTTATTGTTTTTTAGCTTAAACAACAGACAGACAGTTGGCTCCTGCCTGCTACGAGGGAGTTGCTGGGGGGGATCCAGTCCCACCTTCAGTGGTTGGCGCCCGGGTCCCTGGCTGCTGGGACAATGGTCCCGTGATCCACTCACAGCCAAACATTTAAGGGCTGCACTGGAGCTCCCCGCAGCCCTCCACAACCCAGCAGCAGCTGAAGACGCTGTGTTAAGTAAAGGTCCGGGACTCCGGGTCCCAGGTTAGCACTAGCCCGGACAGGCGGCAGTGCAGCTCCGTTGGCGCCCAGACACAACCTAGAGCTGTTCACAGAGAGGCACCAGAAAATAAAGCGCCATAACGAGGGCACACAGTAGGGAGCTACTGGCGTCCTTAGCTTGGCTGCCGTCCTCTACTGAGGCACCAGAAAGCACCATTAAAGGGCTCCCACACGGACTTGCTGATGTCCTCTAGCTGAGGTGCTATTTCACAGACAGCAAGACACTGTTTGGCGGGGAGAAGCCTGCGCGGACAGAGGTACAGACTCAGATCAAAGCCCAAGTGTTTTTACACGCTGGGGCAAGTGAATAACAGAGTTTTATATCTATAAATATATTAACATAGCTCCCAGATTCTGTACTAAGGGAATCTAGGCTATTCAGTCTGTCTAGCTTTTCATACAATTAGCTAAGGGCTGGTGTAGTGGCTTCTCTCAATTGAGCCCTCAACTAAAACACAGTTACTGTGTCTAAATTATGTATTCTCTAACATTCATATACTGTTGTTATAAGAACTGTATCTTATATATATGCTCTGAGACCTTACACTACTATTTATATACTGTTATTATTAGAACCAGGTCTGATTTAAATATATATACAGTATGCTCTGAAATCATATACTGTTATTGAACTGTGTCTGTGCTAACACTCTCTATTATCATTTACTGTTACGCTAATTGTGTCTGCCCAAAAAACCTGATTCCATTCTGTGTGACTGGTTTTTCTGTAAGGCATCATCATACTGTGAACAGTGTAGACAGCAGTCTGCTTCACAGTCAGCCATGACAATTCAGGAGTTATGGCTGACCTATCCTACAAACTAGCAGCAGCCAGGAGAGATAGGGAAGTCCATTTGTCGCAAACATTACACACCCCTGAACCTATCTGGGCTCAGAATGTAGCAATACCATAATGCAGGGTACCTCTCAACAGTTACAAAAAACGGTTACTCCCTGCAATACTAACATCGTGGGGATATGTCGCCTCTAGAGGAAGGCAAAATTGAGGAAGCTGAGGAGCAAACACATATTGGGCGGGATTCAAATCTTCTGTCCCCCTCCCGCCCCCATCGCGCCCGCCGGCAGTGTTCAAATGTTGCTGCCGATGGGTGCAATATCAGCATTTCAGCTCAAATGCGCGAAAGGTGACCCGTTTGGATGCCCAAACAGGACTTTGTGCAATCGCGCCCATGACTTTAGTCGGGTTTAGCCGCTTTACGCTTCTAAACCCGTCTCATTTGGGCACGATTAGCGCGATAACGGAGGTCAATAGAATATCGCCCCGCGGTCTCTCGTCACTTTAGACGGGCGATAGGTGCACAAAAAATTTGAATCCCGCCCATTGAATGCCCGGAATCTTCCCCACAAGGGGTTAAAACTCTAATAGAGAGGGTCTTCCACATACCTGATAAGGAGACTGGGCCGCAGCAGCCTTCCTTTTGTCGGTAGAAAAACTGAGTCCCTCAGTAAACTTTCCGAAGGACTAGATAGCCAAAGTTCAAAGGGCTAGGTCAGACCCAGATAAGAAGTTCCAAATCCCTAAGGGAATTCTACCTTCTTTTCCTTTTTTCCTCCTGATGGGGGAAACTCGGGGAGAATCCACCGACAGTAGATCCTTCGGTCTCCCGGTTATCAAAAACGATCGTACATGATCTCATGTATTTCCTTCCTTAAAGTAATCAGAATCCTCAGTTTATCTCTGTAATTAGGACTGCTCACTCCATCTAAGGCCTTTTGGGCTCGTAGGGTTTTGGGACCGTCCGTGGACAGTGGTTGCACAAAGAGAGGTGGAGCAGGATTTCCATACAAGGGAGATGTCCTGTTCAGATCAAGATTGAATAAGTGGATATCACAAGCCACCACTTATCTCCCATCTGCAGCCCTGCCACCAAGGTACACGTACACTGATCATTTCAGTTTTCAGCCACCAGGGTTCAAGGGTAGAGCCAGGGGAGCCTAAAATGCCACCAGAGTCGTAGACGTCATACAGCCACTACTTCCCAACAAAACCTACAGCATGATTCCCTCCCCTATTCTCAAGGATAGGTGGGAGCGCGTCCCATACATTTTTAGTTACATCTGGGAGGACACCGACCGAGATGCCTGGGTCAGGGACCTGATCTCAGAGAGTTACACTCCACAGCTTGCCACTCCTCCTACTCTGTTTTTTCGAGTCAAGTTGCCAGCTTCTCTGGAGTATCGGGTAACTCTGCAAGCGGCTTTTCACAGGCTCCTGGAAGCAGGAGTCATTGTCCCAGTTCCAATCAAGGAGAACAGATGTTTCTTCTCAAAATTATTTGTGGTCATAGAAGACGGACAGCTCGGTCAGTTACATCCTGTAGCAGAAATCCCTGAATCCATACCTAATAGTCTTCTGATTCAAGAGGAATCGCTGAGAGTGATCGCGAATTGGAGGTGTCTGAGTTCTTGGTGTCCCTTGATATCAAAGATGCATATCTCCACTTCCCACTCTGACCTACACATAGGCACTCATTCAGTTTTCCTTAAAGAACTCTAAATATCGTTCCAGGCACTGCCCTTGGACCTCGCGCCAGCCCCGAGTGTCGTCACGGAGGTAATGGCGGAGCTGATTTTTCAACTCAGACTACAAACAACAGGTTAAATATTGTTCCATACCAGGACATTCTGCTCCTAACCGCAACCTCCAGGGAACTTTTTTTTAGCTATTACCCTCAAACACCATCTGCTTATTCAGCACGCAGGGAACCTGGATCTCCAGAGATCTCATTAGTAGAGACTACAGTTTCTACGAATGATACTGGACACTGTATCACATATGGGCGAGTATTTACTAAAAATCCGAGTTTGCCCGATTTGTGTTTTTTTTTCTAAGTCCCAATTCGGGAATTCACTAAGCACCAATCTCGGCAGTGTTTGGACTATTCGTAATGGTTTGAATGACAACGTTCACAAATACGAATGAATAGACCATCGGTCAAACGCGGCTGTTATTTCATAGAATATGGGAATTCACTATTCATTCGTATTTGGGTGTTAGTTTCTGAGTGCTCAATTTCGGTCGTATTTTTTTGCGAATCGTTAAAAAAAGCGGCAAAAAAATAGACCTGTTTTTTCATCCGTGTTTACATGTGTTGACACTTACAAATCATTCTAACCTGAATTAGGATGCTTATAAAAGGGACACAAACTTCTCTCATGCAAAATAATTTATTTCCTTTTGTTTGCAGCCCAAAACTTGTAGATTTGTAAGGCAATACACATTTTTCAACATATATCCATTATTACACACATTTGTGTTCAACTTTCAAATATTTCAAATGTTGTTGTTTCTGCATCATGTTTTTAAATCTGATTACTTATTTTTAACACACACAAACATGGCACAACAATAATGTCAGTCATTTTCGGACAGAATTATCTAAATATTATCCCCAACATAGTAGGACACTTTTAGCCAACTCAATTGTGTTTTTATTGTCAATTCATCTAGAGAAGAAATGTTAAACAGTTACAATTCACATTGTAAATTATATTGGTCATGGATGAATCTGCCTGGCTGCCAATTAGTCTGTCTGCTGGCTGAAAGAATGATTAGAATCTAGAAAGAGTAATGATTAGAAAAAAATCAAGTGGTCTGCTTTCTGCCTGCTTAAGATAATCTGCCTGGCTGCCAATTAGTCTGTCTGCTGGCTCAAAGAATGATTAGAATCTAGAAAGAGTAATGATTAGAAAAAATCAAGTGGTCTGCTTTCTGCATGCTAACACCTATGTGCAGCTCAAACAACAGTTTCCTGCTAACAAAAAATACAAAGATGATAAAGAAGAAATTTGCAAAAAAAATTCCTGTTGTTGTTTGTACCAGTTATAATTAATGATGTTGTACAAATTGTCAAGGAGCTAAGTGTTATATATATTCTGTTAATCATACACTTGGTAAGTGTTTTGTTTCTCTTCTCTTTAAAGAAATGGGTGTGTTTTTAAAAAAATGTTTATTTGGGTGGTTGCTTGTCCTGGCCTTTGCCTTTACCACTGTCGTGTTGGCGTGCTCTGGTGGAGCGCCTTGGTGGTGATGACACTGGCGTTACATTTGGAGTAGTCGTACCAGAACTGCTGCTTGCTTGCTGTTGCTGCAGGGATCTGAGTGTTTCCTTGAGGTTAGTGAGGGTGGCATTGAGTTCACGTGTTGCAGCATTTTGATTGTCTACAATTCTGGACATGGATTCATTGATCATTTGATTGCTTTCTAAAATGTTTATATAGCTTTGCTGTTGTCTGTGCTGTTCTTCCATTATGCGCTGTAAGTTGCCCATGACATGTGTAATGTATGTACGCATGATTTCCATGGTATTTGCAATTCTTGTGTTTGTTTCATTTTGTCTACTCCGATTTCTGCTGATTCGTCTGAGGTGAGATGGTAGGCTTGCAAACATTTGGGTCTGCCTACGCAGGCAATCTTCATTAGTGGCCTGCTGTCTAGCCCAAATGGTCCAGAGCACTTGATCAGGGCCTTGTGTTACTGGTGTTGTTGGGCTGTGTTGGGGTGGTGGTGTGCTTTGCTGTGGTGGAGTACTCACAGGTGCTGGGGGGCTGATTCCTTCGATTACTGGATGCATTTCTAACATGATTGTGTCATCCATGTCACTGTGTTGCTGTTGTTGCGGAGGGATGCTGGTACCAGGACTAGAAGCTGAAATTAAAAACATTTATCCGTTACTTATCCATATGTTTAATACATTGGTACAAAGCACTAAACATGGAACACATGTAATGGACTGGTGCTTTCAGATATCCGGCCTAGCAACATCATCACTCATTACTTAAATACATACATACTGTATGCCTGTTTGTGGCAAATGTGTCTGGTTACTTCATTCTGAAAGCAAACACATGAGTTGTATGGTACATCAGACATACTCCTGACTAAAAACACATTGTAATCCATAATGTGTTGCCTTTATAGTGTCTCCAACCAAAACATAGTAATGTTTTTGTATGCAGTTGGCAATGTTAGGACAAACACACATGTGTAAATGATTCGAACAACCTTACTATTTGCAAAGCTTACACATGAGTTTCTGTTGCAGCATCTTCCACACATTGTGCTACTGTTTGGCTGATGTGGACATACATATCTTTACTGGATGTTGTGAAGGCCATTTTGTTAGGTTTCCATTTCATGTTTTACTGACTTGGGTAAGTATAGCAGATTTTGATAGGTATTTACTTAATGAGTTTAAGTAAATGGCTTTTTAAAGATCTGACATTTTTAATTGTTATCACAGTTTGTTACTTACAATCAAGATGAGGGGAGTGTGGTTGGCGTCTTGGAGGTGTGTCCAAAATTTGGCGTGGGGGCACCGAATAAACAGTAGATAATCTTCGTGGCGGGGTAGCTTGCTGTGGTTGGCCCTGGACATCAGACCTTGCTTTCTTTGCTGGGAGATGTTTTTTGTGGTGTGTTCCAGAAGTGCGCCTTCTGCTGCTTAAGACTTCTTTGGATGGACCTAGTATTGAAAGTGACATTTTGTTATGGCCATTCATTTACAAACCTAACCTATACTACAATGGACACTTTACCTGCTTCCGCAACGTCATCATCATCAGATGTGATGGGAGTGACTGTAGGACGACCAGTACTGCTTTTTGTCAACACTGAAAATCCAAAACAACACAAAAAAAAAATTATTCATGCTATTGTATCCACCCATTATGCTTATAAACATTACATCTTTAAAAAATGGATGTTTTATTAAGAATCTAAAAATAAGGACATTAAACACAAAAAGCACAATAACAAACCCAAAACATTGTCCAATAGCCATATGAAAGTACAACACAGGGAATTATATACAGGACACAGACATAGGACACAATTCCAAAAACATACACTAACAAGCCAAAACACACACAGCTTCATTTTCAAATAAAACGAAAAAAAAAAAAAAATCAGATGCAATATAGAAATAGGTCTGAGATGTGGCACTCCAAACACACATTAACACAATATGAGGCCAACAAAAATAAAAAAAAATAAAAACAGTAAGGTAACTAAGTCTGCAGTTGTTGTGTCAGTGTACAAATACAGACTCAAAATGAACCAGCACATAGTGGCCTTGACTTAAACAATATTACATTGAGTACTAATGAAATTACACATGTGACTGCCTTCAAAGACACTTTGCACTACTGCAGCCTCTAACATATCAACCACTGATTTGGAAACATTGCACATGGATAACAGAATAAAAAAACATAGTCCAACTTTCAAAATGTACAATGTGCAAAAGTAAAATATTATTGCTGGACAATTCAATGACACACCAAGTCCAAACTACACATGGAAAATGTACTGTCCAAAAACCACATGACATACAAGCAAGTAAGACGTTACATTGACTTTTGTATGAAACATGATCCAAAACAATGTATTTGATGACGCACACTTGAAGATGGGAGTAATATGCAACGTCACATGACACACATTTAAAACATACAGTAAGCCAGAAGTAATGTCATAGAATGTTAAGGCAAATACACATGCTCACCATCCTTCCTGGGGCGATCGGAATCCCGGACATGGGTTGCAGACACTACTTCTGGAGGGATTATAGTCCGCATGGGCTCCTCATAGTCCAGATATGTGGCAATAAAGTGCGGACCACCACCGGTTTTGCGAGCCGACTTCGCCTCCTTGGCCATTTTGGACTTGACACGTCGCTTTATGTCATAGTACCGTTTGCGGCACGTGTCCTCCGTCCGCTTCACCACCCCCTAACTATTTACAGCAGCAACTACTTTCGCCCACAACACCGTCTTCTTCCGTGTTGGCACCTTGGCTGACTCAGGCCCAAATAGCTGGCGCTGATACTTCATCAGCTCCCGCACCAATGCCACATTTTCTGCATAACTAAACTTGACATTCCGCCCAGTCTTAGTAGTGGTGCGTGGCTGCGGAGCTCTCTGACTGTCACTATCACTGTCACTTGAGGCTGCTGCAGCAACCTCACCCACCTCCACCTCACTAACCTCACTCACGCTCACCTCCTCCACCTGACCGACCTCCACCCCCTCACTCACAGCCTCCACCTCACCCACCTCTGAGTCACACATAATAGTGTGTCTAAACACTTAACACAGAAAAAGAAAAAGACAAACAACACACTCCTCCACTACCACTGCACAAATCACACACACACACACACACACACAAACAGTGACAAGGGACTATAAAAAAAAATTACTTGGACCAAAAATTAGACAAAACCACAGAATACAAAACTACAAGAATGACAAGACTACTTTCAAACACAATACTACACTCAGAAATCGCCCAAAAAACTCCACACCAAACCAACTACTCACCAACCTCCACAGCACAACCTCCCTCCTCACCACTAACTAAACCCACGAGGTGCGGACGGTTTGGGGCGTATTTATATGGTTGCGCACAGACACTCCTACCATCTGAAACACAACCAATCACGAACGGGGATGAAAATCGAAACTAAAAGTGAAAATGCGGCCGCAGGAAAAAAAAACCCTGCCGCGTTTAACTTAGAAAAGAACCCAGCAAAAACAACAAAAACACGTACGCAAACGACAATGACGGCCGCAAATGTGCCAAAAATAACTGACTGGCATCGACATCGGAAAACACGAAAACAATAAACTCGAATGCTTAGTAACTTTGCGTAATATGGATTCAAAAAGTTGCAGGAAAATGCACCCGATACAGAACGAGTTTAAACACTACACAAACCGACTCAAACACGAATATTAGTAAATATTGGCCATGGTGTTCCTTTCCCTCAATAGGGCCCAGATTATTAAAAGCCAGGGCATAGATGGTCATCCAGACATGTCAAGTCTCCATTCATCATTGCATCCATCTCCTCGGCAAGATGGTTGCATCATTCGAGGTATTTCAGTATAGTAGATTTCACTCCCGGACGTTCCAGTTGGATCTTCTACCCACAAGGTCCGGTTCACACCTGCACTGGCTACCCTTAATACGCCTAGCTCAGATACGATTGTCGCTGTGGTGATGGTTACAGACAACACTTCTGCTAGAGTACACTTCTGCTAAAGCCTTCGGCTTTGAACTGTGGGCTTCTGTTCACTGAGGCCAGTCTCTGGGACTTGGAGGCAGTAACGCTGGCCTCTCAGTTCCAGGGTCACTGGTCCAGATCAAAAACCACACTCCAAATAGACATATTAGAGTTGATGGTGATCTCCAGCGCACTAGGCCAGGTGTTTCCCCGTCTACAAGGTCGGTCTGTTCAAGTTCAGTCCGGCAATACCACGGCCGTGGCATATTACAGTCGGGAGGGAACAAAGGGGGTAATTCGGACTTGATTGTAGCTGCAAATTTGTTAGCAGTTGGGCAAAACTATGTGCACTGCAGGGGGGGCAGATATAACATATGCAGAGAGAGTCAGATTTGGTTGGGGTGTGTTCAAACTGAAATCTAAATTGCAGTGTAAAAATAAAGCAGGCAGTATTTACTAGCCGTGCCCAAACTACTCTGAAGCTGCTGACAAGTGCTCTGGGCTGGCGGAAGCTGGATGCCCTGGGGTAAAAAGATACAGGCCCCTCCACTTGGCGAAGACTCGGCGTCTGCCCGGATTGAAGGATCCTTCGGTGGGGACAGCGTCCTGACAGATCCTTTGGATGTGTCTCCTACTTACCCGGTATTTGTTCTTACGCCTACTAACACCTTTTTCCTCCCTACTTCGTGTTTTGTCCTCCCCCCCCCCCCCCCCTTCCATTTCTTCCTACCCTCTCTGTCGTCGTCCCCCCCCCCTTCCCCTTTCTATCCTTACCTTACTATTCTTACACAATAGGCGGTTGCAGCAACCATACTTGATTGAGAGACCCACAAGCCTGTGTAGATTGTCTCTTCTTCTACATTGCAAAAATGACAAAAGGGAGAGGGACAGTCGTCCTATTCAATATACTTTGATAAATGGATGCAGATCTGTATTTATAGTTCTCCACGCTGAACTGACTTTCAAAGCTCATTTATAACCAGTACCAGAAGAATAACTACACTTTTATTTCTACAGTGACTCTTGTTCATAACTCTAACACTTCTGTCATAGATGTGCAAAAGGGCCAGGTCTGGAAATTGCCACAAGCATTGTCCACTGTCATAGCTAATACAGCAGTGCCATCTAATGGCCTTGGTTACTATTACTAGAGAAGTGTTAATTTACACCAGTTTTTATTGCTAGTACAGCGTTTCACGCTGAACTGACTTTCAAGGCTGATTTATAGCCAGTACCAGACGCACAACTACACTTTTATTTCTACAGTGACTCTTGTTCATAACTCTAACACTTCTGTGATAGATGTGCAAAAAGGCCAGGTCTGGAAATTTCCATAGGCACTCTCCACTGTCATAGGTATTACAGCAGTGCCATCTAGTGGCCTTGGTTACTATTGCTAGAGAAGTATTAATTTACACCAGTTTTCATTGATGGCAATGCAGTGTACCCATTGAGGGGTTCACCCCGGAGCCATTTATAGTTTCATGAATACAGATCTGGATTCATAGTTTTTAACGTTGAACTGGTTTTCATAGCTCATTTAGAGCCAGTACCAGAAGAACAACTAAACTTTTATATTTATAGTGACTCTAGTTCATAACTCTTACTCTTATATGACGTATGTGCACAAGGGTCAGATTTGGAAATCTTTACAGGCATTGTTCACTGTCATAGCTAATACAGCAGTGCCATTTAGTGGCCTTGGTTCTTATTACTGGAGAGGGGTCAATTTACAACAGTTTTAAATGCTAGCAATGCAGTATGGTCATTGAGAGATTAATCCCGGAGATAGTTATAGTTTTCCTGGTGGAAAGCAAATTTAATCTCAACTTACTCATTCATTTTATATTTACAAGCTCTATTTGCAATAGGGATAAACCTAGAAAATTAGTGGATTGCTATCAAAGCCATACCTACTGCAGTAGTACCACTTGGTGGCTCTTATTATTATTTTTGTGGAAACACTGCGTATCCAGTACATACTGGAATGTATCTTTCACCTTACGAATTGGGCGAATTGGTGAGTAGCATCATTTATTAAGAATTTGGTGTTAACTGCTAATTGTATATTCATGAGTCATTTTTTTACTTGCTGCAAACGGGTCAGACTTAGGCTCATTCCGTGGATATATTTATAGTGACATAAATATTCCTTGGCATATTGTCCACGGATAGAAGCCGTATACGGTGACTCCAACTTCTACCGTTACCTTGTAACTGGACACAAGACATAGTATTGCCTATTTAGGACTGCACTGCTTGGAGTGTAATTTTATACTTGTATTTATATTTCCCAAGCCCACCTGATATTTTACTGACAATATAACAATTATTCTTGCTGTTATAGTCTTCCTATTGTTTTTACTGCTGGGTAATGGCCCCTTTTGTGATTAGTGGGATATTATTCTATCTAATTTAGACAAAGGAACTTAACTCGTATTGCATTCTAATCTCAACCATTGAAATAGGCGCAACCACATTGGTTGACGATCTCATTACTGTGATTTACTCCTATACCACCTACTGGATACTTATATACCTTGCGTAGGAACCAGACAATATCCTGGTATTCGCAAATCTGATTTTGTGTCCCTTAAATACCCTGAGGTTGCATTGCACGGTGTGTGCTCTCAATTCTTGTATACTAAAATATAATTGTACTTCATTGTTTTACTACATGTAACACTTATTTTAACTCTTAGGAGGATATTCAATTGTTTGAAAAGTCAGTTGAGTGTCTGTTTTTTCCAATCTAATAGACAGGAAAAAACAGACACTCAACCGACTTTTCAACAATTGAATCTCCACCTTAGAGTAGCCTTTCTAGATCTGCAGGCTTTTACCCAAAGAAAGTACTCGGTATTATCAGTCATACCCCGGATTTTATAGGAGTGGGTAACTCTAACAGCCTTCTCCCCTGTTTGAAGGTTCTAAAATTATGGATAAATATTACCATAGAATGTCAACTCACAAATCCCATAATTCTTCTACTGCTACAAGAATAGGTAAAACAAAAAAGCAGGGGAGATCCACCGCTCCATCTTCTCCTATGCATAATTCAGAAGAAGGGGGTTCATTAAGTGCACCCTCATCCCCCATTAATGCCCCAAGAACTCCCACTGCTGCTGAGACAGCTCAAGAGATTTAAAAAAATGATCATGCCACTAATTGACAAAAAACCAGAAACCCTGCAAACTGCATACAATGCCGCCTTAACTAAAACAGACACTAACACTACCTGAATCGCTTCCTTAGAGCAAAGTACGATTGATGCTGAATATCATACTAATTCCCTACAACAATTGGTTGATACTCGGGTCACTTCTATTCAAGCTCTCCAGGCCAAGGTTGACGATCTTGAGAATCATTGTATGCGTAACAACCTCCAATTCATTGGCATCCCTGAAGCAGTTAAAGGCCCAAAACTTCTTTAGTATCTTACAACTACCCTCCCTAGGGAATTAAAAGTCCTCGATTCCCCCGCCTCTACCACATATTGACCGTGCTCACCATCTTGGTCCGGAAAAGCCTGACTCGGCGACCAGACTGAGACCAAAATTTTTTTTTATTCTCGCATGAAGGAAGTGATTCTAGGTGCTTACCGTACGGCTCAGCAATTAGAGGCAAATGGTTCAAGAATTTTTATCTTACAAGACTTACAAGACTCAGGGCCTCTTCCTCTTCGGGAGGATCTGCTGCAGCAGGGGCCGTTCGCCTATCAAGACTTACCCCGGCTACGTTTGACGGCATGGAGGTTGAACGCCTGATACTAGCTCGAAAGGGCATTCCGAACAAGGTTATTCCTACCCTGATACAGGCTTGGAAAGGAGTAACGTCTAAACACCATCGAGTCTGGGAAAAAATATGTATCTTGGTGTGAGTCCAAGAAATTTCCTGCGGTGGAGTTTCAACTGGGACGGTTTCTCCTCTACTTACAAGCTGGTGTGGATATAGGCCTAAAGTTGGGATCTGTGAAGGTTCCGATTTCGGCCCTATCCGTTTTCTTCCAAAAACAATTGGCTGCCCTCCCTGAGGTTCAGACCTTTTTGAAGGGAGTTCTGCACAAATTTCTTACGTGGAAGGTTGTCACTTTGTTGGCTTTCGCTTCTGCTAGATATATGTCAGAGCTGGGGGCTTTATCGTGTAAAAGCCCATACTTGATCTTCCACGAAGATAGAGCTGAGCTCCGGACACGTCAGCAGTTTCTTTCTAAGGTTGTGTCGGCATTTCATATCAACCAACCTATTGTGGTGCCAGTGGCTACTGACTCCTCAATTTCATCAAAGTCCTTGAATGTTGTATGGGCTCTGAAAATTTGTGTGAAAAGGACTACTCATCACAGGAAATCGGACTCTCTGTTTGTCCTGTATGATCCCAAGAAAATTGGGTGTCCTGCTTCTAAGCAGACAATATCTCGCTGGATCAGGTTCACTATCCAGCATGCGTATTCAACGGCAGGCTTGCCGTGTCCTACGACTGTCAAGGCCCACTCTGCTCGTAAGGTAGGGGTCTTCCTGGGCAGCTTCCCGGGGTGTCTAGGCGTTACAACTTTGCAGAGCAGCAACTTGATCTGGGTCGAACACGTTTGCTAAGTTCTACAAGTTCGATACTTTGACTGAACTTCAGAACATCAGAGGCCAATCAGTTCTGCAGGAGCCTCCGCGCTCTCCCACCCATTCTGGGAGCTTTGGTACATCCCCATGGTACTAATATGGACCCCAGCATCCTCTAGGACGTTAGAGAAAATAGAATTTTGGTTACCTACCGGTAAATCCTTTTCTCGTAGTCCATAGAGGATGCTGGGCACCCGCCCAGAGCTTCGTTTTCCTGCACTTGTTATCTGGTTCAGTACAACTTCATTTTAGTTGAGTACTACGTTGTTTACTTGGTAAGTAATGTTTCAGCGGTTGCTGAGTTTTCAAGCTGAGTTAGCTTGATGTGCCTTGTATGTGTGAGCTGGTATGAATCTTGCCACTATCTGTGTTAAATCCTTCTCTCGAAGATGTCCGTCTCCTCGGGCACAGTTTGGGGCATAGAGAGAGGAGCCAGCCCACACTCTCAAACTCTTAAAGTGCCAATGGCTCCTGGTGGACTTGTCTATACCCCCATGGTACTAATATGGACCCCAGCATCCTCTACGGACTACGAGAAAAGGATTGACCGGTAGTTAAACAAAATCCTATTTCTCATACGTCCTAGAGGATGCTGGGGATGCTTCAAGAACCATGGGGTAAAGACGGGATCCGCAGGAGACATGGGTACTTTAAGACTTTAAATGGGTGTGAACTGGCTCCTCCCTCTATGCCCCTCCTCCTCCTCCAGTTAGATTCTGTGCCCAGTGAGACTGGATGCACACTGAGGAGCTCTCCCGAGTTTCTCAGAAAAAAGACTTTGTTAGGTTTATTATTTTCAGGGAGACCTGCTGGCAACTGGCTCCCTGCATCGTGGGACTGAGGGGAGAGAAGCAGACCTACTTCTGTGAGTTCAAAGGCTCTGCTTCTTAGGCTACTGGACACCATTAGCTCCAGAGGGTCCGATCACTTTGTACGCCCAGCTGCTCGTTCCTGGAGCCGCGCCGTCACCCCCCCCTTGCAGAGCCAGAAGACAGAAGCCGGGTGAGTAAAAGAAGATCACAAAAATACAGTGACGGCAGAAGACGGCTTTTGAGGTACCGCGCTGCGGGCCATGCTCCCACATAAGAACGGCACTGCAGGGTGCAGGGCGCAGGAAGGGGGGCGCCCTGGACAGCATAAAACCTCAAATTAGCAACTGGCAGAAGTGTATAAAGTGCCTGGGCACAAATTACAGACCCCCGCCAGTATAAATCTGTAAAATTAAGTGGGACTGAAGCGCGCCATTAAGGGGGCGTGGCTTAGCCTTCACAGCTCTGACCAGTGCCATTTTCTCTTCACAGAAGCTGCAGAGACGCCGAGCCTGGCCTCCCACACTGCTGTACAAGTAACAGGGTGCAAAAGGGGGGTTGGGGGGGGGGGGGCACAAGAGATTTGGTGCTAATTATTTGAAAGTAAAAGCGCTAACAGGTCTGGGCAGTAATTTACTCGCTTCAGAACCGGGATAGGTGCTGGGTTGTGAGCTGGCAGAACTCCCTCTGTGTTTCTCTAACAGGCTTTGTTGTTGGTCTGTCTCCTATAGCCCCAGTGTTGTTGTGGGTGTCGGTACGTGTGTGTTGACATGTCTGAGGCTGAGTGCTTTTCCCAGGAGGAGGCTGGAGGAGGGACAGAAAAGGCTGTAGGAGTGACCGTGTCGGCACTGCCGACGGCTGATTGGGTAAATATGTTGAGTGTTTTAAATGCAAATGTGGCTCGGTTGACTAAGAGATTAGATAAATCTGAGTCCAAGAACCAGACATGGAGGAAATCCATGGAGGATGCATTTTCACAAGCTCAGACTACTTCGGGGTCACATAACGTGCATTTACCCAGATAGCAGATACGGATACCGACACGGACTCTGATTCCAGTGTCGACTATAGTGATGCCAGATTGAATCCTAAACTGGCTAAGAGCATTCAGTACATGATTGTGGCGATAAAAGAAGTGTTGCATATAACAGAGGACCCTGCTGTTCCAGATACTAGGGTCTGTATGTATAAAGGAAAGAAACCTGAGGTAACGTTTCCTCCCTCGCATGAACTGAACGCTCTTTTTGAAAAGGCTTGGGAAAATCCTGACAAGAAGGTACAGGTTCCCAAAAGAATTCCAGTGGCATATCCGTTTCCTTTTGGGGACAGGGAAAAGTGGGAGTCAACCCCCACGGTGGACAAAGCTCTATCGCGTCTATCCAAAAAGGTGGCGCTTCCTGTCTTCTAACACGGCAGCCCTAAAGGATCCTGCGGATCATAAGCAGGAAAATACACTAAAATCCATTTATGTCACTACGGGTTCGATATTCAGGCCTGCCATTGCTTCGGCATGGGTGAGTAGCGCTATTGAAAAGTGGGCAGATAACTTGTCATCTGAGGTAGATACCCTAGACAGGGATAGCGTGCTTTTGACTCTGGGTCATATCAGGGACGCTGCAGCATATTTAAAAGAAACTGTAAGGGATATTGGCCTTTTGGGATCAAGGGCCAATGCCATGGCAGTCTCTGCTAGGAGAGCATTGTGGATTCATCAATGGAATGCTGATGCTGACTCTAAGAAGGCGATGGAGTCTTTACCATTTAACGGTACTGTCTTGTTTGGCGACGGCCTCACTGACCTGGTATCTACGGCTACCGCGGGTAAGTCGTCATTTTTACCTTATGTTCCTGCACAACAGAAGAAAATGCCCCAATATCAGATGCAGTCCGTTCGGCCCAATTAATACAGAAGAGGACGAGGGTCCTCCTTCCTTGCTGCGAGAGGAAGAGGAAAGGGAAAAAGGTCACAGGCTGTGGCAAGTTCCTAAGAGCAGAAGTCCTCTCCAGCTTCTACCAAATCCACTGCATGACACTGGGGCTCCTCTGCGGGAGTCCGCACTGGTGGGGGCACGTCTCAAACTCTTCAGTCAGGTCTGGGTGCACTCGGACCTGGATCCTTGGATATTAGAAATAGTAACCCAAGAGTACAAATTAGAGTTTCAAGACGTGCCCCGTCACCGATTTTTTAAATCGGCCTTGCCAGCTTCTCATCTAGAAAGGGAGGTAGTATGCACTGCAATACTAAAGCTGTGCCAAAATCAAGTCATTGTCACAGTACCCCTGTCACAACAGGGGGAGGGTTTTTATTCGAGTCTGTTCGTGGTCCCGAAGCCGGATGGCTCAGTCAGACCGATTCTGAACCTAAAATCCCTCAATTTCTTTCTGAAAAAATTTAAATTCAAGATGGAATCTCTCCGAGCAGTGATCTCCAGTCTGGAGGAGGGGGATTTTTTGGTGTCGGTCGACATAAAGGATGCTTACTTACACGTTCCCATATATCCTCCACATCAGACATACCTGAGGTTTGCTGTTCAGGATTGTCATTACCAATTTCAGACGTTGCCGTTTGGTCTGTCCACGGCACCAAGGATATTCACCAAGGTTATGGCGGAAATGATGGTTCTCCTGCGCAAGCAGGGAATTACAATGATCCCGTACTTGGACGATCTCCTCATAAAGGCGAGATCCAAGGAGCAATTGCTGAAAAATGTTGCGCTCTCACTGACGATTCTGCAACAACATGGTTGGCTCCTAAATTTGCCAAAATCACAGTTGGTTCCGATGACACGGCAGTCGTTCCTGGGTATGATTCTGGATACAGAATTAGAGAGTTTTTCTTCCAGTGGAAAAAGCTCTGGAAATACAGAACATGGTAAAACAGATTCTGAAACCGACAAAAGTGTCAGTTCTTCAATGCACTCGTTTGCTGGGGAAGATGGTGGCGGCCTACGAGGCCATTCCATATGGCAGGTTCCACGCCAGGGTGTTTCAGTGGGACCTGTTGGACAAGTGGTCCGGATCTCACCTGGACATGCACCGGAAAATAATCCTATCTTCCAAGACCAGGATCTCCCTTCTGTGGTGGCTGCACAGTTCTCACCTTCTGGAGGGACGCAGGTTCGGGATTCAGGATTGGATCCTGGTGACCACAGATGCAAGTCTCCGAGGATGGGGAGCAGTCACACAGGGGAGAAATTTTCAGGGAAAATGGTCAAGCCAGGAAGCTTGTCTGCACATAAACATTCTGGAATTAAGGGCCATTTACAACGGCATTCTGCAAGCGGAACATCTTCTTCGCGGTCTGCCCATCTTGATTCAGTCAGACAACATAACAGCAGTGGCGTACATAAACTGCCAGGGTGGAACAAAAAGCAGAGAGGCGATGGCCGAGGCCACGAAAAAGTTCTTCGATGGGCGGAGAAACATGCAAGCGCTCTGTCAGCAGTCTTCATTCCAGGAGTGGACAACTGGGAAGCAGACTTCCTCAGCAGACACGATCTCCATCCAGGAGAGTGGGGTCTTCATCAAGAGGTCTTTGCAGAAGTGACAAGTCATTGGGGAAGTCCTCAAATAGACATGATGGCGTCTCGCTTCAACAAGAAACTTCAGAGATATTGTTCCAGGTCGAGGGACCCTCAAGCAATAGCGGTGGACGCCCTAGTGACACCGTGGGTGTTTCCATCGGTCTATGTGTTCCCTTCACTCCCACTCATTCCAAAGGTGATAAAGATTATAAGAAGAACAAGGGTTCAGGCGATACTCATTGTTCCAGACTGGCCAAAGAGGGCCTGGTATCCAGATCTTCAAGAGTTGCTCATAGAAGATCCCTGGCCTCTTCCTCTACGGGAGGACCTGTTACAACAAGGTCTGTGCGTGTATCAAGACTTAACGCGGCTGCGTTTGCCGGCATGGCGGTTGAACGCCAAATTCTAGCCAGAAAGGGTATTTCCAGTGAAGTCATTCCCACACTTCTTCAGGCTAGAAAGGAAGTAACGGCAAAGCATTACCACCGTATTTGGAGAAAATATGTGTCTTGGTGTGAATCCAAGAAGGCTCCTACGGAAGAATTTCAGCTGGGACGTTTGCTCCATTTTTTGCAAGCAGGTGTGGATGCGGGCCTAAAGTTAGGCTCTATTAAATTACAAATTTCAGCCTTATCAATTTTCTTTCAGAAAGAATTGACCTCCCTTCCAGAAGTTCAGACCTTCGTGAAAGGTGTGCTGCACATCCAACCTCTATTTGTGCCTCCTGTGGCACCGTGGGATCTTAATGTGGTATTGCAGTTCCTGCAATCTCATTGGTTTGAACCTTTACGTAAGGTTGAGTTAAAATTCCTTACTTGGAAAGTAGTCATGTTGTTGGCCTTGGCACCCATGAGGCGGGTATCTGAGTTGGCGGCTTTGTCTCACAAAAGCCCCTATTTAGTCTTCCATGCTGATAGAGCGGAGTTGAGAACTCGTCAGCAATTTCTGACAAAAGTGGTTTCATCATTTCACGTAAACCAGCCTATTGTGGTGCCGGTGGCTACTGACGCCTTGGCGGAATCGAAGTCTCTCGATGTGATTAGAGCTTTGAAAATCTGTCGCCAGAACGGCGCAGATTAGGAAAGCAGAGGCTCTGTTTGTCCTGTGGGCTCCCAACAAGATTGGGGCTCCTGCTTCTAAGCAGACTATTGCGCGCTGGATCTGTAATACGATTCAGCAGGCTCATTCTACGGCAGGATTGCCGTTACCGAAATCGGTGAAAGCCCATTCTACCAGAAAGGTGGGCTCATCCTGGGCGGCTGCCCGAGGGGTCTCGGCATTACAGCTTTGCCGAGCTGCTACTTGGTCGGGTTCAAACACCTTTGCAAAGTTTTACAAGTTTGATACCCTGGCTGAGGAGGACCTCTTGTTTGGTCAATCGGTGCTGCAGAGTCATCCACACTCTCCCGCCCGTTCTAGAGCTTTGATATAAACCCCATGGTTCTTGAAGCATCCCAGCATCCTCTAGGATGTATGAGAAAATAGGATTTTAATACCTACCGGTAAATCCTTTTCTCTTAGTCCGTAGAGGATGCTGGGCGCCCGTCCCAGTGCGAGCTGTATCTGCAGTTTGGTTTTGGTTACACTCATTTTGAGTTAAGTATAGTCAGTCTGTGACTGATGTTGGTCATGTCGTTGCATGTGTTGTTGTTGAATGCCATGTTGTACAGCGTGTTTGAGGTGTGAGCTGGTATGTATCTCACCTGAGTTTAAAAATTAAATAAATCCTTTTCCTCAAAATGTCCGTCTCCCTGGGCACAGTTCCTATAACTGGAGTCTGGAGGAGGGGCATAGAGGGAAGAGCCAGTTCACACCCATTTAAAGTCTTAAAGTGCCCATGTCTCCTGCGGATCCCGTCTGTACCCCATGGTTCTTAAAGCATCCTCTACGGACTAAGAGAAAAGGATTTACCGGTAGGTATTAAAATCCTATTTTTTTTTGAGGAAATCTTGAGGGTTTGACATACGCAGCCCGCACTACTTCGTCAAAAACCCCAAATACATACCCGCAAAAACATTCACTTGCCCAGATAATGCAAGTTGACACTGATACCGACTCTGATACAGGGGACGGTGATGAGGATATGCAGGGGGGGATGCATCCCTTGCTAAGGCGGAGCAACTAGTGATTGAAGCCATTAGGGATGTTTTGCATACTACTGAGAAGGTACCTGAGCAGCAAGAGGAATCTTATTTTACCGTGAATGAGAAATCCTTGCTTACCTTCCCTGCTTCTAAGGAGTTAAATGCCTTGTTTGAAAAATCCTGGGAAAACCCAGAGAAAAAATTCAAGATCCCTAAAAAACAGGAAAACAGGAAAAAATGGGAAAACCCACCTATAGTGGACGCTTCTGTATCTAGTTTGTCCAAAAAGGTGGTTTTACCTGTCCCTGGGTCAACCACCTTAAGGGAGGTGGCTGACCGCAAGATTGAGACTACGCTCAAATCACTATACACAGCTATAGGCGTGGCTTTAAGTCCCACTATTGCTTGTGCTTGGATTTCTAAAGCCATAGTAAAGTGGTCAGGCACATTACTAGAGGAATTAGATACTATGGATAGGAGTGACATTGAATTGTTTTTGCATCACATACAGGATTCTGCAGGTTTCATGGTGGAGGCCATTGGTCTGCTTAATGCAAGGGCTACTTCCATGGCAGTCTCGGCATGCAGAGGACTCTGACTACACCAATGGACTGCGGATGCAGAATCCAAGAAAAGTGTGGAGAACCTACCCTTCACAGGTCAGGCCCTGTTTGAGGATGCATTGGATGCATGGATCTCCACAGCGACTGTGGGTAAGTCAACCTTTCTTCCCTCAGCAGCACTACCGGCTAGGAAATCTCATCCTACGCCTACATTGCAGTCCTTTCGGACCGCAAAATTAAAAAAATCCAAGCCCCCTCCCACCTTCTTTAGAGGAGGTCGGGGAAAATCCAGAAAACCTGCACCAACAGGTTCCCAGGAATAGAAACCAGGTGCTGCTTCCTCAAAATCTACCGCATGATGGTGGACCTCCCAGCCGGGAGATCGGGCAGGTAGGGGCGAGGCTAAGGGATTTCAATCACGTCTGGGCATCTTCATGCCTAGACTCCTGGGTAAAAGAGATTGTTACCCAGGGTTACAGACTGGAATTTCAAGATCTCCCACCTCACAGATTCTTCAAATCAGGCTTACCAGCTTCGCTGACAGAAAGTGCTATCCTACAGGAAGACAATCAAAAATTGGTTCAAACAAATGTCATTGTTCTAGTTCCACCTCACCTACAACACAGGGGTTATTACTCAAACCTGTTTGTGGTACCGAAACCGGACGGTTTGGTAAGGCCAAAATTAAACCTAAAGCCATTGAACCCCTATTTAAGGGAATTCAAATTCAAGATGGAGTCTCTGAGAGCAGTGATCTCCGGTCTGGAGGAGGGGGAATTCCTAGTATCCCTGGATATCAAGGATGTGTATCTTCACGTTCCGATCTGGCTGCCTCACCAGGCTTATCTAAGATTTGCGCTGCTGGACTGTCACTATCAGTTCCAGGCACTGCCATTTGGCCTCTCCACAGCACCGAGGGTGTTCACCAAGGTCATGGCAGAAGTGATACTACTCCACAGGCAGGGAGTGAACATAATTCCATATCTGGATGATATGCTGATAAAAGCATCTTCCAAGGAGAGGCTGTTACAGAGTATTACTCTCTCAACTCGACTACTACAGGACCATGGGTGGATCCTGAACCTTCCAAAGTCAAGGAGACTGCCCTTCCTGGGGATGATACTCGACACGGAAGTGCAGAGGGTGTTTCTACTGGTGGAGAAAGCGTTGGTGATCCAATCAATGGTCCGTGATGTACTGAAGCCTGCCCGGGTATCGGTTCATTAGTGAATTCGCCTTCTGGGGAAGATGGTAGCCTCCTACGAGGCTCTACAGTACGGAATATTGCATGCACAGTTTTTCCAACTGGGTCTCCTGGACAAATGGTTGGGATCCCATCTTCACATGCACCAGCGGATACGCCTGTTGCCGAAAGCCAGAATTTCACTCCTCTGGTGGCTGCAATCTTCTCACCTACTGGAGGGCCGCAGGTTTGGGATTCAGAATTGGATCCTTCTAACCACGGATGCAATTCTCAGAGTTTGGGGAGCAGTCACCCAAGGGGAAATGTCCAAGGAAAGTGGTCAAGTCTGCAATCCGTTCTGCCTTCTGCAAGCAGCACATCTTCTGCAAGATCAGGCCATTCAGGTTCAGTCGGACAATGTAATGGCAGTGTCCTACATAAACCGACAGGGCGGAACGAAGAGCAGAGTGGCGATGTCCGAGGTAACAAGAATCATCCTCTGGGCAGAAAAGCAAGCGGTGGCGCTGTCCGCAATCTTCATTGCGGGAGTGGACAACTGGGAAGCAAACTTCCTCAGCAGACACGATCTACATCCAGGAGAATGAGGCCTCCTACCGGAGGTGTTCGCAGAGGTAACAAGCCGATGGGGTGGTCCTCTAATAGACATGATGGTCTCTCGCCTCAACAAGAAGCTTCGGAGGTACTGTTCCAGGTCGAGAGACCAACAAGCAGTGCCGGTGGATGGACTGGTAACTCCGTGGGCGTTCCAGTCAGTGTATGTGTTCCCTCCACTTCCACTCATCCCAAGGAAACTAATAAAAAGAACAAGAGTTCAGGCGATCCTCATTGCTCTGGACTGGCCAAGAATCGCTTGGTACACTGATCTTCTGGAATTACTGCTGAAGGATCCGAGGCCTCTTCCTCTTCGCGAGGACCTTCTTCAACAGGGGCCGTTCGCCTATCAAGAATTACCGCGGATACCTTTGACGGCATGGAGGTTGAACACCAGATCTTAGCTCAGAAGGGCATTCCGTCCACGGTCAATCCTAGTCTGACACAGGCTAGGAAGGGAGTAACGTCTAAACATTACCAATTGAATTTGGAAAAAGTATGTGTCTTGGTGTGAATCCAAGAAGTTTCCTATGGTGGAGTTTCAACTAGGACGGTTTCTCCTCTTTCTGCAAGCAGGTGTGGATGTGGACCTACGCTTGGGCTCCATAAAGGTTCAGATTTCGGCCTTGTCCATTTTTTCCCCAGAAACAATTGGCTGCTCTCCCTGAGGTTCAGACATTCTTGAAAGGGGTTCTGCACATCCGTCCACCCTTTGTGCCTCCTATGGCACCTTGGGATCTTAATGTGGTGCTGCAGTTCCTGCAATCGGATTGGTTTGAGCCTTTGTAGTAGATGGACGTCAAGTTTCTTACTTGGAAGGCGGTCACACTGTTGGCATTGGCATCTGCTAGACGTGTGTCAGAATTGGGGGCATTGTCATGCAAGAGCCCCTACTTGATTTTCCATGAAGATAGAGTTGAGCTCAGAACGCGTCAGCAATTTCTTCCAAAGGTTGTGTCAGCTTTTCATATAAACCAACCTATTGTGGTGCCAGTGGCTACTGACTCCTCAATTACCTCCAAAGTCCTTGGATGTTGTGAGGGCTTTGAAAATCTATGTGAAGAGAACGTCTCGTCACAGGAAGTCGGACGCTCTGTTTGTCCTTTATGATCCCAACAAGGGCCCTCATTCCGAGTTGTTCGCTCGCTAGCCGCTTTTCGCAGCAGTGCACACGCTAAGCCGCCGCCCTCTGGGAGTGAATCTTAGCTTAGCAGAATTACGAACGAAGTATTCGCAATATTGCGAGAAGATTTTTCTTTGCAGTTTCTTAGTAGCTCGAGACTTACTCTTCCAGTGCGATCAGTTCAGTGCTTGTCGTTCCTGGTTTGACGTCACAAACACACCCAGCGTTCGCCCAGACACTCCCCCGTTTCTCCAGCCACTCCCGTGTTTTTCCCAGAAACGGCAGCGTTTTTCACACACTCCCATAAAACGGCCGGTTTCCGCCCAAAAACACCCACTTCCTGTCAATCACACTACGATCAGCAGAACGAAGAAAAAACCTCATAATGCCGTGAGTAAAATACCAAACTTCTTAGCAAATTTACTTGGCGCAGTCGCAGTGCGAACATTGCGCATGCGCAGTTAGTGGAAAATCGCTGCGATGCGAAGGAAAAGAACGAGCGAACAACTCGGAATGAGGGCCAACGTTGGGTGTCCTGCTTCTACGCAGACAATTTCTGACTGGATCATGTTTACTATCCTTATTCATGGCAGGATTGCCATGTCCAAAATCTGTTAAGGCCCACTCGTAAGGTGGGTTCTTCCTGGGCAGCTGCCCGGGGGGGGGGGGTCTTGGCTTTACAACTTTGCCGAGCGGCTACTAGGTCAGGGTCGAACATGTTTGCTAAGTTCTACAGGTTCGATACTATGGCCTCTGAGGACCTAAAGTTTGGTCAATCAGTTCTGCTTTTCAGTCATTGGGGCAGATGTATTAAGCCTGGAGAAGTGATAAAGCAGTGATAAGTGCAAGGTGATAACGCGCCAGCCAAGCACCTCCTAAGGTTCTATTTACATATTGGAGCTGATTGGTTGGTGTGTTATCACCTTGCACTTATCACTGCTTTGTCCCGTCCTTATGCCTTCTCCAGACTACCTGTAAATGATGATTTCTCATCAATGATTTCCCTTGAACTCCCCCGCAGTCCTGGGCAAATGATATAGCATACCTCCCAACATGACCCTCTCCAGGAGGGACACAATGCTCTGCTCCTGGACTTTTCTCTTAATGTATGATTGCCGGCACCTGTTTTGAACAGGTTAATGGATAAGAAAGGTGTTTCAGCACAGGTGATGGCAATCATAAGTTAAGAGTGAAGTCCAGGAGCAGAGCATTCTGTCCCTCCTGGAGAGGGTCATGTTGGGAGGTATGGATATAGTACATTGGTAGCCAACCCTGGTCCTCGAGAGCTACCAGCGGGATGCGGTCAAGATCCTGCCGGACGGTATCCCGACGGTCGGAATACCGACACCGTGATCCCGACCGGCACAATCCCGACATAGTCTCCCTCTGTGGGTGTCCACGACACCAATAGAGGGAGAATAAATTAGTGTGCCGAGCGTAGCGAGGCACCGTGCTCGCAGCGTGGCGAGTCTGCAAGCACCCACTTGTCGGGATTGTGCTGGTTGGGATCCCGGTGTCTATATTTCGCCCGCCGGGATCCCGTCTAGCGGGATCTCCTACTGATCCCCTACCAACAGTTCATGTTTTCCAGCTCACCTAGCAGGTGCACATGTGCACTCATTATTCACTGGCACATTTTAAAAAGATCCACAGGTGGAGCTAACTACTAACTTGTGATTCTGTGAGGAGACCTGGAAAATGTTAACTGTTGGTAGCTCTCAATGACCAGGGTTGGCTACCCCTGATATAGTACAATACACATGATATATCTTAAAGTGTGTACACACTGAGATAAATCTGTAAGATTTTGACTATGTAGTGAAAATCTTAAGGAAAGGTAGTGCAGATCTCAAGGTGTTAGGTAGCTTGCAATACCGATTCGATCCCGATGCCGTTCCCATGGGTTCGGTGTCGTAAGGCTAGATAGATTGCGCAGGAAAGTCAACCTTTACTATCTAGTGTACTAGCTGCTAGTACAAAGTATAGTCATAATTGGCACTTGGGCAAAATCGAATGTACAGATAGTCAAAATCTGGGCTCTAGGGGATTTCAAGGGAAATCGCATAGTCAAAATCAGGCATAGCAAGGATCTCATCATGTGTACACACCTTTAAAGCTATATCTTAAGTTTTGGGAGTGGTTACATCCAGGAGCATGCTGTTATTGATAATAGCTTCAGATCTTCCCTGCAGCAGGGAAGAACAGAAGCTCCGACCAACGATCAGCAGGACCGCGCATCATGATCGTTCAGACACTGAACGATCAGCACTATTATGAACTATTTGTAGTTCCGATCCATCAGAAATGGCCAAATCACTCATAATATCGTCTAGTGTATGAACATTACAGTGCGGCAGCCGCACGGAGCTCTGTTTGCACATCAGTGTGGTGAGCAGGGAAGCTCTCATTCTTGTAAGAGCAGAATAAAAGTTTTTACACACCTGAAGAAGATATATCTGCAGGTCAACCAATTGGCAGATATATCTGCACATAGTTATTGTTCATACACGCTGACCAACCACCACTGCCATCTGAAGATCTATCTGTTGTTGAGGACATGGTCCATTTAATCTCCTCTGTACACACTGGCAGATCGTTGTGAAACGTGCCTAATATTCCTGCAATTTACATAATGGGCTGGCCTTCTAAACAGGAGAGAACACTAGTAGGAGACAACAGTATATGTGGCTGGGTTACACCAGGAAAGAACAGTATATGCGCCTGGGTTACACCAGGAGAGAGCAGTAGTATATGCGCCTGGGTTACACCAGGAGAGAACAGTAGTATATGCGCCTGGGTTACACCAGGAGAGAACAGTAGTATATGCGCCTGGGTTACACCAGGAGAGAGCAGTAGTATATGCGCCTGGGTTACACCAGGAGAGAACAGTAGTATCTGTGCCTGGGTTTCACCTGGAGGTAATTCTCTGGGGGCAGAAACTTTGTAGAAGGAGCTGGGTGTGCTGTGAGCAGGTTGTTTGGTGGTGAGCTCCAGCTGCTGCTGCAGGTGCAGTTTACGGGGGTTTCCTTGCTGGCTTCCACGGGCGGGATGGATCTCCCCGGGGGAGAAAGCTCCCTGTGTATGGACATTAATCAGAGCACTGAATTTGCTGCTATAGCTAACCCTGGAGCCACGGCAATATCGGCAGGTGACCAGCCAGAGGTAGTGGTGACCAGCTGTTCTAATGGTGCTCCAAGGCAATCGGAGCTGCAAGCAGACAACCCCAAACTGAATGAGGGTGCTACCTCGAGTGAATCAACTCCAGGTAGAGCGGTGGCAGAAGCTGCGTGCCCGACAATCAGTGAAGCGGGGGTGTCCCGACCATTAGATGCTGGGGAAAATGATCCAGTATCCCCAGGAGGGACTGAGGATGATGAGGAGACATACCAGCATTACAGTATAAAAGAACTGCAACGTGAAGCCCAGCGACTTAACCAAAGAATAGCCCAGAAAAAAAAGAAGCAAAACAAATGTTACAAATGGGAGAGGCCAGTTTTGAGAGAAGAGATCCTGTCACTTGCTTCCGCCCTGGAAAGGGTTAAAGCACGGCTAGTGGTACTGCGGCTGGAGGAGAGGAACAAAGTTAAAGCTGAAAGTGAAAGCACTGCATCTGCTATATCCAGTGATCAGCTGCCGGAGGGGGCTGCAGTGATTGAAGCCCAGGAGCCTGAGGTCTGTCAGTCAGTCAGAGGTGATTCTGTTGCAGAGTTTGGGGTTGGGGAGGCATCTCCCCATTATCCGGCTGTGCTGGAGGGTGTGAAGTGGGCTGCAGGTGCGGTAGGGGCAATGGTGGCTGATGCTGTACCTGCCGCACTGACAGCCAATCTGCATAAACCTGTCCCGCATGTAGAAACAGCTGTGAGATGTGAAGAGGATGAATTGTCAGATTTTCAATTGGAGATGCAATTATTCAAAGCCGTACTCCTGCTGAAGGCCAAAGCAGATAACAAAGATAAAGGTACTGTTGCTGGGCCTTCTGCCAGTGCTGCAGGGGTTAATACAAGTTCTGCAGTATGTGGGGGGAGGGGAGGAGAAGTGTGTGTTCTCTCCTGTGCAGCAGGAACTGAGACAGCAGAGGGGCTGCTCCAGCAACACACTGTGCAGGGAATGTCGGCTTTGGACAAAAGTACACTATCAGTAGGTCAGCAAGAAGTGATTAATATTGTGTATGGTCAGATGGGTGCTCCTAGCAGAGCAAAGGTGGCTGCTGAACTGCTAAATAAGGAAAGAGAGAGAAGGGAAAATGTGACTGTTTCTGGTAAAAGTAGAAATGTGCAACATTGTACAGAAAATGCAGCATCTGATGTGAACAGACAGCTTGTCCCAGGGGTTATGTCTTATGCCACTATGGTACATAGACCCAGTATAAGTTCCATTATGCCCCAAATGAATGTAGGGTCAGGGCAAGTAGGAAAGAGAAGGAACTTGATTCAGTTTAAGTGGGTTGGTGTAGGCGAGACACCGACTGAAGAAAGTTTTTTTCCAGATGATTTTCAGCAGTGCCGTAACTAGACATTTTAGTGCCGTGTGCAAGAAAAAGCATTGCCCCCCCCCCTATATATAACACAGGGGCAGTGCGCATCATAAATATAGTTGTGTGGCTTCATGGGGAATGGCGTGGCCACAAATTAATACTAGTTCATATCATTACGCTGTACAAAAGTCTCCATTATTCAAATAATGCCGCACAGTAGCACCACTTACACACATTACACCAGGTAGAGCCCCTGTCACACATTACGCCAGGCAGTGTCCCCCTTTTTTTATTTTTTACACATTACAGCAGGCAGAGTCCCCATTTTTTACACATTACAGCAGGCACAGTGCCCCTTTTTTACACATTACAGCAGGAGTCTCCTTTTTTACACATAATGGCAGGCAGTCCCCCTTTTTTTACACTTAACGGCAGGCAGTCCCCCTTTTTTTACACATAATGGCAGGCAGTACCCCTTTTTTTTTACACATAACTGTAGGCAGTCCCCCTTTTTTTACACATAATGGCAGGCAGACCCCTTTTTTTTACAAATTAGGCAGAGTCCTGCATTTTTACACATTAGGCGTGGGGGGTAGAGAGAGAGACAGCCATCCAGGGATAGTTATCTGTCAGCCTGCTCCTCTTCACCAGCATCGTGTGCACCTGCAGGTCTGACAGGCACTTCCTCACTGGGTCCAGGGCGCTCTTCTGTCTTCTCCTGAGTAGCGGCCGGGGGGGGGGGGGTCACCGCCATCCTCCAGTAGCAGTGGCAACAAACTAGTTCTGGATGACGTGGGTCCGCTTCCAGGCCAGAGCTGCACTCATCTCCCCTGCCTGAGTGACATCGGTGGCTGCGCCGCTGCGGGACCAGGCGGCGCCGGATTAGGAGGGACAGTACAGCGGCAGCAGCCGCAGCAGAGAGCACACAGAGTGAAAGAGGAGGTTCTGTCCTCACCCTGCTCCGTGTCCTCCTCCCACAGCCCACTCTTATTTCAGCAGGCAGCGTTCAATTTCCGCCACCTGCCACAGCTTCTCTTTCACACTGCTATGGTAGCGGCCGGGCACCTTCTCCGACTGGGCCATGCTGCCAGCGGTTCTGCGCCTACAGTGCATGTGCGCTGTGTGCAAGGCACCGCTGGCACACACCTAGATACGGCCCTGATTTTCGGTTTAGGTTTCCATGCCTCAGATCTGTACGCCTGCATTCACCCAGTTAAAATGCCAGATTTTGATTTAAGCTTTATTTCTTATCAGGGACTTCAGGCTTTCTGGGTGAAGTGGCAGGCGTGCAGATCTTCTAAACCATATGATGCATTTAAAGCTGTCTTAGTAACCAAACAGGATAAAGTGAAGATAACAATCCTTGTCAGTAATGAATCGATCCCACCACAAGATATTCTGTATTGGCTTTCTAGGTTTTGTGATGTGCAGTCTGACCTGATTAAAGTCGGTTTTACCATGGGAGTATGGAGCGGTGCATGGGCTGCCATGGTGAAACGAAGAAACACTGATAGAGGTTTCCTCCACATTCCTTCCGCTGCATACATAAGAAGGGATCGTGTGCAGTGTTTTTACCAAGGACAACCAAGAACTTGTTTCAGGTGCGGTGATTTTAGACACCTAAGTAGTGATTGCAGTGTAATCAAATGTACTCTATGTGGTGAGGTGGGTCATATCTACAAAGATTGTAATAAAGTTACCTGCAATTTATGTGGGGAAGAAGGTCACCCTTATAGTCGATGTCCATGGGCCAACCACAATTTGGGAGAAGACCAAGGTCAGAGAGATGAGCCATCCAAAGGGAGAAAGGAAGTACAGAAGGAAGGTGGCCAGGAGAAAGATAACCAGATAAAGGTTAAGAGGGTGGAAAGTCAGAAGGAGGCCAGTGAGGTGATGGTAACAGAAGGTTCAGTGGGTAGAGAAGTTCCTTTTCAGGAGGTAAGAAGAGGCAATAAAAACAAAAGGAAAGGAGAAGAAATAAAAGTAGTACTTAGCAATCGGTTCGATGCTTTGACTACAGATGAGGAGGAGGTTGGTGAAGTTGTAAGAAATGGTGGTGACCTCTTTTGTGCCCAGGGTCAACAGAAGAAAAACAAGAAACGTGACAAAACGTTTAATTGAAGTTGGAGTCCCAGGGAAAAAGAGTAAAGAAAAGATTAAAAGAAAGTTGAGAGAAGAGGGGGATACAGAGGAGGACAGACAGGAAAGCCTAGAATGGGACCCAGTAGGGACAGATTTGGTAGAGGAGGAAGTAGAGGCCATAGTGGTGGAAGAAACCCAAAATTTGGAGGAGGGGGTTGTAGCCTCAGGGTCTGTGGTTGGCCCGAGTAGTACATTAGAAAGTAGAAAAGTGGGTGACCAATGCCCGGTAATTAGATTTGCCCGTAAGCCACCTGATCGGAGCCTCCTCTAGAGGATGGTTCTAGACAGGATGTGGAGGACGGTGATGGAATGACTTCAGTCATTGAGGAGGGTGATAATATTTCTGTGGAGGTAGTATATCAAGAGTGTGGATCCTCTATGGAGGTTTCAAAGTGTGTTAAGTAAAAGTGAGCAAGGTCCTGTCTCTATAACCAAAGAAACATGGATCCCCAACCCATACGATGCGCCACTATTAATGTGGCTTCCATAGTTTCTGAACGAGCTCATTTTATGGCCTTTGATTTTTTCAATACGATTGAGATTGATTTTTTGTTTTTGCAAGAGACCAGAATTAGCAGGTTGGACACCCTACACAAGGTGAAGCGAGAGTGGAGGTGTGGGCCTTCTTACTGGTCTCTTGCGGCCGAGCCGTACGGTGCGGTGGCAGTGCTTTTTACTGGTATGGTAACTGTGCACAAGGTTATAGAATTACAGGCAGGTAGGTGTATGATTTTAGATGTCAACCTGAGGGGACATAACCTGAGACTCACTAACATCTATGGCTCACAGTCGTCATGGGACAGGAATTGTCTCTTCAGGGAGATAAAACCGTTCCTTTTTTTCGGCCCAGCAGATTGTCTTTGGAGGTGACTTTAACACCGTCATTAGGCCAAAAGACAGGGGAGGTTCAAGGACAACCCTGGGTCCTGATTCCAATTTTTTAGTTAGCATGGTTAGACAGGCAGGTCTGGTGGATGTGCATGTTCGCCATTTCCCAGACCTCACGGGTTACACCTACTTTAGTGGTAGTCGAAGGTCTAGGATAGATAGGTTTTTTGTTAAGGGAACCTCAAAAACTTTGCCTCCAGAGGAAAAGCTAGTAGAGTTCTCTGATCACGCTTTTCTCTTTGTCACTTTAAATGCATCAAAGATTACTCAGAAAGGACGGGGCCTATGGTGCTTGAACTCTGAGCTCCTAAAGGAAGAAAGTGTTAGACAATCTTTTAGGGAATTCTTTCAATCCCAGGAAACACTTTTGGAGGCAGGTTGGAGTAGATCTGAGTGATGGGAAGAGGTTAAAAAAAGAATTTGGAGGCTCTTCCGTAGGCTTGTAGCTAAAAAGAACTTGATAAGACAGAATATCTACCAGAGTCTGAGAAGGAAATTAGATTTCTTGATCTCTGAGCGTGGAGATAGTGGGGAAATCTCCAGAGTGAAGGCTCAGGTGAGGGAATATCAGTATAACTGACTGGATTCTTTAGTTCTGGAGAGGGATTTTGGAAAATACCACTCGCCTGATCCCTACCAGAGCTGTGGAAAATCAGTAGAGGTAAAGGAGGTGAGGGGTCTTTATGATAGAAAGGGTGTCCTTTGTGAGGATAAGGAAGGCATCTTGAATGTTATTAGATCCTATTACTCCGATCTTTTGTCTGAGCAGCCACTTATCAGTGAAAGGATGGAAACATTTCTAAGTGAGACACCTGGACTTTGCAATCCAGATGCCTCTGTTGAAACCTTGGGTAGTAATGTGACAGCAGAGGAAGTTAAGAAGGTGATTGGTCAGTTAAATTTAAAGAAATCTCCAGGCCCAGATGGCTTAACATCTGAGTTTTATATAGTTTTTGCAGATCTCTTGATTCCTCGCCTTGTAGAAGTTTTTAATGAGTGCCTGGGTGAGGGAACCCTCCCTCCTTCTATGAGGTTATCTGCTCTTATATTATTATCTAAGGGTAAAGGGGGGTACTCACGGGAGAGATGTGTGCTGAACGATATTAACACAGACCGCTCAGCACACATCTCTCACCCCGCTCAGCACAGCGCGATGTGCTGAGCGAGGGGGAAAGCCGACGGGGGGCCGCTCACTTCACACAACGGTGAAGTGAGCGACCCGCTAGATTGAGCCTGCATGCAGCTCAATCTAGCATCGGCGATAGCGATGCGCGGGGCCGCGCATCGCTATCGCTGGAGGGCATACACACGGCAGATCCGTGCTTAAAATCTAAGCAATCTAGCAAGATTGCTTAGATTTTAAGCACGGATCTCTCCGTGTGTACCCCCCTTTAGGATCCATCCCATATTGAGAACTGGCGCCCCATCACCCTTCTCAATACGGACAGGAAGATTTTGGAAAAAAATATTTTTAATAGGTTGTCAGAGTTTTCTGAACAACTGCTTTCTCCGTCTCGGCACTGTACTGTGAAGGGCCGAAGCACCTTTAGTGCTGTCCTTAGAGCAATGCCGTGCTGAGAAATGGGGAAAGTACTTGCTGGCATTGGATCAGTCTAAGGCTTTTGACCGAGTGAACCATAAGTACCTTTGGGCCTTGCTTGAAAGGTATGGATTTCCAGTTCGGGTGGTGAATTGGCTAAAAACAATATACAGTCAGGCCGAAAGCTTCCCGCTTGTCAATGGTTGGGTGGGTCCTACTTTTGAAGTAGGCTCTGGGGTCCGTCAGGGTTGCCCCCTGAGCCCCCTCCTGTATGTATTCGCGATTGATCCCTTCATCAGAAGGGTAGAGAACGGTGCAGTGGGAGGGGTGCAGCTGGGCTTGGAGCTACCTTTGAAGGTAGTGGCCTACGCAGATGATGTCACGGTGGTTCTGTCATCAGTGGCAGAGGCATGTGATATGAAAGATCTCATCTGTGAGTATTCTGAGGCCTCGTGCTCTAGAATAAATCGTGAGAAGTGTGAAGCTTTCTGGATGGGGGAGGAAGGTGAGGAATTTTGCCTTCCGGATAGCCTCCCCTGGGCCAGTCCACAGATAAAGATTCTAGGCATTTGTTTTGATCATGTTGATTATGCCACTCTAAATTGGGAGAATACTCTGGAAATTGCTGCCAAGAAAGTAGAGAGCTGGAAGAGATGGAAATTCTCTTTCAGGGAAAGGGTTGATTTGTGCAAAACCTACCTGATCCCAATTTTTTTATTTGTCAGCTATGTGTGTTTTTTGCCTCAGTCTTTATGGACCAGACTGAATTCTCTGTTCTTCCTCTTATTTTGGGGAAACAGGATGAATTTAATCAAGAGAGGTATCACTTACAAATCGAGGAAAGATGGAGGGTTGGGTATGGTCAATCCTGTTGTCTTTTTTTGTAACCATTTTTCTAAAATATAACCTTGGGAGTTTTTTGTTAGAGACTCCCCCTCGATGGGTAAGTGGATTTTGTGTTTGGGTGTCTCCTTTCCTTAGACTTTGGTTAGAAGGAGGCCAAGTGAAGAGCCCTCAAATTCGGAGTGGGTATCTTCCGATCTACATTATCCAGAGCTTGAAAGTGACAAAGCGTTGGGGACTGGAAGTGGGGGAAGTCAAAGACCTGTCCAGGAAGGAGTTGGGGGAGAGGATTTTGCGAACCCACTTTCACGTTCCGCTGTCACTAAGGGATTGCCTAAGCGATGTCGCTTTGGCAGGGTTGGCTCTGATTAATTCAGAGAGAATACCGCTGAAGTTCAGAGCTATTGCATGGATTTCTTTCCATGGGAAGCTTTATGTAAAGGGGAATATGATGTGAAGACATGCCAATGATCGTGATTGTCCACGGGAGGAATGTCTAGGGGAGGTGGAGACAATGGACCATTTCCTGATCAAGTGCCCCTTTAACATAAGAGTTTATAAGAGGGTTTCAAGAGCTTTACGTATCCCGTGCCTTTCGGGGCTTAGTTACCCTGAGTGGGCTTATAGTGCATTTAAAGGATATGGTAGATTTAATTTGACCACCATTTTTTTAGTCAGTTTAGTAGTTAGATATCACACTTGGAGTGCACGGTGTCTAGTTTCCCTGAGAAAGAAAATCCTGTCCTGTGAAGAGGTGATGGAGTCAATTCTGAACGAGGTTGGTAAGATGATGGTTCTGGATAAGCAGAGGATGGATGCTGTCAGGTGGTCTCGCTGGTGGGGTCACCTGAAACCCCCTTGAGTGGGTGGCAGAAATCCTTGTCAAGTCTAGATGGAAACCTTTCTTTTCTTTTCACACCCTGTAGATTTTGGTAAAATGTTTTTTGTGGAATAGGTTTTGCATAGATCTAAAAAGTTTTGCTCAGTTTTACTTTACATAATATGTAAATATTGGGAAGATAGATAAGGATGATAGCTGTGTGTGTTTCTTTTCTGCTTGAGCTACAATATAAATTTAATTTCTTGTATATAATGAAGATATTTATTTATGTATTATATTGTATATACTGTATATATCTGTTGCAAGTTTTAATAAACAAAACATTGCCTGGGTTACACCAGGAGAGAGCAGTAGTATATGCGCCTGGGTTACGCCAGGAGAGAACAGTAGTATATGCGCCTGGGTTACACCAGGAGAGAACAGTAGTATATGCAGCTGTGCCTGGGATACACATTCTAGAATGAGCAAAAAAAATTTCAATTAGATTGTAAACCTGTGCTCAGATTACGATCCCAATTCCCATTATTAAGCATCCTACAAAAAAGGGAGAGACTGGGATTGCAGTATTCTGTAAAAGCGTTTTCTGTAAATTAAATTCAAAAACAAGCTACAGCAATGCCTCAGCTTAAGATTCAACTGGTAGAATACATACTTAAAATATGAATGCGGTTTACTTGAAAAAACTAATTTTGGATTTAAATTTCAATATCTTTGAGTCAGACAAGCAGATATTACTGCGCTCGACAGGTCACTAAACATGGTTACTTTGTGTCTAACCATTTGGAGTCATGCTTGACATTTCAGTAGCAGATTTTAACAGGCTCAGGCTCACTTAGGGCCTAATTCAGTTTGGAACACATCAGCGATGCGTTCGCATACTGAAGCCATTGTGCGCATGCGCAGGAGGCGTACTGCGTGTGCGCACACAGTGAGATGCGATGGCATCTCACTTATGCGAACGTCTCTGCCTGACAGACAAAGGTGTTCGGAGGGCGGGCGAGGGTGTCGATGCGGCATTTAATGGCCGTCAACGTGGCATTGGGGGGAGCGCGGTCTGAACAACAGAGGCGTGTCAGAGCCATTTGTTGGGTAGGCCGTGCTGCTGCGTGACGTCACACACAGCCAATGAAAGCCAAAATATGGCAGCCCACTGCGCAGGCAGAGGCTACCCTCAGCAAAGCATGCAGAGTGGGCTTGCTCTGTGCTGGTCTGCCCCCCGCATGTTAGTGGAATGAGTTGTAGTTGTGCAGATTTTCGCACAACTACAACTCTTGCTGAATTAGGCCCTTAGGTGGGTCATTCCGAGTTGATCGCTAGCTGCCATTGTTCGCAGCGCAGCGATCAGGCTAAAAATCGACATTTATGCGTATGCACCGCAATGCGCACGCGCGACGAACGGGTACAAAATCCTTTGTGGTTTTGCACAGGTTCTAGCAAAGCTTTCAGTCGCACGGCCCAACGCAGGAAGATTGACATGAAGTGGGCGTTTTTGGTTGGCAACCGACCGTTTTTAGGGAGTGCTTAGAAAAACGCAGGCGTGTCGGGGAAAACGCAGGGGTGACTGGACAGGTGTGTGACGACAAAAGCCGTCCCACCGTCATTAGAATCAACGCACACGAAGAGAAAGTACAGGGCTGGTCTTGTTTTGCATAAAATGATTTTGCAGGCACTCTGCTGCACAAGCGTTCGCACTTCTGCAAAGCGAAAATACACTCCCCATTGGGCGGCGGCAAAGCATTTGCACTGCTGCTAAAAACTGCTAGCAAGCGATCAACTCGGAATGACCCCCTTAGTGCATTGACTTAACATAACAAGAAAACTTATTACAGATTTGTTTGTATTGTCCAGCAGTAACATGTGGTGAAATGCCACAACCATCTATGCATATTTCAGTAGGCTCAATCTTTTAAAAAAATAAAAAGTGTAAAACACATAAATACAGTTAACAGTAGCAGAAGCAGCCAAAGGCTGTAATGTCTCCTTTCAGTGCCGTGCAGGGCTGAGCAACAGCAGCAGCAATAGCTTTGTTCTTGGAGGCTGCAATGACTCTCCGGCTGCCCACCTGGATGGCTGCCATAAACAACAATATCAAACCCCCCTCCCCAATGGATGGGATACTCGCTGATGTCTCCCTCCTGCTGGTCAGGGCTCCCACTGGTGTCTCCTTCTGATTAGGCCTCACTGACTGCTGGTGGCTCCCTCGTGTTGAGTGCTGCTCTGGTGGGCCAGGTCCCCGCACAATGTCCCTGGCCCCCATGGCTGTGAATCGCACAATGCTCACAGCTGCTGTGGGGTCTGTCTGCTCTGTCCCATGCTGAAGCAAGGCTGCTGCTCCCACGCAGACACCAAGGATTGTTTGCATAACCCACCCAGCCAAGATAATGTGCTGACCGGTCGACCAGTGGCACCTCAGAAGGATGCATCAGTATAGCTGCAGATATATTGGTCATTGTGCAGCAGGGCCGACGCAATATGTCTGTGAATTACCTGGTTCACAGACATATCTTTGTGCACACCCGCTGATTAGTAAACGATATATCGGCCGTTCAGTTGAACGGCTGATATTCGTCCAGTGTGTACCCAGGATAAGAGCTTCCCTGCTCACAATACTGATGTACAGAGGCTGTAGAGCAGACTAAGGGGTATATTCAATTAAAGTCGAAAGCTGCTGTCGGTCGAAAAGACGATCAGTTTTCAACTTTTTAAGGTGGAGCCGCAGGGAGACGGGGGACAGCCGCGGGCATATAGAGGAGATCAGCGCTAAAGTAGCGCTGCAGCAGGATGTCACACAGCCGCGCCGCTCACGGCAGCTTCCACCCGGCTCCAGCAAGTGAGGTCATGCTTGCTGGAGCTGGGTGGACACTCCTGTGTGGTCAGGCGGCTGTGTGACATCCTCCTGCAGCGCTACTGTAGCGCTGATCTCCTCCATCTGCCGGCGGATGTCCCCACTGGTATCCCCGCGGCTCCCCCTTCCTCTCCTCCTCTGGGTCCCTCATCTCAATTCGACTTGAAAAAGTCGAATTGAGAGGAGATTTGAATATGGGTTGTCGGATCCATTCTGACAAATGCATGTCGGAATGGATCCGACGCTAATTGAATATACCCCTAAGAGCTTCGCGCTGTTGCCGGACTGTAATGACAGGCAGTCATTTTGATGCGCTGCTACACTGCCTGTTACACATCACTGCCACGAAGTCCATGTGAGTATGGGCAGCAGTCCAACACACTCTCCCTCCCCTGTTTGTGTATGAAATCTGTTCCTCCCTCTCTCCCCTCCCCTCTCCCTTCCCAAGTGTGCCTCTGCCCACCCACCCATCTGCCCCCCCCCCCTCCTTATATGTGTCTTTACTTTAGGGGCCCTAGTTTTCTCTTACGTCTTAGAGCAGGGGTGGCCAACCAGTCAGAGACACAGAGCCAAAAAAATGTGTTAGGTACGTCAAAGAGCCGACATCGAGCCGAAGGCGCACATGCAAAAATGGGGTGTGGCCTTGTGCCTTCTAGGCCACGCCCCTGGTATAAAATACATTGAAAAAGCCAGATCCAACATAAAATACATTAAAAAAGCCACTTCCACATAAAATAATTGTAAAAGCCAGATCCATATAAAATATATTGAAAAATCCAGATACACATAATACACTTCAGCTCCCCCATGTGTCACTCCAACCAGCACCCACTTGTCACTCCAACCAGCACCCACTTGTCACTCCAATCAGCACCCTCCTGTCACTTCAGCCAGCATCCTCATGTGTCACTTCAGCTTCCCCCAATTCATGCCACTGCAGCAGCCCATTATGTGTCCTCTGTTTGCTGGTGGGTGTCTCATCTCTAGTATCTGGCTCCCTCAGTTCTAAGTCCCCGTAGTGCTGCTGCGTGTTTTTCTCGAGTGCAGTGGTTACCGGATCTGTTGTGGTCATGTGACTTTGTGTGTTAGGAGCCACATTTGAAGAAAGAAAGAGCCGCATGTGGCTCAAGAGCCACTGGTTGGCCACCGCTGTCCTAGAGGATGCTGGGGACTCCAAAAGGACCATGGGTATAGACGGGATCCGCAGGAGACATGGGCACACTATAAGACTTTGAATGGGTGTGAACTGGCTCCTCCCTCTATGCCCCTCCTCCAGACCTCAGTTAGATTCTGTGCCCAGAGAGACTGGACACGCACTAGGGGAGCTCTCCTGAGTTTCTCTAAAAATACTTTTTGTTAGGTTTTTATTTTCAGGGAGACCTGCTGGCTACAGGCTCCCTGCATCGTGGGACTGAGGGGAGAGAAATCAGACTTACTTCTTCTTAGTTCAAAGGCTCTGCTGCTTAGGCTACTGGACACCATTAGCTCCAGAGGGTTCGATCACTTGGTGCGCCTAGCTGCTTGTTCCCCTGGAGCGCGCCGTCACCCCCCTCACAGAAACCAGAAGAAAGAAGCCGGGTGAGTATTCAGAAGAAAGAAGACTTCAGTGACGGCAGAGGACTTCAGTAACGGAGGTACAGCGCGGCGGTCGCGCTGCGCACCATGCTCCCACACATACACCAACAGCACTTGCAGGGCGCAGGGGGGGCGTCATGGGCAGCAGTTACTGAGGTCTTTTAGCACTGGCAAAGCACATATTTTAAGTGCCTAGGCACTAAATATTAGACCCCCGCCAGTATAATTGTTTAAAATTGAGCGGGACTACAGCGCGCCGGAAGGGGGCGTGTCTTGGCCCTCACAGCTTACCAGCGCTATTTTCTCTCTTCACAGCCGCTGCAGAGACGCTGGCCCAGACCTCCTCTCTCCTTATCAAAGTACAGGGAGCAAAAAGGGGGGGGGGGGGGGGCACAGTAAATTGGTGTGATTTTAACAGCGCAGTGATCATATATTATTTTGTCAGTAGTATATGGGCGCTGGGGTGTGAGCTGGTATACTCTCTCTGTGTTCTCTCTATATTTCCCTGTGGATCTGTCCCCTATTGTCAGTGTGAGAGTGTGTGTGTCGGTACGGTGTGTCGACATGTCTGAGGCTGAGTGCTACTCCCCGGAGGAAGTGATTGGGGGAGCAGAGAAGGATTTGGGAGTGACTATGTCGGCACTGCCGACTGCTGATTGGGTGAATATGTTGAGTACATTAAATGCAAATGTGGCATTATTGTCTAAGAGGCTGGATAAATCTGATTCTCAGACACAAACGTGGAGAAAATCCATGGAGGACGCGTTATCCCAGGTACAGGCCCCCTCAGGGTCACAAAAGCGTTCATTTACCCAAATAGCTGATACGGATACCGACACAGACTCTGACTCCAGTGTCGACTATAGTGTGGCCAGTTTACATCTAAAATTGGTTAAGAGTATTCAGTACATGATTGTGGCTATTAAAGATGTTTTACATATTTCTAAAATACCTGCTGTTCCTGATACAAGGGTTTGTTTGTATAAGGGAAAGAAACCTGAGGTGACATTTCCCCCCTCTCATGAACTGAATGCTCTTTGTGAAAAGGCTTGGGAAACGCCTGATAAAAGGTGGCAGGTTCCCAAGAGAATTTTTCTGGCATATCCTTTCCCCTCTGACGACAGGGAAAAGTTGGAGTCATCTCCCAATGTGGACAAGGCTCTGTCCCGGCTGTCCAAGAAGGTGGCGCTTCCGTCTCCCGACATTGCTGCCCTCAAGGATCCTGCAGATTGTAAGCAGGAAACGACATTAAGGCCATTTATGTCACTACGGGTGCACTCCTCAGACCTGCCGTGGCGTCGGCTTGGGTGAGTAGTGCTATTGCTAAGTGGGCTGATAATTTGGCATCTGACATGGATACCCTGGATAGGGATAACATTCTTTTGACTCTCGGTTATATCAGGGACGCTGCAGCTTACATAAAGGATGCGGCGAGGGATATTGGCCTCTTGGGATCAAAGGCCAATGCCATGGCAGTCTCGGCCAGGAGAGCGCTGTGTATTCATCAATGGAATGCGGATGCCAACTCCAAGAAAGCTATGGAAGCTCTCCCTTATAAAGGTAGTGTCTTGTTTGGTGACGGCCTCGCTGACCTGGTGTCTACCGCTACAGCGGGTAAGTCATATTTTCTTCCTTATGTTCCGGCACAACAGAAAAAAACACCCCATTATAAGATGCAGTCCTTTCGGCCTTATAAATACAAAAAAGGAAAAGGCTCGTCCTTCCTTGCTTCAAAAGGCAGAGGAAGGGGAAAAAGGTCGCCTGCTGTGTCGGGCTCCCAGGACCAACAGTCCTCCCCTGCCTCTGCCAAGTCCACCGCATGACGCTGGGGCTCCCCTACGGAAGTCCGTGCCGGCGGGGGCGTGTCTCCGACTCTTCAGTCAGGTCTGGTTTCACTCGGGCCTAGATCCTTGGGGGTTAGACATAGTGTCCCAAGGGTACAAACTGGAGTTTCAGGATTTTTCAAATCGGCCTTGCCAGTTTCTATCCCAGAAAGGGAAGCAGTGAGTGCTGCGATACAAAAGCTGTGTCTCCAGAGTGTCATTGTCCCGGTACTCCCGTCCCAACGGGGAGAAAAGGTTTTATTCAAGCCTCTTTATCGTGCCAAAGCCGGACGGCTCGGTCAGACCGATCCTGAACTTAAAATCCCTCAATCTGTATTTAAAAACTTTCAAGTTCAAGATGGAATCTCTTTGAGCAGTGATCTCCAGTCTAGAAGGGGGGGGATTTTATGGCGTCAGTCGACATAAAAGATGCCTACTTACATGCCCCGATATATCCTCCACATCAGGCTTTCCTGAGATTTGCGGTGCAGGATTATCATTACCAATTTCAGACGCTGCCGTTTGGGCTTTCCACGGCCCCAAGGGTCTTCACCAAAGTGATGGCGGAAATGATGGTACTCCTACGCAAGCAGGGTGTCACAATTATACCGTACTTGGACGATCTCCTGATAAAGGCGAGATCGAAGGAGCAGTTGCTAAGAAATGTGGAACTCTCCCTGACTGTTCTGCAACATCATGGTTGGATTCTAAATTTGCCAAAGTCTCAGTTGATTCCGACAACTCGGCTGTCCTTCTTGGGCATGATCCTGGACACGGAACTGCAGAGAGTGTTTCTTCCGGCGGAAAAGCTCTGGAAATCCAACGCATGGTCAAGGAGATTCTGAAACCGGCAAGATTGTCGATTCATCAATGCACTCGAGTGCTAGGGAAGATGGTTGCGGCTTACGAAGCTGGACCTGCTGGACAAATAGTCCGGGTCTCACCTGCACATGCACCGGAAAATAAGTCTATCTTCCTAAGTCCATTATCTTCAAATGGAAATAATATGGTACCACAACATACCTGCCATGAGAGGGCCGGCCACCAAAACTCACAGGCTGGGCAAGGAGGGCATTAATCAGAGAGGCAGCACAGGGACTAAAGGTAACCCTGAATGAGCTAAAGAGTTCCACAGCAGAGACTGGTGTATCTGCGCATGTGACCACAATAAGCTGTACACTCCATAGAGCCTGGCTTTACGGAAGAGTGGCCAGAAAAAAAGCCATTAGTTACTGTTAAAAATAAAAAGGCACGTTTTGAGTTTGCCAAAAGGCATGTGGATGACTCCCCAAATGTATGGAGGAAGGTGGTCAGATGAGCCTAAAATTAAAATTTCAACCACAAAGGAAAACGCTATGTCTGGCGCAAACCCAACACATCTCATCACCCCAAGAACACCATTCCCACAGTGAAACATGCTGGTGGCAGCATCATGCTGTGGGGATGTTTTTCAGCAGTAGGGACTGGGAAACTGTTTCTAGTCGAAGGAAAGATGGATGGTGCTAAATACATTATTTAAGTGACCTGGCGACCAAAGCATGAGAACTTTTTTTTAGAGTCTGTCTGTTTTTTCATAGGCATCTAAAACGCCTAAACTGGTATTATTGCAATCTCTGGTAATGAGTGATGCAAATCACGGTCATAAGGTAGCCAGTAATCAATTGTAACGAATTGCACTCACTGTTCAATTTTGCTGGGGATTTTTCAAGCATGATTTAAGTGTTATAATGGAATTTAGTCCTAGATGTAGTGTGGCAAGACTTGTTACTATAGTTTTTTTCTTAGTTGCATTCCAAATAAAACCATTAATTTTAGGACTGAAGAATATAATTACTGACAAAATAACAAGACCCATATTGCTATGTGATGCCAGCAGATGGCACTCAAGTCATTTTAAAAAATACTGTTGCGTTGTATACATTTTGCTGCTTCTCGGGTTATACACAAGCAAGTATCATTTATGTTTTTCTCTGATAACTGGAATTACAATTACTATAGCAAGTGAAATTACTTATTTTATGTTTTCAAACAATCTTTTATATACTGTATAATTCAATCTACACAATTGTATACTATTAAGTCGGGTACACACTGGGTTATTTCAGCCTAAAAAATAAACGATAACGACATAAATGTCAATGTCGTGCTGAGCTGCATGTATGGGAATGCCGGCGGTGACCTCACTGATCGTTATCGTTGAACGATATAGTAGTTCATCGCTGGCAGTCAGCATCGCCCAGTGTGTTCCTGGTTTTACATATAAAACATAACCACCTTTAGTGACAACTATTATTATTATTTCAGTTACATACAACAGACTCCAATTATTTTGTCAATACAGATATCAGCCCAACTTACGGGATCCGGTCAAGATGCCGCCGGACGGAATCCCGGCGGTCGAAATACCGACCGCCGCAATCCCGACATATTCTCCCTCCGTGGGTGTCCACGACACCCATAGAGGGAGAATATAATAGTGTGCCGAGCGTAGCGAGGCACCGTGCCCGCAGCGTGGCGAGCGAAGCGAGCCCGCAAGGGGCTGCGTTCCGCTCGCCACCCCTGTCGGGATTGTGTGGTCGGGATTCCGGTGTCGGTATTTCGACCGCCGGGATTCCGACCACCGGCATTTAGTACTGATCCCCAACTTACATTGTTGGTGATGTTATATACTGTAGTTGTTTTGGTTAAAAACAAGACAAGTGTCCATTACCTGCAACCCTCAAAAAAGCCAGCGGAAGACAAGACAGATACTCTACAATGTCTCACTGAACAGTAGTTATCCACACACACACACACACACACACACACACACACACACACACACACCATCATGGCTCTCTATGCCTTGAATCTAATTCAAATAATCAAATTTAGCAAAGCCCCATTCATAAGCTGAATAACTGGAGATCTACTCCACATACAGCAACATAAGCCATGATTCATCCACATCCTGCCGCCAATCTCAAGTTAATGTTGCATCCTTTGCAGATACCACCATCTTGTCCTGCAAACCTGTGTGCTACCTGCTAAAATTGGAGTGAATTCTACAGTTTTACTAATGTTACTGTAAAGAACCCTATGAAATGGATGTACTGTATGTCTTTGAACCACAAAAGATGATCCTGTATCCTGTGCGAAATCTCTCTCTGAATAAGTTGTCATAAAATATTTGGTATGGGCCATCAAAACATTTTTGCACAATGATCATATACCACCCTTTAGAGAGCTACTTGTTATCCCTTAATTTCTCTGACGTCCTAGTGGATGCTGGGGACTTCGTAAGGACCATGGGGAATAGACGGCTCCGCAGGAGACTGGGCACATCTAAAGAAAGATTTAGGTCTATCTGGTGTGCACTGGCTCCTCCCCCTATGACCCTCCTCCAAGCCTCAGTTAGATTTCTGTGCCCGGCCGAGCTGGATGCACACTAGGGGCTCTCCTGAGCTCCTAGAAAGAAAGTATAGTTTAGGTTTTTTATTTTACAGTGAGACCTGCTGGCAACAGGCTCACTGCAGCGAGGGACTAAGGGGAGAAGAAGTGAACCTACCTAAGTGGTGGTAGCTTGGGCTTCTTAGGCTACTGGACACCATTAGCTCCAGAGGGATCGCACACAGGACCCGACCTCGTCGTCCGTTCCCGGAGCCGCGCCGCTGTCCCCCTTACAGAGCCAGAAGCAAGAAGGTCCGGAAAATCGGCGGCTGAAGACTTCTGTCTTCTCCAAGGTAGCGCACAGCACTGCAACTGTGCGCCATTGCTCCTCATGCACACCACACACTTCGGTCACTGATGGGTGCAGGGCGCTGGGGGGGGGGGCGCCCTGAGCAGCAATATTAACACCTTGGCTGGCAAAACTGACACCATATATAGCCCCAGAGGCTATATAGGTGTAAATTACTCCTGCCAGAATAACTCAAAAAGCGGGAGAAAGCCCGCCGAGAAAGGGGCGGAGCCATCTCCCTCAGCACACTGGCGCCATTTTCCCTCACAGCTCCGCTGGAAGGATCGCTCCCTGGCTCTCCCCTGCAGTCCTGCACTACAGAAAGGGTAAAAAAGAGAGGGGGGGCACAAATTTAGGCGCAGTATAATATATATATATGCAGCTATAAGGGAAAACACTCTTAATAGGTGATATCCCTGTGGTATATAGCGCTCTGGTGTGTGCTGGCATACTCTCCCTCTGTCTCCCCAAAGGGCTTTGTGGGGTCCTGTCCTCTGTCAGAGCATTCCCTGTGTGTGTGCTGTGTGTCGGTACCGCTGTGTCGACATGTATGATGAGGAAAATGATGTGGAGGCAGAGCAAATGCCTGTAAATGTGTTGTCACCCCCTGTGGGGTCGACACCTGTGTGGATGGACTTATGGAAGGAATTACGTGACAGTGTCAGCTCCTTACATAAAAGGTTTGACGACATAGGGCAGCCGGCTACTCAGCTTGTGACTGTTCCAGCGTCTCAAATGTCATCAGGGGCTTTAAAACGCCCGCTACCTCAGATGGCAGACACAGAAGTCGACACGGATACCGACTCCAGTGTCGACGACGATGAGACTAGTGTACCCTCAAATAGGTCCACCCGTTACATGATTGAGGCAATGAAAAATGTATTACACATTTCTGATAGTACCCCAGGTACCACAAAAAAGGGTATTATGTTCGGTGAGAAAAAACTACCAGTAGTTTTTCCTGCATCTGAGGAATTAAATGAGGTGTGTGAGGAAGCCTGGACTTTCCCTGATAAGAAATTGATAATTTCTAAATGGTTATTGGCAGCGTACCCTTTCCCGCCGGAGGATAGGTCACGTTGGGAAACGTCCCCTAGGGTAGATAAAGCACTTACACGTTTATCAAAACAGGTGGCACTACCGTCTCCGGATACGGCCGCCCTAAAGGATCCTGCTGATAGAAAGCAGGAGGCTACCCTAAAAGCTATATATACACACACAGGCATTATATTGCGACCAGCGATTGCATCAGCATGGATGTGCAGTGCTGCTGCTGCGTGGTCAGATTCCCTGTCGGATAATATTGATACCCTGGATAGGGACACTATTTTGCTGACAGTGGAGCATATAAAGGACGCTGTCTTATACATGCGTGATGCACAGAGGGATATTTGCCGGCTGGCATCAAAAATAAGCGCAATGTCCATTGCCGCCAGAAGGGGGTTATGGACTCGGCAGTGGTCAGGTGATGCCGATTCAAAAAGGCACATGAAAGTTTTGCCTTATAAGGGGGTGGAACTGTTTGGGGATGGTCTTTCAGACCTCGTTTCCACAGCTACGGCTGGGAAATTGACATTTTTGCCACAGGCTACCCCACAGAAAAAGAAGGCACCGTATTATCAAGTACAGTCCTTTCGGCCCCATAAACACAAGAGGGTGCGAGGCGCATCCTTTCTGCCGAGAGGCAAAGGTAGAGGGAAAAAGCTGCAGCATACAGCCAGTTCCCAAGAGCAAAAGTCCTCCCCCGCGTCCGGTAAGTCCACAGCATGACGCTGGGGCTTCACAGGCGGATCCGGGTACGGTGGGGGCCCGTCTCAGAAATTTCAGCACACAGTGGGCTCTCTCACAGGTGGATCCCTGGGCCCTTCAAGTAGTATCTCAGGGGTACAGGCTGGAATTCGAGACGTCCCCCCCCCCCCGCCGTTTTCTAAAATCTGCCTTACCAGCAACTCCCTCTGCCAGGGAGGCAGTGTTGGTGGCTATCCAAAAACTGTATTCACAGCAAGTGATTGTCAAGGTACCCCTCCTTTAGCAAGGTAAGGGTTACTATTCCACAATGTTTGTGGTACCGAAACCGGACGGTTCGGTGAGACCCATCTTAAATTTATAATCCTTGAACACTTATATCAAAAGGTTCAAGTTCAAGATGGAATCGCTCAGGGCGGTTATTGCGAGCCTGGACGAGGGGGATTACATGGTCTCCCTGGACGTCAAGGATGCGTACCTGCATGTCCCCATTTACCCTCCTCACCAGGAGTACCTCAGATATGTGGTACAGGACTGTCACTATCAGTTCCAGACGCTGCCGTTCGGGTTATCCACGGCACCGAGGGTCTTTACCAAGGTAATGGCCGAAATGATGATACTCCTTCGCAAGAAGGGAGTTTTAATTATCCCGTACTTGGACGATCTCCTGATAAAGGCGAGGTCCAAGGAACAGTTGGTAGTGGGGGTAGCACTTTCTCGGGAAGTGCTACAACAGCACGGCTGGATTCTCAATATTCCAAAGTCACAGCTGGTCCTTACGACACGTCTTCTGTTCCTGGGAATGATTCTGGACACAGACCAGAAAAAAGTGTTTCTTCCAGTGGAAAAAGCAGAGGAGTTGTCATCTCTAGTCAGAGACCTCCTAAAACCGGGACAGGTGTCGGTACATCAATGCACACGAGTCCTGGGAAAAATGGTAGCTTCGTACGAAGCGATTCCATTCGGAAGGTTCCACGCAAGGACTTTCCAGTGGGACCTGTTGGACAAATGGTCCGGGTCCCATCTCCAGATGCAACAGCGGATAACCCTGTCGGCAAGGACCAGGGTGTCGCTGCTGTGGTGGCTGCAGAGGGCTCATCTACTAGAGGGCCGCAGATTCGGAATACAGGACTGGGTCCTGGTGACCACGGATGCCAGCCTTCGGGGCTGGGGCGCAGTCACACAGGGAAGAAATTTCCAAGGACTGTGGTCAAATCAGGAGATTTCGCTTCACATAAATATTCTAGAGCTAAGGGCCATTTACAATGCCCTAAGCCAAGCAAGGCCCCTACTTCAGAACCAGCCGGTACTGATCCAATCAGACAACATCACGGCGGTCGCCCATGTAAACAGACAGGGCGGCACAAGAAGCAGGAGGGCAATGGCAGAAGCCACAAGGATTCTCCGATGGGTGGAAAATCATGTGTTAGCACTGACAGCAGTGTTCATTCCGGGAGTGGACAACTGGGAAGCAGACTTACTCAGCAGACACGACCTCCACCCGGGAGAATGGGGACTTCATCCAGAAGTCTTCCAAATGCTGGTAAACCGGTGGGAAAGACCACAGGTGGACATGATGGCGTCCCGCCTCAACAAAAAGCTAAAAAGATATTGCGCCAGGTCAAGGGACCCTCAGGCGATCGCTGTGGACGCTCTAGTAACACCGTGGGTGTACCAGTCGGTTTATGTGTTTCCTCCTCTGCCTCTCATTCCCAAGGTACTGAGAATAATACGAAGGCGAGGAGTGAAAACTATACTCGTGGTTCCTGATTGGCCAAGAAGAGCTTGGTACCCGGAACTTCAAGAGATGCTTTCAGAGGACCCTTGGCCTCTGCCGCTCAGACAGGACCTGCTGCAGCAGGGGCCCTGTCTGTTTCAAGACTTACCGCGGCTACGTTTGACGGCATGGCGGTTGAACACCGGATCCTGAAGGAAAAGGGCATTCCGGAGGAAGTCATCCCTACCCTGATCAATGCCAGGAAGGATGTCACCGTAAAACATTATCACCGCATTTGGCGGAAATATGTTGCTTGGTGTGAGGCCAGGAAGGCCCCAACGGAGGAATTTCAACTGGGTCGATTCCTGCATTTCCTGCAAGCAGGGGTGACGTTGGGCCTCAAATTGGGGTCCATTAAGGTCCAGATTTCGGCCCTGTCGATTTTCTTCCAGAAAGAACTGGCTTCACTGCCTGAAGTTCAGACTTTTGTCAAAGGAGTTCTGCGTATTCAGCCTCCTTTTGTGCCCCCAGTGGCACCTTGGGATCTCAATGTGGTTTTGGAGTTCCTGAAATCACATTGGTTTGAACCACTTAAGACTGTGGATTTGAAATATCTCACGTGGAAAGTGGTCATGCTGTTGGCTCTGGCTTCGGCCAGGCGTGTGTCAGAATTGGCGGCTTTGTCCTATAAAAGCCCTTATCTGATTTTCCATATGGATAGGGCAGAGTTGAGGACTCGTCCTCAGTTTCTCCCAAAGGTGGTATCAGCGTTTCACTTGAACCAGCCTATTGTGGTGCCTGCGGCTACTAGGAACTTGGAGGATTCCACGTTACTGGACGTAGTCAGGGCCCTGAAAATTTATGTTTCCAGGATGGCTGGAGTCAGGAAAACTGACTCGCTGTTTATCCTGTATGCACCCAACAAACTGGGTGCTCCTGCTTCTAAGCAGACTATCGCGCGCTGGATTTGTAGCACTATTCAGCTGGCGCATTCTGCGGTGGGACTACCGCAGCCTAAATCTGTAAAAGCCCATTCCACAAGGAAGGTGGGCTCATCTTGGGCGGCTGCCCGACGGGTCTCTGCTTTACAACTTTGCCGAGCTGCTACTTGGTCAGGGGCAAACACGTTTGCAAAATTCTACAAATTTGATACCCTGGCTGAGGAGGACCTGGAGTTCTCTCATTTGGTGTTGCAGAGTCGTCCGCACTCTCCCGCCCGTTTGGGAGCTTTGGTATAATCCCCATGGTCCTTACGGAGTCCCCAGCATCCACTAGGACGTCAGAGAAAATAAGAATTTACTCACCGGTAATTCTATTTCTCGTAGTCCGTAGTGGATGCTGGGCGCCCATCCCAAGTGCGGATTGTCTGCAATACTTGTAAATAGTTATTGTTACACAAATCGGGTTGTTATTGCGAGCCATCTGTTCAGAGGCTCCGTTGTTATCATACTGTTAACCGGGATTCCTATCACGAGTTATATGGTGTGATTGGTGTGGCTGGTATGAGTCTTACCCGGGATTCAAAATCCTTCCTTATTGTGTCAGCTCTTCCGGGCACAGTGTCCTAACTGAGGCTTGGAGGAGGGTCATAGGGGGAGGAGCCAGTGCACACCAGATAGACCTAAATCTTTCTTTAGATGTGCCCAGTCTCCTGCGGAGCCGTCTATTCCCCATGGTCCTTACGGAGTCCCCAGCATCCACTACGGACTACGAGAAATAGAATTACCGGTGAGTAAATTCTTATTTTCTACAAAAGTAGGTGAGATTTAACATTTTGACCTATTTTTGTAGAAATTGCCATTCATTATAAATGTATCACAGTTGATATCACGGATACCTCTTGCTTACCTTTCATTCCCAACCTGGCCCACAAATTATAGTGCCCCAGTTCATATTAAATAACATTTTAATGCTTTCCAGTTCATATTATACTCATTACAAAGAGCAGGTCTTGGGGCATACCTAGATAGATTGCAGGCCCTACAGCAAAAGTTTGTAAGGAGGACCCCTATGTACCACCCAATGGTGAAAAATTGAAATAACACATGTAACTTATGGTGTGTACACACGGTGAGATTTTTTCTTACGATTTTGACTATATAGTCAAAATCGTAAGAAAAGTTAGTGCAGATGGTGAAAGTCACCTTGCGATCCCGATTCGATGCCGATGTGCGGTCCCGCGCGTCGGCATCGCAAGAATAGATAGATTGTGCAGGCAAGTCAATTTTGACTATCTCTATAGAAGAGATAGTCAAAATTTACCCTTATCCAAAATCGCACATAGTCAGTATCGCAAGCACATAATGAGTGTACTGTACTTGCAATACTGACTATGTGCCGACCTGGCCCCTGTCGCATAGTGAGAATCGGGCATAGCCCGAATCTCACCGTGTGTATGGGCCATTTAGAGAGGGAAGATGGGCTCCTCTCAGCTCTAAGCACCATGGCAGCTGCACCTGTGGTAGCCACGCCCTTGGGCACACTCACTGTGTGTGACTTAAGGTGGGTACACACTAGTAGATATATCTGCAGATCAATTGATCTGCAGATATATCTATGGACGGATCGGGCAGTGTGCTGTGCATACACACTGCCCGATCCGTCGGGGACTAACATCATGAACTGGGCGGGCGTGTACACACACGCCCGCCAATCACCGCCGGCCGCCGCAGCATGTGTACGGCCGTACACACACAGCGACACTCCGATATATCGGAAGATATATTGGCCGTCGGCTGTGCTGCACGGCCGAGGCGATACGTCTGTGAACGACGGAGTTCACAGACGTATCGGCCGTACACACTGGCCATCGGTCCCGCGATATATCGGCCGTTCAAGAGAACGGGCGATATATCGACCAGTGTGTACGGGCCTTAAGAGTGGGTCGTTTTTGGTGAGTGACATTATTCCTGGTCTCTTCGGTGCTTAATAAGGCAAGCAAGCTGCCACTCAGTGGAGGGTCTCCGTGAGGGGCCTCTGCTGTCAGCTGGAAGGTTTGGTCAATTGTCCATGCATGAGACCAGTTCCCGGTCTCTTGTGCATTCACTGGAGTAAGCTGTCACAATAGGAGATATAATGTAGGAAAATGGCTCTCTCTAACGCCGCTTAACGCATTTCTCTCTCCCTTGAGAGTTTCATCAGAAGGTGGAATTTTGGTTAGCCAGGTCTCGAGGTTTAAAAGACCAGTGGCCAATCACTGTTTGGATCAGTTATCCTAATTACATATAAAACGCCTGTGTTGCCTTGCCTGGCTCATACACCCGCTACAACACATGTAAAGAGTTCTAGGTGGAGAAACTGTTTTAAATAGAAAATGTATTTCTCTTACGTCCTAGAGGATGCTGGGGTCCACATTAGTACCATGGGGTATAGATGGGTCCACCAGGGAGGCTGCTGGCAACAGCCTCCCTGCTTCGTGGGACTAAGGGGGGAGTAGTGTCCGCCCTGCGGGGTCTGAGACACTATCTCCGCTGACAGGACACTGAGCTCCTGAGAGGATAGATCGTTCCCCGCCACAGGGGATCGCTCACCCCAGCAGCATACTGCCACCCCCTTACAGAGCTGAAGATTAGTGGCGAGTGAGTCACCGACCCCTCTAGCAAGCGGGGGGCCAGTGTGAAGATGGCGGCAACAGGGTAGGAGCGCAGTACTAACTGCGCTCCAGAGGCTCATCGGTACATAGTGCGGTGCTGTGAGGGGCGCCTTGAGCCAGCGCCTGAACCCTGCACTGGTCAGCAAGCCTGTCGTGGTCCGTGGATCTCAGCCAGCATTTTACCTCAGGCCAGTATAATCCTTGTGAAGAGCTGGAAGACAGCGCCATTTTGGGGGTGGAGCTTCTGAGAGTGGACCCAGCAGTATTCAGCGCCATTTTCCTACCTGCACAGCGCTGTCCAGGAAGAGCAAGTCCCTCCACAGCAACTCCAGCTATCTCTCACGGTACCAGGGGGTTGTAGAAGGGGGAGAGGCTGCATTAAGACTGTGTAACCTATTAAGGTGCACAGTCAGCGCTAGAAGGGGTCTGGCTTCGATCTCTGTGTCTCTCTTGCCATTCTTGGGGGTGAAACGCTGTCTGTCCTCCCCTGTGTGTGTGTGGAGTGTCTGTGGTCTCCATTAAGCAATGTCCAGGGACTCTGTGTCATATGCTGCAGAGGATATGTCCTCTCAGGATGATCCCATTCCATGTAATCAGGATTGCACTGGTTTAGCACAGATACCAGCAAAGGAACCTGAGTGGTTATCCTCTATCAAATCTATGATTTCTCAGATTTCAAATAGGGTTGCGCAAAATGAATCTGCAACTCAGGCTTTACAGAACTCTATGGCAGTCTGGCCCAGTTCTGGGACCTCAGGGCACCCTGCTGTATATTCACATAAACGTGCTCTTCCGCAGATTGCAGGATGATACGGATACCGATTTTGACACTGCAGACGGTGATGGGGATGTGTTGCGGGGGGCAGCATCTCTTGCTAAAGGGGTGCAGTTGATGATAGAGGCTATTAGAGATGTGTTGAGTATTGCTGATATAACACCTGAGCAGGTTGAGGAGGCTTACTTCGCTGAAAATAAGAAAGCCTCGCTAACCTTCCCTGCGTCAAAGGAATTAAATGCTATATTTGAATAGAAAACCTGGATAAAAAATTCCAGATATCCAAAAGGGTTCTGGTAGCGTTTCCTTTCCCGGTAGAGGATAGAAAAAAATGGGAAAACCCACCTATTGTTGACGCATCAGTATCCAGACTCTCAAAAAGGGTGGTTTTACCTGTTCCAGGATCTACGGCATTGAAAGAGCCGGCTGATCGTAAAATTACTAATAATACGCTCAAATCCATGTACACGGCTTCTGGGGCAATACTACGCCCCACTATTGCCAGTGCTTGGATTGCCAAGGCTATGGTAAAGTGGTCAGGCACATTACTTGAGGACTTGGATACTATGGAAATATGTGATGTTGAATTGTTTTACGTAACATTCAGGATTGGTGTAGTTTGGTTAATGGCCTTGTGTGTGAGTAAAAGTATTTTATATTGAATGCGGTAGAATACAGATAACCAATGGAGGGACTGACAGAGTGGATCTGCAGACAATGAACGTCTAGCGAGGAAGATAAGCCTCGTCGCTGCATTCAGAATGGATTGTAGTGGTGAGAGTCTCGTTTTGGGAAGACCAGTTAGGAGACTATTGCAATAATCAATGCGGGAGATAATGAGAGTGTGGATTAGAGTTTTAGCAGTGTCTTGTGTAAGGTATGGTCGTATTTTGGATATGTTTTTTTAGATGTATGTAACATGATCTTGAGACAGATTGAATGTGGGGAACAAAGGACAGATCAGAGTCAATGATGACACCTAGGCAGCAAGCTTTTGGGGTAAGGTAGATAGTCGAGTTTTCAACAATGATAGAGATATCAGGTTGGTACCTACTATTGGCCGGTGGAAATATAATTAACTCTGTCTTTGAAATATTCAGTTTGAGGTGGCGAGATGTCATCCAGGATGAAATGGCAGAAAGGCATTCAGTGACACGGTCCAGTACAGATAGGGACAAGTTAGGGGAGGATAGGTAGATTTGAGTATCATCTGCGTACAGATAATACTGAAATACCAAAAGAGCTGATTAGTTTACCAAGAGATGAGGTATAGATAGAGCCTTGCGGTACTCCAACTGAAAGAGGTAGAGTAGAGCAGGTAGATAAAATGTGTATATACGTTGCGTATACACACCGACACGTTATCAATATAGCGACACGGGTGGCTGAGTACACTTTACCCCAAACAAGAATGGAATGAGACACCAGTTGTTAAATGTTATGTTGTGGTCCAACGCATTAACAGCATTTACTTAAGAATATATAGATAAAAAGGTACAACAAGGGGGGTAATTCCAAGTTGATCGCAGCAGGAAATTTTGTAGCAGTTGGGCAAAACCATGTGCACTGCAGGGGGGACAGATTTTACATGTGCAGAGAGAGTTAGATTAGGGTGGGTTATTTTGTTTCTGTGCAGGGTAAATACTGGCTGCTTTATTTTTACACTGCAATTTAGATTGCAGATTGAACACACCACACCCAAATCTATCTCTCTCTGCACATGTTATATCTGCCTCCCCTGCAGTGCACATGGTTTTGCCCAACTGCTAAAAAAATGTCCTGCTGCGATCAAGAAGAGCTACAACCAATAATACATACGTTTGATCGCGGGCGATCCTGGATCCAGGACTCAGTCAGTCTTAACAAGATGACCTTCAGAGAATAGGGACTGAGCCTGGTCAGGAGGCCTCTCTTTTATACAATGTGTCCAAATACAGTACAGTGGGACCTGTAAGCTATTCATTTTGCAAATCAGACATTGACTATAGTTGGGGAAGACAGGGAAGAGGACGAGAGATCCTCTATATGCGCTCGGCGGTTGCGGGACCACTGGTTGGATGTGGGACGAAATTCAACCTATAGAGTATGCTGGGACAGTGCTATAGCCTATGATGTCTGGCCTGCATGAATCTTGCATACATACATGTACCTACGTCTTAGCACACTGATGTTCATATTCGGTAGAAGCTTTGCTGGGTAGAGGGAGAGAAAAACACAAACAAATGGTGAAAGAAACAGGCCATGAAATTCATTTGCATTCCTATCACAGTACTGTTTCTATCGTTGGGTCGAATACCAGATCTGCCACATTTACACCGCACCCACTCCTTAGACTCATCAGGTTTGTATTGTGGTTTGTCTTTTTTTGCTTCGTCAAAATTTGAACACATTTAAATATCAGTCCGATAATTATGACAACACCCAGGATACAGAGCTTCCCCACATTCGCGATCATTCCTTGTGCCCAGTCTCCTAACCCAGAGAACCACTTGAGTGGGTTCAACCATGAGGCCCATCCAGTCAATTCATTACCCACAGCCACTAAAGTGAGATTGTGTTTCTTTCTAAACTCCCATTTTAACTGTAATATTACATCCATCTTTTGATCAATGATCTTTTTTGGGTCCTCAGTACGGTTTGTAATATACGTACAACACTTTACACCATACTGAGTTGCTAAAGTAACGCAATACCCACCCGTCATGGCAGTGACGTAATTCAAGACCATTCTGTGTTGTACCTATTCCTTCTTGTAGGCCTGTAGCTCCCTACCCATATACCTGAAGGTGTCATCTTACATCTCAGTGATATTGTCGATCAAGTTCACTAGCGCATGGATATACCTATAATTCATGATTCCTCTGGCAGTACGGGTGATGTCTAATGCGAGAAGAATCTGAATCCCGGTGGATTCATGAATCAAATTTGAGGCCGCTTGCTCTTTCCAGCTATGGGGTGTCTCTTATAAATGTGTTCTTAGTTGGTGTGAGTATAAGGAGGCGGAGCGCTGCGGTGAATGTATTTCATTTTCTCATGTGCAATGCTCATGATTTCTGGTAGTACTCTGCCTATGTAACATAACCCTTCAGAGCTCAGAGTAAGCCACTTGTACGCCTTCCTTCCACATATGAAATAAGCATCATCTGGGAGAACATAGGGGACAAAATGCATTAATATCATGTCACAGATAATTCTCACAAAGACACCTGTCCCCAGTTTTTCCATCTGCTTGACACAAGTATCTGGCTGGATGATGTGCGCACAATGGCCCTCATTCCGAGTTGTACGCTCGCTAGCTGCTTTTAGCAGCATTGCACACGCTAGGCCGCCGCCCTCTGGGAGTGTATCTTCGCTTAGCAGAATTGCGAACGAAAGAGTAGTAGAATTGCGAATAAATAATTCTTAGCAGTTTCTGAGTAGTTTGAGACTTACTCCTACACTTCGATCAGCTCAGCCCATTTCGTTCCTGGTTTGACGTCACAAACACGCCCTGCGTTCGGCCAGCCACTCCCCCGTTTCTCCAGCCACTCCTGCGTTTTATCCTGGCACGCCTGCGTTTTTCCGCACACTCCCAGAAAACGGTCAGTTTCCGCCCAGAAACACCCACTTCCTGTCAATCACACTCCGATCACTTCAACGATGAAAATTCTTCGTTCGGACGTGAGTAAATCTACGAAGTTTTGTGCTAAATTACTTAGTGCATGCGCACTGCGTACCATGCGCATGCGCATTTTAGCCTTAATCGCTCCGTTACGAAAATCGGCAACGAGCGAACAACTCGGAATGACCCCCAATATCCCTGTGACACTTTTCCAGCCCACATGGTTTTGGTCCCACGTGTATACCTGTATCGGAAGTTCCTCCCACTTGTGGCTATCCCACGTACAAGTTCAGAGTTGATGGGCTTCTCGTCAGCTCTTTGTGAGAAGGTCATTGTCTGATTGTTCCAAATCACTTCCCAATTTCCTGGTTTCCGGAAATTGGTTACATTGAAACAAAGTAGGGATCTGTCTACTTGGTACTGGTGGAGCTTTAGGCTAGGGGGTATAGATATATTGTATTTTCTGTCCACCGGTCTTCCCCCCCCTACAATCCGAGTACCTCATTTACTGTTAATGGGTATGGCACTAATCCCAATTTACTCTGTCCTTGAGCTACTTGTGAGCACACCCAGCATTCTGTTTGGTTTAAGACCGTACCCACTACTGGGGCTACATTTGCCAAGAATCCAGTGTCCTGTCCATCTTTAGTCCATAGGGATCCCGGTATTTGTGAGATCATTTCCTCTACCTGTGATGGACATGTGTCTAGAACGGTAGAGTGCAACATTAGCCTTTGAGGCATGTCTAACATATCTTGTACTTCCTGAGCATGGTCTTCAGGGATATCTAAAACCACACCCTCAGGGGAACAATATATAACACACCGCATCTTACATAATAGGTCTCTGCCAAGTAGATTAGTCGGGGCCGCTGCAGCCAACAATAAAGAATGTTTGGTATGCAAGGGCCCTATCATAACCTCTGCAGGTCTAGCCAAAGGATACTGCTGCACTTTTCCCATTACTCCCATTGCTGAAATAGTTTTTCCCGTTGTCATTATTCCATTAGAATACAGATCTGGCCACCCCTGTATATACAGGGAACGGTTGTCTTGTACCAGCTACATTTACCATGACCTCAGGTTCGTCGCTAAGGCTAGTGGTCAGTCTTACTGGCTGCAGACTACAGGTGTGACCTGACCCCTATTGTGGATGTTGGCCTTCCCGCAGAGCATTGGCAGCTATTATGTGTGGGGAAGCTAGCTGTGAAGTTTTGGAGGCCTGCCAGTCCTTCTTTTGTGGGTACCTCTGTGTTTCCCCCTCTGTGTGGCTCATAATCCCTCCTGTATGTTCCCTGATCCCGTCTATGTGTCTGATAATGTGGTTCGTGTTCTTGTCTAGGGGATCTATACTTACCATATGTGTCTGTGCTCCTAGAATCCCTGGAAAAATGTCCCTCCCTCTGGCAGTGACAACATTTGATTGACCTTCTCCTGTCTTCAAAGGTCTGTGGTTTAGGTTTGTTGGTCATTCCTTCAAGTGCCTGTATACTCACCACCATCAACCTCTCCCCCTGTGCCTCCTTCCGTCTCAGGATGTTTTTATCATGTTCTACTGCGGATTCTCTAAGGGCATCCACTGTTATCCCTCTCCAATTGGACAGAGAGGTCTGTACCCTAGCTTTCAATGGCTCCCTTAGTCCATCCATTAACACTGAGACAGCCACCTCCCTATGATTCACCTCATCTTTAATATTCTCGATCCCAGCGTGCTTAGCCATTTCTTCTATCGCCCTGTGGAAATAGTCTGCTGCCGGTTGACTTTCTTTTTGTTTGATGGTAAATATTTTACCCCAATTCATCACTACCGGAAAATATAGTCCTATTTGAACATTATTTTTTTAACATTCTCTTGGTTATATTCATCCGTTAGAGGTTAATCTTTCTCTATTTTGCAATCATTTATACATTTTTGGTGGTCAATATTAGGGGGAAGGCACACTCGCAACACAATCCGCCAATCTTTGTTTGTGGGTTCATGGGCATTACCCAGGTCCCTGATGAATTTTTGACATTTGGCCAAATCCTTGCTAGGATCTGGGAATTCTGTAATGATTGACCGCAGTTCAGACCTGGTCCGCGGGCAATACATTGCAACATTTTTCATGGGGGTTACCCCGTCCCTTTCAGTCCTCCCATTGGGGACAGCTATTATTTGGACAGGGTGTAGCCCAACTATATCACTTCTTTCTGAATCAACATGGGGATACACTGTGTCTTCATAATGGACGGACCCATACTTACCGGTAGCTGTGATCCCAGCCGTCCACCTGAAGAGGCAGCAGTTATTGCCCTTACCGGTTGGGCTTGTCTCACCTGGGTTTCTTGTATGGTCACTGCCTGAGAGAGGGCTGAGATCAGGCTAGGTTTGTCCTCCTCCTCTGAACTAGGATCCTTGAAAGAACTTAGGACAAGGTACAATTTGCAAGGGTTAGGGTTAGTACAGTTTATAAGTGCATTTCTGTAATTTCCTGGTATGTTATTGGTTGTAGCGGCCTTCTGTGGTGCGCTCGCATTCACATTCCTGTCTGGTTTTGACCTGTTGCCATATGTTTAAACAGTCGTTATGTCTGATCCTATGTTTCCTAGATTTAATCAGACATATTCTATTTCTAACATTTTATAGCACCTCTGGATCAAAACTACCAACCCTAGGAAATGAAGCCCTATCTTCAACAGTCATACGTACCCATTCATCGCAAAAAGCCTTTGTGTAAGGTCCATACTACCTACACATAATGTAATCAGCGGACCCTTTCGGTCCTTTATCCTCAGCCTGAACCCTAGCTGCCGAACGTCTCTCGCTTGTGCATTTGGCTCCCAACATGGGCCTTTTAACACGATCCCCAAATGACAATACAAGCAGACGGGGAAAAGTCCTCAGAGTTCTTTCAGCAACTCCTTCCCAACCGAATATACAACGCCCCACCGACTGATGACACGCGTATATCAGAAAGGACCCTATCAGACTCCTCAGGCACTGGGAGCACGAAATGTATTAACCGAGTAATAACATGCCTTTCCAGTGGAGGTTACAGGCCTGCTACTTTTGGGTTTCTAACCACTGGAATTCCATGTGGGAAATGTCACCACACCATCCAATGAATGTCCACCAAGAATCTTCCTGGGAGAACAGTAAAGTTCTTAACTCTTTACTCAATCACCTCTGCGTATGCTAACACAGCGCATATGATGACGCTATTTGCGCAAAATGACGCAAAAACCATATCCCGTTGTGAGCAAAGGTGCGGTCAAATCGCACGACTCACAAATACTTGTTATTTGTGTGCCTTACGATTTATGAAGACAATTTTACTTTTAACAGTAGACTATGTCTCCGTCACCTGGAGTGTTTTATGGGCTAACTCCACACCTAGCCTTAAACGTGTGGTTGCGAGCTGCCATGCCACTGGAGCTTCTCCTAGCTGAGTATCTCGCCCTACGGGATCCCGAATTCCGGGGTTCAATCCACTCACACTTACTTTAAACCCACACGAATTCACAATTTTTTTCTGTACAGAAAAAAAAATCATTCCCTTTGATTGATAACTTGCCTCAGAGGTAGTACACTTATAAGATTTTGAGTAATCTGTCTAAAATCAGACAGTTATTTGTTAAGGTAAGACTACAAGTCTTTTATCTCACTTTAAAATCAACTTCTATTGTGGCAAATTTGCGCTCGCTAGTTTACGCAAGTTTGTGTAATTACACACCTGTGCGCGTAATTGTGCACACGTGCGCATTCCCGTACGCACACTTCACATACCTTTGTACTGTGTCACGTGTGTACCGTGCGTTCACAATTACGTATTCCTGCGTATGAATATACGCAGCAACCACACTAATATCAATCAATGTAAGCAATAGAACAAACTTGTATTTCAATTGCTGTTGATTAATACACAATACTTCCTTTGTTCCCCACACACCCTGAAAGTCACCCACGTGGATAACTTTGTGTGCTGCCCAAACTTTTAGGCAGGAACAGAGTCTTATATGTGCTTTTCAGATAACCACTAAACAAATATAACAAATGTATAACAAATAACTTATCTGATTCTATGCCGATCTATAATGACTATTACAACCTATGGCAACAATGTATGAGAATATACGCAAGATATCTGTACGCTTGTGTGTTTATTTTCGCACCCACGGATTCAAAGAAAAATTGCTTTTCTTTGTTGTCCCTCGTTTCCCACCAGCACCTCAGAGACTATGCAAGACATGCTTGGTTTAACAATATTAGATAGTTTTAACAACACAAAACAAAAATTGTTTACTTTAGATGTGTCCCCACCCTTTGTTGTTAGACCAAAGTCTCTTAGGCCCTGCAAGTCCGCAAGTGTGAGGTGAACCGGACAGAGCCCCCAACTGTTAAGTTCGGTTAAATAACAAAGAAAAACAATATATTATTACACTTAGGTTTGAGCCGCTGCACATAAATATAACTGCTAAAATATATATGTATGTTGTGTATACACGCCGACACGTTATGCGCACAATATAGCGACACGGGTGGCTCAGTACACTTTACCCCAAACAAGAATGGAATGTGACACCAGTAGTTAAATGTTATGTTGTGGTCCAATGCATCAACAGCATTTACTTAAGAATATACAGATAAAAAGGTACAACAATATACAGAGTAGAGCTACAACCAATAATACATACGTTTGATCTTGGGCGCTTCTGGATCCAGGACTCATTCAGTCTTGGTAAGATGACCTTCAGAGAATAGGGACTGAGACTGGTCAGGAGGCCTCTCTTTTATACAATGTGTCCAAATACAGTACAATGGGAACTGTAAGCTATTCTTTCATAGGTCAGAGGGCAGGTCATTTACAATACATGATGGGTCATAGGTTGGTTTGAATGAATGGGCGATGTTTGGTCCAGGTGTACTTGCAGGTGTTTGCCACTGGGTTCCCGCCGAATATCCTGAGTACAGTATCATAGCAGTTTGCGAATATTATATTTCTGTGTATATCTACACGCAGAAACATGCGATCAACTGCAAATAGCAACCTGAATGTAGATGTAGATCACAAAATACTGCACATCTGGATACCAAACACTAAGTCCTAACCTTGCTCCATCCCCTCACATCCTGGAAACCTGAATAGCTCTGTTGTTTTACCTTTTAAGTGCTTGTAAGTTGCTGACAAAGTGTGTGGAGACTGTAAATTATGCACTATGTGAATAAAGTATTGAATATGTCTTTGTGTCTTTTCTGTGCGAATGCGTTTGCTACTGTATATACTCTTGCCATGCGTTAATACGCAAAGGCCTGGGTTCGTAGCATGCGTGTATGCGCACGCACAGCGGCAACACGCACGAACAGAGGCCACTCTGTTTGGAGTTTGCACGTGTGTGTATAATATTTTTGACTTTGACAATGTATAGTTTGGAGAAGGGAAAGGGGAGACATGATAGAAACTTTCAAATATATTAAGGGTCTTAACAAAGTCCAGGAGGGGAAACAGTCTCCAAATGAGAAGCAATAGGACATGAGGACATGCACTGAGACTGGAGTGGGGAAGGTTCAGGGGAAATCTGAGGAAAAATTACTTCACAGAAAGGGTAGTGGACAAGTGGAATAGCCTCCAATCAGAGGTGGTAGACGCTAAGACAGTAGAACAATTTAAACATTCATGGGATAGACTTAAGGATATTCTTACAAAGAAATAAGGATCAAATAAGGTTTGAGATAAAAATATGGTAAAAAAAAAAAAAGGGGCAGACTACTGCCATCAAATTCTATGGGGTATATTTACTAAAATTCGTATTTTTCAGAATGAGGTTAAAGTTCAAACACGAATGACATCGCAAGTGTAAATTTGCAACTTTTTGAATTTATTACGACTAATTTACTAAGCTGTCGTATTCTGCATTTTCGTGTTTTCCGATGTCGATGTCATTCGTATTTTTTGGCAGTGTTTTACGGGAGTGAATAGTAAAACACTGCCGACATTAACACAATGAATCTCGTCCGGATCTGTGAGATCCGTGCAGGGCTTCATTGTGCACCTTTCGTAAAAAAAATAACATTGTTACAAATCTAAAAAAAAAATGCGTGTGGTTCCCCCCCCCTAAGCAAAACCAGCCTCGGGCTCTTTGAGCCGGTACTGGTTGACAAAATATGGGGGAAAAAATTACAGGGGTTCCCCCATATTTCATAAACCAGCACCGGGCTCTGAGCCTGGTCCTGGTTCCAAAAATACGGGGGACAAAAAGCGTAGGGGTCCCCCGTATTTTTGAAACCAGCACCGGGCTCCACTAGCCAGGTACATAATGCCACAGCCGGGGGACACTTTTATACTGGTCCTGGCATTACATACCCAACTAGTCACCCCTGGCCGGGGTACCCTGGAGGAGTGGGAACCCCTTAAATCAAGGGGTCCCCCCCTCCAGCCACCCAAGGGCCAGGGGTGAAGCCCGAGGCTGTCCCCCCCCATCTTGGAGAATCACAAGTACCAGCATGCGGTGGAAAACCGGGCCCGCTGGTACCTGTAGTACTACTACTAAAAAAATACCCCCAAAAAAACAGGACACACACACCGTGACAGTATAAGTTTATTACATACATGCACACCTCCAAACATACATACTTACCTATGTTCACACGAGGCTCGGTCCTCTTCTCCATGTAGATTCCTAGGGGCACCTGTGAAAAAAAATTATACTCACATAATCCAGTGTACCTTCTGTTCTTTGTATAATCCACGTACTTGGCAAAACAAAAAAACAGAAACCCGACCACGCACTGAAAGGGGCCCCATGTTTACACATGGGACCCCTTTCCCCGACTGCCAGGACCCCCCCTGACTCCTGTCAAAGAGAGTCCCTTCAGCCAATCGGGGAGCGCCACGTCGTGGCACTCTCCTGATTGGCTGTGTGCTCCTGTAGTGTCTGTCAGGCTGCACACGGCAGAGATACAATGTTGCGCCTATGCGCTCCATTGTATCCAATGGTGGGAACTTTGCGGTCAGCGGTTGAGCGAAAGTAACCTCACCGCTGACCGCAAAGTTCCCACCATTGGATACAATGGAGCGCATAGGCGCTACATTGTATCTGTGCCGTGTGCTGCCTCACAGACACTACAGGAGCACACAGCCAATCAGGAGAGTGCCACGACGTGGCGCTCCCTGATTGGCAGAAGGGACCCTCTTTGACAGTAGTCAGGAGGGGTCCTGGCAGTCTGGGTCGGGTTTCCATTTTTTTGTTTTGCCAAGTACGTGGATTATACAAAGAACAGAAAGTACACTGGATTATGTGAGTATAATTTTTTTTCACAGGTACCCCTAGGATTCTACATGGAGAAGAGGGCCGAGCCTCGTGTGAACATAGGTAAGTATGTATGTTTGGAGGTGTGCATGTATGTAATAAACTTATACTGTCACGGTGTGTGTGTCCTGTTTTTTTGGGGGTATTTTTTTAGTAGTAGTACTACAGGTACCAGCGGGCCCGGTTTTCCACCGCATGCTGGTACTTGTGGTTCTCCAAGTACCAGCTTGCGGGGGAGGCTTGCTGGGACTTGTAGTACTGCTACTAAAAACAATATTCACATTTTTTCAAAAGGCTATCAGCCCCACACCCGCCGCCCTTGGATGGGGGGGACAGCCTCGGGCTTCACCCCTGGCCCTTGGGTGGCTGGAGGGGGGGACCCCTTGATTTAAGGGGTTCCCACTCCAGGGTACCCCGGCCAGGGGTGACTAGTTGGGTATGTAATGCCAGGGCCGCCGGGACCAGTATAAAAGTGTCCCCCGGCTGTGGCATTATGTACCTGGCTAGTGGAGCCCGGTGCTGGTTTCAAAAATATGGGGGACCCCTACGCTTTTTGTCCCCCATATTTTTGGAACCAGGACCAGGCGCAGAGCCCGGTGCTGGTTGATTAAATATGGGGGAACCCCTGTCATTTTTCCCCCCATATTTTTTCAACCATGTACGGCTCAAAGAGCCCGAGGCTGGTTTTGCTTAGGAGGTGGGACCCCACGCATTTTTTTCCTGACAATTTAACACTTTCCCACCCCTTCCCACTGATAAACATGCACGGATCTCATGGATCCGTGCATGCCTATCAGAACACGGTAAAAAAAAGCAGGTCTGTTTTAAATCTGCTTTTATTTACGATTTGTATTTTTTCACGGCAGTGTTTGGCTATTGCCGGCAGTGTTCGTGAAATACACTTTTTAGTAAATTACCGTGTTGTATCAAAAAACAGTCGTATTTGACCGATGGTGTTTTAATTCGTATTATTTTTCTTTGACTTCCAAAAAAATATGAATGCCCTCATCACTGCCGAGATTTGTGTTTAGTAAATTCCCGAGATGACACTTTGATGAAAAAACACCAAATCGGTCAAAATCGGGAGCTTAGTAAATATACCCCTATGTTTCTATCAGCAAATGTAAAAAAAAATTCCAAAATGTAGCTGATATCTGCTTGTTTGGAGTATTGACCATATTTTTGGGCTTAAATAGACCCCAAAGCAACCGTTTACAGATATGTCCTCATACATCTTTGTTGCAGTCACGCCGAACAGCCCTTCTTTGCACACCAGGTCCAGTGAGACTCTGCTAGCATCAGGCATCTCTTTTGCCGAAAATGCATCTTAGATGTCTCTGAACCTGCATATGAAGTGCTACGATGCAGACACCACAGATTTTTTACTTACCAAGTTCTGTTTTGCTTCATATATGAGATGTAATGGAGTCGGAGTGCACCCGATGTGCGGGAGGCCGGCCAAACTCTGACTTTTTTTAAAGGGGCATCATTTACAAAACATGGATATACCTTGTAGATAACTGTGCCTTTAAAAAAACGTTCCAGTTCGGCCAGCATCCCGCATGTCGGGCGAACTCGGACTCCATTACCATTACATCTCATCCACAGTCTTAGTCATACACATTTATACAAGTGTCACATGGAAAATGAATCAGCACAGTGAATGTGCTATTCTAGGACAGGGATCAGTTATTTCTTTGCAGCAACATTCTCAGTGTGTGTTCCATTGGGCATTAGTTACTGAATGAATGAACACTAACATTACCTGTATGTAATGTGCAGATATGCAAAGATACAATTTTTCACATGAACATTAATTTTACAGAAAAGGGCATCAGAAAGAACATAAAGAATCAACCAACCATCCCCCCATCTTCAGAGCTACAGGTAACTAGCATAAGGGGCTCCAATGTCCAGTTGGATGAGCTAAAAAGCAAGAAAAAGAATGAATCTTCTGACAGTGACTGTGTATCCTCCATAACACAAGAAGGTCCTATTAATGAGAGCCTGCGGTGGGAGGGAGTTCTCAGTGACCCGACTGCAGAAGAAGAGCGGATCTACCAATATAAAATCAACAGGCGAAAGCGTTATCTGTTGGCTGCTCAGAAGATCTCCACTAATGGTTTAACTTCATCCCAAGCACAAAGCGTAAGCCGAAAGCAAGATCCATGTGCAACTGTTGACTGTGATACTAAATCCCCAACCAAGACTGATTCAGAACAAACAAGTCATACAAAGCAGAGCCCCTGATGTGCCACAGATTCCAAAGCTAAGCAAAAGTGCTTAGTAATGGTTTCTAAATATGCTTTTATTTAATTTTATTTTTTGTAAAAATAAAGGGGTATATTCAATTAAAGTCAGATCCATTCTGAGATTCATTTGTCGGAATGGATCCGGCCTGGGCTATTCAATGACATCTCAATTCGACTTTTAAAAAAGTCGAATTGAGATGCGGGAGGGGAGACGGGGGAGAGCCGCGGGCAGACAGGGGAGAGCAGTGCTACAGCCTGCCCGCGGCTCTCCCCCGTCTCCACCCCCCCCCCCCCCCACCAGTCTCTCTGCCTCTCCCCGTACCTCCCTGCATCTCAGCCAACGCTCACGGCCACAGGCTCCAGCAAGCGAGGTCTTGCTTGCTGGAGCCGGGTGGATGCGGCTGTCAGCGGCGGCTGTGACATCCTCCAGCGCTGCTCTCCCCGCCTCGGCTCTCCCCGTCCCCGCCTCTGCTCTCCCCGTCTACGGCGCTGCTGTCCCCATCTCAATTTACTTTTCTTAAAGTCGATAGGAACAAAGGGTGGGCGGACTGCGCACAGAGGTACACTACGTTACGGGGAGTGCTGCTAGTGTGTAACAAGTCGGTCCCTCTTGTTATAATTAATAGTAACAAAAATATATTTACACTGCGCTCAACCCCGATTGCTGGTTATAGATGCATATGTATGTTTAACAATAATGCAATAATGTATACGTTGCAAAAATACGTTTATTATAAATGCAATGGTTGCTGTTATTAGCACAGTTTTGAGTTGACCTAACAGAGACTCAGAACTTTGCTAATAACAGCAACCATTGTATTTATAATAAACTTATTTTTGCAACGTATACATTATTGCATTATTGTTAAACATACATATGCATCTATAACCAGCAATCGGGGTTGAGCGCAGTGTAAATATATTTTTGTTACTTTTTTTAAAGTCGAACTGAGATGGTCGAAAAGGGGGCCAAAACCGCCCCGTTTTCGACACAAGCACGTGGATCGGCAGCTAATCTGCCAATCCACGTGCTTTTCGACAAGTCGAATTCATTGGCTTGTCGAAAAATTTTGGGTTATATTGAGTAGGTCGGAACCCCTTCCGACCTAAAAAAGTCGAAAACTGACGTCTTTTCGACAGACAGCAGCTTTCGACTTCAATTGAATATACCCCAAAGAGTAAACATCTCTTAACGCCAATAACCAAAAAGAATACTTGTAATCATGTTGCCCACCTACAACAGAAACCTTTGATTCTGATTTTGCAATTCTAAATCATACATGCATGGAACAATTATACTTGGTTCACTTTATATGGAGACCACACATGATTTACTTCAGATAAGTTGTAATGGTAATGTCGATGTTGTGCAGTATATTTATTATGTTATGTTTTTTGTACTTGTGAATTTGTTTCATATTAATCATTTTCAGATAGGTAACCATTCAAAAAACTTTAATTTATGCACGTATTGCCTCCCACATTTACTCTTGCAGTTATCTTCTCATTGGTCTTCTCCTACCAGATTTTCACCCATATAATCTATTTTGATTGCAGTGTTTAGTTACATTTTGCTCACTGGATGAATGTTACAAAAAATAATAATAAAAAATACTTCTCGTACCTGCTAATTTTTAAAAATTATCCTCTGGTATAATACTGGGAGTTACTGTCCTGGAGGGAGGTGTGGGAAGGGGGTGTGCATGGTGTGGAAAACAACACATATTAAGGACCCCCTGGAATTTAGAAGGAAGGCTCCATTCATTTATGCCCACAACAGCAGCCCCCATTGTGGAGCAAGGTTTAATTGTCGGATTTACTAATGCAGAGCATTCCATAGCTTGGCCCCGGGCACTACCACCATCTGAAGACTGCATTAACCCATAGTAGCCTATGTGCTACTTTGTTGCTGAAAGATCCTTCCTGGCCACTGTCTGATTGAACCTGACCCCTGTTCTAGGGACTAGGAATTGGTACATTTAGTAGCGTTTCCACTAGGCTGTTTCAGCGGTGCATCAGATTTTAAAGCACAGGAATGTGCCCTGCCCTTGTGGAGGCACCCCGCTGGCAGCATGTTGACCTTGGTGCACCTGCAGCCACTCTGCCTTCTGATGTGCTGCTGCTATTAACACTCTCCCCACCAGGTGAATAGATGCCATGCCTATGCACAGCATCTAATCACAGTGCACGTAGAGCTTGGGGGCAACCCAGCGGCTCCATAAGTTCCGGGTATGCCCCCTACAGTGATTGACAGGGGGCATGTCATGAGCCCACATCCCCCTTCCAAGCAACTACACACCCTTTTTGGTCACACATGCTTTGGGTGCGCGCAAAATTGCCCTCTTGTGGCATCAACACCCTGCCGTGCACAACCCTAAAATAAACACTACATAGGTGAATAAAGATTCATTATTGATGCAAATTGTGGTAATAAGGAATCTTTATTTTTGGCAGCATATCGCAAATATTAATTAATATGAACCAAATCCATTTTCAAAACTGCACCAACACACATCTTCCCTTGTCTCAAAATATTTTCTAACTTGAACTTTTCAATCTGCCAAAGATCTACAGTATGCTTATTTCACACTTGTTACCATCTAACATTCCATATCATATCCCGACCGCCGGGATACCGACAACTATTCTCCCTCTTGGGGTGTCCACGACACCCCTGGAGGGAGAAGCACCACCGTACCCACAGCGTGGCAAGTGCAGCGAGCCTGCAAGGGGCTCTTTTGCACTTGCCCTGCTCCCAGCATTCCGACGATCGGGATCCCGACGCTGGGATCATGTAGTACACCCCATTAACACCAGTTAGTAACTCAGCAGTAGTAATCAGGATGAAATATGTTATTGAAAAGGATTGTTACAGCATGACATTTATGTCCACCCACTTTGGTTTTTAATTAGTAATGTGTACTGGTTGTATGTTTCAATAAATTGACATGGTTTCTGCCATAGAAAAGTGTGCTGGTTCATTATATATTTCAGTATACTTCATGGACACAAGTTTTGTGTAAGTTGTTCTAGTGGTCTAGAACCTGTCATCTTTTCAGTTGTTTCTGCCAGAAGACAGACTTCTGACTTAAAATCTGGGAACAAACTCTGTAGGGGTCAGACACCCCTAGCGGTGGGACACCAGCACAGAGTATTTCAGGAGACAGCATTACTCCCGAATGCCTGGAGCAATTTACACCAAACTTGCTACACAAATTACTTACACTCTGGGAATAAACACTGTGGGGGTAACACGCCTAGCACCCCTAGGATAGGGACAGCAGCACAGAGTATTTCAGAAGACAGCATAACTCCCGAATGCTTGGACCTATTAAAACAAACTTGGTACACATATGACTTACAGGCTGGGAACAAACACTGTGGCAGTAAGACACTCCTAGCACCCCTAGGGGTGAGGCAGCAGGACAGAGTTTTCCAACAGACAGCATAACTCTGGAATGCCTGGAGCAATTTACACCAAACTTGCTACACAAATGACTTACACTCTGGGAACAAACACTGTGGGGGTAACACACCACTAGCACCCCTAGGGTTGGGCCAGCAGCACAGACTATATCAGGACATGCATGATATGTCAGTGATGACAGGGCTGCATGTGACAGGGCCAGTCACATGATGTGAGGAGGGGAATGCAGGTAGCACGAACCCCCACACTGAGAGTTATATAGTGGATGTAGCACGGTCCTCCAGCAGCACAGAGTATATCAGGAGATACATAATGTGCTGTGCTATATAAGAAACTGTAAATAAATCGATAATTTCACAGGGGCACTGACCTGATGTGAGGAGGGAAATGGAGGCAGCAGGAAGCCACAGACTGAGAGTTGTATAGTGGGTAGAGCAGGATCCCTTGGGGGATCAAAAAGGGGTCCATCCACTATACAAAGTGCATCAGGGAAGCAAGATATGCCTATATACAAGATCTCCAACCAACGTAAATTAACGAACTATCATTCTAATTTACCATCCTCATCCCGTAGCAAAGCACAGGTATTCAGCTATCTACAATGTTAGATATACTGTGTTTAATATTTACATTTATTTTTGTAAACAGACATTCTTAAAATCCCAGGCATCGCCAGGTACTCCAGCTAGTATATATATATATATATATATATATATAAAATATGTATATATATATATATATATATATATGTGTGTATATATATATACAATATTCAGTGGCACTCAGGGATGCAAAGTACAGTATGAGATAACAGGGTAGAGACACACATACAGATGGGATCTGTTCAGATTTAGGATGTGGATGTGCCCTAGATTTAGGGTGTGGAGAGGGTGGGTGATTATTTGGATGCAATGGGGGCACTGTGCTGGAGAGGATCTGGTGAGGGTGACCTGCTCAGGGCCAGTGAAATGGATACCTAGCAACAGTGCCATAACTAGACATTTTAGCGCTGTGTGCAAGAAACAGCATCAGCGCCCCACCCCCCTTTATGTAAAACAGGGGCAGTGCACGCCCAAATTATAGGGGCATGGCTTAATGGGGAAGGGGTGTGACCATAAAATAATACCATGTCAAAGTCAAATTGCATATTTCAATATTTAGAATACACTAAGGCATTTACTAATGGATGCGTCTACGATGCATCAAATACGCATGCTATGAGAAGACGCATTTGTTAATAAATATACTGTAACAAAATAGCAAATATTTCTTACATACACTCAAATGTGGTACATCCAGGAATACAAATCAAATAGTGTCTTAAACTTATCAGATTGTTTTATCCAAACAGGCACTGTGTCCATGGAAGATAGACCTTTGACTGATTGAATGTGTAAATACCATTGTTTGCCTCAATTGTTGTCATTGTCTCTAGCAAACAAGAAGCCAGATACGATACAATAGCTAAAGATATACAGATACTGGATTGTGTATTCAATAAAATACAGACCAGATATTGATACTTGAATTAATAGTGATATGTCATATGTATTATATATTCTGGCTTTATGGTTTGCACAGCACTGACCTGTCCCCTACACAATGAGTTATACATAGCCTTTACACAACTGGTCAACTGTATATGTGTATATATATATTTCTCTTACGTCCTAGAGGATGCTGGGGACTCCGTAAGGACCAGGGGGTATAGACAGGCTCCGCAGGAGACATGGACACTAGAGATGAGCGGGTTCGGTTTCTCTGAAACCGAACCCGCACGAACTTCATGTTTTTTTTACGGGTCCGAGCAGACTCGGATCCTCCCGCCTTGCTCGGTTAACCCGAGCGCGCCCGAACGTCATCATGACGCTGTCGGATTCTCGCGAGACTCGGATTCTATATAAGGAGCCGCGCGTCGCCGCCATTTTCACACGTGCATTGAGATTGATAGGGAGAGGACGTGGCTGGCGTCCTCTCCATTAGAAATTAGATTAGAAGAGAGAGAGAGATTGTGCAGAGTCAGACAGAGTTTACCACAGTGACCAGTGCAGTTGTTGTTAGTTAACTTTTATTTATTTTAATATAATATATCCGTTCTCTGCTATATCCGTTCTCTGCCTGAAAAAAAACGATACACAGCAGCAGCCAGTCACACAGTGTGACTCAGTCTGTGTGCACTCAGCTCAGCCCAGTGTGCTGCACATCAATGTATAAAAGGCAAAGCTTATAATAATTGTGGGGGAGACTGGGGAGCACTGCAGGTTGTTATAGCAGGAGCCCCCAGGAGTACATAATATTATATTAATTTAAAATTAAACAGTGCACACTTTTGCTGCAGGAGTGCCACTGCCAGTGTGACTAGTGGTGACCAGTGCCTGACCACCAGTATAGTAGTATATTGTTGTATGTATTGTATACTGGCCCTCATTCCGAGTTGTTCGCTCGGTATTTTTCATCGCATCGCAGTGAAAATCCGCTTAGTACGCATGCGCAATGTTCGCACTGCGACTGCGCCAAGTAACTTTACTATGAAGATAGTATTTTTACTCACGGCTTTTTCATCGCTCCGGCGATCGTAATGTGATTGACAGGAAATGGGTGTTACTGGGCGGAAACACGGCGTTTCAGGGGCGTGTGGCTGAAAACGCTACCGTTTCCGGAAAAAACGCAGGAGTGGCCGGAGAAACGGTGGGAGTGCCTGGGCGAACGCTGGGTGTGTTTGTGACGTCAACCAGGAACGACAAGCACTGAAATGATCGCACAGGCAGAGTAAGTCTGGAGCTACTCTGAAACTGCTAACTCGTTTGTAATCGCAATATTGCGCGTACGTCGGTCGCAATTTTAAGAAGCTAAGATTCACTCCCAGTAGGCGGCGGCTTAGCGTGTGTAACTCTGCTACATTCGCCTTGCGAGCGAACAACTCGGAATGAGGGCCACTATCTCTTTATCAACCAGTCTATATTAGCAGCAGACACAGTACAGTGCGGTAGTTCACGGCTGTGGCTACCACTGTGTCGGCAGTCGGAACTCGGCAGGCAGTCCGTCCATCCATAATTGTATTACAATATATACCACCTAACCGTGGTATTTTTTTTTCTTTCTTTATACCGTCGTCATAGTGTCATACTAGTTGTTACGAGTATACTACTATCTCTTTATCAACCAGTGTACAGTGCGGTAGTTCACGGCTGTGGCTACCTCTGTGTCGGCAGTCGGCAGGCAGTCCGTCCATCCATAATTGTATTATTATTATAATATATACCACCTAACCGTGGTTTTTTTTTCATTCTTTATACCGTCATAGTGTCATACTAGTTGTTACGAGTATACTACTATCTCTTTATCAACCAGTGTACAGTGCGGTAGTTCACGGCTGTGGCTACCTCTGTGTCGGCAGTCGGCAGGCAGTCCGTCCATCCATAATTGTATTATTATTATAATATATACCACCTAACCGTGGTTTTTTTTTCATTCTTTATACCGTCGTCATAGTGTCATACTAGTTGTTACGAGTATACTACTATCTCTTTATCAACCAGTGTACAATGCGGTAGTTCACGGCTGTGGCTACCTCTGTGTCGGCACTCGGCAGGCAGTCCGTCCATCCATAATTGTATTATTATTATAATATATACCACCTAACCGTGGTTTTTTTTTCATTCTTTATACCGTCGTCATAGTGTCATACTAGTTGTTACGAGTATACTACTATCTCTTTATCAACCAGTGTACAGTGCGGTAGTTCACGGCTGTGGCTACCTCTGTGTCGGCAGTCGGCAGGCAGTCCGTCCATCCATAATTGTATTATTATTATAATATATACCACCTAACTGTGGTATTTTTTTTTCTTTCTTTATACCGTCGTCATAGTGTCATACTAGTTGTTACGAGTATACTACTATCTCTTTATCAACCAGTGTACAGTGCGGTAGTTCACGGCTGTGGCTACCTCTGTGTCGGCAGTCGGCAGGCAGTCCGTCCATCCATAATTGTATTATTATTATAATATATACCACCTAACTGTGGTATTTTTTTTTCTTTCTTTATACCGTCGTCATAGTGTCATACTAGTTGTTACGAGTATACTACTATCTCTTTATCAACCAGTGTACAGTGCGGTAGTTCACGGCTGTGGCTACCTCTGTGTCGGCAGTCGGCAGGCAGTCCGTCCATCCATAATTGTATTATTATTATAATATATACCACCTAACCGTGGTTTTTTTTTCATTCTTTATACCGTCGTCATAGTGTCATACTAGTTGTTACGAGTATACTACTATCTCTTTATCAACCAGTGTACAGTGCGGTAGTTCACGGCTGTGGCTACCTCTGTGTCGGCAGTCGGCAGGCAGTCCGTCCATCCATAATTGTATTATTATTATAATATATACCACCTAACCGTGGTTTTTTTTTCATTCTTTATACCGTCATAGTGTCATACTAGTTGTTACGAGTATACTACTATCTCTTTATCAACCAGTGTACAGTGCGGTAGTTCACGGCTGTGGCTACCTCTGTGTCGGCAGTCGGCAGGCAGTCCGTCCATCCATAATTGTATTATTATTATAATATATACCACCTAACCGTGGTTTTTTTTTCATTCTTTATACCGTCGTCATAGTGTCATACTAGTTGTTACGAGTATACTACTATCTCTTTATCAACCAGTGTACAGTGCGGTAGTTCACGGCTGTGGCTTCCTCTGTGTCGGCACTCGGCAGGCAGTCCGTCCATCCATAATTGTATTATTATTATAATATATACCACCTAACCGTGGTTTTTTTTTCATTCTTTATACCGTCGTCATAGTGTCATACTAGTTGTTACGAGTATACTACTATCTCTTTATCAACCAGTGTACAGTGCGGTAGTTCACGGCTGTGGCTACCTCTGTGTCGGCAGTCGGCAGGCAGTCCGTCCATCCATAATTGTATTATTATTATAATATATACCACCTAACCGTGGTTTTTTTATACCACCTAACCGTGGCAGTCCGTCCATAATTGTATACTAGTATCCAATCCATCCATCTCCATTGTTTACCTGAGGTGCCTTTTAGTTCTGCCTATAAAATATGGAGAACAAAAAAGTTGAGGTTCCAAAATTAGGGAAAGATCAAGATCCACTTCCACCTCGTGCTGAAGCTGCTGCCACTAGTCATGGCCGAGACGATGAAATGCCAGCAACGTCGTCTGCCAAGGCCGATGCCCAATGTCATAGTACAGAGCATGTCAAATCCAAAACACCAAATATCAGAAAAAAAAGGACTCCAAAACCTAAAATAAAATTGTCGGAGGAGAAGCGTAAACTTGCCAATATGCCATTTACCACACGGAGTGGCAAGGAACGGCTGAGGCCCTGGCCTATGTTCATGGCTAGTGGTTCAGCTTCACATGAGGATGGAAGCACTCAGCCTCTCGCTAGAAAACTGAAAAGACTCAAGCTGGCAAAAGCACCGCAAAGAACTGTGCGTTCTTTGAAATCCCAAATCCACAAGGAGAGTCCAATTGTGTCGTTTGCGATGCCTGACCTTCCCAACACTGGACGTGAAGAGCATGCGCCTTCCACTATTTGCATGCCCCCTGCAAGTGCTGGAAGGAGCACCCGCAGTCCAGTTCCTGATAGTCAGATTGAAGATGTCAGTGTTGAAGTACACCAGGATGAGGAGGATATGGGTGTTGCTGGCGCTGGGGAGGAAATTGACCAGGAGGATTCTGATGGTGAGGTGGTTTGTTTAAGTCAGGCACCCGGGGAGACACCTGTTGTCCGTGGGAGGAATATGGCCGTTGACATGCCAGGTGAAAATACCAAAAAAATCAGCTCTTCGGTGTGGAGGTATTTCACCAGAAATGCGGACAACAGGTGTCAAGCCGTGTGTTCCCTTTGTCAAGCTGTAATAAGTAGGGGTAAGGACGTTAACCACCTCGGAACATCCTCCCTTATACGTCACCTGCAGCGCATTCATAATAAGTCAGTGACAAGTTCAAAAACTTTGGGTGACAGTGGAAGCAGTCCACTGACCAGTAAATCCCTTCCTCTTGTAACCAAGCTCACGCAAACCACCCCACCAACTCCCTCAGTGTCAATTTCCTCCTTCCCCAGGAATGCCAATAGTCCTGCAGGCCATGTCACTGGCAAGTCTGACGAGTCCTCTCCTGCCTGTGATTCCTCCGATGCATCCTTGCGTGTAACGCCTACTGCTGCTGGCGCTGCTGTTGTTGCCGCTGGGAGTCGATGGTCATCCCAGAGGGGAAGTCGTAAGCCCACTTGTACTACTTCCAGTAAGCAATTGACTGTTCAACAGTCCTTTGCGAGGAAGATGAAATATCACAGCAGTCATCCTACTGCAAAGCGGATAACTGAGTCCTTGACAACTATGTTGGTGTTAGACGTGCGTCCGGTATCCGCCGTTAGTTCACAGGGAACTAGACAATTTATTGAGGCAGTGTGCACCCGTTACCAAATACCATCTAGGTTCCACTTCTCTAGGCAGGCGATACCGAGAATGTACACGGACGTCAGAAAAAGACTCACCAGTGTCCTAAAAAATGCAGTTGTACCCAATGTCCACTTAACCACGGACATGTGGACAAGTGGAGCAGGGCAGGGTCAGGACTATATGACTGTGACAGCCCACTGGGTAGATGTATGGACTCCCGCCGCAAGAACAGCAGCGGCGGCACCAGTAGCAGCATCTCGCAAACGCCAACTCTTTCCTAGGCAGGCTACGCTTTGTATCACCGCTTTCCAGAATACGCACACAGCTGAAAACCTCTTACGGCAACTGAGGAAGATCATCGCGGAATGGCTTACCCCAATTGGACTCTCCTGTGGATTTGTGGCATCGGACAACGCCAGCAATATTGTGTGTGCATTAAATATGGGCAAATTCCAGCACGTCCCATGTTTTGCACATACCTTGAATTTGGTGGTGCAGAATTTTTTAAAAAACGACAGGGGCGTGCAAGAGATGCTGTCGGTGGCCAGAAAAATTGCGGGACACTTTCGGCGTACAGGCACCACGTACAGAAGACTGGAGCACCACCAAAAACTACTGAACCTGCCCTGCCATCATCTGAAGCAAGAAGTGGTAACGAGGTGGAATTCAACCCTCTATATGCTTCAGAGGTTGGAGAAGCAGCAAAAGGCCATTCAAGCCTATACAATTGAGCACGATATAGGAGATGGAATGCACCTGTCTCAAGTGCAGTGGAGAATGATTTCAACGTTGTGCAAGGTTCTGATGCCCTTTGAACTTGCCACACGTGAAGTCAGTTCAGACACTGCCAGCCTGAGTCAGGTCATTCCCCTCATCAGGCTTTTGCAGAAGAAGCTGGAGGCATTGAAGAAGGAGCTAACACGGAGCGATTCCGCTAGGCATGTGGGACTTGTGGATGCAGCCCTTAATTCGCTTAACAAGGATTCACGGGTGGTCAATCTGTTGAAATCAGAGCACTACATTTTGGCCACCGTGCTCGATCCTAGATTTAAAGCCTACCTTGGATCTCTCTTTCCGGCAGACACAGGTCTGCTGGGGTTGAAAGACCTGCTGGTGACAAAATTGTCAAGTCAAGCGGAACGCGACCTGTCAACATCTCCTCCTTCACATTCTCCCGCAACTGGGGGTGCGAGGAAAAGGCTCAGAATTCCGAGCCCACCCGCTGGCGGTGATGCAGGGCAGTCTGGAGCGACTGCTGATGCTGACATCTGGTCCGGACTGAAGGACCTGACAACGATTACGGACATGTCGTCTACTGTCACTGCATATGATTCTCTCAACATTGATAGAATGGTGGAGGATTATATGAGTGACCGCATCCAAGTAGGCACGTCACACAGTCCGTACTTATACTGGCAGGAAAAAGAGGCAATTTGGAGGCCCTTGCACAAACTGGCTTTATTCTACCTAAGTTGCCCTCCCACAAGTGTGTACTCCGAAAGAGTGTTTAGTGCCGCCGCTCACCTTGTCAGCAATCGGCGTACGAGGTTACATCCAGAAAATGTGGAGAAGATGATGTTCATTAAAATGAATTATAATCAATTCCTCCGCGGAGACATTGACCAGCAGCAATTGCCTCCACAAAGTACACAGGGAGCTGAGATGGTGGATTCCAGTGGGGACGAATTGATAATCTGTGAGGAGGGGGATGTACACGGTGATATATCGGAGGGTGAAGATGAGGTGGACATCTTGCCTCTGTAGAGCCAGTTTGTGCAAGGAGAGATTAATTGCTTCTTTTTTGGGGGGGGTCCAAACCAACCCGTCATATCAGTCACAGTCGTGTGGCAGACCCTGTCACTGAAATGATGGGTTGGTTAAAGTGTGCATGTCCTGTTTTGTTTATACAACATAAGGGTGGGTGGGAGGGCCCAAGGATAATTCCATCTTGCACCTCTTTTTTCTTTTCTTTTTCTTTGCATCATGTGCTGATTGGGGAGGGTTTTTTGGAAGGGACATCCTGCGTGACACTGCAGTGCCACTCCTAGATGGGCCCGGTGTTTGTGTCGGCCACTAGGGTCGCTTATCTTTCTCACACAGTCAGCTACCTCATTGCGCCTCTTTTTTTCTTTGCGTCATGTGCTGTTTGGGGAGGGTTTTTTGGAAGGGACATCCTGCGTGACACTGCAGTGCCACTCCTAGATGGGCCCGGTGTTTGTGTCGGCCACTAGGGTCGCTTATCTTACTCACACAGCGACCTCGGTGCAAATTTTAGGACTAAAAATAATATTGTGAGGTGTGATGTGTTCAGAATAGGCTGAAAATGAGTGTAAATTATGTTTTTTGAGGTTAATAATACTTTGGGATCAAAATGACCCCCAAATTCTATGATTTAAGCTGTTTTTTAGGGTTTTTTGAAAAAAACACCCGAATCCAAAACACACCCGAATCCGACAAAAAAAAATCGGTGAGGTTTTGCCAAAACGCGGTCGAACCCAAAACACGGCCGCGGAACCGAACCCAAAACCAAAACACAAAACCCGAAAAATTTCAGGCGCTCATCTCTAGGACACTATAAAGAACTTTTAGTATGGGTGTGCACTGGATCCTCCCTCTATGCCCCTCCTCCAGACCTCAGTTAGATTTTGTGCCCAGAGGAGATAGGGTGCATTACAGGGGAGTTCTCCAGAGTTTCTCTGAAAAATAATTTTGTTAGGTTTTTTTATTTTCGGGGAGAACTGCTGTCAACAGGCTCCCTGCATCGTGGGACTGAGGAGAGAGAAGCAGACCTACTTAAATGATAGGCTCTGCTTCTTAGGATACTGGACACCATTAGCTCCAGAGGGAGTCGGAACGCAGGTCTCACCCCGCCGTTCGTCCCAGAGCCGCGCCGCCGTCCTCCTCGCAGAACCGGAAGATAGAAGCCGGGTGAGTATAAGAAGAAAAGAAGACTTCAAGGCGGCAGAAGACTTCAGATCTTCACTGAGGTAAGCGCGCAGCAGTAACGCTGCGCGCCATTGCTCCCACACACTACACACACGGAACAGGCACTGATGGGTGCAGGGCGCAGGGGGGGCGCCCTGGGCAGCAATAAACCTCTGGACTGGCATATAAGGGTACATTAGGCTGCGGAGGCAGTAAATGCAGAGATCCCCCGCCATTTTTTGTATATTGAAGCGGGACCGAAGCCCACCGCTGGAGGGGGCGGAGCTTGATCCCTCAGCACTAACAGCGCCATTTTCTCCACAGAACGCTGCAGAGAAGCTGGCTCCCCGGACTCTCCCCTGCTGAACTCGGTGACAGAGGGCTGAAAAGAGGGGGGGGGGGGCATTTTTAAGGCGCAGTGAGTGTATACACATTGATTATATATATAAAAAGCGCTATCTGGGTTTTATTCCAGTGTCAGTTGGCGCTGGGTGTGTGCTGGCATACTCTCTCTCTGTCTCTCCAAAGGGCCTTGATGGGGAATTGTCCCCTTATAGATATATCCCTCTGTGTGTGTGGGGGTGTCGGTACGTGCATGTCGGCATGTCTGAAGCGGAAGGCTCGTCCAAGGAGGAGGTGGAGCAGATGAGTGGTGTGTCTCCGTCGGCAACGCCGACTCATGATTGGATGGACATGTAACATATGTTAAATGCAAGTGTGGCCTCATTACATAAGAGACTGGACAAAGCAGAGTCCAGGGAGAAAGCAGGGAGTCAATCCACGATTGGACTGGGTCACAGGGCCCTTCTGGGTCTCAAAAACGTCCCCTATCCCAAATAGTAGACACTGGTACCGACACGGATTCTGACTCCAGTGTCGACTACGATGATGCAAAATTACACCCACGGGTGGCAAAAAGTATTCAGTGTATGATTATTGCAATAAAAGATGTTTTGCATATCACAGATGAACCCTCTGTCCCTAACTTGAGGGTGCGCATGTATAAGGAAAAGAAACCTGAGGTAATCTTTCCCCCATCTCATGAGCTTAACGAGTTATTTGAAAAAGCTTAGGAAACTCCAGATAAAAAAACTGCAGATTCCCAAAAGGGTTCTTATGGCGTATCCTTTCCCTGCACAGGACAGGGTACGTTGGGAATCCTCTCCCAGGGTGGACAAGGCTTTAACACGCCTGTCCAAGAAGGTGGCGCTACAGTCTCCGGACACGGCAGCCCTCAAGGATCCTGCTGATCGCAGACAGGAGACTACTTTAAAGTCTATTAATGCGCATACAGGTGCTTTGCTCAGACCGGCAATAGCATCGGCATGGGTATGTAGCGCAGTTGCAGCATGGACAGATACCTTGTCAGCTGAACTTGATACCCTGGACAGGGATACCATTTTATTAACCTTAGCCCACATTAAAGACGCAGTCTTATATATGAGGGACGCTCAAAGAGACGTTGGGCTGCTGGGTTCCAGAGCCAATGCCATGGCTATTTCTGCGAGACGAGCTCTATGGATCCGCCAATGGACGGGTGATGCAGACTCAAAGAAGCATATGGAGGTTTTACCTTACAAGGGTAAGGTGTTGTTTGGGGAGGGGCTCGCGGACCTGGTTGCCACAGCTACCGCGGGTAAATCTAACTTTTTAATTTTGTTCCCCAACAGCAAAAGAAAACTCTACAGTGTCAGATGCAGTCCTTTCGGTCGCATAAGTCCAGAAGAGGTCGGGGCTCCTCCTTCCTTGCCAGAGGTAAGGGTAGAGGAAAGAGAACACCTGCTTCGGCTAGTTCCCAGGAGCAGAAGTCCTCCCCGGCTTCTACAAAATCCACCGCATGACGCTGGGGCTCCCCTAAGGGAGTCCGCACCAGTGGGGGCACGCCTTCGAATTTTCAGCCAGATCTGGGTTCTTTCAGACGTGGATCCTTGGGCGATGGAAATTGTTTCCCAAGGCTACAAGCTGGAATTCGAAGAGGTGCCCCCTCGCTGATTTTTCAAGTCGGCCTTGCCGGCTTCACCCCCGGAGAGGGAAGTAGTGTTAGCTGCAATTCAAAAGCTGTGTCAACAGCAAGTGGTGGTCAAGGTTCCCCTGGTCCAACAGGGAAAAGGGTATTATTCAACCCTGTTTCTGATCCCGAAGCCCGATGGTTCAGTCAGACCCATTTTAAATCTAAAATCCCTAAACCTGTGCTTGAAAAAGTTCAAATTCAAGATGGAATCGCTCCGAGCTGTAATATCCAGCCTGGAAGGGAGGTATTTTATGGTGTCACTAGACATAAAGGATGCATACCTTCATGTCCCCATATACCCCCCTCATCAGGAGTACCTGAGATTCGCTGTACAGGACTGTCATTACCAGTTTCAGACGTTGCCGTTTGGGCTTTCCACGGCCCGAGGATTTTCACCAAGGTAATGGCGGAGATGATGGTGCTCCTGCACAGGCAGGGAGTCACAATTATCCCATATTTGGACGATCTCCTGATAAAGGCGAGATCGAGAGATCAATTGCTGAAGAGCGTGTCGCTCTCCCTGAAATTGCTGCAACAGCACAGTTGGATTCTCAATCTGCCAAAGTCACAATTGGTTCCAACGACTCGGCTATCATTCCTAGGCATGATTCTGGACACGGAACAAAAGAGGGTTTTTCTCCCATTGGAAAAAGCCCAGGATCTCCAGAACATGGTCAGAGACCTGCTAAAACCAAAAAGAGTGTCTGTTCATCAATGCACTCGAGTTCTGGGAAAAATGGTGGCAGCCTACGAGGCCATCCCCTTTGGCAGGTTTCATGCGAGGACTTTTCAGTGGGACCTTCTGGACAAGTGGTCCATGTCCCATCTACAAATACATCAGAAAATAACCCTGTCCCCCAGGGCCAGGGTGTCTCTCCTGTGGTGGCTGCAGAGTGCTCACCTTCTAGAGGGTCGCAGGTTCGGCATTCAAGACTGGGTTCTGGTGACCACGGACGCGAGCTTCCGAGGATGGGGAGCAGTCACACAAGGAAGAAATTTTCAGGGACTATGGTCAAGCCAGGAGGCTTGTCTACACATCAACATACTGGAATTGAGGGCCATATACAACGGCCTACGACAAGCGGAGAATCTTCTTCGCGACCTACCGGTTCTGATTCAATCAGACAACGTCACAGCCGTGGCTCATGTAAATCGCCAAGGCGGGACAAGGAGCAGAGTGGCGATGGCGGAAGCCACCAGGATTCTTCGCTGGGCAGAAAATCACGTAAGCGCTCTGTCAGCTGTCTTCATTCCGGGAGTGGACAACTGGGAAGCAGATTTCCTCAGCAGACACGATCTCCATCCAGGAGAGTGGGGACTTCATCAAGAAGTTTTTGCAGAGATCACAAGTCTTTGGGGAATTCCTCAAATAGACATGATGGCGTCATGCCTCAACAAGAAGCTTCGGAGGTATTGTGCCAGGTCACGGGGCCCTCCGGCAGTAGCAGTAGACACCCTAGTGACACCATGGGTGTTTCTGTCGGTCTATGTTTTTCCTCCTCTTCCTCTCATCTTAAAAATATTGAGAATCATAAGACAAAGAAGAGTGCAGACAATACTCATTGTTCCAGATTGGCCTCGAAGGGCCTGGTACTCAGATCTTCAGGAAATGCTCACAGAAGATCCGTGGCCTCTTCCTCTCAGGGAGGACCTGTTACAGCAGGGGCCATGTGTTTTCCAAGACTTACCGCGGTTACGTTTGACGGCATGGCGGTTGAACACCGAATCCTAGCTGGGAAAGGTATTCCGGAGGAAGTCATCCCTACTCTGATAAAGGCTAGGAAGGAGGTGACGGCAAAGCATTATCACCGTATCTGGAGGAAGTATGTATCTTGGTGTGAAGCCAAGAATGCTCCTACGGAAGATTTCCATCTGGGCCGGTTTCTCCATTTTCTACAGACAGGAGTGGATATGGGCCTGAAGTTAGGCTCCATTAAGGTACAGATTTCGGCCCTATCTATATTCTTTCAGAAGGAATTGGCTTCTCTCCCAGAAGTACAGACGTTTGTGAAAGGAGTGCTGCACATCCAGCCCACCTTTGTGCCCCCAGTGGCACCGTGGGACCTTAACGTGGTGTTAAGTTTCCTGAAATCTCACTGGTTTGAGCCTCTTCAAACAGTTGAATTGAAATTTCTCACGTGGAAGGTGGTCATGTTATTGGCCTTGGCATCTGCAAGGCGGGTGTCCGAATTGGCGGCCTTGTCCCACAAGAGCCCCTATTTGATTTTCCATGTGGATAGAGCAGAGTTGAGGACTCGTCCTCAATATTAGCCTAAGGTGGTTTCTTCGTTTCATATGAACCAACCTATTGTGGTGCCTGTGGCTACGGGGGACTGGGAGGACTCTAAGTCCCTGGATGTAGTCAGTGCCTTAAAGATTTATGTAGCCAGGACGGCTAGGGTTAGGAAAACAGAGGCTCTGTTTGTCCTGTATGCAGCCAACAAGGTTGGCGCTCCTGCTTCTAAGCAGACTATTGCTCGCTGGATCTGTAACACGATTCAGCAGGCTCATTCTACGGCTGGATTGCCGTTACCAAATTCAGTAAAGGCCCATTCCACTAGGAAGGTGGGCTCTTCTTGGGCGGCTGCCCGAGGCGTCTTGGCATTACAGCTTTGCCGAGCAGTTACTTGGTCGGGTTCAAACACTTTTGCAAAATTCTACAAGTTTGATACCCTGGCTGATGAGGACCTTGCGTTTGCTCAGTCGGTGCTGCAGAGTCATCCGCACTCTCCCGCCCGGTTGGGAGCTTTGGTATAAACCCCATGGTCCTTACGGAGTCCCCAGCATCCTCTAGGACGTAAGAGAAAATAAGATTTTAAACCTACCGGTAAATCTTTTTCTCCTAGTCCGTAGAGGATGCTGGGCGCCCGTCCCAGTGCGGACTACATCTGCAAGACTTGTATATAGTTGTTGCTTTCATAAGGGTTATGTTACAGTTAGAATCGGTCTTTGACTGATACTGTTTTTAGTTCATACTGTTAACTGGTTGTGTATATTCCAGGTTATATGGTATGATTGGTGTGGGCTGGTATGAATCTTGCCCTCAGATTAACAAAATCCTTTCCTCATATTGTCCATCTCCTCTGGGCACAGTTCTCTAGCTGAGGTCTGGAGGAGGGGCATAGAGGGAGGAGCCAGTGCACACCCATACTAAAAGTTCTTTATAGTGCCCATGTCTCCTGCGGAGCCCGTCTATACCCCCTGGTCCTTACGGAGGTCCCCAGCATCCTCTACGGACTAGGAGAAAAAGATTTACCGGTAGGCTTAAAATCTTATTTTATATATATATATATATATATATATATATATATATATATAGGTATTGTTCCATTAAATATCAAGCCATGCGTGTAGTACAGAGACGGAACTGCATAAGGACACCGTGTGTGGGATCAAATTGTTCAGGGTCACCTAAGTAATAATTTGGTGGTTGCAAGGATATTGTCACCTATTGCGGCAACAAGTTATTAGCGATACCGGATTCATGTATACTCCTTTATGATACTGTGATCGGTTTGAACTGGTCTTTAGGTGGGAGCCCAGAGGTAAACAACTGTAATCACATCACAAGATTAGGTATCGCCCAGTGTTCAAACTGAACAATAACACACAATGAATGAGAAACCTCCTTCTCCTGGACCAATAGCAGAAGACCCAGCCCCAGATGTGTACCTTCTCCAATACACAGTATATAAGTACTTTCCCTTGCCCAGGAAGCTCAGTGTTGCTGATTCTAACTGGCGATGACTGTCCTCCGAGCTAAGGGTGATGTATACTGGATGTAACTGTTTCTTATGTAACTGTAGCTATTTCTTATGTAACTGTTTCTTATGTAACTGTTTCTTATGTAGCTGTAACTGCTTCTTATGTAGCTGTAACTGTTTCTTATGTAGTTGTAACTATTTCTTATGTAACTATTTCTTATGTAACTTTAACTCTGTACCACTTACGCTTATATATGTTATACTGAATGATATACTGTACATGTTATTTTGTATGCATACCTTTTAATATCAAATACATATATATATATATATATATATATATATATATATATCTGAGCGTTGGACCTCAGTAAACCATGTGTGCGACTACTTACTTTCTCTTAAGGGACATAAGGGGACATTTACCAAGCAGTGATAAGAGCGGAGAAGTGAGCCAGTGGAGAAATTGCCCCATCAACCAATCAGCAGCTCTGTATCATTTTATAATATGCAAATTATAGATGTTACTTCAGTGCTTATTGGTTGCCATGGGCACTTATCCACTGGCTCACTTCTCCGCTCTTATCACTGCTTAGTAAATGTCCCCCATAGTGCTGCGACATTTAGCGCACTATTATCGTATATGGTAATTAAATGCAACTGGTATTTATATGTTTATTTCAAATAATGGAATTTCACAAACAATTCATATTACGGTGCACAGTAGTCTCCATTATTCAAATTACGCCGCACAGTAGCGCCACTACACCAGGTAGAGCCCTTTTTACACATTACGGCAGACAGCGTCCCATTTTTACACATTACGGCAGACAGAGTCCACCTTTTACACATTACGGCAGACAGCGTCCCCTTTTTACACATTACGGCAGAGTCCCATTTTTTACATATTAAGGCAGACAGTCGCCCTTTTTTACACATTATGACAGACAGTCCCCCTTTTTACACATTACGGCAGATAGCGTCCCCTTTTTACACAATACGGCAGACAGAGTCCATCTTTTACACATTACGGCAGACAGCGTCCCCTTTTTACACATTACGGCAGACAGCATCCCCTTTTTACACATCACGGCAGACAGAATAGATAGATAGGACAGATGATGCTCACTGTCTCTGCTGGCTCAGGCAGTCAGTCTCCTCTGTGCAGCTTCTGGCAGATCCCGGGCAGGAGAGAAGGAGAAGGGAGGGGGACTCGGGAGCCGCAGCAGTGCAATGTAATTGGTGGAGGCGCCTCTGCAGCTGTCCCTCTCCTTCCACATAGGCTGGCCGCCGCCGCTGGAATGATGGAAGCGCATCCCAGCATTCACAGCAGCGGCGGCCAACCTATGTGGAAAGAGAGGGACAGCTGCAGCGGCGCCTCCACCAATTACATTGCACTCCTGCAGCTCCCGAGTCCCCCTCCTTTTCCCCGTTTCTGCGTCCCTGTGCTCTTCTCTTCTCCTCTTCGGCGGCCCGCAGCACACATGCCACTGGCTTTGGCCCCCTTCACAGCGGCGGGCCCCAGTGCAAGGCACCGCTTGCACTGGTTGTAGTTCCACCACTGATTTGAAATATTCCTAACAGTCCATGTACTGAAGATTTCATACCATGTAAAATAATTTCAAAGGATTTACATCTACCATGGAACACTGTTAAGATTCTCATTATAGGGATAAAATGTGTCACAACTGGGACATTACAAACATCAGGACATTCCTCCAAAGTTGATATCAGGACAAAGTAGAAATTCACCAGGAGGGATACCAAGAACCGTACAGTAAATGGGCTGCAGGAATTTCTGTCAGGAACTGGTCTCTCCATTCGTGTGACAACAATCTACTATTTTCTGCATATACCTGGGCTATCTGGTAAGGTGGTAAGATGGAATTAATTTCTCACAAAAAGTTCATTTCTGCAGCTGGGTACACTGATATTCCACAGTGAATAACATTGGGGTGTAGAGTTGGATCTTGATCCGAGGCACAAACATGCTAAAGCTTTGACTGTTCCCAGGATGCACTGCACCTCCTCCTCTATAGCCCCGCCTCCAGGCACTGGAGCTCAGTTTGTAAATTGGTGCCTGCAGTGCAGGTCAACTAACAGGGGGGCTGAGCTAGGCAGCCCTGGAAAGAGCTTTTTTAGAAGACTTCAAGGGCCGCAGCACTTTCTATGTCATCCTGACATGCTGTGACTCCCGTGGTCTGGGTCCCGGGTACTGGCAGTGGAGATGCATCGGTTTTCAGGCACACCGCCACTGACTCTCTCCTGGAACGCGTGGCTGCACATCAGGGAGGAGGTAAGAGGGTCCCCCAGGTGGGACCCGCCAGTAAATTGCGGTCCGCTCGCGGTCTAAGGAGATGGAACTGCAATGCTGGCATGGACACTGTGGCCGTGCAGGTACCCGGGACCCCACTGTATCCACCAGGGCATGGGAGCACAGGTCGGATATCTATATATCCATTTTAATAAGGCTCCATAGTACCAGGTGGTGAGGACCAGCATAGGGGAGAAGGCGCTTGACCTGTAGCCCCTCCCCCAGCTCCAGGCGCCATCTACTGCTGGTGTTCCCACTCTGGAGCTGCCTCACACTCTCCCTCACTCCCTGACTGAGACGCTGGGCGCCATTTTCTAAAATAGATGCGACTGGTCTCCGGGACTGTAGGGCAAGGTCTCCTTTGTAAACCCGCCTGTACATCAGCGCCGTGGTTTTACAAACACTTAAGTATCCTACATGTCACTATTAAGACAGCGTTAGTTAAGAACAAGTGTACCTGTGCCAGAATATATTGTACGAGTATTCTGATATATACATCCGGTCTCAGACCGTGCATTGTTATATATTTATTTATATGTGTGCATATAATAATCCAATACAATTTTACTGTCATGAAAATAATTATCTGCATTGCAAACGTGACTGTGTGTGCCTGTATCTGCTATGTAATTCACTGGGTCAATATATAGTGCGTCACAGTATTTACCTATTACGTGTATTCTACTGTGTACTCAGTCACATTATACCGGATTCATTCGCAGGTGTTGTGTACTGGGTACTCAGTCACATGCTAACGGATTTATTTGCAGGTATTGTACTCATTGTACTAAGCCGCTCTCTGTTGCATTTGTGTATAATGTTTAACATGTAGGGCAGTAAATCTGGGGACGCTCCTGCAATCCTGCAGGGCATGCGCAACGGATTTACCTGAGGGGGAAGTTTTGTGTGATGGTCTGTGTACTATATCTCATACATCTCCCAGTCAGTCCGCAGCTCCTGTAATCAATCAGAAGCCAACCTGGGCTGTGTTCTCAAACCTACTGGGTTCTCTAACTGAACGCTTTATGCCCCCTATAGGACCACCTGTAACATTACAGTCACTGATGTCCCCATGGTTACTCCGCTTTGGGCGGAAAAATATTACTCTCGTGTCTCTGTGTCATCTAAGCGGGCTGCTTTCTCCTCCCAATCCAATAATCTCTCTGATATTTTATCTGAAGAGAGGGGGATCATGCTGTCCTGTCAGTCCCTATATTAGGTGTTACTGACAAGGATTTCCCATTGCTAAATGATACCACTGCCCTTGTGGTTACTGGGAAGCAAATCCTACAAATCATGATGATAAGAGGATTCCCCTACTGTGGTTAAGCAAACTGATATGTTCACACGTCAGAGGGTAAATAAACTTCTGTTACCACATTCTGACCATTTCGTATACATCAAACAAGACCCCTGGTCTAATCCAGGAAAGACATTCCCCCTGTCTACAACGGACATTAGCTCGATATCCTCCCCCTGCAGAGTTATATAACGAGTGAACTAATGTGTCACCCATCGGGTGTCATCCACTCTGCCTGTCACCACTGTCCCCTCACTGTAGGAACCGACAGATAAGCATGTGGAGGGATGCCTGAAGTCTATTACTCCCTTACAGGTGTTGTACATAGATCAAGATTGCATCCTCTTGGGGCTGCAAAATATATTGATGATTGGTTCAGACATTAGAGGATGTGCTGCCCGAGGATATATTTGTCAATGCCAAACATAACCTGTCTCACAATGCTACCGCCACCTGTTCTTTACACCAGGAGGCGTCCCCTGAGGCGGTTGTGACGGCTGCCAAGGCGTCAAATACGTCTGTCCTGGCTTGCCGTATTCTGTGGTTGAGGTCATGGAAGGTGGAACTGGACTCCAAAAGTCCTTGGAGGTATTCCCCTGTACTGGAGACATCCTCTTTGGGGAAGACCTAATTAAAAATTGGGTCTGGCTCGACGGCTACTATGTCTGCTTTTCTCTCAAATGCTAATCCTTCTGCACAGAGGGCAAAAGGTACCACCTTTACCTGCTTTCAGCCTCATGGGAAAGCAAAGGTCATATCTCGTGCTCCCAAAAACCACTAAGCCCACTGCCTAATAATGCTGGGCAGTCCGTCAGCCAGCTTCTAAACATGACAAGCCTGCTGCATGATGGGACAGGCCTCCCCCTGGGGGTCCCCAGGGTGGGAGGCCGACTTCTGCGATTCACCCATGTCTGGTTAATGACCACTTCAGATGCATGGGTACGCAAGTTGTCTCTCACGGGTACGCAGTCTCTTTCAAGAGGCGTCCCTATCACCAGTTTTGCACAATGGTTACCCCTTCAGATCCGTTAAAGGCACAAGCTTTAACATTGGTTGTGAGTTCCCTCCTGGATACAGGAGTGGCAGTGCCGGTACCTCTATCCCAAAGAGGCAGAGGATACTATTCGACCCTGTTTCTAGTACCGAAACTCAATGGGTCTTTCTGGCTTATACTCAACCTTAAATCACTGAAAAGTTGTGAGAGTATCCAAGTTCCGTCTGGAAACACTGCGCTCAATTGTACTGGCCATGGAAGCCGGAGATTATATGGTATCCCTGGTTATACAAGATGCTTACCTGCATATACCTATTGCAATATCGCATCAGCACTATTTGCGGTTTGCTGTTGGCAACCTTCACTATCAGTTCCAGACTCTGCCGTTTACACTGGCCACGGCTCCTCAGATCTTCACCAAGATTATGTCCGTGATGACGGCTCATCTCTGTCACCAGGGAGTAAGGATCCTGCTGTATCTGGACGACTTGCTGATCCTGGCAAACTCCCACGAGGTCCTACTCAGTCATCTATGACTGACGGTAAACTTCCTACGAGCCCATGGGTGGCTCATCAACTGGAAGAAGTCCTTGCTAGTCCCTGCTCGGAGCATGGTGCACCTGGGGGCACTGCTGGACACACAGAGCCAAAGACTGTTCTTTTCTACTGAGAAAATTCCTGAAACTTCAGGACAGGATCAGATACTTTCTCGCCCAAGAGTGTTGATACACTCGGCGATGCAAGTACTAGGCCTCATGGTGTCGGCTTTCGACATGATGGAGAACGCTCAATTTCATTCCCGCCCTCTGCAGAGGTTAATCCTTTCCAAGTGGGACGGCCTGCCTCATTGGATCACGTCTCAAATTATCTCCTTTACTCCGGAGGTTCATCTGTCACTGAGCTGGTGGCTACAGGACCAACAGTGGAGCAGGGGCCGTCCCTTCTGGATCCCCAACTGGGTCCTACTGACTACGGACGCCAGTCTGCGGGGTTGGGGTGCGGTGCTAGAACAACACTTTCTCCAGGGTCGGTGGACCAAGGAGGAATCTCTCCTCCCAATAAACATTCTGGAATTGCGGGCAGTGTTCAATGCATTGACACTGGCCCTGCATTTGGTACAGAACAGGCCTGTTCAAGTACAATCAGACGCCACCACAGTGGTGTACATAAATCATCAAGGCAGCACTCGAAGCCACATGGCAATGATGGAAGTGTAAAAAAATCCTCCAATGGGCGGAACAACATCTACCAGCCTTATTGGCAGTGTTCATTCCGGGAGTCCTCAACTGGGAAGCGGACTTCCTCAGTCGTCAGGACGTGCACGCCGGAGGGTGGAGTCCTCATCCAGAAGTCTTTCAACTCCTAGAGGACAAGTGGGGCCTACCAGATGTAGACCTGATGGCATCTCAACACAATCACAAGGTTCCGGTCTCGGAGCAAGGACAAGGGATCCTCAAGCAGCGTTCGTGGATGCACTGGCAATACCATGGAACTTTCGGCTGCCGTACGTGTTCCCTCCAGTGTCACTATGGAAGTTCAAGCAAGAAGAAGGAATACTACTTCTAGTCGCTCCAGCATGGCCCAGACGGCATTGGTTCTCAGACCTGCAGGGTCTCTCGATAGAGCGTCCGCTTCTACTTCCTCAATGTCTAGACCTTCTCGTTCAGGGCCCTTGTGTCTACCCGGACCAGCCCAGACTGGCTTCGACAGCGTAGCTCATGAAGCATCTCTCCTGAAAGTAAAAGGGTTCTCTGAGGCGGTTATTCAAACTATGTTGAAAGCCCGTAAACCAGCTTCGGCTCAGATTTATTACAGGGTCTGAAATTCTTACTTCACCTGGTGTGCGGCTAAGAATTATGATCCATATACTTTCAAAACTTCCAGACTTTTGGCTTTTCTACAATAGGGCCTAGACTTGGGCCTTCATATGGCCTCCCTCAAGGTCCATATAGCTGCCTTGTCGGTGTGGTTTCAGAGAAAAATTGCATCTCTTCCTGACGGTCACACTTTCACTCAGGGTGTTCTACAGATTCAGCCTCCCTATGTCCCTCCTGTGGCTCCGTGGGTTCTGTCTGTTGTTCTGAATGCTCTACAAGAGTCTCCATTTGAACCTCTTGAGTCTGTGGACCTTAAAATCCTTACGCTTAAGGTCATGTTTCTGTTGGCTATTGCCTCTGCTAGGAGGGTGTCGAACTTAGGGGCTTTGTTCTGTCGTCCACCCTTTCTGATTTTTCACCGTGACCGGGCTGTTCTTAGAACTCGCCCAGGTTATTTGCCTAAGGTGTATCGTCTTTTTACCTTAACCAGGAGATTGTGGTTCCAGCCTTCATCTCTTCTGATTTGTCCTCCAAAGACCGGTCTTTGGATCTGGTACGGGCTGTCCGTATTTACGTAGAGTGGACTGCCTCCATCAGGAGATCAGATACCCTTTTTGTACTTTTTGGTTTTCACAAACGTGGCTGGCATGCAAATAAGCAAACCTTGGCCAGATGGATTACAATGGTGATTGCACAAGCTTATGCGCAGACTGGTTTACCAGCTCCTGCTGCTATCAAGGCCCATTCTACTCGTCTGTTGGACCTTCTTGGGCAGCTCGGCGTGGCGCGTCCGCTGAACAATTGTGCAAGGTGGCTACGTGGTCCTCAGTGAACACATTCATCAGGTTCTATGCCTTTGATACTTCCGCCTCCCAGGATGCTTCCTTTGGACGCCGGGTTCTTGTATCCGCTACAGTGCGTCCCCTCCCATGAGGAACTGCTTTAGGACATCCTCGATGTGGAATACCAGTGTACCCTGCTGCAGAAAAGGAGATTTATGGTAGACTTACCACAGTTAAATCTCTTTCTGCGAGGTACACTAGTTTCCACAGGGCGCCCACCCTGACGCACTTAGCTTCTTGGGTTTGTATGGCATTAGCCGCTAGTCTTTTCTCCTGTCGTGAGAACGTGGTCACTAACATTTACCGTCTGTCTTACCTGCTACTGCATTGGACTGGTTTACAAAACTGAGCTCCAGTGCCTGGAGGCGGGGCTATAAAAGGGGCGGTGCAGTGCATCCTGGGAACAGTCAAAGCTTTAGCCTGTTAGTGCCTCGGATCAAGATACAACTCTACACCCCGATGTTATTCCCTGTGGAAACCAGTGTACCTCGCAGAAAGAGATTTAACTATGGTAAGTCTACCATAAATCTCCTTTTTATCTCATCTGCATTTTGTATTTAAATTCATTCAATCACCACAAAAACATGCAAGAATATTTCTTCCGATCTAATGTGACGAAGATTGAACATTTGATGCTTTTGTCAGAAAGATATGTTTGGCTCAAAGACAACACCACTCATTACCCAAAGAACTACAGTACATACCTAATGTAAGGCATAGCGGTGGCAACATCATGCGTGGAGCTGGCTCTAGTCAGGACAGAGGACAATACTACCAAAAAGGTGTACAGGAATCTTACTTAAAAATAAGTGGCATACAAATGTCCATAATGAGCTTAAAAGGCTTCCGCCTTCCAATCGATCGTGTTGCTGAGGCTACATTACACCTTCCAATACGACCCCACAGCAATGGTCAGGACTCAGGAAGTGGGATGCAATGAGGGAGCAGGAAGCAAAGAGATGCTAGTGGGAATGCGAGCATAGGGGAGGCAGTCAGAGATGTGAGAGAGAATGTGTAACTTAGGAGATTGTTTTCACTGTTGTGAGAGCAGAGTGTTCAGTAAAGAGCCTGTAATGAGTAGCACAGAGAGGAGACAGGAGAAAGGCACAGGAGTATCCTAGATGTTTGAAGAGTTTTACCTGTACTCCAGCTGAGGAGGCCTTAGCCTTGTGATTTATTTTTTGGTGCAGTGTGCTTATTAAGCTAGTCCTGATCTTGGTGACTGCATGTGAGCTGACCCCATGTGGACTAACAACAAAGTGGCAGAAGTGGATAACACTTAACAATAAAGATTAAAATAAAATAAATTTCAACTGTGTATATACATGCCTATGCACCCCATATTGAATCAAGTGCACAAACGCACACCAGTATCAGTGACTAACTATTAAAGCATAACTGTACTGTGTACATTCTTAATTATGTAGAACTCTTCCAATGTACACGGGGGGTCATTCAGAGTTGATCGCTCGCTAGCAACTTTTTGCAGCGCTGCGATCAGGTTAAAACTCTTCAAAACTGCGCATGCGTATGCACCGCAATGCGCAGGCGCGTCATATGGGTACGAAGAGGATCGGTGCTGGGCGATGGATTTAACAAAGAATCCATTCGCACAGCCGATCGCAAGGTGATTGACAGAAAGAGGGCGTTTATGAGTGTCAACTGACCGTTTTCTGGGAGTGTTTGGGAAAACGCAGGCGTGTCCAAGCGTTTGCAGGGCGGGTGTCTGACGTCAATTCCGGGACCAAAAAGACTGGAGTGATCGCAGCGACTGAGTAAGTCCAGAGCTATTCAGAAACTGCACAAACTGTACCGCTCGGCTGCAAAGGCGTTCGCACACTTGCAAAGCGAAAATACACTCCTCCAAAGGCAGCGACTATCTGATCACAGCACTGCAAAAAGTTGCTAGCGAGCGATCAACTCGGAACGACCCCCACATTCAGTTGTATAATCCTAGCTGTTCTGCAACGATAAAGTCTCAGTAGTGTGGTTCAAATTTAGTAAGCAAATACACTAGAGATTAATATTCTTGTATGCAGTGGAAGATAAAGTCTTTTTTGCCATTTGTTGTCACTTACAATATACATTGTATGCATAGTTGCTATCACTTTGGTTATACCACCTACAAGCCTACATTCCCGTTGGTGTCTCCCTACCTCCCTGCCAATAAATGTACAGAGGTAGTTTTTATGTAAGCATATATTTATGCTGTTCTAGAGGTGTCTTGGGCTAGGTACAAGGGGTCTCCCAAGTCCTTTCCTGGTGGGAATCTTAATTTTAGGCACCTCCCAGAAGTTACAGAAGACTCGGGTAGAAGCACTGCTCCACACTAAGACATCTCTTAGAATGTCAGGGGTGTCACAGTAACAAACAGATAAGCAATAAGAAAAAGACACAAGACAACTTGCAGAAGTTACTAATTAATAAGCTATTACTAACCTATGCAACTCATCTCTCTTATCTCTTACTCATGTCCCCTATTAACAATGGAATCGTATAGATGATCTGAGGTCAAAATCCTGGGTGAAACGGCTGAAGTTATTCACTTACAGACGTGTGATCAATCCACAAGCAGTCCTGAGGGAGCAGTTAATACTTATTTCTGCTAGCACCCTGTAATTGAATAATTCTGGAAACTCTGAAAACAGACCGTGCAACGCAACCTGCAGCTAATTGATTCTCTCTTTAAGAGTGATTGGGGGATATCCAATTAACTGCTATCCTATTAGCCCCGATAAGCCAGCATTAGCTGCAGCTTATCAGTGTTTTTCTGTACTGCATCGGGCATCGGCTCCTGACAGCTCCCGATGCAGCGCTGCACCTCCGGCTCCCCGGCCACATGACCGCTCCCCTGTTATGTGACCACTACTGGGAGTGCGGGAAGAGGGGGGATGCAGATCATGACGCTACCCCAAATTCCCCGCCAAGGGTCCCAGTGCTCGAGTGCCAGCTCCCAGGCTGCAGCGCCCTGACTACAGATCCAGCCTGCTGCTGCTGTGGTGGACATGGGACACTGCAGGTCATCGTGGTTATCAGGGATTTTGTTTCACCTGCCTCGGGCAAGCAAAACCAAATCCCAGGAAACAGTCCTGTTTTCGAACGAAAATGGCTGTTTTTCACGAAAACACATAGGTTTCACTGAACCTGTGTGTTTTCGGGAGGAAAGCTGTATTTTTTAATGGGCGATCCTAAATGGGTAGCCTGTAAAAAAAACAAAAAACAAAAAAAAACTCATTGATGAAACATCGGGAAAAAATGCAGAACAGACGTTTTTCGCACCCAATATGTTATCTCCTGTAATAGGATACTGGACAAATATAATTATTAAATTGGGTGTTTATTAACATCTATTCAAATTAGAGTTGATGGTAGGCTTACTCAGTTACTAAATATAGTGATCTTGTTATCAATTTATATATATATATATATATATATATATATATTTTACATTTTTTCAAACAAATTGATGTAAATATAATTACTCATGTGGTGGGCAATCAGACCATCTCCAGCGCTATCGATTTAATTAATTCATTTTGCATCTTTTCGTTTTTTCAGACTTTTTGGTAGCTGGAGCGGTTCCTTAAAAATAATTTATTGTTTCCAAAAATATATACAGTGTTCTGCCTGGAAGTGGCTTAATGATGTCCTTTCCGCCATGGCACACTGAAGGAAAGTGGCAAAAGCAACTACAGTATAAAGGAGGCATTTTTTGTAGATCTCCCCCGATTATAACACTTACGTTATTTAGAATGATTTCCACTCATCCGTAGCAGTGAAGTAGTAAAGCTTTGTTTGTACAGCCTCATAGTTTTTAAAGATGCAGCTCCAATATAAGATCTGTGGGGCTCACATTGATGGATGCTGATTACACCTGATGACTTGCAGTGCTTGTAAGGGTCTGTGAAAATATTAAACTATAAATGCTGTATGGTGTGTACAATTTTAATAGTGGAACTTAATCCTTACCGTAATAAATATTTGGATTATACATACGTAGAATTCTAAAAAAAAAAAAAATGTATGTATATGTTTTTGCTTATTGTACAAACTAATTATAGCTGGTTATAATGAAATGATATTGCTCCACCAGGTTAAACCTGGGGCATAATACTAATCCTGTGGCGCTAATTACACAATTCTACATAATCAAGCAGTAACATACCTCACTGTCAGAGAAGCGACTCTCCCCAACAGATTCGTGAAGAATATTCTTCATCTTCAACCCAGTACACAAGTCTGATTGACTTTGAAGTTGTGCAGCACTTTCATAGGGTGTAGTATGGTATGCCGGCGGCCGGGCTCTCAGCGGCCAGCATACCGGCACCGGAATCCCAACCGCCGGCATACCGACAGCTGGGCGAGTGCAAATGAGCCCCTTGCGGGCTCGCTGTGCTCACCACGCTGCGGGCATGGTGGTGCGCAACGTGCGCCACGCTATCTATTCTCCCTCCAGGGGGAGCGTGGACCCCCAAGAGGGAGAGAAGGTGTCAGTATGCCGAGTGTCGGGATTCCGGCACCGGTATACTGTGCGCCGGAATCCCAACAACCGGTATACTGAATACCACCCCTCTGCACAGTACTTGAAAAATGCATGAAAAACACATAAATAATATATATGTCTTTTAGCCCACTTTTCATGCGGTGGTATTCCTTTCTAGAACTGAATGGAGTGCTGCACATGCCAATCTCCACCTCTCTTCGTTTGACACAATTTTTGTGGCACACAGAGGTGCATAATACATTTGTAACAACGTTTGGACTGCAGTGCTAACTTATTGTTCTTGAATTTAAATATAGAAGAACACAAGGCTCTTTACCAGGGTATAGTTTTTATTACATCCTGTCCTAACATGTGTGTCCAAAAACTTTCCCAGGATGCTGGACATCACGGATACAGCTTTAGGTGGATTATTAGAATATCAAATTGCCCACACGGTAGTAATGTTTTCAAAACACTACACAATAAGTCTAACATGACTAACATATAAATAGCTCTGTTTGTTGAAAACAGACAGCTAGATATTACATCTAACGATGTTGTCTTTCCTGTGGCTCAAAATAATGTCTCAGTAAACCCTAACGTACCTGCTGCAAAAACAGTTAGGCAGCTTCTATAGTATCACACTGTTCATTTCTCCTCTGGGTCTTCTTGAGTAAATACTGTATCAGACACAATGTGCTCAGTGGGAAATGAAAAGGGAAGAAAAGACAGAGAATATGTAAAAATCTGTTTAAAATATAATTCTGGATTTCTCATTTAGTTGCCTACTACTGAGACACAAATGGCATTATGCTTTGTTACACATTTTTACAAATGTACAAACGAAATAAAACATGGTCCTGTACTTTCAGAAAGGACTAAAGGAATGTCTATTTGTTAACAATCGTGCTGGAGACTTAGTTCCCCCAAAAAATGCCGTCTTGGCCGTGGGTCATAGGAATGCAAAGTAGGAACCCACAGTCAGTGCTCTAACTCTGCTCACAGGTTAGGTCATGTGACAGTTTGCGGCCAGTACTTCAAAAGCACTGTTGGGATCGAGACTCACGGTATCAGAAACTTCTTTGAAAAGTCCTGTGGGTTTCTGGATAGTTACTGGAAAATGGTCCGTCTCATGGGCACGGTATGGGAGTGTCGCGGTTCTGTCTGTGATAGTGTTTGTGCACACAGACGCTCAACTGCTTATATAGGAGGCTATGCTTGGACTGAGAAATTGCAACTGCCGTAAGGCTGGCGCAACTTTGAAGATACACCATTTGGTATTTTGGTTCCTGTGGACGCTGACAGTGGCCATCTCAGTCATAGCACATTCGGTCACCAAAATTTACACAAGGGAAGGTCTTTATAGCAGCATTTACATAAAGTAGATGGGCGACTGCCAATGGATGCAGCCGCATCTCTGTCCACCTCTGAATCAGCCCCTTATCTGCTTAATGGTACCGTAGCAAATTTCCATGGCGACAGGATTATGAACAAAAGAGCTAGACTAAAAACGTGACAGACCAACAATTCTGGAATACTGATACTATGTGCTATCTTTCTCCTACATACTGGACTCCTCATTGAAATAAATTAGCTACATCTTCTTTTATGAAATCCTTTGTACAATGGGCCTAATTCATGTTTGCATGCAATTGCAATTCTCTAGGCTGCGGAGCTGCTATTGTTAGCAAGTTAGCTGCCGCCCAGGAATGAAAGAGACACCCACCAGACTCATCGCAAGGTCAGTCACAATTGTGTACACATTCGTGGACTATGCGTAATTACGGAGAACATCAAAGCTATGCGTTGGTCTATGGCTATGCAGACTGGCCACAGCAGTAGCAACTAGATCAAACAGCCATCAAAAAATACACTCCCTGAAAACGTCCATGACACGCCTGCGTTTCCCAACCACTTCCTTTAAACTTACCGTTAACAACTCCATCCAGACGGCCACTTCCTGTCAATGAATCTGTGACAAAGTTCCCAGAGCGAGCGAGATCGCAGGGACAGTCTTACGCATGTGTATTGTGATCGCAGCCAATGCGCAGTTTGCCAATAATTGCTCCATTGCTTGACCATCGCACATTATGTACAAACATAAATTAGGCCCAATGTATCGGATGTTATATAATGGACTTTTTGCTGAAGGTTCTAACACTGTGTACCACATAGTCGGCTGCAAATTATCAATATTTGAAATATACCAATGACTGTGCATAAATCAGTGTTTTTAGCACACTTAGTGGTAATTCAATAAGACATGGTAAATTACCACGACTAATGGATCACCAGGGGGTAATTCAATTATCCCTGATAGGCAGGAGAAACAAAACCCCTAAGTGCTATGTTTTCGCGATCGCAAACACACCTGGATCTATTTATCCCGGATCCTATGTGTTTTTGCGGGAAAATGGGTGTGGGAAAAAAACGGAGATAATTGAATTACCCCCCAAAAATTGCAGTAAAACAGGAATTTACCACAAGTTTTTACAGTGAAAACGGATCACAGGTAATTGAATTCCCCCTTTAGGCTGATAAAATCGTGTGTATGTTGCTCCAAAGCAGTGTGTGCAAAAAGATACATATATTACTTTATTGCGAACCAGCTGCTCCTGCTTGTACGCATGACTTGTTTCTAGTCATTTTCATTAACACACAATTGCACCTATCCTATACAAGGCACAAAAAAGGGATACGTGTGTGTATGTTTTATGTCCAACTCTGTATAGCCTGCAGTCCCTCACTGAATTTTGCCTACTTGAGATCGCCCTCTTATGCCTCTTCAGTCAGTAACTAAGATGACATCATATGTTTGACAGTGTTGCTCTATACTTGGTGGCGCTCATTCCAGAACATGTGCAGTGTGAAAACATGCAGGATACTCTCTGCAAATGGACATACGTGGAACTCTACATAAGCCCCATCATTTGCTATCTGCACTACGTAAGCAACTTCTTTCTAAACGTGCTGAATGAGCGCTTTACATTTTTTACAAAATTATACTGCAAATGGTAACAGACACTCCCCTATACGCCTTCAAAAAGACTGATTGTCAAAACCAGTTGGTGGGAGTGTCTATACATGTGAACCCCACCAGTAATCATCTGAGGGTTTGATCCTGTCTTGTGCACCTAGGTGCATATTCCATCCTGAGGGCAAATGTCTTACTTTCTAGGCGTATTTAACATATTTTTTTCAATAGGAGGCCAAGGTGGCTATATATTTTTTAACTGTTCAAATGCGAATGCTTGTCTTTTGTGAAAAATAAAAGAGATTGTTTGCATTATCAGGTGTCTTTTAATCTTTTTTTCATATGGGAATTATTTCCTTTGTGAGATGTAAAAGATCATTGGAGGAGGTTGAACAGAGGAAAAGAAATCTGAGATATGCCTGCACACATTTCTTTCTTGTGTGTTACCATAAGAGATATTGGGGGTCATTCCGAGTTGTTCGCTCGTTGCCGATTTTCGCTATACTGCGATTAGTCGCTTACTGCGCATGCGCAAGGTTCGCAGAGCGCATGCGCTTAGTTATTTTACACAAAAGTTAGGTATTTTACTCACGGCATAACAAAGCTTTTTCATCGCTGTGCTGATCGGAGTGTGATTGACAGGAAGTGGGTGTATCTGGGCGGAAACTGCCCGTTTTATGGGAGTGTGTGGAAAAACGCAGGCGTTCGAGTTGCAAAACGTGGGAGTGGCTGGAGAAACGGGGGAGTGGTTGGGCAAACGCTGGGTGTGTTTGTGACGTCAAACCAGGAACGAAAAGGACTGAGCTGGTCGCACTGGCTGAGTAAGTCTGGAGCTACTCAGAAACTGCTAAGAAATTTCTATTCGCAATTTTGCTAATCTTTCGTTCGCACTTCTGCTAAGCTAAGATACACTCCCAGAGGGCGGCGGCTTAGCGTGTGCAATGCTGCTAAAAGCAGCTAGCGAGCGAACAACTCGGAATGGCCCCCATTGAATGGTGCAAGTCCCTTTCGATACAGGCTCGTATGATCCAGTGCATGTTCACATGAGTTACTAAAGACATTTTGATCATACTACACCATATTATTTCCTTTTCTCTTTCCTTCTTCTCATGCCATATGGGATAATCAATTTATATGAGAATCAAGTAAGAAAATAGAAAAGAGGACGTTTTTAAATGGAAATTGGCTTCTGACATGGAGAAAAGGAACTTTGATCTACAGTATTTGACTGGGCTATCAGAACTGGAGAGTGTTTGGCTCACAACATTTAGGAGCGCTAGTGGAAAGGAATGCCATATTATTTTTTTACTATTTCTGCTTATTATATACCGGTAAGTATGGTGACACTCCCATGTGTTTTTCCCCCAAGGCTGCTCTGTGTGTATTTGAGGGTGTACTATTGTTTAATGAAGTGGGATCTGTATGATGTGTGGTTAAATTTAAATGCCTTTGATGCTCATATTTGCATTATAATATTTATTAGAATGACAATCACAGTGGTATTTGTTCATGTTATTGGTTTTTATATTTTGCTGGCTGTGTCTAACCTATAGCAGCATCAGGATATTAAGACTGCGCCTGCTATAGTACTTATGTCATACCGTGTTGGCTTTTGTGCACTCTTTTTGCTACACATCTTGGAAAACTAGATCCGTTACACTGAATAACATTAACAAGTCATGCTGTTTTCAGAGATGAAAACAACTATTTTGAGGATTGAACATTTTAGTTACCCCTATATTGCTGAAGCATATCTCCTATGTGTGGTCAAAGTAATGTTGCGGTACATAAGGCGGCTAACTCAGTTGCATATAAGTACAGTCGCATTGTGTACATGGGAATATATGCGGGTCTTCACATGTATACAGATTTGCACGCATCTACGCAGCAGCACCACCCATATCCCTTGGCTTGTGGATGTAGCCATCATCAATATCAGTGCATATTTGCACCACACTCCCATACCCCTTAGGAACACTAAGTGGAGCACTGAAGATTTTGCATTGCTATGGAGAACTAGAGGACTTTATAAACTATTGACATATGGGACTGGATGTAATGACGCCCGAGATGCCAGCCAACCTTGGACTTTTTTTTAAAGGGGCAATAACTTTCAAGGCAAAACCATGCCTTGTAAGTAAATTCCCCTTTAAAAAACATCCAAGATTGTCCGGAATCTCGCACCTCCAGCGATCTTGGGTGTCATTACATCCGGCCCATTATATCTTATACAACTGGGACCATTAAGTCCTTTTGCTGAAATCTGTAATTACAATAGGATAGTCTCAGCATCCATCTCTATGACCTTGGTCCATTTCATGTCTATCTCCTGTTTCCTCCGTAAAACAAAGTATTGATCTCATTCTTGCATTTGATGACAAACCCGTATTTTGGTTCCCTCGCCCAAAACAATAGTCATGCTATACATTTCTCACTCAACCCCTGCTAAAACCCTGATCTGTGTTCATCTAAGTCAGGCATGTCCAAACTGTGGCCCTCCAGCTGTTGTGAAACTACATATCCCAGCATGCCCTGACACAGTTTTGCTGTCAGAGAATGCTAAAGCTGTGTCATGGCATGCTGGGATGTGTAGTTTCTCAACAGCTGGAGGGCCGCAGTTTGGACATGCCTGATCTAAGTCCTTTGCTTCCACCTTTGGTTACCCAATGCTTATGTCTGATTGAGAACAACATGTGGGTAACAGAACTGCCGGTATTAGTAGCTCAGAGTAAGTTCTTACTACAGTATGCAGTACATGTCCACTTATCGCCAAATGATTCTTGGCTTCATTCACTTTCATTGTCCTTCTCACAAAAAGATTCTTGACTGACCTTGTACTTCCTTTTACACGTGCTAACTCTCTTATTTTAGTTTTTTGCATTCACAATGCTGCAGCATATAACAATCTTTACTAAACTGCACATATTAAGAGAATTTAATATTAGATTATTGCATTTTAAATTGTTTAGCTAGCCATCTAAGTGCTTTATTCTCTGTACAAAGAAGATGGGCATCAAAATAGCCATGGTTACCCAACATACGAAGATATCTTATCACAGAAGTAAATGTCTGTAAAAGGTGTCAATGAAGGCATTTGATATATACCAGGATTATTTAATAATGAACTGTCCAGATTTTTATGAAAGGGCCGCATATATGTGATAGATATATGCAAGTTGGTCATACAATAGAGGCAACAGAGAATATGGAAAGCTACATCCGGTACACGGGCCAGCAGCTGGAAAAGTCCTGACCCTATTATTGTCCATATGAAAATATAAAGTTATTTTGGACTTGCTTTACAATATTTCCTTTCTAATTTTAGTTTTGCGTCCAATATGCTTTGTATGATGCAAATGACGTGTGAAATCGTATTTTAGTGGCTTGTAAAATACCCGTTGGCTTTTGGAGTTCAGAGAATAGACTTTCACAGTCATGTAAATATCCAAAGCAAATGATTTTATGACTGGGTACAGTGTTGTATGGGCAGAAAGTGCCATCACCAGTCAATTTGCAGATCATAGGCTTGCCTGCATTGAACCTAAGATCTTGCGGGTCTACCAATCCACACACTGTATTTTGAGACAAAAGGCTGCATATTCATTATAGTCCTCTAAAGCACAGAGGTAGAGACACAAGCAATCAGTACTCATCCATAAAGTACTCACTGCCCATGTGTTCAGCTGACTCCAGCTCCACACTGGACAGAAAACGCCTCATACATTTCTTGCAGTTGTAATCCAGTGTGGTGGTATAGACTGTTTTTGTGTGCTTAGGATAAACAATGGTGGTGCTTGTGAATCTCTGGGCCTTGTTCTTGGGTTCAAAGTAAACTTCAGCTCTGTAGTTGCGCCATGTACAGTTAGGAACGCAGATCACAGTTTGGCTGCATGAGGAGACGCCCAGGCCCACTGGCATGTAGATGTTGTCGATAAAATGCTTCTCAGAGTCATATTTCACTGACGAGGTATACCTGCAGACATGACAGAAAGTCCAGCATTAGTGATGGCTGTTATCACAGAACTGCTGTCAGAGAAATAAAATTAGAGTTAAAAAAAATGTTCACAGAACGCTTTCCATCAAAATAATACTGCATTCAAGGAGCACATAGATAGACAGATACACACAAAGACAGATACACACATTTTAAAATGTAAGTGCTGCACTGCTTTCTGTATGCTATTATACCGGGAGGCATTCAGTTTGCCGGCTGTCGGAATCCCGACAACCGAATAAATATATATATATATACATATATATATATATATATAATATAATATACTGTGCACTGTCGCTTTCATGTACATTGTTTTTTCTTGCTGGAAATCCGGATGGGATGGGACTTCGGGGTGGGGGCCCTGGAAGACGTAGAACCATGGCACGTGCTCCATGGCCTCCCTGCTTATTCCTGCTCTGGGGCGCATAAAGCACAACCTGGAGCAATGGAGGAGGTTAGAGTGCCCCCTTCAGGGCTGATGCCCGGAGCCAACTGCCTTCTATTGCCCCTCTATTTCCACCCTCTCTCACTGCTATCACTGTTTATATGTATGTATGTATAGATATAGATATATATATATATACACACACACACACACACACACACACACACACACACACATATATATATATATATATAAATGCGAAAGCACTCACTCACTCACTGACTCATCACTAATTCTCTTACTTCCCTATATGTTAGGAAGGTGAAATGTAACATAGGTATTCTGCAGGTGGGAAATATGAAAACTACATAATTAGAATTTTAATAAACCTCCCCTAAGGGGATGAAAAGGGGGTTGATATAATGACGTAATTACCGATGCTTGGCTTGCGTTGCGTGAATGATAGCGCCCAAATGGATAAAAATTTGGATTGTACCTCCAGTGTGTAGAATTTAATAAACTACAAAAATGGTCCTGTCACTTTTTACCATATCTGCTACGGGTGCTCCTGGGGTAATGCCAAGATCCATGGATTAATATTTACTTAACATTAAGACGTCTCGAATTTACATCTCTATAGATTTACAAAAATTTTAACACTCATTTATATTTACAACCGTGAAAATCAGAAACTCCCATGCGAAGAACGGGTAGAACAGCTAATATATATATATAATTTAAACTAACTAATCAACATGTGGCTATACATGCAGGGGCCTACGTGCAGTTTTCACATGTTTACCATGTTATTTTGTTGTAGGAGAACCACACAAATTGTTAGGTGAATCGACTCTAGGAAAGAGGACGCCTATACTGATCAAGTGCTTTCGGAGATCTATAAGGGAGTTTTTCCACCAGGACCTGGAACAATATCTGACTTTCGATCTTCAAAGAATCCCAGGGGTGCGCACAATAGCAAGCACTTGAGATATATACAATGTGTCCATAATTAAAGTTTTCCCTATTCAGAGCTGACAGAGGCGGCTTAAGGCATGTGAGGCTATTCGGTATTGTGTGTGTGACACTTTGGGGACAGTGTGTGTGTGTGTGTGTGTGAGGATATGGGGAGAGTGTGCGTGTGAGGCTATGGGGCAGTGTTTGTGTGTGTGAGGCTATGGGGGCAGTGTGTGTGAGGCTATGGGGACAGTCTATCTGAGGCTATGGAGCAGGTATGTGTGTGTGTGTTTGAGAGAGAGAGGCTATGGGGTAACATACGCAGTGGCGGAACTTGTGAGTGGTGCACCCAGGTGTAAAATATAATTTGGGCTCCCTCCTCAACCTCAACCCAAGTTCACAATATGCCACATGGCAGTGGATGACAGGGAGAGGCAGAGAGTAACAATGGAAGGCAGGGGTGCAGAAGGTGATGGTAGAAAGCAGTGGGTGACAGGGAGAGGATTACAGGTTGAGGCAGTGGGTGAAAGGAGTACAAGCACAATGCCCTGTGCGGTGTGGAGAACAGGGGTCATGTACCTTGGTGGGGGCAGGAACTCAGTGGCCACTTCTCAGTGACAGGGTTCCCCGCCCTTCTTGCTTTCCTCAGTTTGGCACTTGGTCATGCAGACTCTGACAGTGTCAGTTACACCAGTTGTGAGCTGCTAATTTACAGACCGCAATGAATCATAAAAAATGTACAGCTGCCTGTTAATTAGATGCAGTATGTGGCTATGATCATCAGTGCTGATAGGTGGCAGGACTCATCTATCAGTCCGGCACACCCAAGGTCAGCCCTGCCCCCCTAAGGTAAGGGCAAGTCGCTCAGGCAGTGGGGCCAACCCTGCTAATCTGACATTGTTAAAAATGGTCTGCAGGTTGGGGTCAGGGGATAACTCATTGCTGTTCTAGGCATCAGTGGTCTCTCTTTGTCCTTAGTGGCCCGATGCAATGCACCTGCTGCAACAATGGTTCCACCATTGAGCATGTGTGTGTGTGTGTGTGTGTGTGTGTGTGTGTGTGTGAGGGTATAGGGGCAATGTGTTTGTGTGTGAGGCTGTAGGGGCAGCATGTGTGATGCTATAGGCGTAGTATGTGTGTGTCTGTGGCTATGGGGGGAGCATGAGTGTATGTGGGGCTATGGCTGGCAGCGAGTATGTGTGTGTGTGTGAGGCTATAGGGGGAGCATGTGGGTGTGGGAAGGGCTATGGTGTTAGTGCATGTGTGTGTTTGAGGCTTTGGGGGCAGTGTGTGTGAGGCTATGGGGCAGTGTGTGGGGGGGGGGGCTATGGTTGGCAGTAAGTGTGTGTATGTTAGGCTATGGGGGGAGCATGTGGGGGTGGGGAGGCTATGGGAGGCAGTGTGTGTGAGGTTATGGGGCGAGCATGTGTGGGGAGGGATAAGGGTGGCAGCGTGTATGTGTGAGGCTATGGGGGCAGTGTATGTGTGTCTGTGAGGGGGTGCACCAAAGGAAAGTCTCACCTTGGGCTCAACTTAGTCTAGAACAGTGGTGCTCAAACTCGGTCCTCAGGACAGGGTCGTAACTAGGGGGGGGGCTAAGGGGGCATGTGCCCCGAGTGCAGGATTTGAGGGGGCGCCAAGGAGTTACTGAGGAGCAGATTTTTTTGTCTTGTTTTTTTTACGTGCAGTGACGTGCTGCTCCAGTGAGCCAGCAGACAGCTCCCAGGGCAATGTATCTGACCCACATGTCTGCCCGCAGCTGGCTCCGACGCTGTGTGGGTGAGCTCCAGTGCCTGGGATCTCTCCCATGTTGGCTACTGTCTTAAACTCTCTTCTTTGCCATGCAATGCTGCGACTAGCATGTGGTGCACCGTACAAGCTATAGAAGCGCACTGATGTGGTGTAGCATATAAGGGGATGGGGATGTAGTGTAGTGATGTAGTGTAGCAGATAGGGTATGTAGTGCAGTGCATAGGGGCATGTAGTGTAGTGATGTAATTCAGCGTGTAGGGGATGTAGTATAGTGATGTGGTGCAGTGGATAGGGGAATGTAGTGGAGTCATGAAGTGTTATGATATCATGGAATGTATGAGGACACATAGAGGACCACGTAATTGAACACGCTGGTGGGGCATGTGACGCATAGGGCATTTGAGGCACATAGGGGAATATTGTCCAGTAGTATCCCCTTTTTTTAACATTTTTGATAATCTGATTATTTTAGTCTGATAGGGTTTGTTTGTTTGTTTGTTTGTTTTGTGTGATTTTTTTGGGGGGGGTGTGAGGGGTGTGTGTGTGTGTGTGTGTGTGTGTGTGTGTGTGTGTGTGTGTGTGTGTGTGTGTGTGTGTGTGTGTGTGTGTGTGTAGCGCAAAATTACTGCCTTGCCCCGGGTGACGAAAATCCTAGTTTCGGCCCTGCTCAGGACCCCACACAGTTTTTGTTTTCTGGGTCACCTGTGTATCTTTGAAATGTGACAGTTGGTCATACACCTGTGCCCAGCTAGGTGACATGGAAAATGTGAACTGTGTGGAGTCCTGAGGACCGAGTTTGAGAAGCACTGGTCTAGAACTATCTCTGTGTTTATCAGGGATTGGAAAGAGACAAGGAAGGATGTACTGTAGTTGCTAAGGTGCAAATAGAAAAAAAGACCACTGAATTAAACAAAGCCATGTGATCTTATGAGCGTCTATGGAATTTCCACACAGATTGTATAATGAAAAAGCATAAGAGACAATAAATGGAGAAGACTGGCACATTCAGGATTAAGAGGGCTCCCGTGATTTCAAATAAAAAATTTCACACACTTATGTGATAAAACTTAATCCTTAAAACCATAATACCCTAATCCTTCTAAATTGAATAAAATAATTCTGTACTTAAAACATTTGATATACAAAAACAGGACTCTCCTGTAAAAACCGAGATTTATAAAAGCCCTGTAGATCCATATGACCTAATTTGTTTTCTGTCCTGTTGGTGCAATCAGATTCCCTGCACAAGATTCATGTTGGTGCATCAAGTTCTGGGGGTAATTCCAAGTTGATCGCAGCAGGAAATTTTTTAGCAGTTGGGCAAAACCATGTGCACTGCAGGGGGGGGCAGATATAACATGTGCAGAGAGAGATAGATTTGGGTGTGGTGAGTTCAATCTGCAATCTAAATTGCAGTGTAAAAATAAAGCAGCCAGTATTTACCCTGCACAGAAACAAAATAACCCACCCTAATCTAACTCCCTGCAGTGCACATGGTTTTCCCCAACTGCTAAAAAATTTCCTGCTGCGATCAACTTGGAATTACTCCCTCTGTTCAGAGAGCTCAGAGCAGGTTAGACCAGGGGTTCTCAAACTCGGTCCTCAGGACCCCACACAGTGCATGTTTTGCAGATAACCCAGCAAGTGCACAGGTGTATTAATTACTCACTGACACATTTTAAAGGGTCCACAGGTGGAGCTAATTATTTCACTTGTGATTCTGTGAGGAGACCTGCAAAACACGCACTGTGTGGGGTCCTGAGGACCGAGTTTGAGAACCTGTGGGTTAGACAAAGACAACAGTGATTCTGTGCTCCTGGCCCGATACCTGAAATCCCAGCACATGAATGTTCCATTGTCTGTTCATATGAAGTGGTCTGGGAGGTCAGCACACAGTAGTTGATTGCAATGGCTCACTTTAAATGATCTCTTTAAACCTTTCATATAAAATAGTATCATGTAATGAAAACATCATGTTGGTGTATATCTTGCTATAATATTCTGTCTGGAAGTACTGACAGTTTTTTTTATCTAAAACCTGGTCAAAAACATTGACATCAGCCCTCTCCTTTGACATAACTGATTTTCTTGGTGAGAAAGAGTTACATTTTAATATTGTTCCAGTTCAATTTGCTTTATCACAAGTCATTTAGTTCTGTTAAGTGTATAAAAAAAAAAAGTTAAACATAAAACATAACGTTTGTGGGGATACGTTCAGGATGCCAGCAGTAGAAATCACCGGCATGTGGGCAAAATGCCGGCGTCGGAGTCCCAACACCAGTGGAAGTGCCGACACTGGAATCCCAATAGCCGACATCCCGAACATAAGTATGCCGGTACTCTTAAGGTTAGGCCGCGGGGGGTGGGATTAGGTTTAGGCACCAACGGGGAGGGTTAGGGTTAGGCTGCGGGAGGGGGCGTTAGGTTATGGCACCAACGGGAGGGCTACGGTTAGGCTGCCAGGAGGGGATTATGTTTAGGATGCGGAAAGGTAGGGTTAGGGGGTGAGGTAAATATACTTTCCAGACCCCTGTCGGGATTCTCACCATCGGGATGCCACTGTCAGCCTTTTGACGGCTGGCATCCTGAACACCGGTCACCCATATCTAGGGTGCCCAATTTAGGCCTAAATTGGCCAGGATTCAATCCCGGGATTGGAGCTTCCAATCCCGGGGATTTCAGGATTAGAAAGCCACCTTGTTTTTTTCAATGCTACGCAGCGCTGAGCGTCCTCGGGAGGCTCTGATGCTGCCCAGCTCCCTCCTCCCGGCTTCCCCTGCCCCCAGCTGTGCGCATTGTGTAGCGTGACATGAAGTCAGAGGTCACGCTGTGCAGTCTGACGCCAGCCACCCATGCTGCCCGGATCGCATTTCACCACCTGCAGCTAGTGAACCTGCCCGCACTCCCAGAGGATGTTGTGTAGTTCTGTGGGTTGGGCGGGTCCGCAAAGGGGGTGGGGCAATGAAGATTTTAATTTTAAAATCTTCAACCCAATCCCGGTTATCCCGGGAATCCTGGGATTGATCATTTTTTCAATCCTGATACCCGAGATTAAAAAAAAAGGCCCGGAATTGGCCTCCCTACCCATATCACACCCGTTTATGTAAATTATACTAAGTGACATTACAAAATGTATATCTTGTATTTAATGTTTCAAAACATTCAGTTTGTTTCTACAGTATGTATTCTGATTTTCTTTCCTGCATAGATAAGAATGAGTCAATCAAGATAATGGACAATAATTTGTGTATCACAGAGTATTATAAATGCACAAAGCTTTAGGGAAGTAATTATATAGAGTTCACATACTGAACCTGCAAAAACATGCCATATAATACATTCTTTGTGAGATGCTATCTGCAGACTTTGCCTTTTTCCTGTAAATCAGCAAGTGGAACTGATACTGATTAGGAACATTTTTAGCCCTAAATATGTAAGTAGCTGCATTTTTATATCCATTGTAATAAAAAATAATGCAGATAAACTGTAACCAGTTATATGTATACAAATAATGAAACCATAAAACAATGTGAAAAACAATTCCCGTTTCAAAGAACATAATACCTTCGTTTTAACTGAATGTTACAAATGTGATATTCAGGGGAATATACAATGCCAAGAATATGCTTTGAACATTCAGTGCTTAATTTACCATCCGGTTTTACAATCATCTGGAAGGCATTCAGTTTAACCATGAAATCTGAAATGTCTGGTAGCTTTCTGCTGAAAGCAGTTCTCAGGTGGAGGAACTCCACTAATGTTTCACTCTGTGACTGCATGTGCCTGTCTCTACTATTGGTATTTATATATGTACAAAATGTACAATAAAATCATTTGGCTGAGACGTGTTTTGGGATATATTTGGAAACAATCTTTTTACTTTTCAGTTGCCACTTCATTAAAGTCAAAAGAACCAAAGTTATAAATAGGAGGAGACAGCACAAGACCAATCAGGCAATAAAGCGAGCTATGATAAGTCTAAGAGGAAGAGATTGGGATTTATTTCCATATAACCAGATGACCGCCAAGAAATATTGGAGGTATTTCTAGTAGAACAGAAGTTGGAAAGTTTAATAGAATATATGTAAAGTGTTATTTAGCTCTCAGATGATGCATGTTGGATTATATTGCAATGAAAGTCGCCAATTGGACAGATATGTTTACATATACTGTGTTTATTATACAGAATACAAATAGTTAGGAAGCATTCAACTAAATTCATACTGAGCACATTTATCAGCAAAATATTTTATAGTAAAGATTTCACAATTCAAAAGTTGCTATTGTTTAAAGTGATTTGCGTTGTAAGTCATATAGAAGTATTCACAGACATTAGTGTCTCCTATGGCATTCAATCCCAGATAAAGTGCTGCTCCTCCCTCTCCTTTACTGTCTCTGGAAACAGTTATTTTGGCATCTCCCTTCACTCTACAGGTCGCAGTTAAAATGCCAGCTGTCGAGATCCCAGTGTTCAGAACACCGACGTCGAAATCCCAACAGCCAGAATCCCAGGCGCACCAGAGCTATTCCCACTCATGGGCGTCCATGACACCCATACGGTGGGAATAGATCCTATGGCAAGCGCAGCGTGGCAAGTGCAGCGAGCCCGCGAGGGATACTCTTAGAGCTCACCCCGCTGCCGGCATTCCAGCGGGTGGGATGCCGCTGTGGAGAATTTGACAGCCGGCATCCCGTTAGCCGGTAAAGCGTATGTAATTGCGCTCTACAGTATGTTTATAGAGGTGGCAGTTGCTGTTTTCCTCATGCGATGATTCAGGGGTATACTAAAACAAGAGACATATATATGCGGACGTCCTTGGACCTTCTCCACCCCCTTGCAAAAAATGGCACCGGCATACTGCCAGAGTCATCTGCATATGTGCATATTTACAGCACAGTCTTGAGAAACATTGCTCAGACACCATATTCCCAAGCTCAGCTGGAGGTCTGCACATGCGGCACGCAGGAAATAAATAATGCAAGTTGTGCGGTATGGGCTCCTTTGGACCCAGGGGTCCATGGGCACCACACACTGCACCCATTATAGATACAGTATGTTATTGCAATGACTGTATGATCATACAGACTGTACCAAGGTATGCGGTTAGCATATCGATCATCGGTCACAATACAGAAGCCGGGATCCCGACGGGAGCACCATACCGCCGCCAGCATACCAGCGAGGTAAGTGATTCCCCCATTATGGGTGTTGACACCCATAGAGGGAGACTAGAACCTGTGGCGAGCACAGTGACCCAGCAAAGGGCTTAGTTGCGCTCGCCCATCTGCCGGCATTCCGCCGCTCGGGATGCCAATGTCAGTATACTGACATTCGGCATCCCGTGCGGCGGTAAAGCATACCGAACCCGTGACCAGTAACACCGGCGTGTGCTTCCTCAAAACATCAGTAATGCCTGACTGAGGCAATAACAAGAACATATAAGATGGATGAAGAATTTGTCCGGCCCTGTACATTCTCTAATCTCATGATTGGGCAATGACTACAGAAAATTAGGAAAACATAGTGTAGTGTATGACAGTGCACTTTCTCTTGAAGTCACTGCATAAAGAAAGGGGTGATTGTTTTGCGAAGTATGGAGCTGCTGGAAAAATACAAAAAGTATTGAGAGAAATGGCAGAGAGGTGAGAATATCATCAGTGACACATCTAGATATGTGCCAGCTAAAATGCGGTTCTCACTTGGCGTCATTGCAGGAACAGACATGCAAATATGTACCGAGCAAGGTTTTCTCTCATTATAATTTAGGACAATAATAGATTTACAGAAAGGAGGCACAATCAGCAATGCACATCATCAAGCTATTTTATCTACTAATGCTGAATTAGTCATAATTTAGGGTGATTGTGCAGTAAGAAGAACAACAACATATAAATGAGTAACATTTAATTAAAAGATATGTACTTTGCTTTATAACAGACTGTACCAAACAATAACTAAAAGAATAAACACTATAATGATTGATTTTCAGATAAGAAGTAAGAGCGAGTGTACTTTGTGGCTAAGTATTAACAAAAATCATCTGTTAGCAGAAGTTCATGCATGTCCATCTAACATATTTGCTTATGTCAGATGTTTGGAGTGCAAATACCACAACTATAATGCTTACACACCCTTTGTATTAAAGCATTGCCGATTGCTTGCTTCTCTCCTATAAATCTATTCCTGCCCTAAAGTTGTACACGTACTGTGAAAATTATAGTCTCTAAAAGCAGCAATCATACATTTCTTTAACCAGCAAGTGAAATACATTTTAATCATGCATCTTATAGTCATTTGTCTTAGGTGCCCCCTTACAAATCATTATCTCCTTTTCAAAATCTCTCTGGCAGTTGCAAAAATATAGTAGACACAGGCTTGCAGCTTTTAGGGAAGAGGGGGATGGTTTCATGTTACACAGACCAGACAGAGCTCAGATGAGCATTCCAAAGGATCTCTGCACTATTTCATGTGACTGTAGCTGCCATGGTAGTTCATGATGCAGTTCAGAAATAGAAACCACTAATAGCTGCCTGAATTAACAAACCAAGGTAAAATGATAAATACTAAATTATTCTTATATCCTACCTCAAAGAATATGTAAAAAAAACCTAAACAAATAAGCCCCATTAGTTAGTGGGATGGTAATTTGAAAGGTCGACCAAACCTAAAATACAAAATACATTCTAAAAATGAGCTTCTAATGACACTCACAAATAAAGTTCCCATACCCTGACATTATGGGGTTGATTCAGAAGTCAACGCAATGCTGGTGTTTGCGTATTTTTGCCAATGTTTTTCTACTGTACATAGTAACATAGTTTCTGAGATTGAAAAAAGACAATTTGTCCATTGAGTTCAACCTATTGGTGGTCTCCTACACTGTATTATTTTGTTAGCACTAATTTTATATGTTGAAAATGATGAAAAAGATGGCCGTTATTTACTTATTTATTTTAAATATAGTACGCAATCTACCCACCATAACCTGTATATGCTTATCCATTGAGAATTTATCTAGCCCATTCTTAAAAGTATTGACTTAGTCCGCCATTACCACTCTCTCACGCAGGGAGTTCCAAACATGTATTGTCCTTTCTGTGAAGAAACCTTTTTTCGTCTCATTGTGCGAAATCTCCTCTCCTTTAACCTAAGCGGGTGTCCACGTGTCCTCTGTGTTGATCTTACCAAAAACAGATCCTCCGCAAGCTCTGTGTATTGTCCCCTTGTATACTTGTAAATGTTGATCATGTCCCCTCTTAATCTCCTCTTTTCCAATGTGAACATGCCTAGATTAGCAAGCCTGTCCTCGTATTCTAGCTTTTCCATCCCCTTAAATCAGTTTGGTCGCCCGCCTTGAACCTTTTCTAGTTCAAGGATATCCTTTTTGTAGTATGGTGCCTAAAATTGTGCACAATATTCGAGATGTGGCCTCACTAGGGATTTATATACCTTGTGTATGTGCCATGATGGTCTTGCAACAGCAGTCGTATTGTGGATTGGGACACAGAGTGATTGACTGTTGTGGGTGGTAATGGGGGAAAAGGGTGGCTACTAAAATGCAGGTGTGACGGGACAGTTTCAGGGCATGTTGGGTTATCTTCTGACAGTTTCACTGGCCCTGGCAGCTGACCTGCAATGAATACTGAGCTCAAAGGTCCTATGGTGTGAGCGATGTGCATCAGATGGTGTGTCTTTGTACACAAGCAGCTTATCTGAGAAGCTGGCTGTGGGCATCTCAATACAAATCCCAGCGACTTCGGCATCTGCATATCTTCTCAGATCCGCTGCATACAAATATGCAGCAGTGTTCTCCATTTGGAATGCAACAGCTTGCTTGGATGAGCCCAACAAGACACTAATTGTCCTTCTATGGGATTACTGACTGAAGATCCTCTGCACATAGGATAACTATTTCCACCACAGTCAGACTTTTATCTCAAATATGTTCAGTCCCAATAAGTTGATGAATCTCTTACTTGCATATCTGTAAATCTTATCAGTAGTTCTGACGGAGGATTATAAGTCTGAAACGCGTTAAGCATGGCTCATACGTTGTTGGTGAACATTAGGCCCACTCAGCTACTTTCTGGTGGAAGATTCCTGTGCTGGAGCTAGGCATCCGGATCTTGGAACCTACTCACTCTGGTACATCTGAGATTCCAGGGATCCACCAGGCTGATGTTGTATGCTGTATATGCCATTGTGGACTTGTATGATAAACTGTATTTTCTGCTTTCATTGCAAGTGCATCTTGTATATTAAACCTATGTTTTAAAAGGATTTCTGCACTATGTTTTGTACTTTCTGAGTGTCTTCCAGTACATCTGTCACTGCAAAGTGCTTTTGGGAAAAGGAGACACTTGTTTCTAGGCATTGGAAAGCACAAAGGAGATCGGTTCCACATACAAAATACCTATAAGGAAAATCCCACATTGTGCCATATTTCATCTTAGTGGACATCAGAGGATTCTACACATTATATGGTGATTATTGTAATTCTCTTACCATTGAGTGACATAAACTGGTGTTTCTTTATAAAGATTGGCAGTCTGAATACACATTGAGCTTGTTATCTGGAGAATGCTCATATTTCTGTGCAATTATCTTTATTTCTACTATTACCTTATGAGTATATATTGGATGCGTACTCTTTTGCACTTTGTGTAGCTGCACACCATATTTATTGCGCACAACTTTCAAAAAACTTTTACTCATTTACAGTAGTTCTGATATGAATACACTATTTCTGAGATTATTTGATTTAGCTCCTGTTACTACTGCATGTGGATATCAAATGATTTTATGTTGGGAAGTCATAGTACTAAACTACACCTACGTAAGGTTATTGTGTTACCTTATCTCCTTTGGTGGCAGTGGATCAAACTCCACACCTTCTCCAAATGACAAAGGACACAGTCGTGGGGTGTAGCTGCTTGACAAACTTAATGAGGGTGAAGTACTCTAAAAATGAAACAAAACATAAAAGGTATTGTTACAAACTCTCCAAAATATCAAAATGAGGAAATAGTAGGTAGCTATGACAGCATTTCATTACTTTCTCATTATAAAACCTAAAAATCCTTAGAAGAAAACTAGTTTTAACTGGAATGATAATGATCCTATAAAAAAAAGGTTAGCGTTAAAACTACTTGTTTTGTTATTGAATGTGAGATTCAGATTGTGATAAATATGCTCCTGACTGTGATAGGGTCCTAAACTAGCAGAACAATATAATAATAAATCATTTTTAGACATATTTACTAAGTAGGACAGCATATAATTACAGTATGTGCATGTCCTACCCGGTTACACTCCATGGCATACATTACAGTACAGTTATTGGTACTTTTTGCCTCACGTGCCTAATGGGAAATTCGCCACTGGAGGTGGGCGTTCATTCCGACATCAGAACAAATGCCCTTGAGTCCAAATTGAGTGTACACACTGAGTTTAGTGAAGGATGGAACTAGCATGTTACGTCCTCCATTAGCATGAACAAGGTCGCTAGCGATAGCGCTAGGTTTGAAGAACAGCACATCAAACCTAGTGTATGTTGCTAGCGACCGTGGGACAGCGCAATCACTTGCACACACTGAGCAATGTAGGTGATTTTTCTTTGCAAAACAGTAAATCGGCCTGACATCGGTCCAGTGTGCACCCAGCTTAAGAGCACTGTCAAATTAATTTTTAAACACTAGCATTGGATTGCTGTCCAGAAACTTATATGTCCCTTCGTCAGACATGTCCATATCAACCCTTTTCCTTGTGCATATCGTCCTTTCCAAAAGCTGAAAACTATTTATATATATATATACAGTGCCCTCAGGTTGTTGAAATGAAGTGCATGCCTATATTCTGATTAACAATACAATCTTATCAGAGCAAAATATATTTGCTCTATGTCAAGGAACATTTTCTAATAAATCTGTTTGCCTTTCACACCTTTAGAAAAAGCTAAATTAAGCACTAAATTTAAAAGTGCCTAACATATTACTCATACAGCCCGCACTAATGTGTGCCTGGAGGGGAGGGCAAAGAAGGTCCCCACCTGGAACTTCCCAGCTAATAAACAGCACATGTTCATAAATTAAAATCCCTTGGTAAAAGTATGCATGAAGAAACTTCATATTCATTTATTTATTAACCTTTCATTTAGTGCTTACATATTACACAGTACATAAAACAGAACATTTAGTTAACCACATCCACCCAGACCCAGCAGAGCTTACAGTCAATGGGCCTAATTCAGACCTGTTCGCTCGCTAGCGTTTTTTTGCAGTCCTGCATTCGCATAGTCACTGCCCATAGGGGAGTGTATTTTAGCTGTGCAAGTGTACGAACGCATGTGTAGCAGAGCTGTACAAACACATTTTGTGCAGTCTCTGCGCAGCCCAAGACTTACTCAGCCACTGCGAACACTTCAGCCTGTCCGGGACCGGAATTGATGTCAGGAACCCTCCCTGCAAACGCTTGGACACACCTGCGTTTTTTCAACCACTCCCAGAAAACGGTCAGTTGACACCCACAAACGGCTTCTTCATGTCAATCTCCTTGCGAACGCCTGTGCGAATGGATTCTTTGCACAAACTCATCGCTGAGCGGTGATCTGCTTTGTACCCCTGCAAAGCGCCTATGCATTGCGGTGCATACGCATGCGCAGTTTAGATCTGATCAACCGCTGTACGAAAACGCAGCCTAGCTATCAGGTCTGAATTAGCCCCTATATTCCCACAGTAACAAACACATAGGGGGTCATTCCGACCCGGTCGCACGCGTTTTTTTGCTGCAGTGCGAACGGGTGCGGAATGCACATGCACGGCGGCTGCTGTGCGTGACGTTGCCCAGCGACAGGGGTCGCCGGGTTACATCGCAGCTACCGACGGGAGCGGTCGCAGCGGCGACCGCTAAGAAAATTGACAGGGAGGAGGCGTGGATGGGCGGATCCGGACCGTTGGAGACCGTTTTTTCGGCGAGTGGTGAGTATAACGCAGGGTGGAGGTGTGACGTCAAAGCCGAGCCCATCATCGCTGGATCCATCGCACAGGGTAAGTATGTCCAGCCCTAGTCTACTTCTGCCTGATTTATTTTTAGCTTAGCAGGGCTGCACAAGCGATCGCAGCCCTGCTGAGCTAAAATACACTCCCCCATACATACACGTGGACTATTGATCGCAGCAGCAGCTAAAAGTTGCTGGCTGCGATCAACTCGGAATGCCCACCATAGATTAATTTTATCTGTGGAGTGTAGAAGCAAAGCCACGCAAACATGGGGAGAACATACTAACACCACACAGAAATGTAACTGAATCTATAAACCCGGCTCTGTGAGGCAGTTATGCTAATCACTATGCCACAATTCTGCCCTATATGTATATGTTTTTGCTTACTGTATCAGACTAATTATAGCTGGTTATAATGAAATGATATTGCTACACCAGGTTAAACCTGGGGCATAATACTAATCCTGTGGCGCTAATTACACAATTCTACATAATCAAGCAGTAACATACCTCACTGTCAGAGAAGCGACTCTCCCCAACAGATTCCTTCATCTTCAATCCAGCACACAAGTCTAATTGCCTTTGAAGTTGTGCAGCACTTTCATACACAGTAAAAAGCATACTCTGTCCTTTATATCTGCAGTGTGGGCAGAGATTAGATAATGAACTGTTCTCACCCAGAAAGACAGACCTAGAGCTACACCTGTACTACACCTCTGATAAAGTGAAAATAATAAACTACCTATAAGCTATAAATAATGAGTTGACTTTCCCATACAGAGGATGATTCTCAGTCGCACGCAAAGTGGCTGCAGTTGTGGACAGCAGTGGAAGCCTGATATACTGCCATATACTAATGCTATTAGTATATGGCAGTGTGCAAGCAGAAACCTGTGCCACCAATTGATTTTATGCCGCAGCCGCAACAGTCATTATTAGTATTTGCACTTTCACCAGACCCATGCTAGGTGCAAGAGATACGCCTGAAACAGGCCTCCCTTCATATGCATGACTCAGAACTGCAGCTTTTGATACATGCCCACAGGACTCACACAAGTCAGAGTGGTTACGTGCAATCGGACTGCAACCTCCCAGTTCCCGTCCAAAATGCCCTATTTCAGTCAATGAGGGGGAATTCAAATGTTTGAAAAGTCAGTTGGGAGTCTGTTTTTTCCTATCTAATAGACAGAAAAAACCCGACACCCAAACAACTTTTCAAACATTTGAATTTCGCCCAATGACTTATCCAGCCAAACTCCACTCACTCCTATTAGAATGGACACACACATAAATGTGTAAATTCCCATCTACGCATGCACTGTACGCAATAAAACAACATATGTGTCCGTACACAGAGATCCGTGTGACTCAGAATCTGCCCCATAATGTACACTGAATGGTATATACTTGCATACCTCCCGGCTGTCTCACTTTGGGGCACAGTCCCGCTTTTTGGGACTGTCGAGGCGTTCCTCCCACAGAACTATGATTTTCTGCATATTTTGTGACTGCATGTAATGTTAGTAAAGGACACAGTGGTGTTTTAACAAATGAAAGGGCAATGGCCCTCATTCCGAGTTGATCGCTCGCTAGCTACTTTTAGCAGCCGTGCAAATGCATAGTTGCCGTCCACGGGGGAGTGTATTTTCGCTTTGCAAGAGTGTGATCGCATGTGCAGCCGAGCGGTACAAAAACATTTTGTGCAAAACAAGACCAGCCCTGTAGTTACTTGTCCTGTGCAATGATTCAAACATCGGAGGTCCCGGAATTGACGTCAGACACCCACCCTGCAAACACCTGGTCACGCCTGCGTTTTCCCTACCACTCCCAGAAAATGGTCAGTTGACACCCATAAACGCCTTCTTCCTGTCAATCTCCTTGCGATTGGTTGTGTGAATGGAATCGTCGCTAGAAGCATTGCACAGCAACAATGCTTTTTGTACCTGTACAATGCGCGTGCGCATTGCGGTGCATACGCATGCGCAGTTTTGACATTTTTCACCTGATCACTGCGCTGCAAAAATCGTCACCGTGTGCGATCAACTCAGCGTGACCCCCAATGTACAGGTTTTTGTGTGGGCCCCCTACAAACACAAAATGGTGTAAACTCATGTGCAGAAGATAGCAATGACACTGACACAGTGACACATTCCTTTGTTAACTATTTTGCATGTACCATATTTTAAAAATTTCTTCACAAATATTGTGTCGCCACCATATTTTTAAAGCTGAAAAATTGACGATGACCTCACAATGATCTGCACTTGTTCTGCGGTCTACAGTGTGCAATATGAGCCCCCCCATGACCCAGGGGCCCTTGTGCACCAACCACTGCACAAAAGGAGCCACTGAAAGGAGCCACGAAGTTTAGACTTGTACCAACAACTGATGAATTGTAACTTCACTGTAATACAGTTATGTCTGCAACTAATGTAGCTGTGAGTAGGAAAATAAAGTGTATTTAGGAAGGCCAATTAAGATGAAGCACAAAGAACCATATTTATCAACACAAGAAGAGACCTATTGCAGGCAAAAATGGGCAAATATTGGCAAAATTTACTACAAATTCATGGGGAATCATATAAAAAGTTTCACAATGTTTTTTTCTACCACTACTTTACATGTTCTACTATCGCCATCTCTGGATTAAGATAATAGATTAACGTCTGTTCAGAAATGATTTATTCTTGGAGTAAAGCATGTTTTTTTGGTTTGTATTTTACTGAAATGGAACTGGAAATTCATATCTGGTCAGAGACGCACACATTTGGCCTGGTAAAGTAGTAGTTTAATCATTACCACTGCGGGACAGTATGGACAGAGCAACTAAGTATTGTTAAATTGCACTGGCAATATTTGTTTTGTCAAATTGTGGCAGGTTCTAATGATGAGGACTCATACTGTTTGTTGGATCGCTTTAGTGCCTGCTAAAAATCAGGCAGACCTCATGTAAAATGTCCGTTATGTGTAGCATATGGGCCCTACACACTTGTCTACCCGCTGCCGAGCTGCCCGACGGCCGATACGGCGGGGAAGAGGTGACGGGGGTAGTGGAGTTTCTTCACTCGCCCCGTTCCATTGCAATACACAGTCACTTCTCAACTAACAATAAGGTGCACAATATCTATTAGATGTATCTTAGGCTACAGTGTAGAGATGCACGGTTTTTACTGTGTTCACTAATATCTATGTTAAAACAGGTGTGGGTCATAGGGTTGACCACACTTAGGTCGACAGTGTCTAGGTCGACCACTATTGGTTGACAGTGACTAAGTCGACACCCAAAATAGGTCGACACAAGCATTAGGTCGACATGAGCAAGGTCGACATGAGAAAAGATTAACATGAGGCTTTAAAAAAATTTGGGTGTCATTTTCTTCGTAGAGTGACCGGGAACCCCAATTAGTTCACCGTGCCCCCTTGCATGCATCAGGCATGCAAGGTTACCATTCCCAATTGTAGTCCAAATGGATCGTAAAGTATGAAAAAGTTCAACAACAAAAAATGTGCGAAAAAAATCATGTTGACCTTTTGTCAAGTCGACATAGAACATGTCGACCTAGAAATTCTGTCGACCTAATGCATGTCGACCAATAGTGGTCGACCTAATGACTGTCAACTTAAGTGTGGCCAACCTAGAGACCGGATACCGTTAAAACTTGCATATGCCATCCCTTCTCTCAAACCATAAAATCCGTCATTGTAATCTCTTAAATATGTTCATTGGTTTAACATAACTTCAGGATAGTCTTCATTAATATCCTGACATTTTACTTTTGTACTATTCTTCTTCATGTTTTATGGTGCACCTAATTTGAATAATCATTATTTTTTTATTTTTTTATTTGTGTAATTTTTATTGTAGATTTAAAGCGTTAGACCCAGACATTAAACAGGCATATGAATTGTAAGGCAAACATGAGGAATAATACAGGAGGGCATAAACAGTATATAAATGACAAAATAAAGATCAGCCACCAAGGACATGAGAAATGGAAAAATAGCAGGATATATTAAAAACAATGACAAACAGAATAGCCCACATTAAGCACGAATAACTTAATCCCCACCTGAAGGCGCCATTCAGGTGTACACATGAGAGCACAGATTTATAATGGGGCATAGGTGACATCCATCAGAATATCAAAACAAAAAGCCTCACATCCTCCCTCCACCCCATATACCCTAACCTACAAACCAAACAAATGCACAAAATAAAATAAAGACATCCAAAGCAAACCTCCCAAGAAGCCTCCATCCTGTATAACGTAACCCCAACCTAGGCATACCTGGATCCCCATAAGAACCCCATCCCTAACTACACTACACCTAAATGCCTAACATCCCTCCACCCCCCAACCCTATAACACAAGATAGGTATACCATATAATTGTCAGGGGCAGCTAAAATAAATGGCCATAAACTAAGTGGAGCAGGTTACACCCACAGAATAGTAAAGTACAGTAGTATGCAAATATTGAGATAGCTGAGCTTAAAGACAGAATACAAATATAAATGGCTGTGGAACTAAAACAAGCGACCACAGACTAAATATGGCAAGCTTCTCCCACAAAATGGTAAAAAGTCCAAACGTTCTTAGATACAAGGAGGCAGAAAACAGACATAGTACTGATGTAACACTATATAAAGGGCCAAACACCAATTAGAACAGGATTCTCTCGGAAAGTGTTGTATGCAAATATTTAGCTATAATGAGCACGAGTATAGCAAAACAAAAAATCTAGCTACAGGATAAGCACACGATGACAGGGGGCAACTAACTAATGGCCATAAACTAAATAGAGCAGGTTATACCTATAGAATAGTAAAGTATTATACAAATATCAAGATAACTGAGTGTAAAGAACAGACATAATATAAATAAAAGTGGCTGTGGCATTAAAATACATGACCACAAACAAAATATGGCAGGTTGCTCCTGTAAAATACTGAAAAATGACAATACTGTAGGTTTAGATACACTGAGCCGGAAAACAAACTAATATCTATATAAGTGACAATAACACTAAATTAATGGCCTTAAACATTAGAGCAGAATTCTCCTGGAAAATAATTGGTTGTATGCAAATAATTATCTAGAATGAGCACAAGAATAGCAGTATAACACAACTGGATCTTTGAAAGGATGTACAAACAATATGACATTAAACAGTAGCTAACGAAAATCAGTATACAGAACAGAGCACAGCAAGGGTCTCAGCAGCCAGTGAAATGGTTCCCAGCCCCAAGGTGAGCAAAATCAGTCCGGAGGATGAGTCCACCCTGGAACAAAGTAATTCAGCCAAATGAGTGTCTCTCGAGAGTTGGCAGGATAAACTGGGCCAATAGCCATCACACACAGCTTAGTCAAAATAAACCTATAGGAAGGAACAAGTAGCATCTGAAGAAAACCTGATTAGGGACAAAATACCCCATCCACGGGTTACACCAAACCACTGTTCCAAATAAAAATGAAAGCAAAAAGCCATTCCCTCTTGTGGACTGCCAGCAAACTGGAGGATGTTACGTCGCATTCTTCCCTCCCTCTTCATCGTATAAATTACTCTAATACCCCTTTCACACTGCCAATGCCGGATCCCACCCGGGAATTGGGGACGGGTTCTTCCCGGGTGGGATCCGGCATTGCATGCTATCTGCTGGCTTCCCGACCCGGGGGCGGAGCCGGCACTAGGAGATGAGCTCATCTCCGCACCCCCTCTCCCTATGTAATGAATGGATCCCGGGTCGCATCGACCCGGGAACCCGTTCACATTGCCACTGACCCGGTATTCAACCCGGGAATAAAACTGCTTTATTCGCGGGTTGAATTACCGGGTCAGGCGACCCGGAATTTGACTATAGCATTTTCACACCGCCCCATGACGACCCGCAATTTGCCGGGTCGATACCAGGTTATTTGTGCGGTGTGAAAGGGGTATCTGTGACTGCAGATTGAATCTTCACGGGGGTCCGTGGGATCACCACTAAAGAAACAGAGGCCGCCAGATGGTCAACATGCGCCATCACCAGCCGTAGTTCACGTGAATATGCGTAAGGTCATCCCTCAGCTCCTCCAGTCTATTAGTAATTTGTTACTCAAAAGGACCCACATGGGTAAGCACCTGCTGCAGTTTAATAGTAAGTTGTGCAGATAAAGTCTCACTAAAGGGCATGAGAGCTGCTGCACTGAATCAGGATAAAAGGACATATAAGCAATGCCATCCTGCTGAGATTTGTGGTAGAATACACTAGAGATGAGCGCCTGAAATTTTTCGGGTTTTGTGTTTTGGTTTTGGGTTCGGTTCCGCGGCCGTGTTTTGGGTTCGAACGCGTTTTGGCAAAACCTCACCGAATTTTTTTTGTCGGATTCGGGTGTGTTTTGGATTCGGGTGTTTTTTTCAAAAAACACTAAAAAACAGCTTAAATCATAGAATTTGGGGGTCATTTTGATCCCAAAGTATTATTAACCTCAAAAACCATAATTTACACTCATTTTCAGTCTATTCTGAATACCTCACACCTCACAATATTATTTTTAGTCCTAAAATTTGCACCGAGGTCGCTGTGTGAGTAAGATAAGCGACCCTAGTGGCCGACACAAACACCGGGCCCATCTAGGAGTGGCACTGCAGTGTCACGCAGGATGTCCCTTCCAAAAAACCCTCCCCAAACAGCACATGACGCAAAGAAAAAAAGAGGCGCAATGAGGTAGCTGTGTGAGTAAGATTAGCGACCCTAGTGGCCGACACAAACACCGGGCCCATCTAGGAGTGGCACTGCAGTGTCACGCAGGATGGCCCTTCCAAAAAACCCTCCCCAAACAGCACATGACGCAAAGAAAAAAAGAGGCGCAATGAGGTAGCTGTGTGAGTAAGATTAGCGACCCTAGTGGCCGACACAAACACCGGGCCCATCTAGGAGTGGCACTGCAGTGTCACGCAGGATGTCCCTTCCAAAAAACCCTCCCCAAACAGCACATGACGCAAAGAAAAAAAGAGGCGCAATGAGGTAGCTGTGTGAGTAAGATTAGCGACCCTAGTGGCCGACACAAACACCGGGCCCATCTAGGAGTGGCACTGCAGTGTCACGCAGGATGTCCCTTCCAAAAAACCCTCCCCAAACAGCACATGACGCAAAGAAAAAAAGAGGCGCAATGAGGTAGCTGACTGTGTGAGTAAGATTAGCGACCCTAGTGGCCGACACAAACACCGGGCCCATTTAGGAGTGGCACTGCAGTGTCACGCAGGATGTCCCTTCCAAAAAACCCTCCCCAATCAGCACATGATGCAAAGAAAAAGAAAAGAAAAAAGAGGTGCAAGATGGAATTGTCCTTGGGCCCTCCCACCCACCCTTATGTTGTATAAACAAAACAGGACATGCACACTTTAACCAACCCATCATTTCAGTGACAGGGTCTGCCACACGACTGTGACTGATATGACGGGTTGGTTTGGACCCCCCCCAAAAAAGAAGCAATTAATCTCTCCTTGCACAAACTGGCTCTACAGAGGCAAGATGTCCACCTCATCATCACCCTCCGATATATCACCGTGTACATCCCCCTCCTCACAGATTATCAATTCGTCCCCACTGGAATCCACCATCTCAGCTCCCTGTGTACTTTGTGGAGGCAATTGCTGCTGGTCAATGTCTCCGCGGAGGAATTGATTATAATTCATTTTAATGAACATCATCTTCTCCACATTTTCTGGATGTAACCTCGTACGCCGATTGCTGACAAGGTGAGCGGCGGCACTAAACACTCTTTCGGAGTACACACTTGTGGGAGGGCAACTTAGGTAGAATAAAGCCAGTTTGTGCAAGGGCCTCTAAATTGCCTCTTTTTCCTGCCAGTATAAGTACGGACTGTGTGACGTGCCTACTTGGATGCGGTCACTCATATAATCCTCCACCATTCTATCAATGTTGAGAGAATCATATGCAGTGACAGTAGACGACATGTCCGTAATCGTTGTCAGGTCCTTCAGTCCGGACCAGATGTCAGCATCAGCAGTCGCTCCAGACTGCCCTGCATCACCGCCAGCGGGTGGGCTCGGAATTCTGAGCCTTTTCCTCGCACCCCCAGTTGCGGGAGAATGTGAAGGAGGAGATGTTGACAGGTCGCGTTCCGCTTGACTTGACAATTTTGTCACCAGCAGGTCTTTCAACCCCAGCAGACTTGTGTCTGCCGGAAAGAGAGATCCAAGGTAGGCTTTAAATCTAGGATCGAGCACGGTGGCCAAAATGTAGTGCTCTGATTTCAACAGATTGACCACCCGTGAATCCTTGTTAAGCGAATTAAGGGCTCCATCCACAAGTCCCACATGCCTAGCGGAATCGCTCCGTGTTAGCTCCTCCTTCAATGTCTCCAGCTTCTTCTGCAAAAGCCTGATGAGGGGAATGACCTGACTCAGGCTGGCAGTGTCTGAACTGACTTCACGTGTGGCAAGTTCAAAGGGCATCAGAACCTTGCACAACGTTGAAATCATTCTCCACTGCGCCTGAGACAGGTGCATTCCACCTACTATATCGTGCTCAATTGTATAGGCTTGAATGGCCTTTTGCTGCTCCTCCAACCTCTGAAGCATATAGAGGGTTGAATTCCACCTCGTTACCACTTCTTGCTTCAGATGATGGCAGGGCAGGTTCAGTAGTTTTTGGTGGTGCTCCAGTCTTCTGTACGTGGTGCCTGTACGCCGAAAGTGTCCCGCAATTCTTCTGGCCACCGACAGCATCTCTTGCACGCCCCTGTCGTTTTTTAAAAAATTCTGCACCACCAAATTCAAGGTATGTGCAAAACATGGGACGTGCTGGAATTTGCCCATATTTAATGCACACACAATATTGCTGGCGTTGTCCGATGCCACAAATCCACAGGAGAGTCCAATTGGGGTAAGCCATTCCGCGATGATCTTCCTCAGTTGCCGTAAGAGGTTTTCAGCTGTGTGCGTATTCTGGAAAGCGGTGATACAAAGCGTAGCCTGCCTAGGAAAGAGTTGGCGTTTGCGAGATGCTGCTACTGGTGCCGCCGCTGCTGTTCTTGCGGCGGGAGTCCATACATCTACCCAGTGGGCTGTCACAGTCATATAGTCCTGACCCTGCCCTGCTCCACTTGTCCACATGTCCGTGGTTAAGTGGACATTGGGTACAACTGCATTTTTTAGGACACTGGTGAGTCTTTTTCTGACGTCCGTGTACATTCTCGGTATCGCCTGCCTAGAGAAGTGGAACCTAGATGGTATTTTGTAACGGGGGCACACTGCCTCAATAAATTGTCTAGTTCCCTGTGAACTAACGGCGGATACCGGACGCACGTCTAACACCAACATAGTTGTCAAGGCCTCAGTTATCCGCTTTGCAGCAGGATGACTGCTGTGATATTTCATCTTCCTCGCAAAGGACTGTTGAACAGTCAATTGCTTACTGGAAGTAGTACAAGTGGGCTTACGACTTCCCCTCTGGGATGACCATCGACTCCCAGCAGCAACAACAGCAGCGCCAGCAGCAGTAGGCGTTACACGCAAGGATGCATCGGAGGAATCCCAGGCAGGAGAGGAATCGTCAGAATTGCCAGTGACATGGCCTGCAGGACTATTGGCATTCCTGGGGAAGGAGGAAATTGACACTGAGGGAGTTGGTGGGGTGGTTTGCGTGAGCTTGGTTACAAGAGGAAGGGATTTACTGGTCAGTGGACTGCTTCCGCTGTCACCCAAAGTTTTTGAACTTGTCACTGACTTATTATGAATGCGCTGCAGGTGACGTATAAGGGAGGATGTTCCGAGGTGGTTAACGTCCTTACCCCTACTTATTACAGCTTGACAAAGGGAACACACGGCTTGACACCTGTTGTCCGCATTTCTGGTGAAAAACCTCCACACCGAAGAGCTGATTTTTTTGGTATTTTCACCTGGCATGTCAACGGCCATATTCCTCCCACGGACAACAGGTGTCTCCCCGGGTGCCTGACTTAAACAAACCACCTCACCATCAGAATCCTCCTGGTCAATTTCCTCCCCAGCGCCAGCAACACCCATATCCTCCTCATCCTGGTGTACTTCAACACTGACATCTTCAATCTGACTATCAGGAACTGGACTGCGGGTGCTCCTTCCAGCACTTGCAGGGGGCGTGCAAATGGTGGAAGGCGCATGCTCTTCACGTCCAGTGTTGGGAAGGTCAGGCATCGCAACCGACACAATTGGACTCTCCTTGTGGATTTGGGATTTCGAAGAATGCACAGTTCTTTGCTGTGCTGCTTTTGCCAGCTTGAGTCTTTTCATTTTTCTAGCGAGAGGCTGAGTGCTTCCATCCTCATGTGAAGCTGAACCACTAGCCATGAACATAGGCCAGGGCCTCAGCCGTTCCTTGCCACTCCGTGTCGTAAATGGCATATTGGCAAGTTTACGCTTCTCCTCCGACAATTTTATTTTAGGTTTTGGAGTCCTTTTTTTTCTGATATTTGGTGTTTTGGATTTGACATGCTCTGTACTATGACATTGGGCATCGGCCTTGGCAGACGACGTTGCTGGCATTTCATCGTCTCGGCCATGACTAGTGGCAGCAGCTTCAGCACGAGGTGGAAGTGGATCTTGATCTTTCCCTAATTTTGGAACCTCAACATTTTTGTTCTCCATATTTTAATAGGCACAACTAAAAGGCACCTCAGGTAAACAATGGAGATGGATACTAGTATACAATTATGGACTGCCTGCCGAGTGCAGACACAGAGGTAGCCACAGCCGTGAACTACCGTACTGTACTGTGTCTGCTGCTAATATAGACTGGTTGATAAAGAGATGTCTATGTAACTATGTATGTATAAAGAAGAAAGAAAAAAAAACCACGGTTAGGTGGTATACAATTATGGACGGACTGCCTGCCGAGTGCAGACACAGAGGTAGCCACAGCCGTGAACTACCGTACTGTACTGTGTCTGCTGCTAATATAGACTGGTTGATAAAGAGATGTCTATGTAACTATGTATGTATAAAGAAGAAAGAAAAAAAAACCACGGTTAGGTGGTATACAATTATGGACGGACTGCCTGCCGAGTGCAGACACAGAGGTAGCCACAGCCGTGAACTACCGTACTGTACTGTGTCTGCTGCTAATATAGACTGGTTGATAAAGAGATGTCGTAGTAGTATGTATGTATAAAGAAGAAAAAAAAACCACGGTTAGGTGGTATATACAATTATGGACGGGCTGCCGAGTGCCGACACAGAGGTAGCCACAGCCGTGAACTACCGCACTGTACTGTGTCTGCTGCTAATATATAGACTGGTTGATAAAGAGATAGTATACTCGTAACTAGTATGTATGTATAAAGAAAGAAAAAAAAACCACGGTTAGGTGGTATATACAATTATGGACGGGCTGCCGAGTGCCGACACAGAGGTAGCCACAGCCGTGAACTACCGCACTGTACTGTGTCTGCTGCTAATATAGACTGGTTGATAAAGAGATAGTATACTCGTAACTAGTATGTATGTATAAAGAAAGAAAAAAAAACCACGGTTAGGTGGTATATACAATTATGGACGGGCTGCCGAGTGCCGACACAGAGGTAGCCACAGCCGTGAACTACCGCACTGTACTGTGTCTGCTGCTAATATATAGACTGGTTGATAAAGAGATAGTATACTCGTAACTAGTATGTATGTATAAAGAAAGAAAAAAAAACCACGGTTAGGTGGTATATACAATTATGGACGGGCTGCCGAGTGCCGACACAGAGGTAGCCACAGCCGTGAACTACCGCACTGTACTGTGTCTGCTGCTAATATATAGACTGGTTGATAAAGAGATAGTATACTCGTAACTAGTATGTATGTATAAAGAAAGAAAAAAAAACCACGGTTAGGTGGTGTATATAATTATGGACGGGCTGCCGAGTGCCGACACAGAGGTAGCCACAGCCGTGAACTACCGCACTGTACTGTGTCTGCTGCTAATATAGACTGGTTGATAAAAAGATAGTATACTCGTAACTAGTATGTATGTATAAAGAAAGAAAAAAAAACCACGGTTAGGTGGTATATACAATTATGGACGGGCTGCCGAGTGCCGACACAGAGGTAGCCACAGCCGTGAACTACCGCACTGTACTGTGTCTTCTGCTAATATATAGACTGGTTGATAAAGAGATAGTATACTCGTAACTAGTATGTATGTATAAAGAAAGAAAAAAAAACCACGGTTAGGTGGTATATACAATTATGGACGGGCTGCCGAGTGCCGACACAGAGGTAGCCACAGCCGTGAACTACCGCACTGTACTGTGTCTGCTGCTAATATAGACTGGTTGATAAAGAGATAGTATACTCGTAACTAGTATGTATGTATAAAGAAAGAAAAAAAAACCACGGTTAGGTGGTATATACAATTATGGACGGGCTGCCGAGTGCCGACACAGAGGTAGCCACAGCCGTGAACTACCGCACTGTACTGTGTCTGCTGCTAATATATAGACTGGTTGATAAAGAGATAGTATACTCGTAACTAGTATGTATGTATAAAGAAAGAAAAAAAAACCACGGTTAGGTGGTATATACAATTATGGACGGGCTGCCGAGTGCCGACACAGAGGTAGCCACAGCCGTGAACTACCGCACTGTACTGTGTCTGCTGCTAATATAGACTGGTTGATAAAGAGATAGTATACTCGTAACTAGTATGTATGTATAAAGAAAGAAAAAAAAACCACGGTTAGGTGGTATATACCATTATGGACGGGCTGCCGAGTGCCGACACAGAGGTAGCCACAGCCGTGAACTACCGCACTGTACTGTGTCTGCTGCTAATATATAGACTGGTTGATAAAGAGATAGTATACTCGTAACTAGTATGTATGTATAAAGAAAGAAAAAAAAACCACGGTTAGGTGGTATATACAATTATGGACGGGCTGCCGAGTGCCGACACAGAGGTAGCCACAGCCGTGAACTACCGCACTGTACTGTGTCTGCTGCTAATATATAGACTGGTTGATAAAGAGATAGTATACTCGTAACTAGTATGTATGTATAAAGAAAGAAAAAAAAACCACGGTTAGGTGGTATATACAATTATGGACGGGCTGCCGAGTGCCGACACAGAGGTAGCCACAGCCGTGAACTACCGCACTGTACTGTGTCTGCTGCTAATATAGACTGGTTGATAAAGAGATAGTATACTCGTAACTAGTATGTATGTATAAAGAAAGAAAAAAAAAACACGGTTAGGTGGTATATACAATTATGGACGGGCTGCCGAGTGCCGACACAGAGGTAGCCACAGCCGTGAACTACCGCACTGTACTGTGTCTGCTGCTAATATATAGACTGGTTGATAAAGAGATAGTATACTCGTAACTAGTATGTATGTATAAAGAAAGAAAAAAAAACCACGGTTAGGTGGTATATACAATTATGGACGGGCTGCCGAGTGCCGACACAGAGGTAGCCACAGCCGTGAACTACCGCACTGTACTGTGTCTGCTGCTAATATATAGACTGGTTGATAAAGAGATAGTATACTCGTAACTAGTATGTATGTATGTATAAAGAAAGAAAAAAAAACCACGGTTAGGTGGTATATACAATTATGGACGGGCTGCCGAGTGCCGACACAGAGGTAGCCACAGCCGTGAACTACCGCACTGTACTGTGTCGGCTGCTAATATAGACTGGTTGATAAAGAGATAGTATACTCGTAACTAGTATGTATGTATAAAGAAAGAAAAAAAAAACACGGTTAGGTGGTATATACAATTATGGACGGGCTGCCGAGTGCCGACACAGAGGTAGCCACAGCCGTGAACTACCGCACTGTACTGTGTCTGCTGCTAATATATAGACTGGTTGATAAAGAGATAGTATACTCGTAACTAGTATGTATGTATAAAGAAAGAAAAAAAAACCACGGTTAGGTGGTGTATATAATTATGGACGGGCTGCCGAGTGCCGACACAGAGGTAGCCACAGCCGTGAACTACCGCACTGTACTGTGTCTGCTGCTAATATAGACTGGTTGATAAAAAGATAGTATACTCGTAACTAGTATGTATGTATAAAGAAAGAAAAAAAAACCACGGTTAGGTGGTATATACAATTATGGACGGGCTGCCGAGTGCCGACACAGAGGTAGCCACAGCCGTGAACTACCGCACTGTACTGTGTCTGCTGCTAATATAGACTGGTTGATAAAGAGATAGTATACTCGTAACTAGTATGTATGTATAAAGAAAGAAAAAAAAAACACGGTTAGGTGGTATATACAATTATGGACGGGCTGCCGAGTGCCGACACAGAGGTAGCCACAGCCGTGAACTACCGCACTGTACTGTGTCTGCTGCTAATATATAGACTGGTTGATAAAGAGATAGTATACTCGTAACTAGTATGTATGTATAAAGAAAGAAAAAAAAACCACGGTTAGGTGGTATATACAATTATGGACGGGCTGCCGAGTGCCGACACAGAGGTAGCCACAGCCGTGAACTACCGCACTGTACTGTGTCTGCTGCTAATATATAGACTGGTTGATAAAGAGATAGTATACTCGTAACTAGTATGTATGTATAAAGAAAGAAAAAAAAACCACGGTTAGGTGGTATATACAATTATGGACGGGCTGCCGAGTGCCGACACAGAGGTAGCCACAGCCGTGAACTACCGCACTGTACTGTGTCTGCTGCTAATATAGACTGGTTGATAAAGAGATAGTATACTCGTAACTAGTATGTATGTATAAAGAAAGAAAAAAAAACCACGGTTAGGTGGTATATACCATTATGGACGGGCTGCCGAGTGCCGACACAGAGGTAGCCACAGCCGTGAACTACCGCACTGTACTGTGTCTGCTGCTAATATATAGACTGGTTGATAAAGAGATAGTATACTCGTAACTAGTATGTATGTATAAAGAAAGAAAAAAAAACCACGGTTAGGTGGTATATACAATTATGGACGGGCTGCCGAGTGCCGACACAGAGGTAGCCACAGCCGTGAACTACCGCACTGTACTGTGTCTGCTGCTAATATATAGACTGGTTGATAAAGAGATAGTATACTCGTAACTAGTATGTATGTATAAAGAAAGAAAAAAAAACCACGGTTAGGTGGTATATACAATTATGGACGGGCTGCCGAGTGCCGACACAGAGGTAGCCACAGCCGTGAACTACCGCACTGTACTGTGTCTGCTGCTAATATAGACTGGTTGATAAAGAGATAGTATACTCGTAACTAGTATGTATGTATAAAGAAAGAAAAAAAAAACACGGTTAGGTGGTATATACAATTATGGACGGGCTGCCGAGTGCCGACACAGAGGTAGCCACAGCCGTGAACTACCGCACTGTACTGTGTCTGCTGCTAATATATAGACTGGTTGATAAAGAGATAGTATACTCGTAACTAGTATGTATGTATAAAGAAAGAAAAAAAAACCACGGTTAGGTGGTATATACAATTATGGACGGGCTGCCGAGTGCCGACACAGAGGTAGCCACAGCCGTGAACTACCGCACTGTACTGTGTCTGCTGCTAATATATAGACTGGTTGATAAAGAGATAGTATACTCGTAACTAGTATGTATGTATGTATAAAGAAAGAAAAAAAAACCACGGTTAGGTGGTATATACAATTATGGACGGGCTGCCGAGTGCCAACACAGAGGTAGCCACAGCCGTGAACTACCGCACTGTACTGTGTCGGCTGCTAATATAGACTGGTTGATAAAGAGATAGTATACTCGTAACTAGTATGTATGTATAAAGAAAGAAAAAAAAAACACGGTTAGGTGGTATATACAATTATGGACGGGCTGCCGAGTGCCGACACAGAGGTAGCCACAGCCGTGAACTACCGCACTGTACTGTGTCTGCTGCTAATATATAGACTGGTTGATAAAGAGATAGTATACTCGTAACTAGTATGTATGTATAAAGAAAGAAAAAAAAACCACGGTTAGGTGGTATATACAATTATGGACGGGCTGCCGAGTGCCGACACAGAGGTAGCCACAGCCGTGAACTACCGCACTGTACTGTGTCTGCTGCTAATATATAGACTGGTTGATAAAGAGATAGTATACTCGTAACTAGTATGTATGTATGTATAAAGAAAGAAAAAAAAACCACGGTTAGGTGGTATATACAATTATGGACGGGCTGCCGAGTGCCGACACAGAGGTAGCCACAGCCGTGAACTACCGCACTGTACTGTGTCGGCTGCTAATATAGACTGGTTGATAAAGAGATAGTATACTCGTAACTAGTATGTATGTATAAAGAAAGAAAAAAAAACCACGGTTAGGTGGTATATACAATTATGGACGGGCTGCCGAGTGCCGACACAGAGGTAGCCACAGCCATGAACTACCGCACTGTACTGTGTCTGCTGCTAATATAGACTGGTTGATAAAGAGATAGTATACTCGTAACTAGTATGACTATAAAGAAAGAAAAAAAAACCACGGTTAGGTGGTATATACAATTATGGACGGGCTGCCGAGTGCCGACACAGAGGTAGCCACAGCCGTGAACTACCGCACTGTACTGTGTCTGCTGCTAATATAGACTGGTTGATAAAGAGATAGTATACTACTAATATTATATATACTGGTGGTCAGGTCACTGGTCACTAGTCACACTGGCAGTGGCACTCCTGCAGCAAAAGTGTGCACTGTTTAATTTTAATATAATATTATGTACTCCTGGCTCCTGCTATAACCTATAACTGGCACTGCAGTGCTCCCCAGTCTCCCCCACAATTATAAGCTGTGTGAGCTGAGCACAGTCAGATATATAATATATACATAGATGATGCAGGCATGCAGCACACTGGGCTGAGCAGTGCACACAGATATGGTATGTGACTGACTGAGTCACTGTGTGTATCGTTTTTTTCAGGCAGAGAACGGATATATTAAATAAAACAAACAACTGCACTGTCTGGTGGTCACTGTGGTCGTCAGTCACTAAACTCTGCACTCTCTTCTACAGTATCACAGCCTCAGGTCAATCTCTCTCTCTCTCTCTCTCTCAACCCTAATCTAAATGGAGAGGACGCCAGCCACGTCCTCTCCCTATCAATCTCAATGCACGTGTGAAAATGGCGGCGACGCGCGGCTCCTTATATAGAATCCGAGTCTCGCGAGAATCCGACAGCGTCATGATGACGTTCGGGCGCGCTCGGGTTAACCGAGCAAGGCGGGAGGATCCGAGTCTGCTCGGACCCGTGAAAAAAACATGAAGTTCGTGCGGGTTCGGTTTCAGAGAAACCGAACCCGCTCATCTCTAGAATACACACCGTCACCAAAACCTCTGCAGAGCAGACCGGATACAGCAGAAGGCAGAGCTGCAGCAGGAGCAACAGCCACACTGCAAGCAGAGTCTGCCTCAGGATCCAGTCACAGACTTCACCAACTGGTAAATTAGGAGTCCTGGCACCGAGGATCCCCAAATTCACACTGTAGGAGCATAGGGGGGTACTGTACTCTTACAGACCACCAGGGAAACAGGAGATAGAGCAGGATATTAGCAGGAGCTCTGGCAGGATGCTGCCTACACCACACTGCGTCAAGCCACGCCCCTGAATAATCATTCATTTTAATACTATTTGTTTGGATAATCAACTGTTGTAACATGAAATCCCGGGTGGGATACGGCATTGGATATGTGAAAGTGGTATAAGTGTCACTATGTAATCAATCCAACAATAACAAGTAGAACAGGGACTTTGGTGCACAAAAGTAGAAGCATTTAATCTGTATTCCAAAAATAATGAGAAGTGCCATACTACCTTTCCTAACATAATGAGAAGTACTGTACTGTGTCTTCTCTCTGTAAATGTAATTTACATGACAGCACTTTGAGTGAATGCTTCATCCCACTGAGCTTTCAGAGCATGACAGAGGCTTGTACTGACATGGAAATCCCATACACACACAAACTGTCCTTGCTGGTGCTGATCAGCGTACCGTAGGATTTGCTAATAAACAATGGGAGAACTATAGAGAGCATCACTGGAACAATCTGAAAAATCTACAAGATCTTTATACTGCTCCTTATTAAAAATGCTCCTATTCAAATAATAATAATAATAATAATAATAATAATAATTTTATTTATATAGCGCTCTTTCTCCAACAGGACTGACACATACTTTCCAATATTTACTGTTGTGGAATCAAAACGTGTGGGTATGGCCGCATCATGTAGTCCGCATGTCATGGAGGCGAACTATGAGGCTGATTCAGACCTGATCGCTGCTGTGCCTTTTCGCACAGTGGCCAATCAGCAGAAGACTGCGTATGCACCGCAATGCGCACGTGCCTTGGCAAACAACAACAGGCATCGCCGGGCAGCGTCAGGTTGGTGCGAAAAATCCAATTGCACAGGCATTCGCATGCTGATTGACAGGAAGAGGGCGTTTGTGGGTGGTAACTGACCATTTACTGGGAGTGTCAGGGAAAACGCAGTCGTTCCCAAGCATTTTCAGGGAGGGTGTGTGATGTCAGCTCTGGGCCCGATCAGCCTGTTCTCATCGCAGTGTAGGAGTAAGTCCTGGGCTGCACACAGTAGAAAAATCATTAAATGGTGACTGAGGTGCCAACGGATGTGCAGCTGTCCGCTGACTGAGGGATTTTTTAGCAGTACAGCGTACACATGCGATCGCACACTTGCACGGTGAATATACACTCTACTTGGGTGGTGACTATATGATCGCAGGACAACAATTTTAGCAATCCAGTGATCAAGTCTGAATCACCCCATATGTAAAGTAGCAGCAAGCGGATCATACATCCCAATCGCGGATCATACATCCCAATCTGTCCCAATCATTATGGAGGGTCAGAGACCTCAAAAGTGGGAGGTATAGTTCTACATGGCATCACTTTAAATCAATGCATTGCCTGCCGGATTTCAGTTTTGTTTTCTTTCTACAGACATTTTTGCACTTCTCACAAGGCTTAGGAGCATTTTTTTCACAGGCTTTTCTGTACATCATAAACTGTTATAGCGACAGTTTTATCACTCAAGAAATAACATGTAGCAGTATCGTACACTACAGAAATGATGAAGAGCGTTCTTACTGCTCCACACACATAATGACTACGCAGTATCCCCACTCTACCAATAATGAACAGCATTCTGTCTGCACCTCAGGAATAATGAATAGATTGTATCACAACTCTAGAAATGATGAGAACAGCTCAATAGTTCTGGCATGGAAATAATAAGAATTTACTTACCGATAATTCTATTTCTCGGAGTCCGTAGTGGATGCTGGGGTTCCTGAAAGGACCATGGGGAATAGCGGCTCCGCAGGAGACAGGGCACAAAAGTAAAGCTTTTACAGGTCAGGTGGTGTGTACTGGCTCCTCCCCCTATGACCCTCCTCCAGACTCCAGTTAGGTACTGTGCCCGGACGAGCGTACACAATAAGGGAGGATTTTGAATCCCGGGTAAGACTCATACCAACCACACCAATCACACCGTACAACTTGTGATCTAAACCCAGTTAACAGTATGATAACAGAGGAGCCTCTGAAAGATGGCTTCCTAAACAATAACCCGAATTAGTTAACAATAACTATGTACAAGTATTGCAGATAATCCGCACTTGGGATGGGCGCCCAGCATCCACTACGGACTCCGAGAAATAGAATTATCGGTAAGTAAATTCTTATTTTCTCTATCGTCCTAAGTGGATGCTGGGGTTCCTGAAAGGACCATGGGGATTATACCAAAGCTCCCAAACGGGCGGGAGAGTGCGGATGACTCTGCAGCACCGAATGAGAGAACTCCAGGTCCTCCTTTGCCAGGGTATCAAATTTGTAAAAATTTACAAACGTGTTCTCCCCTGACCACGTAGCTGCTCGGCAGAGTAGTAATGCCGAGACCCCTCGGGCAGCCGCCCAAGATGAGCCCACCTTCCTTGCGGAATGGGCCTTAACAGATTTAGGCTGTGGCAGGCCTGCCACAGAATGTACAAGTTGAATTTTGTTACAAATCCAACGAGCAATCGACTGCTTAGAAGCAGGTGCACCCAACTTGTTGGGTGCATACAGTATAAACAGCGAGTCAGATTTTCTGACTCCAGCCGTCCTTTAAATGTATATTTTTAAGGCTCTGACAACGTCCAACAACTTGGAGTCCTTCAAGTCGTCTGTAGCCACAGGCACTACAATAGGCTGGTTCAGGTGAAACGCTGATACCACCTTAGGGAGAAAATGCGGACGCGTCCGCAGCTCTGCCCTATGTCGAATGGAAAATTAAATAAGGGCTTTTATAAAACAAAGCCGCCAGTTCAGATACTCTCCCGGCCGAAGCCAGGGCCAGTAACATAGTCACTTTCCATGTGAGATATTTCAAATCCACCTTCTTTAGTGGTTCAAACCAATTTGATTTGAGGAAATCTAAAACTACATTTAGATCCCACGGTGCCACCTTAGGCACCACAGGAGGCTGTATATGCAGTACTCCTTTGATAAAAATCTGGACCTCAGGGACTGAGGCCAATTCTTTTTGGAAGAATATTGATAGGGCCGAAATTTGAACCTTAATAGATCCCAATTTGAGACCCATAGACAATCCTGATTGCAGGAAATGTAGGAAAACGACCCAGTTGAAATTCCTCCATCGGAGCACTCCGCTGCTCGCACCACGCAACATATTTTCGCCAAATACGGCGATAATGCTTCGCGGTGACTTCCTTCCTTGCCTTTATCAAGGTAGGAATGACTTCTTCTGGAATGCCTTTTCCTTTTAGGATCTGGCATTCAAACGCCATGCCGTCAAACGCAGCCGCGGTAAGTCTTGAAAAAGACAAGTACCCTGCTGAAGCAGGTCCCTTCTCAGAAGTAGAGGCCACGGATCGTCCGTGACCATCTCTTGAAGTTCCGGGTACCAAGTCCTTCTTGGCCAATCCGGAGCCACTAGTCTTACTCCACTTTGCCGTATAATCCTCAATACCTTTGGTATGAGAGGCAGAGGAGGAAACACATATACCGACTGGTACACCCAAGGTGTTACCAGCGCGTCCACAGCTATTGCCTGCGGATCTCTTGACCTGGCGCAATACCTGTCCAGTGTTTTGTTGAGGCGAGACGCCATCATGTCCACCATTGGTTTTACCCAACGGTTTAATAGCATGTGGAAAACTTCTGGATGAAGTCTCCACTCTCCCGGGTGAAGGTCGTGTCTGCTGAGGAAGTCTGCTTCCCAGTTGTCCACGCCCGGGATGAATACTGCTGACAGTGCTATCACGTGATTCTCCGCCCAGCGAAGGATCCTGGCAGCTTCTGCCATTGCCCTCCTGCTTCTTGTGCCGCCCTGTCTGTTTACATGGGCGACTGCCGTGATGTTGTCCGACTGGATCAACACCGGTCTTCCTTGAAGCAGAGGTTCCGCCTGGCTTAGAGCATTGTAGATTGCTCTTAGTTCCAGAATGCTTATGTGAAGAGACTTTTTCAGGCTCGACCACACTCCCTGGAAATTTCTTCCCTGTGTGACTGCTCCCCAGCCTCTCTGGCTGGCACCCGTGGTCACCAGGATCCAATCCTGCATGCCGAATCTGCGGCCCTCCATAGATGAGCCTCCTGCAACCACCACAGAAGGGATACCCTTGTCCTCGGCGACAGGGTTATCCGCAGGTGCATCTGAAGATGCGACCCTGACCATTTGTCCAACAGATCCCTTTGCATGGAATCTGCCGAAAGGGATTGCTTCGTAAGAAGCTACCATTTTTTCCCAGGACTCTTGTGCATTGATGTACAGACACCTTTCCTGGTTTTAGGAGGTTCCTGACCAGGTCAGATAACTCCTTGGCTTTTTCTTCGGGAAGAAAAACCTTTTCTGAACTGTGTCCAGAATCATCCCCAGGAACAGCAGACGAGTTGTCGGCATTAATTGGGATTTTGGAATATTCAGAATCCATCCGTGCTGCTTTAGCACCTCTTGAGATAGTGCTAAACCCATCTCTAGCTGTTCTCTGGACCTTGCCCTTATTAGGAGATCGTCCAAGTATGGGATAATTAATACGCCTTTTCTTCGAAGAAGAAATATTATCTCGGCCATTACCTTTGTAAAGACCCGAGGTGCCGTGGACAAACCAAACGGCAGCGTCTGAAACTGATAGTGACAGTTTTGTACAACGAACCTGAGGTACCCCTGGTGTGAGGGGTAATTGGAACGTGGAGATACGCATCCTTGATGTCCAAGGATACCATAAAGTCCCCTTCTTCCAGGTTCGCTATCACTGCTCTGAGTGACTCCATCTTGAACTTGAACTTCTTTATGTACAGGTTCAAGGACTTCAGATTTAGAATAGGCCTTACCGAGCCATCCGGCTTTGGTACCACAAAAAGAGTGGAATAATACCCCTTCCCTTGTTGTAGAAGAGGTACCTTGACTATCACCTGCTGAGAATACAGCTTGTGAATGGCTTCCAAAACCGTCTCCCTTTCTGAGGGGGACGTTGGTAAAGCAGACTTCAGGAAACGGCGAGGTGGCTCTGTCTCTAATTTCAACCTGTACCCCTGAGATATTATCTGCAGGATCCAGGGATTTACCTGCGAGTGAGCCCACTGCGCGCTGTAATTCTTGAGACGACCGCCTACCGCCCCCGAGTCCGCTTGCGAAGCCCCAGCGTCATGCTGAGGCTTTTGTAGAAGCCGGGGAGGGCTTCTGTTCCTGGGAAGGAGCTGCCTGTTGCTGTCTCTTCCCTCGTCCTCTGCCTCGTGGCAGATATGAATAGCCCTTTGCTCTCTTATTTTTAAAGGAACGAAAAGGCTGCGGTTGAAAGGTCGGTGCCTTTTTCTGTTGGGGAGTGACTTGAGGTAGAAAGGTGGATTTCCCGGCCGTAGCCGTGGCCACCAAATCCGATAGACCGACCCCAAATAACTCCTCTACGCATCGCCTGTCCACTGTCGTGTCCATAAAGCTCTTCTGGCCGAAATGGACATAGCACTTACCCGTGATGCCAGTGTGCAGATATCTCTCTGTGCATCACGCATATAAAGAAATGCATCCTTTATTTGTTCTAACGACAGTAAAATATTGTCCCTGTCCAGGGTATCAATATTTTCGATCAGGGACTCTGACCAAACTACCCCAGCACTGCACATCCAGGCAGTCGCAATAGCTGGTCGTAGTATAACACCTGCATGTGTGTATATACCTTTTTGGATATTTTCCATCCTCCTATCTGATGGATCTTTAAGTGCGGCCGTCTCAGGAGAGGGTAACGCCACTTGTTTTGATAAGTGTGTTAGCGCTTTGTCCACCCTAGGAGGTGTTTCCCAGCGCTCCCTAACCTCTGGCGGGAAAGGGTATAAAGCCAATAACTTCTTTGAAATTAGCAGTTTTTTATCGGGGCACCCCACGCTTCATCACACACGTCATTTAATTCTTCTGATTCGGTAAAAACTACTGGTAGTTTTTTCACACCCCACATAATACCCTGTTTAGTGGTACCTGTAGTATCAGCTAAATGTAACATCTCCTTTATTGCCAAAATCATATAACGTGTGGCCCTTTTGGAAAATACGGTTGATTCGTCACCTTCACTACCGGAATCAGTGCCTGTGTCTGGGTCTGTGTCGACCGACTGAGGCAAGGGGCGTTTTACAGCCCCTGACGGTGTTTGAGGCGCCTGGACAGGCACTAAGTGAGTGTCCGGCCGCCTCATGTCGGCAAACGACTGCTTAAGCGAGTTGACGCTATCCCGTAATTCCACAAATAAAGGCATCCATTCTGGTGTCGACCCCCTAGAAGGTGACATCCTCATATTTGGCAATTGCTCCGCCTCCACACCAATAACGTCCTCATACATGTCGACACACACGTACCGACACACAGCAGACACACAGGGAATGCTCTATACGAAGACAGGACCCACTAGCCCTTTGGGGAGACAGAGGGAGAGTCTGCCAGCACACACCAAAAAGCGCTATATATGACAGGGATAGCCTTATGATTAAGTGCTCCCTTATAGCTGCTTTTATATTAATATATTGCCATTTATTTTGCCCCCCCTCTCTGTTATACCCTGTTTCTGTAGTGCAGTGCAGGGGAGAGACCCGGGAGCCTTCCTGACCAGCGGAGCTGTGACAGAAAATGGCGCCGTGTGCTGAGGAGATAGGCCCCGCCCCTTTTCCGGCGGGCTCGTCTCCCGCTATTTAGTACATTTAGGCAGGGGTAAATATCTCCATATAGCCTCTGGGGCTATATGTGAGGTATTTTTAGCCTTTTTAAAGGTTTACATTTGCCTCCCAGGGCGCCCCCCCCCAGCGCCCTGCACCCTCAGTGACTGCCGTGTGAAGTGTGCTGAGAGGAAAATGGCGCACAGCTGCAGTGCTGTGCGCTACCTTAAGAAGACTGCAGGAGTCTTCAGCCGCCGATTCTGGACCTCTTCTTGCTTCAGCATCTGTGAGGGGGCCGGCGGCGTGGCTCCGGTGACCATCCAGGCTGTACCTGTGATCGTCCCTCTGGAGCTTCATGTCCAGTAGCCAAGAAGCCAATCCATCCTGCACGCAGGTGAGTTCACTTCTTCTCCCCTCTGTCCCTCGTTGCAGTGATCCTGTTGCCAGCAGGAATCACTGTAAAATAAAAAACCTAAGCTAAACTCTCTAAGCAGCTCTTTATGAGAGCCACCTAGAATTGCACCCTTCTCGGCCGGGCACAAAAATCTAACTGGAGTCTGGAGGAGGGTCATAGGGGGAGGAGCCAGTACACACCACCTGACCTGTAAAAGCTTTACTTTTGTGCCCTGTCTCCTGCGGAGCCGCTATTCCCCATGGTCCTTTCAGGAACCCCAGCATCCACTTAGGACGATAGAGAAATGGTACTAATGACAGTATTTCCACTACAGCACAGACATTATACAATTCATATTATATGGAATGAAGTAAAGAAATAGCACTTAATATAACAATATATAAATCTAATCCTAAAAGCAAGGATTTTCTCTAAACCTAGAAGCAAGAACATCATTGTACTACAAATCAAGAGTGTAAGAAATATCTAAAGCAATGCGCAGACAACAACACCCCCAGTTTATGAAAAAGAAGGTAGTGCTGCACTAAAAGACATATAAACAACACTACTGTGTCTACATGCTGTGAGGAGGGAAGAGGACTTTCAACTGTACGGTCCAAGAGGCCTATTTTTAATAAAATATTTGTGTCAAATTCATAGCCGCTAATATTTAGGGGGGGTTAGCTTGCGGCGGGGGGATTTAGGGTTAGGCACAACTGGGGGCAGGTTAGGTTTAGGCACTAACTGGGGGATCGGTATGAGATCCCGCCCGACATTGGAATCCTGAACGGCAGAATGCCGGCAGGGGGGTGAGCGCAACAAAGCCCCTTGTGGGCTCACCACACTGCGGGCTCGGTGGTGAGCTACGCTCTCCACGGGTTATATTCTCCCTCCACGGGTGTCATGGGAAGGGAGGGTTGGGATAGGGGAGAGGGGATAGCATACTTACCTCGCCCCTGTCGGGATTATAAAGATCGGGATGCCGGCGTCGGTATTGTGACCGCTGGCATCCTGTCCACCGGTCACACATACCGAACCCATTTCAGGCATAAGTAGACAAGCTCAATCATATCTGCTAATATGTATTGGAGAACCTGAGCTATACCTGATGTCAAACATAATATGCAGATTGAGCTATATTAAGTTCTGAGCATACAAAGGTGAATATCTAGTGCCAAAGAAAATATACTGAGCCTTAAATAGCGCCAACTTTAGAAAACTGAGCTTTGTTTGGTGTCAAATATAAAACTCTGGTTCAAAAATAATCTTCTGAGCAATATCCAGTGCCAACTAAGTGAAGCTGTCCCAAATATGTTGCCAGAAACGCAAAACTGGGATTATCTAGTGCCAATAATAATATACAAAGCCATAGCTGGTACCAGTTGTGCAAAATTGAGCTGTATATGGTAAAGAGAGTGCAAATGTGAGCCCTATCTGGTGACAAATGATGATATTGAGCCACATCTGTTGGCTATTAAAACTGTGCTGAACAGATCTTGTGCCAAGGATACAATTTTGAGCTATATCTGATATGCAGGTTGGTATAAAAAAAACAAAAAAACAATAACAGACATAACTACTAAATGATGTGAACATGCTGAGCCTTCTCTGATCACCAATTCTCAGGGCTCAGGTCAAGCAGGAAACTAAAAGGCAATCAGTTATAGGGATATAGGGGTCTTGACACCAGCAGGGGGAGACAAATATGAAATGGCTGGGCTGTCGTCTAGATATTAACTGTTCACAGTACAACTACTGTATGCACTGCTGATCCCCTAACCTCATACATAGGTCCCACTTGAACTGACACTTATGGTTGCCCTAGGTAAGTTAGATGTTACAGGAATAGATTGTAATATAGGTACTTATCTGCATGAGGTCACTTTGTAGTGTTAGATGAGTATTAACAACATGGGACCTGATTGAGAGTTACAGTCAGGTCCATAAATATTGGGACATCGACACAATTCTCATATTTTGGGCTCTATACACCACCACAATGGATTTGAAATGAAACAAACAAGATGTGCTTTAACTGCAGACTTTCCCCTTTAATATGAGGGTATTTGCATCCAAATCAGGTGAACGGTGTAGGAATTACAACGGTTTCTATATGTGCCTCACACTTTTTAAGCAGTTCACTCCCCCCGTCACTGCCCCCCCCCCGCCACCGGGTCGCCCGTCGGCCGGATCCGCCGTCGGGCAGCTCGGCGGCGGATCTTTATATGTGTAGGGCCCATTACAAAAGTCCCATCTGTCTCGTGCCACAGTACTGTATACAGGCTATTAGTGATGTGTGAGTTCTGAAAGCACATACCTGTTTGTTGTCAGCATTTTCAATTGCACAAAAGTAGCATAATATTAGTGGAAAAGCAGCAAAGAGCTTTCAGACTAATCAACATTGCTGTATATTCATAAAACTTACAATGCGGCTAAACATGGAAAAATCACATCATACATATAATACAGTAAGCTATAACATACATGACAAACAACTATGGGTTGGATTCAATTTGCCTTGATAGTTTACAGTGTGAGGAACAGGGTTGTGGCCTTGGACTTTTACGGTCGGAGTTATTAAATTACAGCCCATTTTCCTTGTGCGGTAAATCTGCGGCTGAGTTAACCTAAAGGTTCCGGCATAATTACCTGGGATTATAGGTTAACACGTTCAAGGAAGCTGCAATAAGAGCAGAAAGGCCAATTTAATGCAGATTTCTGTTTGAGCGTCAGGAGGAGGTGCAGCCTACAGGCTTATCATGGCCTGCCGTGGTCTGTAATTGAATAGCCCTGTGCACTGCATTGTGACTTATTCTAAATTCCAGGGTAATAGAATTCAGCCCTATGTATGGTACTGCATGAATATGAATTTCAACATTTAGCCGCATTGTCAGTCTTCTGTACAGCCAGCAACGGCGGCTGCTGACCCAGGGCTGCAGCGCTGTCCAAAGGCTGCAGGGGGGAGCAAGCCAGGACATATTAACATACATGTCAAATTGTATGTAACATATGTCCTGGCTTCTTTCCCCAGGAATCATCAGCCGCCGCAGCATGCCACCCACTGCTCAGCCTGTTAATCGTTCTTTAGTCCGACCCCGGACTCCCAGTTACTGGTTTCACAGGAGTCCAGGGGTGGGCTAAAGAACGAGTGACAGGCTGAGCAGTTTGTCCCATGATGTGACGGCTGCTGATTCCCGGGGAAGGAAACCAGGATATATGTTACATACAACTTCACATGTATGTTCATATGTCCTGGGTAGCTCTCCCCTGCAGCTTTTGTCAGGATCGGTATGAAACGCCGGCGGACGGAATCCCGGCTGTCATGATCCTGACAGCGAGATCCCATCCTCTGTAATGCCGGCAGCAAGGCGAGCACTAGAAAGCCCCTTGCAGGCACGGCCACTTGCTGCGCTCGCCACAGTTTCTATTCTCCCTCTATGGGTGTCGTGGACACCCACAGCGGGAGAATAGACTGTGGCGCTGATATTCTGGCGGCAGCATTTCACCACTAGTCGGATTCTGGCATCAGCATTGTGACTGCTGGGATCCCGATTAGCTGTATTTTAACCCCTTCCCATTTCTGGACGTATGCCGCCACTGACAGACAGCAATGTCTTCACACTCATAGCTACTTTTACCCTAATATTATGCTTTTTGGCTAATATTATGCTTTTACGTGAATATTTGCACAAATTTTGTGCAATTGAAAGTACTATGTATAGTACAGTAGTGACAGCAGTGTGAAAATACTGTATACTCTGTAAACCTTAGCATGAGATTTGGCACCACTGTAGTGAATATATGTTGCACTGAGAGCAGAGTTCAGCCCAGGATGTGACTGCGCTGGATATAGTTTTACATTTATATATTATATAGGGCAAAGAAAATTACTCTCCAAGGTGACCTAGTAACACTTTTGTAGAAGCTATGGACAGTCCTGCAAAATTATTATATATACATACAAAGGGAACACATTTAAATTGCATTAATGTTCTTTAGCGCACAATAGGGCCTTCTTATTCAGTTTCAGCAAATTTGCAAATCGGACGAACCGGACTACTGCACATGCACTGCGGCTGAAATGCATTCCCAATGCGATCACAGGCCCAGCAAACTGCAATCGTGATTTCCAGGAAGTGATTGTTTGTGGGAGGTTGTATGGCGTTTGTGGGGAGGGGTTGGGAAAACGCAGGCGTGTCATTGTGGTTTTCGGGGCGTGCATCTAAAGCCAGCTGTGATTGCTGCAATTAAAAACATGGTGCCACTGCGACTGCAGCCGCGTGCATCCTGTGCAAACATGGATCAACCAAAATGGTCAATGGTACTCGATTTCTGCATATGCATCACATTCATGTGAAACTGAATACATACGCAAATTTGTGAATTCATCGGTGGGTATCTCATACCTTTTTGAGTGGCTCTTCCAATGCGTTTATTAGCAGAAGCAGGACTGAGAAAATCGCAGTTTCAGTCTCAATAGCGATCCAAGCTGAATGAGATCCAATTGTATACAAAGAGAATATGTGCAGTCTCAGTTATGTAACGGAAGGATTAGCAAATGTGGCAATGCCAGTAACTGACACAGGAATGGCAGAATTGCCTAACTTATCGGCTGGATAGGAAGTGTCTAGGACATTTCACAAGTAATATTTAAACTATGTAATCATTACAGTAAAATTAAGAAAACAATATAAAGTTGTAGTGGTCATGTAAAAGGAAACATATGTAACCATTGCTATGGATATTTCTAGGAGCTCTCTTACAATATTTTGAATACATTTTGTTTATGTTGTTAAAATATGGCAACTTATTAAATTTAAGTATGTTTCTGTTGTCTGGAGTCTTATGGTGCCCATACACTTGTGCGATGCACTGCGACATCGCGGGGCATCGCACCGGCAGTTCAGGTGCGATGAAATCGCACCTGTACTGCCAAAGTGATTACCGTGCGATCATGCGATAGATCGCATGGTAATCACGTGGTGGGAACGTCACCGCCGAGTGGCCGCTCACAGCGGGTGCCCATCGCACATCGCAGTGCGATATATATGGCATGTGTTTTCAAAAACACATGCGATCACACTGCGATTCGATAAATATTAAGTGCAGCACATACTATTTTGAGACGTGAGATTCGACCGGCGTGCCCGCGCATCGCGTCGAAAGGTACCTAAAATGTGCATACAATCCTTCGATTTCTCTCACAGATGCGGTCAAAATCGAAGGTTAGCACCAATTATCTCACAAGTGTATGGGCACCATAACTTAGGCTATGGGAGGGAATTCAATTAGTGCCATGTGGATTTGCCTGGCGAATCCGCCCAATACTTTTGCACTTTACAGAGCAGGGATCTCACTCAAAAGTGCTCACTATCCCCTGGAGGGGGTGAATTGGGCTGCCATTGCTGGCGTTTAAATGTTGCGGCGGCAACGGTAATCCACCGCCTTTGCACTTATTTAAATTCCCCCCTTAATGTCTTCTATGTGCAGCTTGACAGTGAGCATTTGAAACACTCATTGTGAGAGAGCCTGTTCAAATATAACGGGTCAACTTTTTATTGAGCAACTCTGGACACTTAGGGCCGGATTCTGAAGTAGGTATAAAACAAAGAAGAAACAAAGGGGTGAGGCAGATGTGAAATGTGCAATGATTTAGATGTGAGAGGAATCTGTCCAAACTCAAAAATGTAAATAGCTGCATAAAAATAAAGCTGTCCAGCATTTATGGGCTACTGTACATGCAAAAGCAGCCAGTATTTACACTGCATGCAAAGAAAGTATGAATTTTCACCCCTGGCAGTGAAACATGATTTGTTCAGGTGCACAGTTACGTGATGTTTTGGCTGTACTCCCACATCAGAATCAGGCCCTTATTCATAAAGCTGCTGTCAACATGTGGTTGCCTAGGACACCCCTCACAAGCAGCCAACCACAATCAGCAATTGTGAGAAAATGACTGCACCTGTCTACCTTTGAAGCAAAGCCATGGTTACTCCCACCTATAGTCATTTTGTGTTTGTAAGTTATAATGTATACGCAGATTTTTGTTATGGTATTTTTTGTATCCCCCCCCCCACACACCATTTTGACTATGACAGATTAAGAAAGGGGATCAATTCTTATTTTGGATTACAATTGATCATAAAAGATGGGGAAAGAAGTATTTTTTTTGTTATACCTAAATTAAACTCATTTTGAAAGCTGCGAGTGTGCTTCATTTGGTATAATGGGTAGGGGTTTAAGGGACTCTTATCCATTGTATAGGGACCGCTATGGGGTCCAGTAGGTCTGCCTTATTTTATCACCTATGCTGGGCTTTTAATGGGAATGGGATTGAAAAAGAGAGGTACAAATCTTGGGCAGAGCAGAAAGGTTGGTTTGGGAGGGATGCTGTCAGCAGGTATGCCAATAGCAACAGAATACCAATACCAACAGCCGGATTCTGACAATCAGAATCCTAACGGTTCCCAATGGTAAGTAGTGGGGTTAGGGTTAGGCTATAGGGGGAAGTTAGGGTTATGTTGTGTGGTGGGGGGGGGGGGAGTTTAAGCTTAGGCTGTGGGAGAGAACAGTTAGGGTTAAGCTGCGGGAGGGATGGGTTAGGGGTAGGGTTATAATACATACTGGGATCCATCAGGATTTTGACAGTCTGCATTCTGATGATCTGGATAGTGACTGCCGGGATTTCGATACTAACCCATGTGGGATATATTCTGAGGCAAGTGAAGAGATGTATGTGGGTGTAGTTTTATCAATGACTTGTATGTTATAACTTATAAGAAGCAGTAGGGACAGGCTGAGCGGACCAGCAGCAAAATAATGATTTGTGATAACAATTAGTCTGCATTCAAAATACATTGTATGTGTGACAGTCTGGGAAAGGTAGACCAATAAGAGTGGGGTTCTCAATGTGGGAGATTATTAGCACACGAATTACATTTTCTGTCGCTTTTATGAAGTATATTCAGATTCTGGAGATGTTACTTATATGCATGTAGACCACTGTCCTTATATACCCACAACAGTACATGCTTTGAAGACTTCTGCCTGTGGAGACAGGTAGGATAATTACTGACACAGACAAGTAGATAAATTCACCAGTGTATGAGTAAAAAAATTAAAAAAATCCTGAAAACATGAACTGTAGGGATGCGTGAGGACTGAATTTGTGAAATACTGATTTATACAGATCAGATGCATACTGTATAACTGTGGGCTTGAAGAGTTCATTTTATTGTCGTGTTGTCAAAAGAAATATAGTAAATATCTTCTGTTAGTGGGATGATGTTTAGCTCAGGTTTTAAAAGACTCAGTTTGGGGAAAGCAGAGGACACAAAAGATGAAATGCTAGAAATGGCCATTAAGTCAGTTGGTGCTCTGCAACCTAAACAACAGTCACTGCAGCTTGAACAGATGAAAGTAGAGATCACTGATGATAATTGTACATGTGGTATCAGCACATAAAAGCTTGACAGACATTGCTTGTTATCGGGAGGCATTTGATATGATATGACTGCTGTCGGGATCCCAGCGCTCAGTATACCGGCGCAGGAATCCCAACAGATGGCATACCGACAACTGTTATCCCTATTGGGGGGGACCCCCCTGGAGGGAGAATAAATAGCGTGGCACATGCTGTTTTGCGCTCGTCCCGCTGCCGGCACCGGCTGTCGGGGTCCCGACAGCCGGCATAATGTACTACACCCCCTATTATCTTATACTATGTATGCAAGGTATGTTTAGCCTGAGCCATGCCCAGTGTTGTTGTACTGTATGCACACAACGGCACTTTTTGCAGCATTCTAAATCAGCTCCATGCCCTACCACACAAATAATCAACTTCGTAAGCTATTAAATAATTGTGAATGTGGAAATTTACATGGTAGTGCCAAGAAATTCCATCACACCAGGGAAATAGTTATTTAGAAGGTCTGCTGAATGCCATCTCAGATCAGCTGCTGGACCAGGTGAGTGCAATTGTCATTGTGGCAACCATCTCAGTTCCTAATCTGATGATCTCAGCAAACTCTTGGTGACAGCTGCTTCCACCGAACTTGAAGAAGAACTGTCGTGGCTCAGTTTCCAGCAGCATGTATGATAGCTACTTCAAGCTGGTGGATACCCACAAGCAGGGCTGCCATCAAGGGGGGATTGCTGGGACTGGTATCCCTGGCCCAGACAGCTAAGCGGGCCCACTTCTGGCAGTGGCTGATCCAAGGTGAGGGTAAATATTAAAGCTGTAGCTCCAGGCAGGGGAGTTGAGCCCAGTGAGCTGCCGCTGCAGCCACATACACACTGCTCCCACACTCAGCACTCCGGAAACCCATCAGAAGCAGGGGCTGGCCGCTGGTGACACTCCCCGCCCCATCACAGCTCCTTCCGGCTCACATCTGCCTGCATGTATGGCTGCATGCTGTTCAACACATTCCAGAGGAGCAGCTCAACACCAGCTAGACCCGCCAGCCTGTTAGATCAGCGATAACTAGAAAGAGGAGCAGGAAAGAGCATATTGGGCAGAGACTATTAGAGTAGAAAGTTGACCACTTCAGAGCAGCTGCCCCTGTCCACTCCTGCTCCCCCTGCTGGTGCTCCTAAGATCCACCTCCCCTCCAATGCTCCTGCCAGCCACCCCACACCTCTGTTAGTTCATCCACCCTTCCCACCCAGGAATAGGAAACGGGTCCTTCCCGGGTAGGATCCGGCATTGGAGACTCTCCTACCCCTTTTGGCTGGCTGTCCAACCCGGCATTATGCCGGGTCAGTTGCCATAGCGGCAAGGGGCGGAGCCGGCAGCAGGGGCGGAGGCGGCGCTGGGAGATGAGCTCCCTATCTCGTAAACGGGTCCCGGGTCGCATCGACCCAGGAATCCGTTTACGCAGCCACTGACCCGGTATTCAACCCGGGAATAACACTGCTTATAACCCGGGTTAAATTACCGGGTCAGGCGACCCGGGAATTTGGACTTGGCACTTTCACACCGCACACTGACCCGTCTCGACCCGGCAATATGCTGGGTTGATACCGGGTTATTTGTGCGATGTGAAAGAGGTTTAAGGGGGTGTGGCCAGCTATGACAGGGGTTTGGTAGACCATTAGAGAGTGCATAGTCTGGTCCCCTTGATAAATATATATATATAGTAAATACTGCTAGTACATGCAATGTACCAGATTAATAGCAGCAGTTAACAGTAGAAAATACACCATAGTCCTGTGCAGTATAAGGTAACATATATAAAATCAAGTGCACAATCTGGAGCCTGATCCCTAGAGGGGGAAATGGGGCCCACCGGGGGTTGCCCCTGTGAGCCAGCTCAACACTGTCTTTACCTCCCCCTGCAGCTGCCCTGCTTACAACAGCCCCATTGACTCCTTTCCTATTCTATTTTTTTCTGTCAAATTTCTGTTATGTGGAAGAGGATGTGTGTGGGGGGCTGGTAATTTGGTCAGTCCAGGGCCCCACAATTTCTGATGGCAGCCCTGCCGACAAAAGTATCAGTGCAGCACAAGAGCAAATCCCTTCTTCAGAACCAGGAAAAAAAAATGGTTCAGTTAAAGTAAATGTAGGAGGACAGTTATGGTAGGCAGTAGATGACATTTGTGGTTTTAAGATTTCTGTAGAGACTGGCACACATTTGGGGATCGATGTATCAAGCAGAGCAGTGAAGAAGTGGACCAGTGGAAAAGTTGCCCATAGCAACCAATCATCTTCTTGTTTCTATAAATGATAGGTAGAAGATGATTGATATGGGCAGCTTTATTAACATTTAGGTATATAGCGCCAGTATAACCTGAACCGCTTCAATTTCTCCACTTGTCTACTTTTCCATTCATTTCATTGCTTGATACATCAATCCTTTGGAGTCTCCGACTTACACTTGCCCTCCTCATTTTATCAGTAGCTGTACAGAAATGTCAGTTGCCAATAAATGCGTTGGTATAACAGATAATAATGTGTTACTGTGCCAATTATGTCATTTGATTAGTTAAAGTATCCACACAGCAAACTGTATTGCTAATGCTATTACTGGACTTTTTTTTTGTTTTACCTTTATGGTCTATGCAGCAATTATTGCAGAAGACCAGCAAGGATCTGTTGTCCCATTGTGTGTATACAAGGGCTAATTAGTAGTGCTGGTGTTTGCTGTGATTGTTCTTTTATGACATGGACAGCCTGTTTTACAGTAAAAATATATAAAATACTGGCATTTATGTTGCATTGGTTTCTTTTTATCTTTATTATAAAGCATCCAAAATATTTGAATACAATAAGAGTTGCTGGTGAACGAGCAAAAAAACATGAGATATACTGTGACTGACTGAATAAATGGTTATGCACAAACAGCATTAGAGCTTGTGCACCATTCACTGTCCATGAGAATTCATTCATATTGCCTGCCTGTCATGTTGTTCCAGCTGCAGGAGGGCAATATTATCTGCTCACAGACTGAGGATATGCTTTCTCATCGTATGATATTTCACTAGATATGTGTATATACAGGCAGTTGTGTCCCTATTAAAATAACATTCTAATTAACTGACAAGAAGTCATCTGATTCAAAGTAATGCTTCCAAAAGTGTTAAATATGTCATTAAAAACAATATTACTGTAAATATGACTTTTTCTTCTTTACACAAGTCCCCACCAGTCTAAATACATGAGATTAAATTACGGGAAAGTTGAATAGATTAAATTCTTAAATGAATAAGGAAAGATAAAGAAACGAAGACACAGACAGACAGATGTGATGTGTTATTTAACATTTTTAAGACACGTTGACAAATGAATACATTGTTACAATTCACCAGAAGAGACAGATGGATTATATAGTGATGTATTATGAAAGCTACAGCTGCAGAGCTGAAACACTACCTACACAGTATGTGCTGCACTTGCAACAACAAGTAACTGCTGAGTGCTCTCCTTCCTGTCTAGTATTGGGAGTTAGGGGAGTTTAAGGACATTTAGGGTCAGCTGTCTGGTTGGAGGAAAATTCTGTTTCTCCTTGTTTGTATCTATTATATAACTTCACAAAAACACTCGTAAGAATATTCATAAAGCAGTGAAAACCGGAGAAGTGAGCCAGAGAAGTTGCCTATGGCAACCAATCAGCCGCTAGGTATAATTTTATAGAATGCACTTTATAAATGTTACCTCAACACTGATTGGTTGCCATGGGCAACTTCTACACAGGCTCACTTCTCCACTTTTTTCACTGGTTCATGAATAAACCCCACTAGTATTACAGTTACAGTACACAGCTCGTGCTACTGTATGTAAATAGGGCATACACACAGTAGATCTACCTAGGCGAGACACAGTAACACATACACGTGTAGTTGAAATACAAACAGAATTTATGCAGCTGCAACTACAATGATGATGTTCTGCATGTTTCATTCAGCAATAGCAATGATTCCAACAGTGTGTGAGCACTCCGTATTGTACTACAGTATAAGCCATACAAATGTTTTTCATCCAGAGTGTTTCCCCCATGTGACACGTAGCATGTGCAGTTCATTTGTGCAAATCTATTCCTCTAACCACTGGCTGCTGACCCTGTACTCGGTGCCCAGCAGCACTGTACTCACCACCTGCACTGTGTGCCCGGGGACATCGTGATAAGGCGATTTCTCAGCTGCTGCTGGAGTCAGGAGCCAGTTACTGGGGCAGGGGCTCGGAGGGAGCCCGGAATCCGGACTGTCCAGCACCCTCTCACCCTTCTTCTTCATGTCCAGTAGATCGGGGACATCCTGCAGGTTTAGCCTCCCAACCATTGCTACTTAGTGCTCGGCTATGTCCCCTGTAAAATGCTGCTAGCCACGTCCAAGTCCTGTACACAGTTCTGTAGAAGCAGGGCAGTTACAATAATATGCCCTATTATTACACAATCACTACAGAGAGAGAAGGTGAGTAAGACAATCCTAGCAGAGATACGCCAGCTTACACTGGAGCCCCCAAGGCTGCTGCTTGCTGGAGGATGTGAGAGGCAGACTAACAGCAGCAGAACCCAGGGAACTTGTCCCTGCAATAGTAGCAGCAGTGTGGGATAGACCCGCCTTAAAATGCCTCCCCCCCAAGCTTTGCTTTACAGCTGGACTGGCAGGGTTTATTATTAAGCTTTAGTTAATTGTTAATATGCAGGCATGGGAGTTCTCACGCTTAAGGACACTGTCACACTGACATTATTATACTGTATCCCGACCCTTTCTGTAGATGGGATTTGTGTTTATAAAATCTGGTCCCGCACTGTAGAAGTACTGACATTTATAGCTTTCCCATGCTGACATATATTGCACTTGTCTGGTTATTATATAGTACATGCATGGTGTGAATTCATGTATAAAAATTATTTAGAAATGATTCCCTTAGGGGTCTATTCACTTTAAATGGGATTCGACCTATTCAATCAAACTGACGTTTATCCGACAAGTCAGAAATTGCAACTTGTCGGAAAACACGTGGATCGGCTGATTAGCCGCGGATCCACGTGTTTTGTCGGATTCGCTGACAAATTCGACAGTTTTTAGCCCCGTTTCCGACAATGTCAAGTCGGATTGACATTGTGGAGAATGGCCAAAACCTGTCAGATTTGGCCGCAAATTGAATACTGAAAGGATCCAACATCAATTGAATAGACCCCTTATTTCATATGCAAAAAATTACATTTCTGTAAATAATACTTATATACTTAGGAGGTCAATCCAATTATGTGCGAGATGCCAGTTGTTAGAAACTCACAGACATTGGCATGGATGCACGCTTCTGAGAATTCGCCAATCAAATTAAAAATGCCTATTCCCGGTACTCGCAGCAGGTATATCTCAGCCATATGCCATGTGAGAGAAGCATTAGCAGAATCATATAGAACAATGGGCCTAATTCAGACCTGATCGTAGATGTGCTAACATCTACGATCAGTCACACAGATATGCGGGGGGACGCGCAGCACAGGGCTAGTCCGCCTCGCATGTCAGGCCCGACTCCCCCGCACAAGTACAAAAGCATCGCACAGCGGCGATATTTTTGTACTTTAGGAGTAGCTTCCTGCCAGCGCAGCTCCTGTGCGCTAGCAGGAGCTACTCGTCGCTGTGAGGGTCGCACCCCCCCAATGGTCCGGTCACGCCTGCATTGCCCGGACTGCGCCCCCTAAACGGTGGCCAAATGCCGCAGTCACCTCTCGCCCAGCGATCGCCTCTGCCTGTCAATCAGGCAGAGGCGATCGCAGGGCTGAGACAGCCGTCGTCTGTCTGGCATGCGCAGCTCAGACCTGATCGGCTGCTGAGCAGCGATCAGGTCTGAATTAGGCCCAATGTTAGTGGGCATAAAGAAAACACAAGACAGTTTTCAAGGGTTTAAAATGTCTGATTTGTGCATTTAAAAAACAACGATTAAAGTCAAACTTTCATACAAAAAAAAAACGTGAAAAAAAAAGTAGGATAAAAGATGCTTTATGGGTGATTCGAAGTGAAAAAAAAGGAAAAGAAAAATATTATTTATTTATTTAAAAAAATACTCTAATTAAAATTGGAGTACATAATGCCACAATAAAGTAGTGATGAGCGGGTGTACCTACCTCTGTGTCGTAAAGTATACTATCCATCCATACCTGTGGTGCATTTCAGTTGTGCGCAGTATATATAGTAGTAGGCCATTGCTATTGATACTGGCATATAATTCCACACATTAAAAAATGGAGAACAAAAATGTGGAGGTTAAAATAGGGAAAGATCAAGATCCACTTCCACCTCGTGCTGAAGCTGCTGCCACTAGTCATGGCCGAGACGATGAAATGCTATCAACGTCGTCTGCCAAGGCCGATGCCCAATGTCATAGTAGAGAGCATGTAAAATCCAAAAAACAAAAGTTCAGTAAAATGACCCAAAAATCAAAATTGAAAGCGTCTGATGAGAAGCGTAAACTTGCCAATATGCCATTTACGACACGGAGTGGCAAGGAACGGCTGAGGCCCTGGCCTATGTTCATGGCTAGTGGTTCAGATTCACATGAGGATGGAAGCACTCATCCTCTCGCTAGAAAAATGAAAAGACTTAAGCTGGCAAAAGCACAGCAAAGAACTGTGCGTTCTTCTAAATCACAAATCCCCAAGGAGAGTCCAATTGTGTCGGTTGCGATGCCTGACCTTCCCAACACTGGACGGGAAGAGCTTGCGCCTTCCACCATTTGCACGCCCCCTGCAAGTGCTGGAAGGAGCACCCGCAGTCCAGTTTCTGATAGTCAAATTGAAGATGTCACTGTTGAAGTACACCAGGATGAGGATATGGGTGTTGCTGGCGCTGGGGAGGAAATTGACAAGGAGGATTCTGATGGTGAGGTGGTTTGTTTAAGTCAGGCACCCGGGGAGACACCTGTTGTCCGTGGGACGAATATGGCCATTGACATGCCTGGTCAAAATACAAAAAAAATCAGCTCTTCGGTGTGGAATTATTTCAACACAAATGCGGACAACAGGTGTCAAGCCGTGTGTTGCCTTTGTCAAGCTGTAATAAGTAGGGGTAAGGACGTTAACCACCTCGGAACATCCTCACTTATACGTCACCTGGACCGCATTCATCAGAAGTCAGTGACAAGTTCAAAAACTTTGGGTGACAGCGGAAGGAGTCCACTGACAACTAAATCCCTTCCTCTTGTAACCAAGCTCCTGCAAACCACACCACCAACTCCCTCAGTGTCAATTTCCTCCTTACCCAGGAAAGCCAATAGTCCTGCAGGCCATGTCACTGTCAAGTCTGACGAGTCCTCTCCTGCCTGGGATTCCTCCGATGCATCCTTGAGTGTAACGCCTACTGCTGCTGGCACTGCTGTTGTTGCTGCTGGGAGTCGATCGTCATCCCAGAGGGGAAGTCGGAAGACCACTTGTACTACTTCCAGTAAGCAATTGACTGTCCAACAGTCCTTTGCGAGGAAGATGAAATATCACAGCAGTCATCCTGCTGCAAAGCAGATAACTCAGGCCTTGGCAGCCTGGGCGGTGAGAAACGTGGTTCCGGTATCCACCGTTAATTCAGAGGCAACTAGAGACTTGATTGAGGTACTGTGTCCCCGGTACCAAATACCATCTAGGTTCCATTTCTCTAGGCAGGCGATACCGAAAATGTACACAGACCTCAGAAAAAGAGTCACCAGTGTCCTAAAAAATGCAGTTGTACCCAATGTCCACTTAACCACGGACATGTGGACAAGTGGAGCAGGGCAGACTCAGGACTATATGACTGTGACAGCCCACTGGGTAGATGTATTGCCTCCCGCAGCAAGAACAGCAGCGGCGGCACCAGTAGCAGCATCTCGCAAACGCCAACTCATTCCTAGGCAGGCTACGCTTTGTATCACCGCTTTCCAGAAGAGGCACACAGCTGACAACCTCTTACGGAAACTGAGGAAGATCATCGCAGAATGGCTTACCCCAATTGGACTCTCCTGGGGATTTGTGACATCGGACAACGCCAGCAATATTGTGCGTGCATTACATCTGGGCAAATTCCAGCACGTCCCATGTTTTGCACATACATTGAATTTGGTGGTGCAGAATTATTTAAAAAACGACAGGGGCGTGCAAGAGATGCTGTCGGTGGCCCGAAGAATTGCGGGCCACTTTCGGCATTCAGCCACCGCGTGCCGAAGACTGGAGCACCACCAAACATTCCTAAACCTGCCCTGCCATCATCTGAAGCAAGAGGTGGTAACAAGGTGGAATTCAACCCTCTATATGCTTCAGAGGATGGAGGAGCAGCAAAAGGCCATTCAAGCCTATACATCTGCCCACGATATAGGCAAAGGAGGGGGAATGCACCTGACTCAAGCGCAGTGGAGAATGATTTCAACATTGTGCAAGGTTCTGCAACCCTTTGAACTTGCCACACGTGAAGTCAGTTCAGACACTGCCAGCCTGAGTCAGGTCATTCCCCTCATCAGGCTTTTGCAGAAGAAGCTGGAGACATTGAAGGAGGAGCTAAAACAGAGCGATTCCGCTAGGCATGTGGGACTTGTGGATGGAGCCCTTAATTCGCTTAACCAGGATTCACGGGTGGTCAATCTGTTGAAATCAGAGCACTACATTTTGGCCACCGTGCTCGATCCTAGATTTAAAACCTACGTTGTATCTCTCTTTCCGGCAGACACAAGTCTGCAGAGGTTCAAAGACCTGCTGGTGAGAAAATTGTCAAGTCAAGCGGAACGTGACCCGTCAACATCTCCTCCTTCACATTCTCCCGCAACTGGGGGTGCGAGGAAAAGGCTAAGAATTCCAAGCCCACCCGCTGGCGGTGATGCAGGGCAGTCTGGAGCGAGTGCTGACATCTGGTCCGGACTGAAGGACCTGCCAACGATTACTGACATGTCGTCTACTGTCACTGCATATGATTCT